>NC_064614.1:1307935835-1308558335 GCF_023898315.1 Schistocerca nitens | reverse complement strand
CTGACAGGTGACACGTACGTTAGCATCCTGTCTGATCACCTGCATCCATTCATGTCCATTGTGCATTCCGACGGACTTGGACAATTCCAGCAGGACAATGCGACACCCCACACGTCCAGAATTGCTACAAAGTGGATCCAGGAACACTGTTTTGAGTTTAAACACTTCCACTGGCCACCAAACTCCCCAGATACGAACATTACTGAGCACATCTGTGACGCCTTGTAAAGTGCTGTTGGAAAGACCACTACGTGCTCGCGGGCGCCCCACATGATATTAGGCAAGTGTAACAGTTCCGTTGGCTCTGCAGTGCAGTAGCGTTTTCATTGGTCACTAAAAACTCGAAAACCAAGAAAATTACCCGCCTCTTCTAATTCCATTGCTACCTCCTGCCACAAATTGGAAGTAAAATTCCTCGTGTGATACGGCGGGCATGTTCGTGCTTGCAGTACGCTGATTAGCTTTTCGCAGTCCATCACATTGTCGCACAACTGACTGGGAAAATTCAAACTGAACTGAGGCTTGTGCACAGCACGGTCGCGCGAGAACGCACGACCGGTTCGCTCTCAGTAGTAGAGCCCCCTTTTGACGGCTCGTGTTTTATTTTAGCCGCGCTTGTCGTACAAAATCATGCGACGCTTTGTCGCAAGTTTACGCTCCCAGTGGCCATTAGGCCTTAGCCAGGCTGTTTCCATGTCCCCCAACTAACAACCTTTGCTAAAAGTTTTACAAATTTTCCTAGGTTTTCCGTCACCTGTCTGGAACTAGCACTTAGCTTCATAGATGTCGTGGCTCGATACTATTACCCTCACTTTTCCTACTCGCCTACAGCGCTTCCCGTGACTGCGACAAAGACTAAATTCTCTGTTTTTCTTCTTCTGTTTTTTTTTTCCCCAAGCTATACTTCCGCGAAAGACATAGTATGTCATTTTCTTCCTCATCACAATCTGATCTTCTGGGGCAGTGAACGCAAAGTAAATATGGTGTTTATTCAGTAGAAGCGAGCAGACCAATACAAACACATCGGAACTTAAGATTATGGAGCACATTCCGAACACCTTTTCAAGGCTCTTCTAAATCCCACTTCCTTATACTTTACTCCAGAACGGTAAAGTAAATGAAGTATTTATTCAGCAGGAGCGACCAGTAAGAATATTGTGTAACTTCAGACTAACACACATGTTCCAGAAACCTTGTTAAGGTTCTTCGAAATCTCACTTCCCTATATTCGTACTCCTTAATTTCTTTCAATATAATAAAAACTAGTTTCAGATGAACGGTGATTTAGGCAGTCAAAATACGAGGCACAAAAATAATTTTCACGTCGATTTTGCCCCCTTGTCAAGCGTTCACAGTAGGAGTTAACGAGATGTGATGCAAGGACATCCAGCAAGCTCTCCTCCAACATACAGCACGAAAGTGAGAGCCTTAACCAGTTCAAAGAAACATTAAAAAACATATGGTATCTCATTTACCCCCTTTTCTACAAATTATCTGAACATCTGTATTCAAGGACTAAAAAGTTCTGTTTGCCACACTGCATATAACACTGATGGTTACAAATCTGCATGACAAATATTAATATACTGTGTACTGGTCTCCACTGTTTCTTTAATATATTCCAATGTAATCGAGTAGCCACGAAACTAAAAATATAAGAAAACCGGCAGCTGTGTAATATAACTGAGGAAGAACAGCTTTTGTCAAAACAGTTTCTTCTACTTCTTCCGACGCCTTTGCGGTTCGTGTGTTGGCGATCATGATGGCTATTCTTCTCTTGTTGGTAGCAACACGGAACAGTTCTGTTGAAAACATACTAAACCAGCATCTAAGGTCCCCAAACCAAGACATTCGTCTCCTTCCAGGACCTCTTTTGCTGCTGACTTTCCCTTGAAGTATTTTTTGTAGCAAATCATACACACCAAAAAAAGTTTCGCATCACCCCGGTTACGAGAGTTCCGGAACCTGTACAGAAAATTGGAATAGAGATGAACACAACATCATTTCCACCCTTTTTATTGCTTATGAAAACCACACATTGCATGTTGTACCACCATACAGCGAGACCTTCAGAGGCGGTGGTCCAGATTGCTGTACACACCGGTACCTCAATACCCAGTAGCACATCCTCTTGCATTGATGCATGCCTCTATTCGTCGTGGCATACTATCCCCAAGTTCATCAAGGCACTGTTGGTCCAGATCGTCCCACTCCTCAAAGGCAGGGTGGTTGGTGGGTGACGTCGTCCATAAACAGCCCTTTTCAATCTCTCCCACGCATGTTCGATAGGGTTCATATCTGGAAAACATGCTGGCCACTCTTGTCGAGCGATGTCGTTATCCTGAAGGAAGTAATTTACACGATGTGCATGGTGGGGGCGCGGATTGTCGTCTGTGAAGACGAATGCCTCGCCAATATGTTGCCGATATGGTTGCACTAACTGTCGGAGGGTGGCATTCATGTATCGTACAACAGTTGCAGCGCCCTCCATGACCACCAGCTGCGTACGTCGGCCCCACATAAAGCCACCCCAAAACATCAGGGAACCTCCACCTTGTGGCACTCGCTGGACAGTGTGTCTAAGGCGTTCAGCCTGACCGCGTTGCCTCCAAACACGTCTCCGACGATTGCCTGGTTGAAGGCATATGCGACACTCATGGGCGAAGAGAACGTGATGCCAATCCTGAGCGGTCCATTCGACATGTTGTTGGCCCCATCTGTACCGCGCTGCATGGTGTCGTGGTTGCAAAGGCGGACCTCGCCATGGACGTCGAGAGTAAAGTTGTGCACCATGCAGCCTATTGCGCACAGTTTGAGTCATAACACGACGTCCTGTGGCTACACGAAAAGAATTATTCAACATGGTGGCGTTGCTGCCAGGGTTCCTCCGAGCCATAATCCGTAGCTAGCGGTCATCCACTGCAGTAGTAGCCCTTGGGTGGCCTGAGCGAGGCATGTCATCGACAGTTCCTGTCTCTCTGTATCTCCTCCATGCCCATACAACATCGCTTTGGTTCACTCCGAGACGCTTGGACACTTCCCTTGTTGAGAGTCTTCCTGACACAAAGTAACTACGCGGACGCGATCGAACCGCGGTATTGACCGTCTAGGCATGGTTGAACTACAGACGAGTCCTGTACCTCCTTCCTAGTGGAATGACTGGAACTGATCGGCTGTCGGACACCCTCCGTCTAATAAACGCTGCTCATGCATGGTTTTTTACATCTGTGGGCAGGTTTAATGATATCTCTGAACAGTCAATGGGACTGTGTCTGTGATACAATATCCACAGTCAACGTTTATCTTCAGGAGTTCTGGGAACTGGGGTGATGCAAAACTTTTTTTGATGTGTGTACGTGTTTGTATCACGCATAGGTCCTAGATACTGCAACTTTCGGGTATTCCACTATCTTGATTAATTTAGGTGTTGCGTTCATTGTTCTCGAAACTTCTACCTTTGTCACTCTCTGTGTCCAAGGCATTCTCAGGATCCGCCTACAAAACCACAATTCAAAGGCCTCCAGCTTCTTCTCCATTTTATTCAAGGTCCATGTCTCTATACCTATACGATTTGCGTTTGTACCCGTGGTCTTTGATTCATAATCAAAACGTCTTCGGTGCCGCGTTCGATCCCCGCCACTGCCGACATTTTGATAAATAATCAGCATTGGCGGCCGAAGACTTCCGGCATAAGAAGTCAGCCTCATTCTGCCAACGGCCTTGTCAAAGAGGGCGGAGGAGCGGATAGAGGTTCAGGGCACTCTCTTGTCCCAGGGGTGGGAAATTACCCCTAAAGGCGGAAGAATGAGCAATGATCAACGACATGAGGATGCATTAAAGACACGTAACCTGTATCCACAGGACATGTGGCCTGTAATTGAAGAAGTGTCATGATGATCTCTCCATTGGCAAAAGATTCCGGAATAGTCCCCCATTCGGATCTCCGGGAGGGGACTGCCAAGGGGGAGGTTACCATGAGAAAAAGATTGAATAATCAACGAAAGGATAACGTTCTACGAGTCGGGGCGTGGAATGTCAGAAGCTTGAACGTGGTAGGGAAACTAGAAAATCTGAAAAGGGAAATGCAAAGGCTCAATCTAGATATAGTAGGGGTCAGTGAAGTGAAGTGGAAGGAAGACAAGGATTTCTGGTCAGACGAGTATCGGGTAATATCAACAGCAGCAGAAAATGGTATAACAGGTGTAGGATTCGTTATGAATAGGAAGGTAGGGCAGAGGGTGTGTTACTGTGAACAGTTCAGTGACCGGGTTGTTCTAATCAGAATCGACAGCAGACCAACACCGACAACGATAGTTCAACGTCGCAAGCTGAAGATGAACAGATAGAGAAAGTGTATGAGGATATTGAAAGGGTAATGCCGTATGTAAATGGGGATGAAAATCTAATAGTCATGGGCGACTGGAATGCAGTTGTAGGGGAAGGAGTAGAAGAAAAGGTTACAGGAGAATATGGGCTTGGGACAAGAAAGAGGAGAAAGACTGAGTTCTGTAACAAGTTTCAGCTAGTAACAGCGAATACCTAGTTCAAGAATCACAAGAGGAGGAGGTATACTTGGAAAAGGCCGGGAGATACGGGAAGATTTCAATTAGATTACATCATGGTCAGACAGAGATTCCGAAATCAGATACTGGATTGTAAGGCGTACCCAGGAGCAGATATAGACTCAGATCACAATATAGTAGTGATGAAGAGTAGGCTGAAGTTCAAGGCATTAGTCAGGAAGAATCAATACGCAAAGAAGTGGGATACGGAAGTACTAAGGAATGACGAGATACGTTTGAAGTTCTCTAACACTATAGATACAGCAATAAGGAACAGCGCAGTAGGCAGTACAGTTGAAGAGGAATGGACATCTCTAAAAAGGGCCATCACAGAAGTTGGGAAGGTAAACACAGGTACAAAGAAGGTAGCTGCGAAGAAACCATGGGTAACAGAAGAAATACTTCAGTTGATTGATGAAAGGAGGAAGTAGAAACATGTTCCGGGAAAATCAGGAATACAGAAATACAAGTCGCTGAGGAATGAAATAAATAGGAAGTGCAGGGAAGCTAAGACGAAATGGCTGCAGGAAAAATGTGAAGACATCGAAAAAGATATGATTGTCGGAAGGACAGACTCAGCATACAGGAAAGTCAAAACAACCTTTGGTGACATTAAAAGCAACGGGGGTAACATTAAGAGTGCAACGGGAATTCCACTGTTAAATGCAGAGGAGAGAGCAGATAGGTGGAAAGAATACATTGAAAGCCTCTATGAGGGTGAAGATTTGTCTGATGTGATAAAAGAAGAAACAGGAGTCGATTTAGAAGAGATTGGGGATCCAGTATTAGAATCGGAATTTAAAAGAGCTTTGGAGGACTTACGGTCAAATAAGGCAGAAGGGATAGATAACATTCCATCAGAATTTCTAAAATCATTGGGGGAAGTGGCAACAAAACGACTATTCACGTTAGTGTGTAGAATATATGAGTCTGGCGACATACCATCTGAGTTTCGGAAAAGCATCATCCACACAATTCCGAAGACGGCAAGAGCTGACAAGTGCGAGAATTATCGCACAATCAGCTTAACAGCTCATGCATCGAAGCTGCTTACAAGAATAATATACAGAAGAATGGAAAAGAAAATTGAGAATGCGCTAGGTGACGATCAGTTTGGCTTTAGGAAAAGTAAAGGGACGAGAGAGGCAATTCTGACGTTACGGCTAATAATGGAAGCAAGGCTAAAGAAAAATCAGGACACTTTCATAGGATTTGTCGACCTGGAAAAAGCGTTCGACAATATAAAATGGTGCAAGCTGTTCGAGATTCTGAAAAAAGTAGGGGTAAGCTATAGGGAGAGACGGGTCATATACAATATGTACAACAAACGAGAGGGAATAATAAGAGTGGACGATCAAGAACGAAGTGCTTGTATTAAGAAGGGTGTAAGACAAGGCTGTAGCCTTTCACCTCTACTCTTCAATCTGTACATCGAGGAAGCAATGATGGAAATAAAATAAAGGTTCAGGAGTGGATTTAAAATACAAGGTGAAAGGATATCAATGATACGATTCGCTGATGACATTGCTATCCTGAGTGAAAGTGAAGAAGAATTAAATGATCTGCTGAACGGAATGAACAGTCTAATGAGTACACAGTATGGTTTGAGAGTAAATCGGAGAAAGACGAAGGTAATGAGAAGTAGTAGAAATGAGAACAGCGAGAAACTTAACATCAGGATTGATGGTCACGAAGTCAATGAAGTTAAGGAATTCTGCTACCTAGGCAATAAAATAACCAATGACGGACGGAGAAAGGAGGACATCAAAAGCAGACTCGCTATGGCAGAGGATGTACGTCTGGAATACAGCATTGTATGGTAGTGAAATATGGACTGTGGGAAAACCGGAACAGAAGAGAATCGAAGCATTTGAGACGTGGTGCTATAGACGAATGTTGAAAATTAGGTGGACTGATAAGGTAAGGAATGTGGATGTTCTACGCAGAATCGGGGAGGAAAGGAATATGTGGAAAACACTGATAAGGAGAAGGGACAGGATGATAGGACATCTGCTAAGACATGAGGGAATGACTTCCATGGTACTAGAGGGAGCTGTAGAGGGCAAAAACTGTAGAGGAAGAAAGAGATTGGAATACATCAAGCAAATAATTGAGGACGTAGGTTGCAAGTGCTACTCTGAGATGAAGAGGTTAGCACAGAAAAGGAATTCGTGGCGGGCCGCATCAAACCAGTCAGTGGACTGATGACCACCTACTGCACATGGCTGGCCGGTTTTCCTAAACTGTAGAAGTACATTCAATTAAAGAAAAACGGTACATATAGTGAAGTACTAATTACCTGATAATTTACGAACTTTTTAGCACGTAATATTAAGCTACAGATGCGAAAAGAAATATGCTTTTCTCACACAGTATTACCTATTTAAACGATCAATAGCACGTTGAATAATGTACACACACTAATATTAAATGTTTGAAAGTAGCTGTTAATATCTTACAGTGGCGGACCATTGGTCTAAATTCCATCACCACCACTGCCAGTACTGTAATAACAACAATAATAACGACACTAACTTTCATTTACAAACGAACTGGTTGACCGTTGCTACTTGTGAACAGGGCCGTTTCTACCATTAGGCAAGACTAGGCGGCCGCCTTGGGCGGCAGAATTTTAGGGACGGCGAAAGGCAGAGAAAATTAGTTGCAAACCAAAGGAACTGAATACAAAACATAAAAACTGAGGACTGTCCCCAGAAAACGAGAACGTCTGGTCACCTCCTTTAATGATTAAAAGCACAGTGCGAGATTTGAATTGTTGTGCCGTTGGATGTTGGTGGTGGTGGTGGTGGTGGTGGTGGCGGCGGAGGTGGGAGGGGGTGGGACTTGAGAAGACCGAAGGTAGTAAAAAAAAAAAGAAAAAGGGCCGTCATTTTTCAGTTCTCACTTAGGGCGACAAAACACTTAACAACGGCCCTGCTCGTGAAACGAGTTAACTCGACGAACCTTCTTCCGGAACCTTCTCGACGACACACCGTCATACCACGTGTCTCAGCTTTCAGGTACAAGCAAGAGCTGATAAGCTGTCCTGGATCATGCTGTTCCTCAAATACGATTTTATGCGTTTAGGATAAGAAAAGTCCTTTCACCTGAAGCCGCTTGATCCAGGGATGGCAGCAGTAAATCCTTAACCCGCGAGGTGACTTTTCTGAAACATGTACCACGAGGTGGAGTCTCTGGGGCCACTATGTTTAAACCGATATTTACGGCTAAAATGGTATGAAATTTTTAATTTATACTACATGACATTTATTTTCACGATTATTTAAGTGTTTTTAAATGCTTCTTGTTTATTTTATTGCACTAAACAAAGCCTGCAGCATTTTACTATTTATCACATAAAAGCTCATAATTTTGTGTGGTTATTTTAAGTAGTACATATAAGTGGACTGTTAGAGTACTGAATTTTACATTCTGAAAAATTATACAATCTCTGTAGCACATAAATTTCCATATAGAACTAAATTCCAAGGTTTAAATTTGCGCATAAAGATTCCATCCGATAGCTACAAAAAAGAAACTCTGTCAGATTCACAAGGATTGCTGGGAACTACATTTTTCGTATCACCACGCAGAACACATTCGGTTTTAACAGACACTTTAAGTATTTCACTGAAGAAACAGACAGATCCCCATTCTTCCTCGGAATGATACTCTTGTTCGTTAGCGGAACTGTGATCACTGATCAATGTAAACTCTTCGTCTTTCTCGTTTATTTCTTGATCTATATCACTGACACCTTCCTCCATAGACGGACTAAGAATTTCATCGAACGTAATTCTCGAGGGGCGGCCTAGGAGACTCCAGCACCTATCAATAACACGAGTCAACAATAAACACAAGGCGATAACGCAACCAACAACAAAACATCATACGCTTGGCAGTTTAAGGAGGGTAGGGGGAGTATAGAAGCGTTCCACCGCAACTGGCCTTGGAGAGCGAGTTCGAAAATTTTCGCGCGGTCTGAGAGACCACACCTCGTGAGTTAAGCAAAATAGTATGAAATCTTCTGAAAGAATTCGGTCCGTTTCATTCTCAATCATTCTTTTGATAACGCCCCCCAAACTGACAGAGTGAAATGTTTCTTTACGCAGGGAAGAAAATATAGTCTCCAGTCCCACACGTAAGTGAGAACTACTGAAGGACGCACCGTACCGTTGTAGCAATGAATCGACATAATTGGCAATCTCAGCAGCATTGTGTAATTTAATAAGTGCAGTTACCAGAATGTGAAACTCTTGTTTCCCGTCGTGTTCCAATTTTATCCAGTATCTCAAAAAAGTACACCTATTTGTATTTTTACTTCAATGGATTGCCAATGTATTCATACGCAATTTAGGCTCTAGGATGGAAGTTTCAGCTGGTGAACTAGTCGAATGCTTCCTGGAATTTACAAAGTCCATCAATTTACTTTTTTTTTAGTTTTTCGTGAAATCTATCCGCTATGAAACAGCATTGGTGCAAAACTGTACATCGTTGTTCTCTTTTTCTGCAGAATTTTGAAAAACAGTTCAGTCTTTGAAATATGTTTTCAAAAACAGAGAGAAGAAGAACAAAGCCAAAGTCTAAGAGGCTATTTTCGGACACAAAGGCTTCTCTTGTAGTCGTTGCACTTGAGTCTGAAATCTCGATTATTTCAATTAAAACCTCAGTTAGTCCCGGACGACTTCTGTGAATGGCAGATATTATTCTGGTCTTACAGTTCCATCTCGCGTCACAGTTCACAGCAACGCGTTTGCTAACAACACAGTCGAGATTGCTCTGCGTTTGAAACACCGGTGGAAGAACGAAGTAACAGCGTCACGCGTGGAAAAATGGCCTCACCGGTTTTATACAAGAACAGCTCGGCTGCAAAACTAAATCTGAACGATATGGGAAACAGTGAGCAAAAAGAGCTTGAGAAGCAGTTTCACAGACCTTAGCGAGAACGGAAGTTCCATCATCGGTTTGGGCCACTAGTTTTTTTCTTCGTATCACAATTTCGAAACACGTCGCTCAACACAGAGAATAAAGCAGCAGCACTTCCAGCTTCGCCAACATCATGGAATCCGAGAAAAGTTCTTGAATTTTGCCGTTGGAGTTCAACAGGCTCATAACAATAGAGCACTGTGACTGGTCTGAAATGTCCGTTGCTTCGTTCACAATGACGCCTAAAACGAAGTTCTGTCCAAACTTGAATTCGCAATTTGCTTTTATACATTTAACCAGTTCGTTCCGTATAGTTTTCCAAAATCCCCGGAAATACTCCACTTTCTTCCAACGTACTTGCAAATCTTCATTTCTGTTTAGCACGAGTTTAAAAATAGCTCTGCAATTTCTGGGATTCAGGGAATCTTCTGACTCTTTGTGACCGCTGAAAGCTGACACGAAAGCCACGTGTTTTTCTTATTTATCAAGTTTCTGTTAAACACTAAGGTGACAAAAGTCGGCCGGCCAGTGTGGCCGAGCGATTCTAGGCGCTCCAGTCTGGAACCGCGCGACCGCTACGGTCGCAGGTTCGAATCCTGCTTCGGGCATGGATGTGTGTGATATCCTTAGGTTAGTTAGGTTTAAGTAGTTCTAAGTTCTAGGGGACTGAAGACCTCAGAAGTTAAGTCCCATAGTGCTCAGAGCCATTTGAACCATTTTTTTGACTAAAGTCGTGCGATAGCGATATGCACATTTATAGAGGGCGGTGGTATCGCATACGCAAGATGTCAAACGGCAATGCACTGGCGGTCAATTGTATACAGGTGTTTCATATGACTAGCTTTTCTGCGTGATTATGGCCGCACGAAGGGAATTAATAGACTATGAACGCGGAATGGTAGTTGAAGCATTTCGGAAATCGTTACGGAATTCAATATTCCGAGATGCACAGTGTCGAGAGTGTGCCGAGAACACCACGTTCGAGGCACTGCCCCTCACCACGGACGACGCAGTGGTCGGCAGTCTTCACTCGACGACTGAGTGAAGTAATGGCAGAAAACAACGTGGGAAGTACGACGGACGTATCCGTTAGGATAGTGCAGCGATATCTGGCGTTAATGGGCTGTGGCAGCGGACGACCGAGGCGAGTGGCTTCGTTAACAGCACTACAGCGCGCCTCCTGCGCTCGTGACCCTACCGTAGCGTGGTCGGACGAGCTCAGATTTCAGTTCGTAAAAGCAGATGGCAGCGTCGAGTGTGGCGCAGACCCAGTGGTCACCGAGACACTGTCCAAGCTGGTAGTGACTCTATGAAAGTGCGGGCTGTTTCTAGATGGAACGGACTTGGTTCTGGTTATGTTCGGCTATTTGGAAACCACTTGCAGCCACTCGCAGACTTCATGCTCCCAAACAACAATGGAATTTTACGGATGACAATGCGTCATGTTACTGAGCCTCAACTGCTCGCGATAAGTTTCAAGAACATTCTGGACAGTTCGAGCAAATGATTCGGCCACCCAGATCGCCCGACATGAATCCTACCGAACATTTATGGGACATCAAACCAGTCTCAGGACTGAAAACCACAACAACAATTGAGAGGTCAGTTCGTGCACAAACTTTTGCACAGGCAACACCTTCACTATTGTTTTGTTGTGGTCTTCAGTCCAGAGACTGGTTTGATGCTGCTCTCCAAGCTACTCTATCCTGCGCAAGCTTCTTCATCTCCAAGTAACTACTGCAACCTACGTCCTTGCGATTCTGCTTAGTGTATTCATCTCTTCGTCCCCCTCTACGATTTTTACACTCTATGCTGCCATCCAATACTAAATTGGTGATCCCTTGATGCCTCAGAACATGTCCTACTAACCGATCTCTTCTTCTAGTCAAGTTGTGCCACAAATTCCTCTTCTCCTCAGTTCTATTCAGTATTTTTTTTTTTAATATGTAAAAATCTGCCAACCGTTTGCATAGGTTTTCTATATACCTGGACCAGCTTTCGTCACCTCTAAGGGTGACTTCATCAAAAGATAACGCAATTACCTAAATGAATATGTCAGATTAAATATCTTATCTAATAAAAGTTACATTAATGTAAGCGAGTGTAAAACAAATAGTGCTTACATGAACAAACCGTCACAGATGTACAGTGATTTGAGAGCTGAGTTGCTCAAGTCATACATTAAAATGTAAGACATAATGTTCTTCAAAAGTCAAACATTAAAACATAAGTAACACCGGTGTGGTGTGAGGAGACTGACTGTGTGGCAACTAGTCACGCTGCCAAGTAAACGTAATGTAGGGCGCGCCACAAGCGGCCCACTAGTAACATGAGCAAAACAGTTTTGTATATTACACATTTTCTGAAATAAATCATACGTATAGCCAATATAGCTTTTAAACAAAATTAATTTTACAAATTATTGAGAAACATTTATAAATTAGATTCAAACGGGAGAAAATAGTACAAAGTTCGCTACGTTTTACGTAGCACAGGTAGAATCAGAGTTAAATACGACTGGAATTACATACGTAATGAAGAACATCAGTTCATTGTATGACACAAAATTTGAAAAGAAAGCTTGCATAACTAGGGCACAGAGGTCATCTGGAGTGTTGGTAATGAGCGTAACTTAACAGAGGTAAAATAATGTTTCTGAAAAGGAGGAGAGAACCTGGATGATAAGTATCATAAAACTGAGAGCACTGGTTTAAAAGCATTAAAGAAATTTCTATTTTTCAACTGCACTTGTTCATTCAACATGCCATCTTTATTCGGTGTATGCCTGAAAATTTCAAGTTCTTCCAAGACATCAAGTTTTCTCCCTTTCTTTTCTCTATGCAGAATTGTCATTTCGTTCAGTTCTTTAGGGTTATGCCCTGTTATGAAAAGATGTTCTGCAAATGTTGAATTGTGCACATTAGTGCCTTTTTTGCCTAAAATATGTTCTTTGTATCTTACGTTGAAAGCTCTGCCTGTCTGTCCAATATAATATGCTGGACATGTATTACCGTGGCACGTAAAGTGCCCTCCGCCACACACCGTTGGGTGGCTTGCGGAGTATAAATGTAGATGTAGATATCACAGGAAATTTTATATACCCCTGAGCCACGTAAAGGTTCGTTTGAAGCTTTTAGATTATGAATTAAATTTTTTTGTAAATTATTGTGTGTGGAGAAAGCAACCTTGCAGCCGTATTTTTTAGTTAACAGACGCTGCATCCTATACGATATGTTACCTAAAAATGGTATTGAGTTGCACTTTTTATCATTATTATTAGTTTGACCAGTACCTAAAGTGGTGACTCTTTCTTTAGTTTTTTCTTTAAGGATGTTTTCCACTAGTGAGTGTCTTAATTACATCAATTTCTTTCTGCAGTTTTTCTGGTGATAAGGGAGTAACCACGGCACGGTGAAGTTGGCGATAATAGAGAATAAAATAATTTTTGACATTTTTGACAAACCCACGAGTACTGATCATACAATACCTGCAGACTCGACACACCCTCAATCTCATATGAAAGCTTTCTTTCATTCAGCAATTCACCGTGCTCGTTAAAATCTCCCAAAAATAGAAAAGGTTTAGGGAGCTGATCAATCAGTATAGCCAATACGTTCAGGGGTACAGAACCATCTGGAGGAATTTGCAGACAGTTATTTCCTGCGTCGTCCTTATCCTGACAGCCACAGTTACAAGAGGGGTTTGAAGGGGCACAGGTTCACAACATGCTTAGTTTAGGACATAGAAACAAACTCCACCTAATACTCTATTGTAGTCACTAACGTTCTTGTAATATCTGCTATAGCCGCGGTGGGCAGGGTCTGCATTTCTGCAAATAGGTTTCCTGAAGGGCAATGCAGAAAGCAGGTGTAAAGCTTAAGTGTTGCCTTAGCCAGGTGGTGGAAAAAACAGCTGCAATTCCACTGGAGAACGAGGCAGGGAAGGCATGAAGCGTGCAAGGAGGCAGATTATACCTCAGGGTCACCTGCTGTCGCCAATTTATTTCCTGAACAGGCTATATCCAATGTGTCTGAGGGTCTGGCGAGATCTAGGTTCTCAGCGGGTGCCAGAATCTTCACCTCATCCTCAGACGCAGATCTCGTAGCCAGCCGTGGAGAGGGTGCCACCGCAATTCCCTCGGTCTTGAGGGTCTTCTTTCTGGACTTCTCTCGCTGATCCTCGAGTTTCTCTGGCCGGGAGGGCGTCTCCGATTCAGTCTCCGGGACGGTGGACGATCGTGAAGCCCTACGACCAGCTGCTTTTGGGCACCTCGGCCACTGCCGGGTGTCATCTTTCCCACTAGCAGGAATGCGGGAAACGAGGGACCTCTTCCTAGCGAGAGGAGCTGAAGAAGACGTACGCCTGTCCGGCTGAGAAGTGGGGACTGGTGTCCCCGATGGTTGGTGGGTTAGTGCTCTCGAGGTAGGTGGTTCAGGAGCAACAGAGAGGGAAGTGCCACCCACCGTCAAGGAGGCAGGTGTAGTCTTCCAGTTCTGAGAGCCAACTGGAACTCGTGGAACTGACGAGGCTACTACTGTTCTCATAGTGGAGGCATAAGAGGAGGTCATAGCCACAGGATCAAGCACTCAAATTTCTTCTAGGCCTCAGTGTAGGTCAGCCAGTCCAGGGTCTTGTATTCCACGATGTTCCTTTCTCGCTGTAAAATCCTGCAGTCTTGTAAGCTGTAAAATCCAGCAGTCTTGTAAGCAAGGGGAAGGACGCTCTCCGCAGTTGACACAGATGGGAGGCGGGGCACAAGGAGTAATGGGATGGGATGGCCGTCCACAATCTCAACATGTAACGCTGGAAATACAGTGGGTAGGCATATGCCCAAACTTCCAGCACTTGAAGCACCACTTCATATACGGCTTGACGTCACAGCAGTAGACCAACATCCTGACCTTCTCGGATAATTTGTCACCCTCGAAGGCCAAGATGAAGGCACCGGTGGTAACCTGATTAGCCCTCAGGCCCTGATGGACGCGCCTGACAAAATGAACTCCTCGTCGCTCTAAGCTGGCACGCAGCTCGTCGCTGTGGAATATAATACTCGAGATCATATTTAAGCTTTTATGAAGCATGATGGTAATGGAAACATCCCCCAGCTTGTCACAAGTGAGTAATGCCCATTACTGGGCAGAGGATGCCATTTCTTTCAAAACAGACCCTGACCACATTTTGGACCAGCCCTCCACCTCCACAAACTTGTCCTCGAAATGCTCTACAAAAACTGAGGCTTCATCGAGACAGAGGAGTCTCCATCACCTCTCGTACATACGAGGTACTGGGTGAATAAGGTTCACTGCCATGCTTAAACTGGCATTCCTCCCATTGTGTGGCCAGGGAGGGGAACAATTTAGGATCATACTTCCTTGCATTGTACTGATACTTGGAACGCTTAGAGACTGCTGGTGTTTGATCACCAGCAAGTGATGACGTGGTACACTTCAACGCACGCCATCGGCCCTGATGCCACCCACTCCGACCAGGGGCCCTCCCCACGGATGCCACCCAGCCACAGCAAGGGCCACCTGGCAGGATGGACATTGCCAGGAGTCCTGATGTCCCAGGGAGATGGGCATCTACTCCTTGGCATACATGGGAAGTTAACGGTGCAGGCATCAGCAGAGTGATCCCTGTGCTGTCAGGGGGCTACAGCCAACAGGGTACATGGCAGCCCCACCACAACGGACTGGCTACCGCACTGGATATCAGGTGCAACAAAGCAAACAATTCCATTATCATCGTCAGTGTAGAAAACGATACTGCACAGTTGATGGAAAAATACGCACCCAGGAGGGTGACCTCGTTCAACAGTTGGAGAATGAGCAGAAGTCGACAGAGGATGTGATAGGTTTCAGCACATGAAGGACACAATGCACCATGTAAGGTGCCCTTCCCCAATTGGCTTGCTCTTCGGAAAAATTTTGAAAAAAGGAGGTCATACCCTACAGCGGACCACCACAAAGGCCAAAATGTGTGAGACTCCTTTTAGTCGCCTCTTACGACAGGCAGGAATATGTTGGGCCTATTCTAACCCCTGGGCCCGCAGAGGGGGTGCACAAATATATACCTTCCTGCCATGGTGGGCATAAAGTGTTTGTGTGAATTAAGACTTACATTATTGCTCACATGTAATGTTATGAACAAACTCAGCCAAGCCAACCTTACAACTGCCATATACTGCCACTTTTCTGGTGCTGAGTTCAGACATGCACACCGTGGACATTTTATACAATGGCATTTGAAAATGGTTTAACTGTGCCAACCTCAGACATCTTATGCATCAAGGCACAGTGAATGACCTGACCTAGCATGTTGTTCGAGGCAGCAACAACAAATAACGGGTGCATCACCACTGCAAACAACACTGTCATCACTCCCTTGACACCTGACACACACAAGAGCTTTCCGTTGGATTACATCTGAGTATCAAGACCTTCCACAGCTTCCGCACTTTAAGGAACAATGGGGAGGAGGGGGGAGGGGTTTTCTGTGTGCTGGTCACAATTTTTTCTGTCCACTTGCACAACGTGATGTCAGAGTGCATGATATGTTTCTCTGGTGGATGTTATTTTTTATCTTTGTTATCATGTTATGTAATTTCTTAGTGTTTGTTGATTCTTCTTGTCATTAAATAATTTTGGCAAGATTTAAACTAATACAGAGTTTCATCTATTAATTACATGCTATGTGGTTGGTAGCTTAGTTGGTTGATTTGGGAGAGAGGACCAAACAGCGAAGTCATTGGTCCCATCGGATTAGGGAAGGATTGGGAAGAAATCGGCCGTGGCCTTTCTAAGGAACCATCCAGGCATATGCCTGAAGTGATTTAGGGAAATCGCGGAAAACGTAAATCAGTACGGCCAGACACGGGTCTGAACCATCATCCTCCCAGATGCAAGTCCCGTGTGCTAACCACTGCGTCACCTCGCATGGTAGATGCTATGTGTATTCTGTTTATTGGTGTACGTCCATGTCTATACATGATTTTATCTTCTCTATGAGGCCACACTATGGAAGTGTCATCCACAAACCTCCAAAATACACTTAGCTTAATAGCAACTGATTCAAGCACTCTCCCCAAGAAATCCTCCATAAAAACAGTGGCCACCAAGAGTGATAAAGGGCTGCCCATGGCAATGTCATCAGCCTGTTCAAAATATTCCTGGTTGAACATAAAATTGGTTGAGGATAGGGCATCCCAAAACAAAGCAGTGATGCACTTGAAACATTTTACCACCTAGTGCCAAAGAATCTGTGAGAGGGACTTTTGTTACATGTGTTACCACATCAATGCTAACCATACTGCCAGAACTGTTTAGACGGAGAGTCCCCAGCCTATTGGTAAAGTCAGCTGAGTTACGGACATGTCCTGAGCAATAGCACACCAATGGCCTCAGCAAAGATGGAAGTCTCTCAGCTAAATCATATGTAGGAGCAGCAATGTTGCTTACTGTTGGACATAACAGAGCAAGCGTTATGAATTTTTGGAAGGCCATACAGTCTTTGTGCTATACAAACCGTTTGGTCTTAACCTCGTGATGAACTCGACGTCACGAGGAGAAATTCTGTAATTCAGAACTATTCCATTGCACGAGTCCTGTAGGGTCGTAATCAATCCTCCTATAGGTAGAGTCACTTAGCAGACAATTTATCTTATCATCATATGCACTACAAAGTAACAAAACACTTACATTACCTTTATCAGCTTCCAGTACCACTACACGAGGGTCCTCTCATAGATTTTGTAATGCAGCTCCATCTGCAGAGGTTAGTTATGACACTGAGGAGGAGCTTTCAAAGGAGCCCAGTTTCCCACCTTAGTTCTTCTGCAGCATACAAAGATAGGCATTGTACAGCTTCTTGAACAACACTCACAAATTTTATTAAAGATAGTGCTCTAGATATAGATGCAACATTGAGTCCCTCAGTTTATACAGACAGAATCGCATCATCCAAATTTTTCTTCATGAAGTTGACAACGGAATGTCATTCATTAAACTCCTGTGGCGACGAATGCTGTGGCAACAGGTGATCAAATTTTTACATATGCCAAAAACTTGCGTCCTTATTGATCCGATCGAATTTGGCTGAAGTCATTCCATCAACCCAATCCCATGATATAGGAGAAAGATGTGATGCAACCTTTAAGTATAATTCATACAATTCTTCTGAAATGTTTTTTGTCTTGTATAGCATGACTAGCCTTATCAATAATCTTTCATGCAGCAGCAGTCTTACTAAAAATGCATCACTTTGGCAAATTTTTGTATTATGTCATGGTGCCAATATCTCAATAAAAAAGTTAGAGAACTTAACAGTTTTGCTCTCTTACCACTCTGTCGAAACTTCAAACACACGAGGCCATCTTCTCCATATAAAGGCATCTGATGTGAATTTTAAAATTTTCCCAGTGAATTGAATGTTCAAACAAATTTCCAGTTCATTTATTTCATCACACAATATCTCAACTGGGCACCTGCCTGTCGTCTTCCTGTGAAGCATTGAAGACTGACAAAGAGTTGCTCCATCCTGCAACACATGAGGCAAGATCGGAAAGTAACATACGATAATTTTATTACCAAAACATTAAATAGGTAGCAAAACAAAACAAAAAACAAAAAAATATCACAAAAGACCTTACATGCAAGTTTTCACTTGACGTCACAGTAACTGTCGCCACAAGAGGTAACTGCGTGACGTTCCATGGTTAATTTCGCGGAGAAAAATTTTGATGACACAATGATCTCTGTATTAAGCAAGGTACTCAATTTTGCACCTACACCTTGAGTACAACCATTAATACATATTGTGAGTGGTGTTGAAGAGACTGTATGAGACCTTCCTTCGTATACTGCAAAATAAATAAGAAAGGAAACTTTCCATGTTCTTTTGAAAGCTCTGCCTCAGTGTAGTAACTTAACCTCTGCAGAAAGGACTGCACTACAAAATCTATGAGAAGGCCCTGGCGTAGTGGTACTGAAGGCTTGTTAAGGTAATGCAAATGTTTTGTTACTTCACAGTGTGTATAATGATAAGCTAAGTGACTCTACCTATAGGAGGACCCAACATCATGTGTGCAACAGAAAACTTCTGCACATCTAAATTCATCCTCTTTACCTCAAGACATCATCAAGAGATTAATATCGCACGGTTGTGTGCCACTAAGACTGTATGGTCTTCAAAAAATTCAATATTCCCAATATTGAGCAACACTAGAGTTCCTACATATGGTTTAGCCAAACATTTCACATCTTTGCTGAGACCACTGGTGGGCACATGCTCACGTCATATCCGTAACTCGGCTGACTTTATCAACAGACTTGGGTGATCTCCATCTAAACAGTTCTGACACTTTGCTTAGCTTTGATGTAGTATCACTTTTTACAAAGGCCAACTCACAGACGCTTTGGCACTAATTGGTAAAAAGTTTCACATGGACATCACTGCCTTGTTCCAGCATGCTCTAATCTCAAACCATTTTATGTTCAACCAAGAATATTTTAAACAGATTGAAGGCATTGCCATAAGCAGCTCTTTGTCTCCGCTGGTGGCCAATATTTTTAGGGGGGATTTCAAGGGGAGAGCACTTGAATTACCTACTCTTAAACCAACTGTATTCTGGAGGTATGTGGACGATACTTTCAAAGTTGGTCTCATGGATAAGATAAATTGATGGAGTTTCTTCACCACCTCAACTCTATTCATAACAACATTTGCTTCCTTGAGGAAACAGAGATAGGTGGTTATCTGCCTTTTTTGGATGTCTCGGTTAGGGCTCTCTGGGGCATTCAGTTTATAGTAAGCCCACTCACACTGATTTGTATTTGCAAGTGTCAAATTGACATCACCAATCCCAAACTGTGAGTGTGCTTACAACTCCTGTACACAGAGCTCACACAGTCTAAGGATAGACAGTTTGCCTAAATGGATATTCCACTCAACAGATTAATGGTGCACTGTCAGTTAAAAGCAAGAACCAGGAAGTGAATAAAGAGCCAGCAAAATCTTTAGCTTTTCTTGCTTTTATGGACAACATTTCATTTAAAATAGCAAGAATTATCTGTAAGCGCAAGGTGAAAGTGCAGAATGAGATTTTCACTCTGCAGCGGAGTGTGCACTGATATGAAACTTCCTGGCCTTCTGCGGGCAAGTGCTCTACCAACTGAGCTACCCAAGCACGACTCACGCCCCGTCCTCACAGCTTTACTTCTGCCAGTACCTCGTCTCCTACCTTCCAAACTTAACAGGAGCTCTCCTGCGAACCTTGCAGAAGGTCCCGAGTTCGAATCTCAGTCCGGCACACAGTTTTAATCTGCTAGGAAGTTTCAAGGTGAAAGTGATTTTTCCATCCACCATCTGAGACTGCAGACCTTTCGGGATCAGTAATGGACGATATATTAACGTGGAAGGCTGGAATTCACAAAATACCTTGTCGATGTGGACAGACTGCACACACTGTAAAGAATGCTGCATTGAATATCAACATTGCATTTGCCTTTTGCCACCAAGCAAGTCTGCTATTGCCAAACACTATATTACCACCAGACATTCAATGGGGTATGACAGAACTATGATTCTGACCACACAAACATCTTTTTTGGGATTCCATCATTAAAGATTCCGTGGAAATACACCTGGCGGAAAAGCTGATGAGCTGTGATAGTAGCTACCAGTTGGACAATGTACGGAACTCCATCATCTCCACAATTTGCTCTATCTGAAGACAACAGAGTGCACCAATGGCTATGGTGAGTTGTAATGCAGAGGACAGCTGAGTTGCACAGCTCCACCAGTACGGGCACTGCTGCCTCAAAGTGAGGTCTGCCTGCCAACTTGATACTGATACACATACAGAATACTTGCAGTGCAGACCACAGCAGGACTTTGTCAGTCTTCAATGGCTCACCTGAAGATGGCTGGCAGGTGCACAGTCAAAATATTATGGGATGAATTACACAACGAGTGGCTGTAAGCAAAAAATTTGTTTGAACATTCAATTTGCCAAGGAAATAAATTTAAAAAAAATTAAAAAAGAAAGTCACAAGTAAGATGAAGCTGGAGCTGATAAGAAAACAGGAATCACTTGGACCGTCAAGAGAAACTGAACTTTAACTCCACATAACAACATCTTAGAACTGGCTACCCTGCAAGTAGGAAATTTCTCCGAGACCAGTGACACAAGGATTGTCACACACTACCACGGTTGATGCTGATGTAATTAGTTTAGGGTACTTGTACTATAAAAGTTAGACTAATCCAAGAGGCGAGAAGAGAGAGAGAGAGAGAGAGAGAGAGAGAGAGAGAGAGAGAGAGAGAGAGAGTGAGTGTGTGTGTGTGTGTGTCACTGAAGGAAGACGACGAGAATTAAGCTGATACTGAACTCATGATATGAGATGGGAACTCAACCTACAGACAGATGATAAGTACAGACATCTCCAATACCCGGTTTAAAACAGTAAGCATTCTGTAGACGACTGAGACAAATGACTTTAACTCTCGATCACTGAGATTTTGTTTTGTATTCAAAATGAGTGTCAACAGGTCCTTATATCCCTGTTAAAATTTAGAGTTTAATTTGAGATAGAACAGAAGCGGTTACACTATCTGTCTACACAGAAAACACTTCAGTAACAAAATTTGATTGCTTCAAGAAGTCAAGGAATATAATCTAGGGAAAAGACATTGTGCCTCTTCTGAAGAAGTACTACATATATATTAGAGTTTCTCTGAAGCTATGAAAACTATACATTAATGTTGATTCTTTACTCAAATGAAATTGAGGTAACCAAGGTCTGTTGAATCTATTTCAACCTTGAACTTCCTCTGATTACTTCACCTGATAAAATCAAGCATTTCAGTGAAAAGGGAGACACACTATATCCTCTCGACTCCAAAGACTTTAGTAAACCTTAAGTTAGTCTTAAGGTGCAGCATAACACAGTGATTTGCAAGAGTTATAACAGCGGGTCACTTCATGACATAACTTTACTCCTCAAAGGCGACAACACTATAGCAGTACAGAAAGCAGTGAACTTGGCTACTGAACAACTCG
Organism: Schistocerca nitens; assembly: GCF_023898315.1. Lineage (NCBI taxonomy): Eukaryota > Metazoa > Arthropoda > Insecta > Orthoptera > Acrididae > Schistocerca > Schistocerca nitens. Next base: position 1,308,536,789 of record NC_064614.1, on the reverse strand, counting down.
GCAACTGAGCTATAAACCACAGACTATCCACCAACAGAAACAAGACTGTATCCAAGAACTTCCACACCACAAAAATACAAATCCATCTCAACGTACTGGAACAGTTAATAAGCAACCAACTGAAACTAGTACAGGATTCAAAATGCTGGGCCTATGGCTACATGATTATCTGAAATGGAGTGAACAAATTGGTCAGATAAATGCTAAAATAAGAACTGGCTGCCATGCCTTGAGTGTTCTGCAAACATGTACCAGCTGGAAAACAGAATCCGTAAGAGATCCATGAGCAAATACATTTTAGATAGCTTACAAGTAAGGAGTCTACAGGCATGTCCCACTTGAGGTTCTTCAGGAATTTGATTGTCATAAATTTTGTTCAATTTTTCTTTTTTACAGTGTCATTTCCAATGGGTAATTTTGTACCAAACCATGTTTGAAACCTCCTGACAGATTACAACTGTGTGATGACGGGACTCAAACCCAGGTCCTTTGTCTTTCACAGGCAAGCATTCACCAACTGAGCTACCTGAGCACAATCCCTGACTCATCTCACAGCTTTACTTCGACTAGTACCTCTTCTCTGAACTCAGAAACTTCACAGAAGTTCCCCTGCATAACTTGTGGGACTAGCACTTCTAGATGAAAGGATACTGTGAAGATGTGGTTTAGCCACGGCACTGGGGTTCATTTCTAGAATTAATTTTCCACTCTTCAGTGGAGTAAGCACGAATATGAAATTTCCTGGCAGATTAAAACTATGTGCTGGACCAGAACTCGAACCCAGAAATTTGCCTTTTGCATGCAACTACTGACCGACTGAGTTACCCGTACTCTGCAAACAGCGGTACAAACAGTGTCTTCATTGACTGCACTCGACACGACACTTGCCACTTTCATCTTCACATAAGAAACATTCAAATTGTCTGTCATGTGCCGCTGCTAGAGAGGGTTCACCAAATGCCACCACATAGTGCTACACATACCATCCACAGGATGCTGAATTCGCACTACCTCACTGCCCGCAGTTGTGATTGGTCTGCGAGTCTTTTTGAGTCACCACACTCAGAGCTCCGCACTAGATTATCTTCAGATTATTATCACACCCCACAAAACTGAAGTACTTAGCATGTGGGTGGAGACGTTTTGCATGTTCACATGAAGCTGAGCTGTAGCACAGCTACTGGCAGGGTCGCCTCTTCTGGACAGGCTTCAGGGGATGAATCAGATTTAAAGTGTCCCACAATGCCCCATCTTTTCCTTATCCACTCCCATTTCCTTCCCCAATTCGTCAGAAACCCAACCAAAGGTATGATGCACTGTATGCTGAGGGGTGTGTGGCACAAGGGAAGATGTGTGACCTCCCTGAGTAATTCGCCTTGCACTGTGTGGGGTTCCATAGTGTCGAGTGAATAGATCCCCAATTCTCATCGAACCAAACTGGAGAACATGGAAAACAAAACCAAAACTGAGGATTTGATGTGACCTCAAACACGGGGAATGTAACCGATGGAAGTTGTTTTCGCAATTGGATAGGGTAATGTACTATTCCAAGTGAAAACTGTTAATGAAAAGTTGGACCAGGTCAAGATCAAATCCTTGTCTGAGGCTCAGAGGAGGAAATTTCTCAAAGAACAGAAAGAAAAGGAGGATTATGAAAAATGTAAATGGAGGGAACTAAAACGTCTTGAACCTAAGATTTCAAAAAAGGGCTGTCTCAGATTGAAAGGGGGCAATCCAGTGCCGTATACCTCTAAGACGAGGAACAAGAGAGCAAGGGAGGAGTCCGATACTCCCATTACTCAGGATAAATGGAGCCAGAAAAAAATTAAAGCAAGAAATGTGGAAGCAGATCTATAGTATTGCAGTCTCAGTTTGCAGGATGGCAGTTACCCCACAGGGATATCCACTGGTCAACATAACTTCACAGCAGCAGGTGGAGCTTGTTCAGATGGCTCTCTTTGAGAGAGGACTCTACCTGGACACTGATGCTTTGGCCCTCTGTCTGTGAGGAGATGGAAACAGTGAATTGGCATAAGGAGGTGCTGCCCGAGATACCTCCGCAAAGGAGGTGAAGCTGCTGGTGAAGAGCTACTCCTCTTAAGACTGTTTGAGAAAGTACGCATGCAGAACCACAAGGTCTTGATAGAGAACTGGAGGGTAATCAACTGAAAGGTTGTATCGGTTGACCAAATCCTTGTCAAAGTCATTAAAAAATCCCTGACAGCTACACGAAAACAGGATCTGAAGTTGTACTTCAGATTCTTGCAGACTGCCATCAGGATAATCAACAGCATCAGAAGTGACCGTGGCGGTAAGGTGGAGGCTGCAACTGTTGTAGGTAAACCTGCAACGTAGTAAACAGACAGCTGACACCTGAGTCGTCGTCTATGAAAACAGGAGGTGGTCTTGGCCCTGATCCAGGAACCCTATCTGTATAAAGGGGGCATTCCAGGCCTCACAGGAACTGGAGGTAAGCTGATTTATGCTAGGAATCTAAAGAACTCCAGAACATGCATTTATGTTAAGAATGGAATTTTATTCGTGCCCATGTCTGACTTCCGTTCCAAGGACTTGGTGACCATCAGGATGAAACGGCATGAGGAGGGAAGCATAAGGGAAGTTGCATTGGCCTGAGCTTACCTTCCTTATGAGGACAGTACTACTCCTTCCCAGGAAATGAGGAGACTGGTAGATGGTTGCTCACAGCAGAGTAAACAACTGCTAGTTGGTTGTGATGCCAACGCCCACTACCCGTTGTGAGAAAGGAGCGATACAAACAGCAGAGGAGAGTACTTTCTTGCATTTTTAATCAAAAGCAACTTGGAGATCATGAATAGGGAGAGGGAACCTACATTAGGGAACATAAGAAGGGAAGAAGTAATTGACATACCTCTGGGCCCATCCTAATGGGTAGCTATGTCAAACAACTGCACATGCCACTGGAGCCATCCTTATCTGACCACATGTGTATTAATTTTGAGGTTGAAATGGGCGTTAAACAGATTACGGCCTTTAGTAATCTTAGGAAAACAGACTAGGTCTCTTATAGGGAATATCTCAACCCCCATTTATCTGGAGTTAGAACTTCAATAAGGAATCCAGTAGCTTTTGAGGAAATGTCAGATGCAGTGATGTCTGCCATATGACCTTATATTTATAAAACAGTCCAATCACCGTCATCTGCACAAACAGGAATGTACACTGATAAAGCAACACATTATGACCATTACCCTCAGCAAGGTTGGATGCCTCTTGGTGGCATTCTGGACACATTACGTAGTAAGAAAAGTATGAAAACTGAGCAGAGACGGATATGATTATCCTAGCAAAGATATGGGCTGCAGACGGAGAAATCCACTGACATAAGTGAACCTGACAAACGGCAAATTATTATTATTACACAGAGCCTCTGCAGGCGACACCTGCTGTTCACATGTTGGCCCAATGACATCATAAGTTACGATTGTAGTGGGCTCAGGACCTTCGTGTATCACTGGAAACATGTCTGCTCGTCAGATGAAACTTGTTTTTGCCACACCAGTTGATGGTCATCTCCACAAAAGCAACCATCCAGGCGAATGGCTGCTCAAAACGTGCACTGCAGCATGGATGCAGACTGGTGGGAGCAGTACTGCGCTATGATAAGACATTCTGCTGGGCTTACACGAGGTCAGCTGCAGACACCTCTGTCCTTGACATCTTTCCTGATGATAATATCACCTTTCAGCTGTATAATCGTCCATGTCACAAAGACAGAACCACGCTACAGTGGTTCGAGGAGCACGATAGCAAAATCACGTTAATGTCTTGGCCACCAAATATGTCTGATGTGAATTATTTCCATCTGGATCATAATCAAGCGCCATCACCGTGTACACAAATCAGCAGCCAGTTATTTTTGGGAAATGCATGACTTGAGCATAGACATCTGATGTCATATAGCTCCTCAAATCTAGCAACGAACTGTAGAAACGATGATATGCAGAATCGGTGTTACACTGATGGCCCAACAAGCTACTAAGCAGGTGGTCATAATGTTTTGGCTTGTCAGTGTATCTTGGTGGAACAGTAACCTGGAACTGCAAGCGAAGTGATTAAGAAGACTGTCAACGTCTCAAGAAGGAAAGAACAATTGGAAAAATATGGAGAGGCCCTTGACAAATACAACTGTGTGATTAACCAAGTGAAACTATCATTCTGGAAGGTATTCTGTAAGGATGTGTAAGGTACTTCAGACTTCACAAAACCCTCACAAGAATACCAACTAACCCAAGAGGAACTATAAGGAGGAAAGATGGTGAGTATAGAAGACATGAGTGAGACGCCAGATGTGCTCCTCAAGACTCGTATCACTCAGTACACTCTGACAGACAACACAGATCAAGATTTAGTCCCTGTGGGGCACTGTTTTATGGGTAATCAAAGGGAGAACTGGGAATTTTCCGGCGAGAGTGTTGATTTCAAAATAATCCAGCAGGCAGTGAGAATGTTTCAAAAATTGGCTGATGTACAAGTTAGGGAAAAGCAGTTAACTGTGGTTACCCTGCATGTAAACCAACATACATATAAACCAGGCTAATCATGTGTAACAGCACGCCACAAACTTGTTGGGAAGGAGGAAAAGCACTACACTTTCAGGAAATTATTTTCTGGATCTTCCAGGATATCAAGGGGGCTTTTAGCTATCTAGCTTCAAATCCACAGTTAGAGCTGCAGAAAAGCATAGCACTGAGACCACTATATGTAGGTGGATTAAGATGATGTTGAGCAGAAGACAGGTAGAAGCCACCATGACAAATTAAAAACATGGTCAACACCACCAGAGGGTTGATGCTCTTCATGGGTATGTAGTTGGTTTTCATCATTCTGAGGACACAATATTTCGATGGCCCACTTGGCTCATCTTCAGATGAGATTTCTGGTGCACAATCACACCAGAACTGAGGTACCATCGTCTATGCATCTCCTTAATATCCCAGAAACAGGCTGCTGCACTTGCACAATAATCAAAAGAGCTGCCCTCTGCAAGGTGAAGAATTGCAGTGCCGTCAGTGGTAGAAACTAACAAAAGCAATGAATCACAAATTAAGATGTGACTGTTAAAAACCAGACCATCATCATTTTATATCTGATAAAATAGAGTCCTATGTCTTGCTTAAAGGAAAACCTTTATCTCCGTTAATAATGTTATTGGATAACAGGAAGCCAGAGCAATAATTTGCCAAGTCAATCAACTTCACCAATAATCATCCATATCTGATGATATCACACACTGGCGGATTATTATTTATTTTACCAACAAGATATTGGTTTTGGAGAAAGGCAGAAATTTTGTTCCCACACCGAGGAATATGCCTACCATCGATTTTATTAGTGGTGTGAAGCAGGTCATCACTCACTTTCCTGAAGATCAGGCAGAAGAAATTAGAAAGGAAATCTCTCATCATCATCTTCGAGCACCACCACCATGGTGTAATATTTCTTTTACTGAAACTAAGACCATTTGGTCATTGAGGAAAGATAAGGATCTTTTAGTTCCTCCTGCTGATAAAGGCAGTGCCACTTTTCTTCTCCCTTGTAAAGATTATCTGGTAATAATGGCCTGTTCCTACAGACTGGATCAAGTCGAAGACCATTTCACTTATTAAGAAGAGCTCCTTACCTGATGATATCATTACAAAAACTTCATCCAGGGGTGGCAGAACCACCCAGGTTGTATGGCTTACGTAAGGTTCATAAACCTGGAACTTCCCTTTGTCCGATCGTCGGCAATATGGACAGTCCCACTTATAATTTGGCCAAATATCTTGCTTCTATTCTTAGCCTCTGGTGGGGAAATGTGAACATCACATATCCAACTCGACTGATTTTACTTGACACTTGAAGTCTCTATGCCTCGGATCATCTGACGTAGTCAGTTTTGACGTTGTTTCACTTTTTGCTCAAGTAACCTTGGAGAGTCCTTGTCGTTAATTGGACAGCTTTTGGATGATAAAACTACTGAGTTATGTCACCACATACTGACATTAATATATTTTCTATTCAAGACTCCGTTTTTGAACAAATTGATGCTGTGGCTCTGTGCACTCCTCTTTCCCCTATTGTTGCCAGTCATTCCATGGATGATTTTGAAGACACCACACTCAGGACAACTGCTCTTAAACACACATTTTTGCGAGACATGGATGATATTTTTATCATTTGGACGGAAGCTCTTTGTTGGTTTTTAGACTGTTTTAACTGCCTTCACCCATGCATCAAATTTTTTATGCAAATTGAAAAAGGTGGCAAATCACCTTTTTTGGATGTTTTAGTACAAAAAACAAAATGGGGCTTCAGGACACAGTGCATTTCATAAACCCATGGATGCAGACCATTATCTCCATGCTAAATAGTTGTCAACCATTGCATCAATGAATGGAAGTTTTATGTACACTGGTCAAGAGAGCTTGTGCTATTTCGGATCCTGATAATTTGACGTCGAGACTGGATTATCCTAAGGTTGTTTTCAGGCAAAATGGATGTACTGATCATCACATTGTTCATGCTTTATAGTTTGGACCATTATGTGAACCAACAATGAACACTCGTACATCAGTTGCTGTTATTACTCTTTGTGGGGAATATTTCTTCGAAAATTTCAAGAATCCACAGAAAATACAAAGTGTCCTTCAGCCTCTGGCCAAAACTACAGCCATTCTTGGATCTGTTAAAGACGATTTGGGACTGACGAAGCTGGGAGTATATAAAATTTCCTGTTACTGCAGAAGAGCTTACAGTGGACACACTATTCGTACAGTTTATGACCGATATGTAGAATATCGACATCACAATTGTTTGCTCCGGCCTGAAGAATCTGCCATTACTGAACATTGTCTCAATGAACAGCATAAAATATCATTTAACAGACACAAATTACTATTCTGGCTTCCTATTACTGGGACTGAATACTTAAGAAATCCATTGAAATACAATTATCCAATGGAATTATTAGTGGAGATAAAAGTTGTCTTTCATTACAATATGGAATTCCATTTTATCAGGTATAAAACAATAGTGGTCTGGTTTTTGACTGACTGCATGTTAATTTGTCATTCATCACTTCTGTTAGTTTTTACTGCTGGTGGCACTGCAGTTCACTTCACAGAGCCCTTTTGCTTCTCGTGGATGCGCAATGGCATCTTTCTGGGGTATAAAGCGTGCACCATATCCGACGGTACCTCAGTTCAACGTGCTTGTGCACCTGCAATCTCACCTGAAGATGGCAGCCACTTGGACCATCGAAAAATGTCTTTAAACAATGGAAAATCCAAGATGGAATGTAACAATATTATGTAAAGGAAAGATGCTGAGTCGCAGATAGACACAACAAAAAGACTCACACAATTAAAGCTTTCGGCCATTAAGGCCTTCATCAACAACAGATGATACACGCACACACATGCGCGCGCGTGCGTGCGCTAACACGACCCACACACACGATTGCAGTCTCTGGCAACTGACGCCACACTGGGAGCAGCAGCACCAGTGAGTGATGGGAGTGGTAACTGGGAGGGGGTAACGAGGAGACTGGGGTGGGGAGGGGGAGGGATAGTCGGTACGGGTGGGGGACCTTGAAGTGTTGCTGGGGAGTGTGCAGGGATGAGGTGAACAGGGGAAAGGGTAACTATGTGCAGTTGAGAGGTTAGACAGAGGGCAGAAGAGAGGTGTGTGTGTGTGTGGGGGGGGGGGGGGGGGGGGGAAGGGGGTTAGGGGGAAAGGAGAGAAGTACAAAGACTGTCTGTGATGGTGGAATGAGGGCTATGTAGTGCTGGAATTGGAACAGGTAACAGGCTGGATCGGTGAGAACAATGACTGACGAAGGTTGAGGCCAGGAGGGTTACACGGGCAGAGGATATATTGCAGGAGAAGTTCCCACCTGCAGAGTTCCGGAAAGCCAGTGTTGGTGGGAAGGATCCATATGGTACAGGCTGTGAAGCAGTCATTAAAATGAAGGATGTCTTGTTGGCCTGCATGCTCAGCAAGAAGGTGATCCACTTGTTCCTTGGCCACAGTTCGTCGGTGGCCACTCATGTGGACAGACAGCTTGTTGGTTGTCATGCCCTCATAGAATGCAGCACAGTGCTTGCAGCTTAGCTTGTAGATCACAACTGGTTTCACAGGTAGCCATGCCTTTGAAGGGGCAGGTGATGTTTGTGACAGGAACAGTTGGTGGTGGGAGGATGTATGGGACAGGTCTTGCATCTACATCTATTACAGGGATAAGAGCCATGAGATAAGGGGTTGTGAGCAGGGCTTGTGCAGGGGTGGACGAGTATACTGTGTAGGTTCGGTGGACAGCGGAATACCACTGTGGGAAGGATAGTGGGCACGACATTTCTCATTTCAGGGCATGATAAGAGGTTGTTGAAATCCTGGCGGAGAATGTAAAATTCAGTTGCTTCAGTCCTAGATGGTACTTCTTAGTATGGAACAGATGGCAACTGTCGAAGTTTAGGTATTGCTGGTGGTTAGTAGGTTTGTTATGGACAGAGGTACTGATGGTTGGTTGGTTGGTTTCGGGGAAGGAGACCAGACAGCGAGGCCATCGGTCTCATCGGATTAGGGAAGGATGGGGAAGGAATTCGGCCGTGCCCTTTCAGAGGAACCATCCCGGCATTTGCCTGGAGTGATTTAGGGAAATCACGGAAAACCTAAATCAGGATGGCCGAACGCGGGATTGAACCGTCGTCCTCCCGAATGCGAGTCCAGTGTCTAACCACTGCGCCACCTCGCTCGGTAGAGGTACTGATGTAGCCATCTTTGAGGTGGAGGTCAACATCTAGGAAGGTGACTTATTTGGTAGAGTAGGACCAGGCGTAACAAATGAGGGAGAAGCTGTTAAAGTTCTGGAGGAACGTGAATAGGGTGTCCTCACCCTCGATCCTGACCGCAAATATGTCATCAATGAATCTGAATCTGGTGAGGGGTTTAGGATTCTGGATGTTTATGAAGGATTCCATTAGATGGCCCAAGAATAGGCTGGCACAGGATGGTACCATGCAGGTGCCTGTAGCTGTACCCCGGATTTGTTTGTAGGTAATACCTTCAAAGGAGAAGTAGTTGTGGCTGAACATATAGTTGGCCATGACAACAAGGAAGGAGGTGGTTGGTTTGGAACCTGTCGGGCATTGGGAAAGGTAGTGTTCAATAGCGGTAAGGCCATGGATGTTAGTGTAAAGGGTGTGACATGCAGGGCATTGTATGGTAAAGGAACAGGAACTGTGGAGATTCGGTGGAGGAAATGGTTGATATTTTTTGTTGTAACCGCGACAGGAATGGTCGTGGGGTTTCCACTAAAGAAAACGCGGCAGGACTGGACGGGAGCGGCACGTGAACAAACGAGACCGATGAACGAGAAGAGAAGGACAAGCACGACGACAGACAACAGAGCAAGACACCAAGATCAACAACAAAGTATTAAACAACAGGTCACAAGAGATAACCTCACGAAATGAAAACAATGTCCACTCATAAACAGGAAGTAAGCACACACAATGTAAACACGATGTCTGTAAGCGAGATATGAACCGACTCAACGTGAATACCAGACTGACTCGCTGAGTGAGAGGCAGCCACCTAAATACACGACAGGGTATGTCGCTATTGGCTGCTGGGACCACGTGCTCCACGGTGATGCCCTCACGTTAGACTCGGGCCAGGAGCACATGCAGCCACGGCTTATGCCGTGACTCTGCAGAGACTTCTAGTGGTCATCGACTTTCATGTCATCTGGTGCACATTCGAAACCCGCGGTCCTCGGTACCAGATTTTTTTTATATAGGAGGGTAGGTTGTGGGTAATAGGTTGAAGGTATTGGTCTATGAGAGCAGAGATTCTCTCAGTAGGGGCACAGTAACCGCCCACAATGGAGCATCCTGAGTGGCTGGGTTTATGGACTTTAGCAAGCATGAAGAAGGTAGGAGTGTGGAGAGTGGTAGGGGTGAGCAGAGAGACAGACTCCAGGGAGATGTTCTGGGATGGGCCTAAGGATTTGAGGAGTGACTGCAGATCCTACTGGATTTCTGGAATGGGGTCATTGTGGCACAGTTTGTAGGTGGATGTATCTGACAGCTGGCAGAGTCCTTCTACCAGGTAATCCTTGCAGTTCAAAACAATTGCAGTGGAGCCTTTGCCTGCAAGTAGGATTATAAGGGCAGGATCACTTTTTAGATGGTGGACTGCAGTTCTTTCTGCAGATGTAAGGTTAGTTTGCATGTAGAGAGATTTGGGAAATGACCTTATAATCCTACCTGGGGACAAAGGCTCCACCACTGTTGTTTTGAACTGCAAGGATTACCTGGCAGAAGGACTCCACCAGCTGTCAGATACATCCACCTACAAACCTTACCAAAATGACCCCATTCCAGAAGTCCAGCAGGATCTCCCGTCACTCCTCAAATCCTTAGGGCCATCCCAGAACATCTCCCCAGAGTCTGTCTCTCTGCACACCCAAACCACTCCCTGCACTCCTACCTTCTACATGCTTCCTAAGTCTATAAACCCAACCATCCAGTATGCCCCAATATGGCCGGTTACTGTGCCCCTACTGAAAGGATCTCTGCTCTCGCAGACCGACACCTTCAACCTATTACCTGGAACCTACCTCTTGATATAAAAGATACCAACAATTTGCTCCACTGACTCTCGACAGTTCCTGTTCCTTTACCACATGGGATCCTGTTTGTTATAACTGATGTCACTTCCCTTTACACTAACATCTGTAATGCCCACGGCCTTACTGCTATTGAACATTTGCTTTCCCAACACCCGACAGATTCCAAACCGACAACCTCCTTCCTATTGACCCACTATATCCTCACCCTCATTACGTCTCCTTTGAAGGCATCACCTACAAACAAATTCGGGGTAAGGCTATGGGCACTCACATAGCACCATCCTATGCCAACGTATTCATGGGCCATCTAGAGGAAGCCTTCCTGAACACCCAGAATCCTAAAGCCCTCACCTGGTGCAGATTCACGGATAACATCTTTGCAATCTGGATCGAAGATGAGGACACCTACCCACATTCCTCCAGAACCTCAACAGCTTCCCCCCCCCCCCCCCCCCCAATTATTATGCCTGGTCCTACTCTAAAAAACAAGTCACCTTCCTAGATGTTGACCTCCACCTCAGAGATGGCTACATCAGTACCTCTGTCCATATCAAACCTACTAACCACCAGTAGTACCTCCACAGCTGACATCTGTTCTATATGAAGAAATCCCTTCCATACAGCCTAGCCACCCTACGTCATCACATTTGCAGTGATGAACAGTCCCTCTCGAAGTATACTGAGTGTCTCACTGAAGCCTTTACTGACAGTTATTATCCTCCAAACCTTGTATAAAAACAAATCCCTCGTGCTTAATCTTTCCAGTCTCCCACCACCTTCCAAAGTCTCACCGTCCGGCCACAGAGGAGCATTCCCCTCGTAAATCAGTACCACCCAGGACTGGAACAACTGTATTACATTCTCCACCAGGATTTCGAACACCTCTCGACATGCCTTGAAATGACAAATGTCCTTCCCACTATCCTTCCCACCCTTCCCAGAGTGGTATTCCACCACACAGCTGCCTACACAATATACTCATCTGTCCCTACATAACCCCTACTCGCAGCCCCTTACCTCGTGGCTCATACCCCTGTAATAGACCTGGATGCAAGACGTGTCCCATACATCCTCCCACCACCACATACACCAGTCCAGTCACAAACAACACCTATCCCATCAAAGGCAGGGCTACCTGTGAAACAAATCGTGATCTACAAATCGTGATCTACAAATCGTGATCTACAAGCTCGGCTGCAACCACTGTGTTGCATTCTATGTGGGCGTGACAACCAACAAGCTGTCTGCCCGCATGAGTGGCCACCGACGAACTGTGGCCGAGAAACAAGTGGATCACCCTCTTGCTGAGCACGCTGCCCAACACGACATCCTTCATTTCAGTGACTGCTTCACAGAGTGTGCCATATGGAGCCTTCCCACCAACACCAACTTTTCTGAACTGTGCAGGTAGGAACTTTCCCTGCAATACATCCTCTGTTCCTGTAACCCTCCTGACCTCAACCTCCGTTAGTCATTGTCCTCACCGATCCAGCCCCTTCTCTGTTCTCATTCCAGCGCTACACAGCCCTCATTCCACTACCGCAGCCAGTCTTCTTACTTCTCTCCTTTTTTGCTTCCCCCCCCCCTCCCTTCCCCCCCAAACCTATCTCCAGCCCTCTGTCTAACCTCTCAACTGCACATAGCTACCCGTACCCTCTCTCCACCTCATCTCTCCGTGCAAACCAGCAGCACTTCAGTGTCCCCCACCCCTAGCCACAATCCCTCCCTCCCAGCCCCAGCCTCTTCCTTACCACAACCCAGTTGCCATTCCCATCATGCAATGGTGCTGCTGCTCACAGTGTGGCTTCAGTTGACAGAGAGTGCAGTCGTGTGTGTGAGTTGCGTTTGCATGTGTGTGTGTGTGTGTGTGAAGGCATTACTGGCTGAAAGCTTATTTGTGACAATATTTTTATTGTGCCTATCTCTGCTATATGGTGAGTGGCAATTTTCTTTTTCATCATGTTGTTAAAATATGTCCTCAAGATGATGAAATTCAGCTGCATACCCATGAAGAGCATCAACATTTATTACGCTGGATAAATCTACCTAATCGCACCACCAGAAGGTGTCTGTAAGAGGTGTTATGTCCTGACTACTTTGGAAACTAATGGCGAATGAACGTTTTGAAGAGCTAGGATACACAGATGACTTAGTAACACATGGCGGATTTGACATTACTGTTAGAGCAAAGGCACGATGTGCATCGATCATTGCACAAATCTGGTCCATGAAACAGGATCTGTGGGTCAGCCCCAAGAAAACTGTTGTAGAACCATTTACAAGGAAGCATATTCAGTACGTGTACCAGAGACTTCAGCTTCTTGAGAAAATTTTACCCGTAGAGGGAGCAGTGAAGTATCTAGGGACAACCCTGAATGCAAAACTGCCACGAACCCCTCATATACGGAATGTATGCTACACAGCAAAAGGTACTCTCGTGAGTGCTAGAAGAGACTTGAAAAAAAAATGGGATCTAAACCCTAAGAGTATGTACTGGGCATACACCACTGCAATAAGACCTGCAATAATGTATGGGGCTTCAGTACCAGGAAACAAAGTAGAACAGAAAGTAGCTGCTAAGGAGTTTGGCAAGTTGCAGAGATTTGTCTGCTTAGCCGTAACAGGCAGAATTAGCAGCACGCCCACTGCTGAGATGGACACTATACTGGACATGCCCCGATTACACCTGTGGGGTCAAAATGGAGGCAATGGAAGAGGCATACAAGCTAAAAACTGGAAATAACTGGATTCCTTTAGGATATCGAGAATTTCATACCAATATAGTGAATGTGGTAAATATGGGAAAGATGGAGGATATGCCAGCTGACCGTACAATAACTTCCAGCTCTTTCAAATGTAAGAATTGGAAGTAGGGAGCAGTGAAAGAACAAACCACAACATTGTACAGGGGATGTAATCTTGTCTACTGACGGGTCAAAAACAAAGACGCTGGTGCCAGGTTACAGCCTAGGTCACTCAGAAATCAATGGCAACAAACAAGCTGACAGGCTGGATAGGACAAGTGTGACGACTCCATTTACTGGACTGGAATCACTAAGGCAACAGTTAAATCAAAACTATTTACAGGAAGGCAGCGTGCAAAATACTGGACTACAATCCAAGAGCAAAAACACAGCTAGCTAATGCTGCCAAAGCCATGTTTTAAGAAAAGTTCTGCAATCCTGCACTTGAACAGGAGAGACACTAAACTCATGGTAGGATTAATGACAGGGCATGGGAACTTTAAGAAACACCTATGCATAGAATATTTGGTTCATCAAGTCCTGATGAAATTGTATCTAATAAAGAACAGGTAAAGAGTCTCCTACTACTCTTTAAGGGTAATGGTTGGCCTTGCTAGAATCACAGGGAGTGGAACTGCACAGTAAACCCAGTTTTAGTGCAGGCAAAAGTACACTAAGGTCGCTACTGTTTTTAACCCCCCTGTTGAAATCAAATCATCAAACTACTCTCTAATCACACCGAGTGTACAGACGACCGTGTGGCAAGCTCTGACAAACCTAGGTCGACACTTGTGCTACTATGACTGCTAGTGAATATTGTAAATCTGTACTAAAGAACGAGAGAGAGGGAGGGAGGGCGGAAGGGCGCACGAGAGAGAGAGAGAGACCATTTCTCTGGTAACACTGTTGTGCAGCTCCTTTAGAGTGTCAGATACCTTGTGTTTGCACATAATTAACATATCACGCATACAGTATTGTTTGGATTTAGGAGAACAGTACTTTTTACGATTTATATTAATCATCGAAAGAAGGAACCTAGAGACACTCAGCATCTGATATTAGTAAGTTTGGATTTGAATGCAACATTGTTTGTTTTAAGCAACACAAAATGTTTCCTCTTGTTCCTGTACAATTTTATCAACCGACAGCCAGTTCCTCTAACACTCAGCTTCCATTCTTGCCAAGTAATATGGTGATGTTAACACAGTCAAATGGTTTTTCAAGCTCAAGAAACATTCCAGTAACATACTCCTCACTTTCTGCGGCAGTTAGCAGGAAAAGACAGATTGCTGCTTATTGTTCAGGAGACATGTTAAGCAGCAGACAGACACAAATAAAAGAACTGCCTGTCTGCAACTTAACGTGTCTTCTTTACAGCAAGTAGCACTCTGTCTTTTCCTACACTGCCAAAACTCCTACCTGGAGTTTCTGCAGTTATTATTTCATCTGTTAAGCGTACTGAGGCTACTTATGTTGACTTGTTTTTTGTAAGCCATTCTGATTTTCTAGCAGAAGGTTGTGCTGACTCAGGAATGTCACCTACATCCACATCCATACTCTGCAAACCACTATGGCAGCCGGGCAAAGGGTCTAGTGTTAATAAATTTTTCAGTTAACTCAGAAAATGAAGAGAAGACTGAGATTTGCCAACAGTTTTCAGTTTTAGATTTATCTTCTTTTTTGTAACTTGGGGTTACTTGTGCTATTTTATGATTGTTTGGGAGAATACCTGATGCAATTACATACTTTACTGCTGTGGCCACAGTATCAGAGATATTGTTTAGGTGCCTTTTTCGTGTGGTGATAAACAATTCATCATATCTGCTGATTCTGATTTGCTTGTTGATATACAAGGTTAATAGGTAGTGGAACATTTCTGACAGTACAAAACCGGATGAGCTGTGTTCTGTGTTTAAAGCTAGCCCATTTGTGCAGAACTAGTCATAGGAACATCATTTACTATTTGCTCTATTGATGCTTCTTTGCCCAGCTTCACAACTAACAATCATAAATTATTATCTGCACGCAGGACTAATTCTGCCTCCTAATGCAAATAACATGGCCGATCATTAACATAAACCAAAAACAATAGTGGGCCAATGATCAAGTCCTATGGAACACCCTATGTAATTTCTTCCCATACAAAAAATGATGCAGCATCCCTCTTTATATTACTCAAACAGCCTATACCTTTCTTCATTCTGTTTTTGATGATCTACCTCAGATGGGGATGTGAGACTAATTTTTATTTCACCAAATGTCCTCTTATTGTTTCTTCACATACTATTTTACTTTCCCTTCTTTTTGCAGCTGTTTGTGAAAGGTAATTATTTCAGATAAGATGTGCATACTCCTGTTTTTAGCAACTTTTCTTAGTATGTTGCAAAACTGTTTATGCTAGCAAGTAATTTCTAGATCATTACTTGCTTTTGTTATTCTGTGCATGTTACTTTTTTATATTGAAGATACTGATGCCTCTAGTGATCAATGGTTTCTTTAATGAACTCCATTAATAACATATAATTTTTTCCCCTACTATGAAATGGGACACCAGTTACTTAAGGAATATTTTGAATTTAGAGCTAGCATTAGGCTCCTAATAAAATTCACCGTTGTCAACATTTTGTAAGCTGTCTCTAAAATCATCAACAGTTTAGTCATTAATCAGCATGGAGTTTCAATGAAGCTCACAGTTTGCAGTTTTGTCTCCAGAACTGACCCTGGCCCCCTGGTTCAGAGTTGCGTCAAAGGATGGAACTAGAGACTTCGAGGGTTCTGCGACAAGCTATGCTCCGACTTCCTTGAATTTCAACAAAGGGCTAAGAACTGTACAGTCTTCCTAAATGAATCAGATGTGCACTACATATCAGAGGTTGCTGCACAGACAGCTGACTGTTTTTGGGGTGCACACACAGATTTTTTAGGTTAGGCACCTCTCCATTCAGTCCAGGTAACAACGGCTGTAAAGGACACAGAAGTACAATTATAAGATTGAAAGAAATGCCTCCCACAGCTAATAGTATTAAAATGCTAGTATCTAACTGCCCAAACATTCACAATAAAGTGCCAGAGTTTGAAGTGCTTCTGAAAAGCTGTGAAGCTCATATAATAATAGGTACAGAAAGCTGATTGAAACCTGAAGCTGATACCAATGAGATTTTTGGGGAAAATTTAAGCATTTATCGAAAGCATAGGCTAATGGCAAATGGAGGAATGTTGGTGGTATATTTGGCTCAACAGACAAGAAATTCAAATCCACCAAGATAGAAATTGAAGCTGCATGCGAGATTTTCTGGGCAAGACACAGTATCAAGGAAGTTTAGAAAAACCTCAGATCGCTAGTACGTAAGTTCCCCAGTCATACTGTAATCATTGGTAGAGACATTAATCATCCAACAATCAATTGAGAAAATTACAATTTTGTTAGTGGTGTGCGTAACAAGATTTCCTGTGAAACGTTATTAAATTGCTTCTCTGAAAAACACCTAGAACAGATTGTTTAGAATCCCACTCTTGAGAGAAATATGTCAGATCTAATGGCAACAAACAGACCCAACCTCTTTGAACATGTCTACATGAAAACTGCTATCAGTGACCATGAGGTGGTTAAGGTAACAATGATTGCCAACATACAAATGACAACTAAAACAAGTAAGAAGATATTTACGTTCAGTAAATTAGATAAAGAAGTAGTAGTATCATATCTCAATAATGAACTTGAAACTTTCAACACAGGGCAGGAGCATGCAGAGGAACTATGGCTCAAGTTTAAAAGAATAGTTGACAATGCATGGGATAGATATGTACCCAATAGAACAGCTCGTAAGCTGTAAAGAAACTTATAAAGAAACAGAGATCACTGTATAATAGGTGTAAAACATAGGGCTACAGATAGAGAGATGGGGAATGAAATGCGTTTTGCTGTCAAGAGAGTAATGCATGATGCCTTCAATGACTACCACAGCAGAAGTAGGGTGTATAATAATTGCATGTTACTTATGGTTGTTCAAAGCAGAAAGACTTATTATATGTTAAGTGAACATTTTAGAGACATTTCTAGCCAACGTGAGAAGGCCGATGATCAGCAGAGTTTGCGCAGCACCTGTCAGCACTTCAACAGATCAATGAGCGAGAAGACAGGCAATGCTTCCGAGGAGAACAATGACCAGCGCTGTTCGCACATCAGTGGTAAATGTTCCAGGAACTCTCAGCATACTGAACTCACGTGCATGATGTATTAGGCGATGTGGAGGAGACGAGAGGGCAATGCCCGACCACGCCAGCATAGATGTAAAATAATGGAAAGCCGGCATGTGTATCGACATTGGTCACGTTTCTGCCCAACGTGAGAAGCATAGATCAACGACCGATGAGTCAGTCACCACCCTAAAAACTTCATGACATTGGCAAAAACGCCAAATAAATACCTCTGACAAACAGATGTGAGGTTGTCCTTTGAAGAGGTCCTTCAAGGACAGAAAGAAGACATAAAGAAATGTTGTGTGGACTGCCCTAACGATAGTTAGTCAGCGAATGTCATATTTTGCTCCAATGACTTGGCCGCTATGCTGCTCCACAGAAGAAGATGTTAGTACCATGACAACAGGTCAACGCAGAAGATGCCATCCCAGATGTTACCAGAAAGAAGTTCGTGTGGTACTTGCCCAGGTGGCTGGTGAGGACAAAGGGACTGCAGCCTCACCACCTGGCAGAGTTCACCTGTGAACTCTGCCAGAAGATGCTGAATCTGAGGGTCTCTGGTTCGATTTCGGAACGGAGCACTCTGTGTCACGCCTTAGCCGCTTGTTAATAAAGCAACGAGTGAATTCACAAGGAGAAGACCATGTTGCCGCTGCAGTGAATCATGGGCACTGTACTGAATGGAAGAATAATCCACTGGTGTGCCACTGCAACACGAGACGTCGCCACCTCAGCTGTCACCGGAATCTGCACGCTACAACTTCGCCACTCTGCTGGTGTGAGGAATTGAGCGAGTTAAAACACAATGTATTAGTATGTTTGTTTAAATGGTTTTATGTCTCAATAAATGTCTGCTAGTCAAACCACCAATGTTTCACTCACACCTCACCAACCGAGCCAAGGAAAGAGCCCACTCCACCGCCCGCAAAGTGTTACTTGCTTCCCACCATCCCTGACAGAATAATGACCTTTGCTCCTCTC
This sequence comes from Schistocerca nitens, assembly GCF_023898315.1. Lineage (NCBI taxonomy): Eukaryota > Metazoa > Arthropoda > Insecta > Orthoptera > Acrididae > Schistocerca > Schistocerca nitens. Next base: position 1,308,518,207 of record NC_064614.1, on the reverse strand, counting down.
TGTCACTGACACTCAATATCTAGTATCACTAAATCCCGACCTGCTACATTTCGTGTCAGATAACCTCGGCTTTATTTCGAGGTGTATGTGGCAGGGAATTTGTGGTACAAGAAATTCACATTGCCATCACCAGCGACAGGTCACGAACTACCTACAGACAGCAGACGACAACCATCAGCCAGCGGACAGTATTTCAGTACATTGGCGAGTACAAATTGGTTTTTCCTTTTCAAGTAACAATTTTGCAGCGTAAAAAAAAACAATGACGTAAAGCTCTCACTCTTTCAAATAAAATTATTCCGATGGTGTTAGATGTTCTTGTTATTTTGATTGAAATTGTAATCAGATTTCTAATGCTACTTGTCCTGTAGCTGAGTCTATGTTCTTGTGGTCATAGGAAGTATATTTTGGGGAATAAACATTTGTTAAATAGGAAAGCATTACAATGCGAGAAAGTAAAACACAAGGAGTTTCCACCCACAAGGCTATTCAGACCCCACTTTATCAGGTAGCCCACCTGAAATCTGACAATAATGAATTGTTGAATCTATTATCCAAGTATACGTCGAAATCCAGAGCAACCCCTCCCATTCATCAGCAGCCACTCTTGTGAGGAAATAGAAGCAGTTTTTGCTGATTTGTTAGCAGCCTCTAAACTCGATTCCTGGTCAGATGAACAGATGTTGCAAATGACAAATTTACTGTTAATCGGGGAAGCTAAGGCGCATGTGCTATATCACAAGTAGTTACGAAATGCATAAACTTTTGAGAATTGAAACAAAGTTTGCTCAAAAGGTTTAAAAAGCAGAACAACTGCTGTTTCTATAAGGAGCAATTGAACACCATGTCCCCAAGGCACAACGAAACAATTGAAATCTTTGTGGATAGAATACAATAAGTTAATAGTAACACTTACCCACTGTCAGTGAGTGATGCGGCCAATAAGTATATTCTATCAGAAGCAGAGAATAGGGCCTTAGATACTTTCTTGTGAGGATTGCCACCCGAAACATCGTGCTGTGTTAGAGTAGGATTTTCGAAGAATTTAACTGGTGCAGTCAGCATTGCTACAGCATCAGAGGAAATAGACGCTGTGACGAGGTGCAAGGAAAGACAAAATGTATTTTCCACAGGGGTTCGCTGCTTCAGATTGGATTGGCAGAAACACACAGCGAACAACTGTCACTAACTACAGTGTACAAACTCTCGAAGGATGAGCCATATATGAGGGTAGTCCACAAAGTAAGTTCTGTTTATATTTCTATCTGCGGCAGCACTACGATCGAAGTTCTGAGCATGCGCGGCAGTTACTCTGACTCGAGGAGAAGATATGTACGCCATTTTCAGATCGATGCTGCCAACATGTGCTACAAAGCACTACAAAGTGCTTCTTTATAATGTCAACCGTAATTGAAAATGCCGCCGCATATGAAATCAGATCTGTGATTCGTTTTATAAATGCAAAGAAAGTTAAACCAAAGGAAATTCATTGGAAAATCTGCGAGGTTTATGGACAAAATGCTAGGAGTGATTTATGGACAAAATGCTATGAGTGATTCAATGGTTAGAAGATGGGTCAGACTGTTCAATGAAGGGCATGATGAAGTGCACGATGAAGAATGAAGTGGACGCCCGTCTGTGGTTACTGATGAACTAGTTCACACAATTGAAGAGAAGATTAAGCACAACCGTAAGTTTCCTAGCGACTTTCATCTCTTCTTACACCTAAAATCTGTCCTTGGTGGTCAACAGTTCAATGATGGTGACGAGCTGAAAGAACATTTTACCACACGGTTAAATACACAGGCAGCAACCTGCTGTGAAGAAGGTATACAAAAACTTGTGCCACACTATGACAAGTGCCTACAAAATTTCGGAAGCTATGTAGGAAAGTAGTTTAACAGTTGGAGATTTTTGTACAGTAAATATTTTTTCTGTATCTGTACACATTTGTTTTATATAACCAAACGGAACTTACTTTGTGGATGACCCTCGTATATTATGAGTGTAGCAGTACTGGGAAATTTGCAAACAGCGGTCCATTAAACAGGAGTGGGAACCCTGGAACAGCTGCCAAGTGTTTCCATTGAAATTCCATGCTATTAGAGCGCATGCAGAGGTGTGTCAGTCATAAGTAAACAGTGTACGGAGGCCAGGAGATATGACCCTCCAAGATATAAGTTAAGTGGTACAGCCAGAGGTGACATGCGTTCAGTAGGCTATACACCACTGACCTCTCACATTGAGGGTGTAAGATTCCAGGAGGTTTGGAAGTAGTATCAAGGGTAAGAGACGAATGTGATGCTGTCCTAAGGTTAGATTTCCTGAATAAAATTCACACCATAACCAACCTCGGGCTGCAAACAGTGAAGCTTCGCAGAACACTGTTTTGATTAGGTGGCACAGCTGCCAAAGACACTCTGCCGCACGATCCCTCTCCCTGGAAAGGGGAATCAACTAAACTGCGAGCAATGTCCTTGAAGGTAGATTCACTGGACAAAATACCATTCGGTACAGGAAAGCTACTTTGAGTGGACAGTAATGCTGCTTTACCCACACACTATGTATAGCGGAACTGTTAGAGGAAAATGCTAAATTAGGACACAGCACATTGTTTTGTGTGCAGGAGTATAGTTCGTGCCGCAACAATTGATGGAGTACAGGAGATATCTGGGCATATAAATAATTTGGGGCCAGAAGACAAGGAGTTATGAATGGGAATGTTATTAGCTAACATAAGTGCCTTAGAGGAGGATGATTTTCATTGGTCTGACATAGACAAAGTGACAAACCAGCCGCCTACAAAATTGCATTGTTCCACAAGATATCACACTTAAAAGGAAACGAACAGGATATGATAGAAGCAGTGTTGCAAGAGTTTCAAGATCTGTTTAGTTCACCAGCAACGAACATCATACAACACAGGATTCCAACAAAAGATAACACCCCAGTTTATAGGAGACCATACAGAGCTCCTCGCCAGTTATAACAACTAATTCATAGATTACCAATTAAAGGACGGTATAATAGAGCCTTTGGATTTGCCATACAGTGAAAATGTCATAATTGTGCCAAGAAATCATCTGATGGTGAAAACTTTATAGATATCTGTAGTGATTACAGGCATTTAAATAGAAAAACAATTTTGGACGTGTATCCATTACTGAATATCGTAGACCATCTCAGCAACAGTAAATATTTCTCCACGACTGACTTGAGGCGAGGGTACCGTGACATAGAAGTTGCACCACAGGACAGACATAAAACTGCTTTTTTCCACACCTTCAGGTCATTGGTAATTCTTCAGGATGCCTTTTGGATTAAACAAGATTGCTAGATGGTGTGGTACGTGGATTAAAACCTTGACAATACATGATACATCTCTATGACATAAACGTATTTTCAAAAGACATCAAAGAGTATGCAATTCACTTATGAGAAGTTTTCCAATGTCTCAAGGATGCTAAATTAACATTAAATGTGGAAAAGTGTCACTTCACATTAAAGAAGGTGACATATTTAGGCCATGTCATCAGCAAATACGGAATCAAAACTGATCCACGGCTAATAATCACCATTAAAGGTTATCCACACAGCAATCTATCAAAGTACAGCAACTTCTAGGCCTCTCAAATTTGTAAAAGACTATGCAGAATAGCACGATCTCTCATAGTTATTTAAAAAAAGGTACTAAATTTCGCAGAAAAACAGAATGTGGCACAGTATTTGCAACACTAAAATACAAATTAACACACAGTCCTGTATTAACCTATCCAGATTTCGACAAAGAATTCATGCGGTCCTGCGGTGCATCTGGACATAGTATCAGAGCCGTTTTGGGTCAAAACGTTAATGGTGCAGAACATTCAGTAGCCAATGCATCCAGACAATTAAATACAGCAGAAAAGAATTACTCAACAACAGAAAAGGAGTTACTGAGTGTTATCCATGGTACCAAATATTTCAGGTGCTATTTGTATGGGAATAAATTCAAGATAATCATGGAACATGCTGCTCTCGAGTGGTTACTTGGGCTAAAGGACCCATCAAGTCGTTTGACGCGATGGTCCCTACGCCTCTCCGAAATGGACTTAGAAGTCATTCATAAACCGAGGAAGAAACATTCCAATGCAGATTGTCTTAGTAGAAAGGTAACAGTATTAGAACCAGTATGTTACTATGCAGAAGAATGGTGAAAAGCACAGGCTTCAAATGCAGATTGCAAAAGATATGCGACACAACAGCAGTTTTGCGTACAGGATGGGGTCCTGTGTCGAACAACTAAACTCGGTCCAAGAGTAGTGGTTCCCAAACACCTCCCACAGGAAGTCATGCAAGAGACCCATGATCACATTTGTTCAGGTCACAGCGGTCAAAGAACTACTGAAATACATGTTGCTGAATGTTTCTGGTGGGAGACAAGAAAGCACGATGTAGCACAATATGTGCACAATTGCATACCGTGTGCCCAGCAAGCAGGCTACTGCCATCAACGCATACTGTTACAAAGAAGTGTCATGTCCATTTCAAGTCACAGGAATGGACATATATGGTCCTCTTAATAAAACAAAAGCCAGAAGTAGCTATGAACTAACAATTATAGAGCATTTCTCATGATATCTAATCATGGTAAGTCTCTCTGATCAACAAGCAAACATCATTGCACAGGTTGTGATTAATAATTGGATTTTAAAATTCGGTGTACCAGAAGCACTTATGACTGACCAAAGTAGTAACTTCATATCCGAACTCGTGAACAACTGTGCTGTTTGCTCAAAGTGTGTAAATTGCACACCATCCCATTACACCCACAGGCAAACGTACGGACAGAAAGGGTCCACCGCACTGTGCTAAGTTAGTTTATCAATGACCAACAATACAATTGGGTAGCCTCATTCCATACTGTGTAACCACATACAACACCAAAACACACGAAGGAATGGGCATGTCACCCTATGAAAATATTTATGGAAAGAAGACGCTGCCGCCATTCAATGTTATTAAGCCCAAAGAAGGGAAGAACGGAGAAGCAGTTAGGGAATTTGCTTTAATCATTAAGGACATGTGGAAAAAAAATTCAGAAAGCAAATACCAGAGCATTAGAACGGCAAGAGAAATTAGGCAAGGTACACACTAACAAGGGAACCTCCCCATCGCACCCCCCTCAGATTTAGTTATAAGTTCGCACAGTCGATAGGCCTTGAAAAACTGAACACAGATCAATCGAGAAAACAGGAAGAAGTTGTGTGGAACTATGAAAAAAATTACTAAAATATACAAACTGAGTAGTCCATGCACAAGATATGTAACTTCAAGGAAGTTGTGTACTCAGGAGCGCCGTGGTCCCGTGGTTAGCATGAGCAGCTGCGGAATGAGAGGTCCTTGGTTCAAGTCTTCCCTCGGCTGAAAATTTTACTTTCTTTATTTTCGCAAAGTTATGATCTGTCCGTTTGTTCATTGATGTCTCTGTTCACTGTAATAAGTTTAGTGTCTGTGTTTTGCGACCGCATCGCAAAACCGTGCGATCAGTAGACGAAAGGACGTGCCTCCCAATGGGAACCGAAAACATTTGATCGCAAGGTCATATGTCAACCGATTCCTCCACAGGAAAACACATCTGATATATTCTATACGACACTGGTGATGGCATGTGCGTCACATGACAGGAATATGTTGTCGACCCACCTAACTTGTACACTTAGCGAATGGGTAAAAAGATTCTTCTACCTTGCCCGATTTAGGTTTTCTTATGGATGTGATAATCACTCCCAAAAAAGTGATGAAAACATAAGAGTTTGTCACATAAACTGAAAATAAAAATTTAATCTTTTCACTCAAGGGAAGAATTGAACCCAGGACCTTTCGTTTCGTAGCTGCTCTCGCTAACCACGGCGCTCCTAGACTCACATTGCCCTTGATGTTGTCTATCATCGCATGGACTACTCAGTTTGTATATTTTACTAATTTTTTTCATAGTTCCACACAACTTCTTCCTGTTTTCTCGATTTATCTGTGTTTAGTTTTCAAGGCCTATCCACTGTGTCAACTTATAACTAGATCTGAGGGGGGTGCGATGGGGAGGTTCCCTTGTAAGTAACTGGATTTCAATTAGTTTTCTTATCCACTAGCTATGTTGCTAAAGAAAAGAAAAAAATTGTGTAAAATTATCAGGGCCCTTACCAACTTGTCAAAATCTCATCACCAATTAGCATCAAGTTAAAGTTACCCACAAAAACAACTATTGTTCATGCAAGCCATTTGAAAATCTTCTAAGGAAGTAACAGATGTGATGCCACCAATGGTAGCAAATGCTGTTCCGAAGCGTGCTGGATGGCAGAAATGAAAGACTGCTGATCCACCAACACAGAATGATTATGATGATGATGATTATTAGTGTTTTAGGGCGCACAACAGCGAGGTTATCAGCGCCCGTACCCAAAAGTTCAATTCAGAGCTGAATTGTGAGAGAATTGGTAGTGTTCAAATTGCAAGATGGGACACAGCACATCAAAACAGGGAGATAAAACTAAAATTAAAATAGTAGTACAAACAGGGAAAAAAGGAATTAACGGTGGCTGAGTGACCACTTACAAATAATGGGTGACCAAACCACCGGACAGCACATTAAGACTTCAATCCCAATAGTTTGGGAAGAAGGCCAGACATCACACAAAAACGTAAAACTCTAGCAACACTCGCCTCATTATTATTTAAAAGAGAGGGTAGGTCTGGTGGGAAACTGAAATCGTCCCTCAAACCCGCATATAAAACACACTCAGTTAAAATATGTCGTATCGACAGCTGTGTCCCACATGTCTGACACGTTGGTGGCTCCTCACGACGTAACAGAAAACCATGTGTCAAAGGACAATGTCCTATTCGAAGCCGTGTAAGGGCTACTTCCTCAGCGCGTCGGTGGCGGAAGGAGGTGAGCCACGGTCGGACAGAATCCTTCACCGCTCGCAACTTATTATCCCTCACGTCCAGCCACTGAGCCTCCCAACACAGAACACGCACTTGGCCATGCACAGTTAATTTCACATCAACAGTACAAAATCTACCATTCTAATTCAAATATAAATAAGCTTCATATACTACCAGGGTCGCCACAAGTTTCCCCAAGTGAAATTCCCTGATATTTCCCTGATTTTCATTATGTAAAGACATAAGTTAACAAAAAAATGTAAGGACGTCTGTATTTCTAAATGTGTGAGCAAAAATCTTAACTACAAACAGCAACATCTTTTGTAATGAACTGTATTTAGATGGAGAAAGCAAGCCGAATGGTATATATGTTTCCTTAAGATCATTGACATTTTATTTCCATAAAATGAAACACATGTGGTGACAAAAATACACATTTCCTTGGAGTCGGAAGACAGATTTAAAATACGTTCACTGATTTCAGAAGTAACTCAATAAAAAGTAGGCCTCTTGAATTATGTGTATAAGGCACAAAGCGGGGTAGACTTTTGTAAAACGATCACTATAGGTAGCTGCCAATAAAATGTTGGTTCTACTATGTTCATTATTGTCAGTTATTACTCACTGTGTTATGTGTATTATTTTACAGGTATTGCATGATTTTTATATTAAGAAATACATGAGTACGCACTGTGCAAACTGCCAGTGACCACCACAATTTTCTTCTCCTTATCGTCCATATTTCGTAATATATAAACTACTTTCGAAGTGTCAAAATGTACTAGAATAAACAAAATGTCTATAAAACACCACACTGTACAACATACTCGCAATTTCTAAAATCCATCGCCCGTGGCCTCTGGCCTGCTGAGGAGCAGCACAGTCCTGGGTCCACGGATAAACCACGAAAATCTGCTGCAGCCATACACAAACATACCCAGTCTGTGGGCAGATTGGTGATACTAGATCCGACGGGCAGGACCTGCACATTAGTGGAAAACGATGGGCTTCAAATCAGCAGGCCCGATACATTAGAGATACCCGAGAAAAAGGCATGCGGTTTTGGCCCGTCCTGAAGTCCACTCGTGTAGCCAGCTATTCACATGTCACAGACATCAAGTTGATGAAATGAGACGCGGTTATCAATCCGTGCAACAGATAACTCGTGCGAATACTCTGAGAATCAATACTAATGACGATAGGTAGCAACTCACTGTAGCGACGATTGCCGAGTCGCAGATAGGCACGTAGAAAAGACAATCACACTCTCACAACTAAATTTTGGCCACGGCTTTTGTCAGGAAATGAGAGCACATACACAATCACTGAGACACAACTCACGCAGACATGACCACCGTCTCTGGCTGCTGTGTCAACAGTCTCTGAGAATCAGGTCCACACAAACCACTCCTCAAGCCTGCGTGCCTCTCTTCAGCAGTTGCTAGGCTAGTGGCAAGAAGTGGTGGCAGCACTGGCTGCAAGCTGAGGGGAGTGGTAGAAAGGGGAGAAGCAGTAAGAATGAGGGAGTAGGGAAGCAGCGCACATACTCAGCTGCGCCCTGCCAGCGACAGTAAACAAACCATTTCAACTACGGAGACAAAAGTGACATTTATCCAGTGTTTTATTTATTTATTTTTTCAAATTTACTTGATATTTCCCTGATTTCCATGACACGCTTGAAACTCCCCGATTTCCAGAACTTGTGGCAACCCTGGCTACAGATTATAGCGATAATGTACTAACAGGGAATCAGGTACAGAAAAGGGAATTAGAAACTATACTAAAGGGCTTCTGGATTTTAAATAATAGGCAGTACTGGCATATGACTAGACACCGTGTGCTTAAATGAGTACGGTCACTATAAAGAAACAGAGATCACTTATTATAGGTGTAAAACAAAGCACAGGGCTACAGACAGAGAAATGGTGAACGAAATGCATTTGGCTGTCAAGAGAGTAATGCGTGATGGCTTCAATGACTACCACAGCAGATGTAGGGTGTATAATAATTGCATGTTATTTATGGTTGTTCAAAGCAGAAAGACTTATTACAGGTTTAGTGAACATTTTAGAGACATTTCTAGCTAATGTGAGAAGGACGATGACCAGCAGAGTTTGTGCAGCACCAGTCAGCACTTCAACATATCAACGAGCGAGCAGACAGGCAATGCTCCTGAGGAGAACGACGACCAGCGCTGTTTGCACATCAGTGGTCAATGTTCCAGGAGCTCTCAGCATAGTGAACTCACGTGCGTGATGTATTAGGCAATGTGGAGGAGACGAGAGGGCAATGCCCGACCACGCAAGCATAGATGTAAAATAATGGAAAGCCGGCACGTGTATGGACATTTTTCACGTTTCTGCCCAACGTGAGAAGCATAGATCAATGACTCAAAGAGTCAGTTGCCGCCCTAGAAACTTCGGGACATTGGCAAAAAAACAGAATAAATACCTTCAAAAAATGGGCCTGAGGTGGTCGTTTGGAGAGGTCCTTCGAGGGCAGAGAGAAGACACGAAGAAACGTTGTGCGGTAGTCAGCAAACGTCATACTTCGCTACAACGACTTAGCCACTACGGTGCTCGACAGATGATGATGTTGGTACCGTGCCACTAGGTCAACGCAGAAGGTGCCATCCCAGATGTTACCAGAAAGAAGTTCATGTGGTACTTGCCCAGGTGGCTGGTGAGGTCAAAGGGACTGCAGCCTCACCAAATGTGTCACCTTTGAACTTAGAGGCTGATGAATTCCGCCACAAGATGCTGAACCTGTGGGTTGCTTGTTTGATTCTCGAACAGAGCACTCCACATCACACTGTAGCCGCCTGTTAATAAAGCAACGAGTGAATTAAGAAGGCGAAGACCATGCCGCCACCGCACTGAGTCATGGGCACTTTACTGAATGGAAGAATAAGCTTCTGGCGCCACTGCAACACGAGCCGTCACTGCACAAGCTGTCACCGGAATCTGGCCAAGTTAAAAGCACGCTGTATTAGTCTGTTTGTTTAAAGAGTCTTGTGTCTCAATAGATGACTTTTAGTGGAACCATCAATGTTTCACTCACATCTCACCTACTTATCCAGGAAAAGAGCCCACTCCACCACCCACTAAGTGCTGCTTTGTTCCCTCCATCCCTGACAGAATAATGAATGACCTTTGCTCCCCTCTGTCACTGATGCCCAATATCTAATGTCATCAAATCCCGACTCAATACACAGAATACTGTCAAATGTTTTTCACAAATACCAAAGAGATTCTGGTGTATGTAAAGGCTGTTAATGGCATCAAAGTTAGTATCCACTTACTGGTGAACGAGACAGGCACTGAAATTGTCGGTAGCAAAGCAACAGCTTAAGTGCTTAACACTGTTTTGAAATACTCCCTTACAAAGGAAAACCCAGGAGAACTGCCCCAATTTAATTCTCATACTACAAAAAGATGAGTAATGTAAGTGTTTGAGAAACAACTAAAATCATTAAAATTGAACAGAGCTCCAAAGCCCGATAGAATCCCAGGCAGATTCTCTGCTGAATTTGCGACTGAGTTAGCCTCTCTTCTAAGTATAATTTATTGTAGATTTCTGGAACAAAAAACCTTTCCCAGTTCTTGGAAAAATGACGGATCACACCAGTTTACAAGAAGGGTAGCAGAAGTGAACCACAAAACTACCATCACATCCTTGACACTGAGTTCAAACATAATGAGGCATCTCAAATAGTATGAACTCCTCCATGCCAACCACCACGGATTCCAAAAACATCGACCATGTGAAAGCTAACTTGCACTTTTCTCGCATGACATAGTGGAAGTTTTGGATCAAAGCACTCAACCAGATGCAGTATTTCTTCATTTCCAAGTAGTGTTCAACACAGTGCCACATCTATCATATGGGGTACCACTCATAATGTGTGAGTGGATTAAGGATTTTTTGGTAGGGAAAATGCAGTGGGTTATTTTGAATGGAGAGTCTCCATTAAATGGAGAAGTAACTTTGGGGGTACCCCAGGGAAGCCTGGTGGGACATCAGTGAACATCAGTTCATGTTAATGACGCTGCTGAGAATATTAATAGTAACCTCAGATACCGTAGTTATCTGTAATGAAGTACTGTCTGAAAGAAGCTACATAAATATTTGGTCAGATCTTCATAAATGCTCAGAAATGTAAAATTATGACTTCACAAAAAGAAAAGAAAATAGTGTGCTATGATAATAACACCAATGAGTCACAGTTGCAATAGGCCACCTAATAAAAATATTTGGGTGTAACAGTTTGTAGGGATATGGGATATGGTTGGATGGTTGGTTTGAAAGGGGGGGGGGGGGGGGACCAAACTGCGAGGTCATTGGTCCCTTGTTCCTGGTAAAATAATTACACAAGGGTAAGAAGAAAAGAAAGGGGACGTACAGCACAATAACAGGAGAAAGGAAGAACCAGAAGAATGAAAGAATGGCAACCAATACTACTATGGACAAAACAGGAAAAGAATACCACAGAGAGAAGCAAGAAACAGGTAGGAGGGGTCGAAACAAGAGAGCAGACGACCGTGGCTGGCCAACCGTGAGAATAAAAAGGAAAAGCCAACCACTCTGCGACATATTAAAACATCCTCCCTAAAAGCATTAGAGTGGAGAATACAAAGGGACAAAGGACATGTGTGAAAACTTACATAGAATGTTAAAACCCACTGTCACACGTAAAATGTAAAACTAAATTAGCCACTGAAGCGTTGTCAGCTAAAATTAATGGCAACAAGTCCGGTAACTGAAGAGTCTGCCACAGGCAGCCAAAGGAGGACAGCTCACCAAGATATGGGCCATTGTCAGCCGGGCGCCGCACCGACACTGAGGTGGGTCATCACAGCGCAGGAGGTAGCTCTAAGTCACCCAAGCGTGGCCAATGCAGAGCTGGCACAGAACCACAGAGTCCCTGCGAGAGGCCTGCGTGGAGGACTGACACACATTCGTGGTCTCCTTAATGGAATGCAGTTTGTTGTGCACGCTAAGGTCACGTCATTTCGTCACCCAAAGCTGCACAACCTTGCGGCGTAGTACTGAACACAGGTCAGTTGCAGAGAGGCCAATTTCCATAAGCGGTTTCCGCATAGCCTGTTTGGCCAGCCTGTCGGTAAGGTCATTGCCTGGGAGTCCAACGTGACCTGGGGTCCAGACAAACACCACTGAACGACTGGACTGTTCCAGGGCATAGAGGGACTCCTGGACGTTCGTTACCAAAGGATGGCGAGGGTAGCACTGGTCGATAGCTTGCAGGCTGCTCAACGAGTCAGTACACAGAAAAAACAACTCCCCAGGGCACGAACGGATATGCTCAAGAGCACGAGATATAACCACCAGCTCAGAAGTGAAAACACTGCAGTCATCGGGCAAGGAATGCTGTTCAATACATCTTCCACAGACATACACAAAGCCGACGTGAGCATCAGCCATCAAGCCATTGGTGTAAACCACTTCGTTGGCACGGTAGATGTCAAGAATCGAGAGGAAGTGGCAGCGTCGAGTGGCAGCAGGGTTAACTGAGCCCTTAGGGCCATGTGAAAGGTCCAGAAAAGACAGTGGCCTAGGTATAAACCGTGGAGGTGTACATGAATGGAACTCAAGTATAGGTGGTAAAGGCAAGGACTCCAGTTCGGAAAGAAGGGATCGGACACGAACTGCAATTGGAAGCTCTGACCTGCCGATGCGGGAGATGAACTACCGTGGGTGGGAAAAAGAGACAGTGATTCAGATGCACAGGAGAACTATGAATGTGTGCAAAGTAACTGGCCAGCAGTTGTGCATGCCTAACTTACAATGGAGGGACTATGGCATCCACCAGGACGCTGGTCACTGGACTCGTCCTAAGAGCTCCTGTTGCTAGGCAAACGCCACAGTGGGGCACTGGGTCGAGTAAACGCAAACTGAGGGCGCTGCTGAACCATAAACCAGACATCCATAGTCAAGGTGGGATTTAAAATGGGCTCTGTAGAGCTGCAGCAGCATAGAGCGATCTGCACTCCAGTTGGTATTCCTCAGGCAGTGGAGGACATTCAGGTGCTGCCATCACGTTTGCTTAAGCTGGCAGAGGTGAGGAAGCCAAATCAATCGGGTGTCAAAAACCAAAGAATCAATATGTCTCCACTACAGTGAGTGGATCGTCATTAAGATGAAGTTCTGGTTCTGGATGAACAGTACATTGCCGACAGACGTGCATAACACACGACTTTGTGGCCGAAAACTGGAAACCGTGGGCTAGAGCCCACGACTGCGACTTGTGGATGGCTCCCTGCAGGCATGGCTCAGCAACACCAGTACTGGTGGAGCAGTACGAAATGCAGAAGTCGTCTGCATACCGAGAAAGCGGGATGGACGACCCTACAGCTGCTGCCAGACCATTAATGGCCACTAAAAATAGAGATACACTCAATACAGAGCCCTGCGGGATCTCATTCTCCTAGATATGCGAGAACAAGGGGGGCACCAACTTCAAAACAAAAAGTATGAAGCAACAGGAAGTCGAGGATAAAAATCGAGAGTGGGGGTCCAAGACCCGACTCGTATAATGTGGCAAGGATACGATGTCGCCAGTTCTGTCACACGCTTTTCATAAATAAAAAAAGACAGCAACCAGCTGTTGGCGTCTGGTAAAGGCTGTTCAGATGGCAGACTCGAGGGACACAAGATTATCAGTGGTAGAGCGACCCTGGTGGAAGCCGCCCTGACACGTAGCCAGTAGGCCACGTGACTCCAGGACTCAACCCAACTGCAGACACACCATACGTTCCAGCAGCTTACAGGGAATGTCGGTGAGGCTGTTGGGTCGATAGCTATCCACATCGAGCGGGTTTTTACCAGGTTTGAGCACCGGAATTATGGTGCTCTCCTGACACTGCGACAGCAAGACGCCATCGCACCAAATCCAGTTGAAGATGACAAGGAGATGTCTGTGGATCCAATCTGGCCCAGGGGCTGTGTCAGGGCAATGTGCATGGGCACTGAGGAGCTCCCACTTTGTAAATGGGGCATTATAGGAATCACTGTGGTGTATAAAGAACGAGAGGACTTTCCCTTCCATCCGCCGTTTAAGAGTGCGAAGAGTGGAGGGTAATTCTCCAATGTAGAGGTGGAACACAGTCCTCAGCAAAGTGCTCGGCATTGGCATTTTTGTCAGTAGATAACACGCCATTTATGTTAACACTGGGAACACCTGTTAGGGTCTGGTACCTGAAAACATGTTTTTCCTTTGCCCAGACTTGAGAAGGTGACGTATGGCACCCAATGGTTGAGACATATCTCTCCCAACACTCCTGCTTATGTTGTTTGATAAGTTGGCGAACGCAGGCACGGAGCCTTTTGAAGGTTAGGAGGTGCTCCAGGGAAGGGTGCTGCTTATGCCACTGTAGATCTCGCCTACACTGCTTAATTGCTTCAGCAACTTCCAGTGACCACCAAGGGACTGCCTTCGTTGGGGGCATCCTAAAGAGCAAGGGATTGCGTTTTCTGCCCCAGAAACAATTGTTGTAGGTACCTGCGCAACCATCACATCTATGTTATTATGTGGGGGAGATTCAACGGTCACAGCAGCGGTGAAAGTTTCTCAGTCTGCCTTGTTTAAAGCCCATCTGGGTAGGCGTCCGTGGGCCTGATGCTGGGGCAGTGACAGGAAGATGGGGAAGTGGTCACTACCGCACATGTCGTCATGTGCTCTCCAGTGGATAGATGGGATAAGTCCTGGTCTGCAAATTGATAAATCAGTGGCTGAGTAACTACCACGAACTACAATGAAATGTCTGACAGCCCCAGTATCTAAGAGGCAGAGGTCGAACTGAGACAGTAAAGTTTCGACATCTCTACCTCGGCCAGTAAGCACTGTGCCACCCCACAAGGGGTTATGGGTGTTAACAGTTATTTACTGTGTCATCCTTATTCTGACAGCTGCAGCTTCAAGAGGGGTTTGAAGGGGCACAGTTTCACTACAGACTGAGTTTAGGACATGAACACAATCTCCACCTGACAATCGGTTATAGCCACTACGGTTCCTGTAGTATCCCTTATGGCCACGGAGGGCAGGGGTCCGCATTGCCGGGAACCAGGTTTCCTGGAGGGCAATGCAGAAAGCAAGTGTGAAGCTTAACAGTTGCCAAAGCTCAGACAAACAGTGGAAAAACCGTCACAATTTCACTTGAGGATGATGTCACTGTGAGACTGCGAAGGCATGGAACATTCAATGAGGCAGTTCATGCCTCAGGGTCACCTGCTGCCACTGACTATTTGCCTGAGCAGTCTATATCCATTGTGTCTGAGGATCCGGTGAGATCTAGGTCCTCAGCGCATGCCAGAATCTCCAACTCATCCGCAGAGCTTGTAGGTAGCGGTGTTGTGGGTGCCACCGCAATTTCCTTGTTCTAGGGGACCTTCTTTTAGGATTTCTCTCGCTGCTCCTTGGGTTTCCCTGGCTGGGAGGACTTCACTGATTCAGTCTCCGGGACTGAGGATGAACATGAAGCATTACGACAAGCTGCTTTTGGGCTCTTCAGCCACTGGCGAGTGTCATCTTTCCCACTAGCAGAAACCTGGGAAGGGAGGGACACCTTCCTAGCGAGAAGAGCTGAAGAAGACTTACATTTCTCTGGCTCAGAAGTGGGGACTGATATCCCTGATGGTTGGGGGGCTCCGGAAGTAGGTTGTGCAGGAGCAACAGGGAGGGAAGTGGCCCCCACCATCAAGAGGGCAGGCGTAGTCTTCTGGTTCTGAGAGGTGACAGGAATGCGAGGAACTGATGGGGCGACAACTGTTCTCGTAGCGGCGGCATGTAGGCGCTCAAATTTCCTCTTAGCCTCAGCGTAGGTCAGTCGGTTCAGAGTCTTATATTCCACGATTTTCCTCTCTTTCTGTAAAATCCTGGTGAGCAAGGTGAATGATGCTCTCTTCGGTTGACACAGATGGGAGGTGGGGCAAATGGAGTACTGGAATGTGATGGATGTCGACATGTGACTGGAAGTACAGTGCTAAGACATATGCCTGAACTTCCAGCACTTAAAGCACATCGGGGGAGGGATATATGGCTTGACGTCACAACGGCAGACCATCACCTTTACCTTCTCGGGCAATGTGTCACCCTCAAAGGCCAAGATGAAGGCACCAGTTGCAACCTGATTATCTCTCGGACCTCGATGGATGTGCCGGACTAAATGAACACCTCACCGATCTAAATTTGTGCACAGCTCATTGTCAGACTGCAGAAGAAGGTCCCTGTGGAATGTAATACCCCGGACCATATTTAAGCTCTTATGGGGCATGATGGTAACAGAAACATTCCCCAACTTGTCACAAGCAAGTAATGCCTATGACTGGACAGAGGATGCTGTTTTTATCAAGAATGACATAGAGCGCATTTTGGATAAACCCTCCACCTCCCCAAACTAGTCTTCCAAATGCTCCACAAAAAACTGAGGCTTCACAGACATGAAAGATTCCCCATCAACTCTCATACATATGAGGTACCAGGGCGAATAAGGTTCGCTGACATCCTTAGCCTAGAATTCCTCGTCTCGTGTGGCCAGGGAGGGGAACAATTTAGGATCATACTTTCTTGCATTGTACTGAGACTTGGAATGCTTTGAGACTGCTGGCGTTTGATCACCAGAAAGTGATGGCGTGGTACACTTCACTGCGCGTCTTCTCCCTGATGCCACCCACTCTGACCAGGGCCCCCCCCCACGGGCGCCACCCAGCCTCAGGAAGGCCACCTGGCAGCATGGCCATTGCCGGGAGTCCCGAAGCCCCAGGGAAATGGGCATCTACTCCATGGCATACGTGGGGAGTTAACGTTGCAAGCATCAGCAGAGCAATCCCTGCGTTGTCAGGGGGCTACAACTGACAGGATACATGGTGGCCCCACGACAACGGACTGGCTACTGTGCTGGATATGAGGTGCTAAGAAGTCCATGGTCACTATCGGCGAAGAAATCGACACCGCATAGTGCACGGTGGAAAACGCATCCAGGAAGGCGTCCTCGGCCAAGAGATGGAGAATGAGCGGTACTGCAATGCGACGATGAGAAATTAAGCTAAAGATCTCAATGCACTATGGACATGATGCACCATGTAAGGCATCCTTCCCCAATTGGCTCGCTTTTTGGGAAAATTTAGGATGGAGGTCAAACCAGACAGGGGACCATCACATAACAGCCGAAATGTGAGAGACTCCTACTGGTTGCCTCTTATGACAGGCAGGAATACCTTAGGCCTATTGTAACCCTCGGACCCATAGGGGGGTAGGCATATGAAATGGAATGATAACATAGTCTTAGTTATAGGTAAAGTTGATGGTAGACTTTGGTTTATCGGTAGAATTCTAAGCTCAACTACGGCCAAATCTGGCGGTAGAATTTGGTTTCTTGGTAAAGTACCGTGGAAATGCAGTTAGTCTACAATAAAAAAGATTGCTTACAAATCACTTGGGTGACCTATTGCAGAATACTGATCAAGCATTTGGTGTGCATACCAAACAGAAAAAATAGGGAATACTGAGTGTATACAGAGAAGGGTAGCACAAATGTTCAGTGATTTGTTTGACCCAGGGGAAAGTGCTACAGAGGTGCTGAGGAAACTGAACTGGCAGACTCTTGAAAATAGAAAAAAACTGTCCCGGGACAAGATAACATCAATTACAGCAAGCACAGAGGCATTTAAACAATCATTCTTTACATGCTCGGTACATGAATGGAAGAGGAAGAAACCGTAATAACTGGTACAATGGAATGTACAGTCTGCCATGCAGTTCACAAAATCAACAAGACAGACCATGTTGTTATGGTTGGTGATCTTAATGTAAGAGTCGGAAATCTACCTATACCAGGAATAGGAGGACTATTTGGAGAAAATACTTTCGTTCATAATGGACAGGAAGTACATCACTTTGCCTCCTTCAATAATTTTAAAATTGCTAACCCATTTTACAGAAAGAAAGACAGTCATAAGTTTAAATGCAGTGCATGTCTGTGATTGATTACACTAATTAATGAATACATATACATATTTATAGAGGAAATGACATAGGTAGTGACCACTTCCCTTTAGACAATAAGATAAGGTTACAACTAAAATGAAAGAAAACAAAGAAACTCCACATGAAGGCACAACACAAGTTATTCAAAGTACATCCTGTCAGAATGCAGTGCATCCTGTCAGAATTCAGTGCATCCTGTCAGAGTGCAGTATTAGGAAACTATCAGCACTGGCTCCAAGAAAAGCTCGCTTCACTATCACTCAATAAGGACATCGGCAGAGCATGGAATAATATCAACATCTGCATCATTAAAACAGCCTTTAAAGCACTTGGTAAAAGGAAGAAAAAAGATGGGAAAAACGACTCAGAATTTGGAGCACAGAGATTAATGAAGTCATTAAAGAAAAACAAATAGCTTACTTGAAGTTTCTACAGACAAAAACATCAGAGAACTGGGAAACACACAAAATAAAAAGGAATGCTGTGAAACAAATAGTGCAAAAGCACATCAAGGGTCGTGGGGATCACTCATAAGAGTCTTAAAACACGACGTACATGGTGGACAGCAATGTGCATACAAGATCGCAAAAGCCCTCAACAAGGAAGAAAAAGACTGCCTCACTGAACATTATACCCAATGGACAATAGATAAATCACTATACACAAACTAGTGGTGTACACAGAAGGCCGAAGATGATGCTGGAGAAAGTACGTACTATGAAACAGTAGATCCACTTACTAAGGGGGAACCACTACAGGCTTTGGAAGCCACGAAGAACAGAAATGTTACTGGAATAGATGGAATAAATGCTGAACTAATTAGATATGAATGGTTATCACTAAATAAAGACTTTTACAATTAATAAATGAATGATGATGAACTGCAAGCTCCCAGACCCTTGGTTTACAGCAGAAGTAATCTTTTTCAAATAAAGGAAACGTAATGACTGTAAACACTATCATGGCATCAGTCTTCTAAACACTGGCTACAAACTGTATTCAAAGATAATCGGTAACCGAATGAAGAAGAACGTCATTTAAACTATTAGGCCTATTTCTGAAGAACAAAATGGACATAGATCAGGTCATTCAACGCACAGGAAATGTGATAGTAATTAAAAAATTTACAGAAGAAAATGTAGGGTTTGATATAAAAATCCATATGGCCTTTAGCAACCTTGAGAAGGCTTTTGACCATTGAGCCGTGATAGCCTATGGAAGATTAAGTCTGAATGTGGACGTCCTTACCATCTACTAGAGGAAGCACATGCTTCTATATCCCGATTTCTACAGTATTTACTTGTTTCTTTTTATATTTATATTCTTTTTTGTGGATGAGACAATTTCAGCCATGTACAAGAATATGTGATTAATTTGTAACTACTTACATTTTCTATCCCAGTGGTTGTATAGTGTTCACAAAGGCAAATGACATCAATTGCTTTCCTGTTACTATCATTTTGCTGAGAAATTAACAGCTCATTTACTTTATTTTTTGCCCCTTCCTTATATTCTGAAGAAGCAATTTAATGTCACATTTCCATCGATTATTGTAAGATGAATTGGGAGTCCTTGTTAATTTAATTTCCTTTAACATTGTCTGTCTGATTCTCTCCTAAAGTGGGTGTCACACTTGACCCCAATAACCAAAGGGATTTGCCTGATGTATGCTATGAGAAGTATATCCCCATCTCACCATAGCAACTACTGGAAAGCACCAACATGAGACTTTGTATCTGTCCAAAGGAGCCCCACTGGCTCTATGTTTACACGCATAGCAGCAGAGTTAACCCAACTGGTCATAGCACTCCAGAATCTCCATAAAAACTACATTTGTGTGCTCAACAGATGCTCCTTTCTCGTCCAGATCACCATTATTACTGTATTTTTTGTATTTATAAAGGCTATTTCTAGCTCCCCCAACCATTACCACCTGATTTTCTTTGTTAAAATCATTATACATTTGCCAAAAATCTTCTGATACTTGGCTAAAACCTACACTTGTTTTCACAGAACCTGTGGCCTGGAACACTGCACCTAACTCTTCCTGTAACTACAGGCCTATATCCTTCCCATGGCTGGTACCTAGTGGCAGAACTCTTCTTTTGCTGTCGAGTTTTTCATTCAGCTGAGCTGAAAGTTTCCTAGCATTGTTCTGCTGCAACCTACACCCATCTGCTCCTGTATAACGCTCACACGTCTCTAATTCAGGTAGTAAACAACATATTTGGTAACAAGTTTTCCCCATTGCACGTGGGTCTTCAGCTGTTCAATAAGCTTCCCACTAGCATAAAGTATACTGAAAGCAATACAAAATTTTGTAAAGTTATTAAGTCTTATTTGCTGTGTCACTGTTTCCACTCTATAAAAGAAAAGGTCCCGGTGCAGTTTAAAACTACTATTTTGTGTAAGCTAAAAGAGCAACCCTTCTACAATATTCAAGAATTCTTCTCCAGTAATAGCATAATGTTTACTTGAGCTGCAGCTCAGTTCAATGACTCCAACAGCAACCATTATATTTAATTTCATTATATACTTGTATCTATTTTATAGCTGTGATATTATTCTAATCTAATTTATAACTTAAATATGTCTTGCAGTATTAAATTACTATCATAGTAGAGTTGTATTCATGTATTTTGATAATGTTGTATCTTGATGCTGTCCAGCTGTGGCTGGTGAATGATATAGAATTGGTAATAAATGTAATGAAGACAGTGAACAGCATTGTAACTATTTGCGACAGCTGACTTACTCAAAATAATGTAACCCATTTCACATTTAAATACGAAATATTCTGTAAACCCTGTGTCGTGCGCACGACAGCTGATCACTATAGCATTAGCAGCTTCATCTCTCGAATTCATTCGTCATAATATTTTTCAAAAAGGGCAAAGCTACTGCATGATACCTTCTCTGTGCAGCATCAATCCTACTAAACTCAGGTAGGCCTAACATGTTAACAGTACAAATAATCTTTTCCGATATTATTAACTTAAATCGTACCAAAAATAATGTTTTTTACGTTGGTTAAATGGCATGGATGAACATTTTCAAAGTTAAACCCATAGTTATTCTTCTTGATGCCGTATCATATGAAGCTGAAACCTAATTTCTACAGGAACATTTATCTGACGTCTTCTTCAAGGACGTTAACAAATGATGAGCAGAAACATATGATGTTAAGCGCCCCACACTGACACGGAGATTGAGTGCACTGGTTTACACAAGTGTGTAGGCTCACAACATTTTATGAAATAATGAAATATAACCAACTTTTAAATGAAAGAGCTTTATACGCTTTTCAGCAGCCTCTTTGGTGCGTATTTCTTGTTGATTTACCGCGTATCGCAAAAATTCGGTGCTTCGAGAGTTTTCCTTTTCCGCGGTATCAATAGTTAACCAATTATCAGCAGCGACTTCATTAATGAATACGCAAACACTTAAAAATTAAAGAACAAAAAAATGTGAATGTTTAAGATACCTTAAGTAATGACCCTCATTCAGTGTCCGACGTACTTGGAGTCGTATTGCATTAAGTTAGACACAGCGTCTGTCGCAAACGCGGACGACTAACTAGCCGATATTGACAACTGACTCGCAGTGTGGAGCTATCGTTTGCAGTGTTTACTGTTTTGCGAAACATGAAGACATGACATCGGCAGAACTACAGCAGAAACTTCAAGAAATAAGGGCTCGTAGGAGACGTAGAGAGCTTTACTTGTCTGCGAAAGAAAGATTGTTGACAATGGTTTCATTTGGCATGTACAACAAAGAGAAACAATCTATTCAAAGTTCAATTTTGGTCGATGAACGACAGGTACGCTTAACTCAACAATTTCTGTTGAAAGTGTTCTGATGCATGTGTTGACTATATGTTTTCTTTCATTTACATATAAATTTTGCGGTACATATCGAGTCTGCTCATAAAATGAATGAAAAGATGCAGACCAAATTCTTTACACTTCTCTCTCTCTCTCTCTCTCTCTCTCTCTTTTTCTTTCGTAGTTTGATAAAAGTTTAGTGCCCCAACCTCGTGTAGTTAATGATAAATGCGAACTATATGAAAACAGTTATTGATTAAAAACCTGTATATTCTGTAATCACGTTTCTGCTTGTTGATTTGTTGAACATCGTTGCCCAAGGATTTGTCAGATTTTTTCAGAGAACATGACATTACTGTAGAATGTAGATATTGTACTTATCATTCCTCTGGCTACGTTGTAGATACACAAATAAATAGGCCTATGAAATTAACAATAAAAAAATATGATCAGTTTAGGAAGGTGTTGCGGAAGTTACATAGATGGTTGGTTTGGAGGCTTCGATAAAACAACATCCGGATAGGTCCTAGATGTGGCAAGAGAAGGAACAGTGGCTTTTTTCATAGTAGTTGTTTTTCTCATCTGATGTACACACATACAGTAACCTGGGAGTAATCCCTGTCATTACCACTGAGAGTAGATTACCTCTAGACCTGGATATAGGTTGCTGTTGGTATACTTACAGAAGTAGCGAGGTGTGGCTGCTTCCATTTGTCAGCATAAGTCGTGAGTCATTCCACTTCCCGCGAAGGCTTTTCTTCATGGTTGGATTTATGGAACATGATGTATGAATTAATGAGTGTGTAGTATGTATAAAGTGTAATAACGTTGTACTGTGCTTCTATTGTGTGCATCACACATCACCATCTTATCCACTGTCGCTATACTGTAACCATTACTATTTCTGTGTCATCGTTCATCAGCCATGGCTGGACCGATTGTGTCACATCGTTGTGATTATCTATAAAAACTACTACTGAAACTAAGATAACAGACAAGAAGCAAGAACTCTAATGTTATAAGCAACACTTTACAGCTCTTAGATGTTTCCAATTTATGGTTTCATATGTGACATTATCATGTTGACCAACCTAATATTCCACTTGTAGAGAAAAATTTATGTACAGAATATAGTGAATGTTGCTTGAGCATACATGTCAGCATAGCTCTAACATCCTCAGTGCCAATGTTTGAAGATAAGGTGGTAGGTCGTTGAACATCTTCAGGGCTGCTGTGGAAAAACTGTCCAGTGTCTTACTTACACGACAGCTCGGAATATCAATGTCGGTTTATTCGTGTGTTGTAGTTGTGAATCTCTTGTCTGTTGCAGAAGGATAATTGATTTTCTTTCATATAGACAAGAGAGTTGAAAACATACTGGCTAAATATGGTCATTATTCCCAACTGCTTGGAAATGGGTGCACACTGGTCAAATTTCTTGCTGGAAGATATTATTCTTACAGCCTTCTTGTGTAGGAATAATCTGTTTTTACTTCCAGTAGTGTGTCCCCACAGCAACAATCAATATGTTATGCATAATATATTGTGATTAAGTACTGATCTGTTATTGCACATTTGAACTTCTTGAGGAGATAAGTTACTTTTGAGAACTTGGAACACACATTTGCACTGTGTTCAGTACATGTCAGCTTATCGTCAGTTGTGATTCCTAGGAGTTTGACACTATCAGCATTTGCTATGTCTCCACTGTCACCAATGCTGCACAATATCTTCTGCATTTTGTCTTCATTTAATTTCATTTTGTTTGCTTTGAACCACTCTTTGGCTGCTTTAGACAAAATTTCAACATCCTTTAGTGTTGTATCATCTGCAAAAGAGCAGGGTACGACCATCACAACTTAAGTCATTGACAGTTATCGTCAAGAGCAGAAGGCCAAGTACAGAGTCCTGTGGTACACCGTGTTCTAGTGCTATTTCACGAGACATTGCTACGTGGATGCAAACATTCTGCTGCCTGTCTCTTCTATAACATGACAGAGGCTCGAAAACGACACCCTCTATGCCATAAAATTTTAAATTTTCCAACAGTACAAGAGATGCAATCAAATGCCTTGCTTCAATTCCAAAGAGCTAAAACAGTGCAGTTCTTTTCATCAAATGCTTCTATTATTTCTGTTATTATGTTAAGAATTGCAGTAAGTGTAGATTTCCCTTTTCAAAATCTGTGCAGGTTATCCATGAAGAGGTTGTTTGGTTCAAAATAACCTAACAGTTGGTTCTTCATGACAGTGTCAATCACTTTTGCTAGAGTAGGTATTATAGAAATTGGTCCATAGCTGTATGGAGTGCTAGGATCACCATTTTTGTACACTGGTAATGTCTTTGTCAGTTTCAAGAAGTCTGGAAA
The DNA here is from genome assembly GCF_023898315.1 of Schistocerca nitens. Lineage (NCBI taxonomy): Eukaryota > Metazoa > Arthropoda > Insecta > Orthoptera > Acrididae > Schistocerca > Schistocerca nitens. The sequence continues at coordinate 1,308,494,089 of NC_064614.1, read as the reverse complement.
AGCATCAACCTTCAGGCCTTGGTTAATGACAGCAGCCAAAGGTGCAGCAAAATATCTGATACAGTATTCTTCAGAACAGCACATGACATGCCATATATATGTGCTAACAGTGTGTTTAAAACCTAGAAGCACTTTCTTCCACCAGATCAAGGTGCAACAATTGCTGATGCTTGTATTGCTTGTAATATTGGTTTCTAAATCTGGCATTTCAGCTATATTATCCCCAACAACATCAATAAACTATTTGTTAAAATCATCAAGGTTACAACATTTAATGGGGCATTCAGTCTTTGTTGTTTTCATTAACCAATTCCTCAGCCGTTTTGCGTGGGTTGTGGGCTTCAGAAATGACCCGACATATTTAATGTTCTTGGCTGTGTCTACTTCGTTCCTGCAGATTGTTTTAACTTTCAGATAATAGTAATGAAACAAATCTTTGTCCCTGGTATCTATTGCTGTTTTAACTCTGTCATTTGGCAGCAAAGCATCACACTTTGTTTCCCAGCTTGGGAAAGTACCGTGCTTTGTCTGTGCCAATTTTTCTTGTAATTTGTAGTTTATCGAAGGGATTCTTTATGGTTACTGCTGGAAAAACAGTTGTAGAAATTTATTATCAGGAGCTGGAAAATACCTTTAAAAGGATCACTTGGTCACAGTCCTACACCTTCAAACTTCCAGTCAATCCTGGCAAGTACATTTTTTAAGATGTTAATGCTTCCTCCGTTATAATTCTTTTATTGCAGGTATACATACTGGTTTTTCGATGAAGGTTCCTTTGACTGTTTAAGTGGTCAACTAATGCATTTTGATTTGCTGTCAGTGGATCCACAACACTTATTTTGTGGTCCTAGGTATTTAGATGTGTGATGACCATGTCGAGGCAAGCTTCTCTTGTCATCGTTTCTTGGTTAGCTGTTACAAATCCATAGCTAATCAGTAAGTACTTGAACATTTTCTCCTTAGTAACTTACTGTCTTCTCCTAAATGGAAGTTGAAGTCACAACACAACGTAATTTTAGAAGTCTTACACGTTAGGTAGCACAAACAGCTGTCCATCTTTGTGAGAAAGTTACAAAGTCTCCTCTAGGTACCTGGTCCACAGATCCAACAATATTTACATAACACAGTTTTAATGGAACTGACTCTAAATCCACGTCAACACAAAACGTTTTTAGGTCAACTTCACGGATAATAAGACTGTTATTTGCATAGGCAGATACCACACCACAAGTAGTTTTACGATACCAAGCACTTATCATTTCAAGATATTCCACATATCTATAATATTCCCCTTCCTGCTCAGCTAGCCAGTGTTCACTGACATGCAGAACATCTGGTTTGACTTGGTCTACCAAGGTGGTTAAATTGTTCAGTTTTGTCTGATGCACAGGATATTTATGTTTGCTACAACAATAGGGACATTTTCTTGTGAGATAATTATTGAACTGGCGCGTTGTACTTCCTCTTGAATAAAAAAACACTGCATAAATACATTTGTAGGCCACACAGTATCCTCTAGTTTATAGTCAACACCTGGTTTAAAAATGCAATTAAATCCGTTTGTGCATGCTTTCTTAACTGCGAAGTTCTTGTGGTCTGGGGGAAACGCTTTTCCAAGAAAACAGTTCCATTTTCAGTTGTTGTGCCATTTTTTACTCCATGCAAATGGAACCAGGCTGCCTCCTCTCTACAAAATATATCAATTTCTCATCCAATTCCTATAACACTTATTGTTCATTTGTTGTTATTGTTTGTTTGAGACATTCTGGCAGGTCTTCGCTTTTTCTTGTTGCATACCTCTTGCCAGTTTTCTTTTGACGGGTCATTTGATTTACAAGGATTATCAGTAATTTTTGAATTCTCATGTAAATCGACTATAGAGGTTTGAGAAGCATGTGTACTTACAACAGGCAGCATAGTGCAGCTTTACATAGCCTCTTCATTACGTTTCCCCAAGCAGTCAGGCAAGAGTGATGCATTTTGCTGGTGATTGTGACGGTTTTCTTCTGCACTATTATTTGCAATTTTGATATTTGGAGCACAGTGTTCAATTGTTTCCACATTAGTTGGCACAGTTTAGATGTTTGAGTAATAATGTTCACTTGTTTATTGTGTGAGTGCACTTGCAACATATCGTTGTTTGCATTGTTCTAGTTTACTTTGTGTTCCTTGTTTCGTAAAATGTAACAGATGCACTTGTGAGTGATCGCTAATGGTCACTTTGTCAGCACTTGACTACTTCACTTCACCTAGTTCTGATGCTCCATTGGGTCTTATGCATGATGCAGATTTTTGTATTTTTTGTTGGTACCTGATGGAGAGTGTCAGCATATTATCACTCTGCCAACTGTATTGGAAACTACTGATTTTTATTTATCTATTTAGCAGCTGCGGATGTACATATATGCATCAGATCTAACTACATATTTGCATTGTCAGTTTTTCAAAATACCCGTCCATATACAGTTCAATATCATAATTGTGTTATTTTTAAATAAAATAACACTGTACATAAGTTAACATTTCGATTCTACTACGTAATCTGCCTATTCACACACTGGATGCTTATATCCAAATTTTTGGCATCATCCATATCAATCCAGGCAGGCTAAGAAAAAATCTTACCTTCATAGTATTGGATGTTATTGAATTTAGCATACGTTAAAATGAAGGCCTAAGTAAGGAACACGTATTTCTTTGTTTCCTCCTAATAACTTTATGCTCCGAAATACAGCCCTCCAAAGGTGACAATGCGCATACCAAGATGCAAATTTCGGAAAAAAATTTAAAATGCTGTATCTCTGAAACAGTTCTAATATATTTTGCTGGTTCCTCTCTTTTTTAAAAAAGGGTTGAAAGATAATGGCTTTATGATTACAAAAACATCCTCCATTTGTATCTGTCAAAGTTCTTTTACTGTGTTGTTGTTGTGGTCTTCAGTTCTGAGACTGATTTGATGCAGCTCTCCATGCTCCTCTATCCTGTGCAAGCTTCTTCATCTCCCAGTAACTACTGAAGCCTACATCCTTCTGAATCTGCTTAGTGTATTCATCTCTTGGTCTCCCTCTTCGATTGTTACCCTTCCCCTACCCTCCAATACTAAATTGGTGATCCCTCGATGTATTAGAACATGTCCTACCAACCGATCCCTACTTCTAGTCAAGTTGTGCCACAAACTCCTCTTCTCCCCAATTCTATTCAATACCTCCACATTAGTTATGAGATCTACCCATCTAATCTTCAGCATTCTTCTGTAGCACCACATTTCGAAAGCTTCTATTCTCGTCTTGTCTAAACTATGTATCGTCCATGTTTCACTTCCATACGTGGCTACACTCCATACAAATACTTTCAGAAACGACTTCCAGACAATTAAATTTATACTTGATGTTAACAAATTTCTCTTCTTCAGAAACGCTTTCCTTGCCATTGCCAGTCTACATTTTATATCCTCTCTACTTCGACCATCATCAGTTATTTTGCTCCCCAAATAGCAAAACTCCTTTACTACTGTGTCTCATTTCCTGATCTAATTCCCTCAGCATCACCCGACTTAATTCGACTACATTCCATTATCCTAGTTTTGCTTTTGTTGATGTTCATCTTATACCCTCCTTTCAAGACACTGTCCATTCTGTTCAGCTGCTCTTCCAAGTCCTTTGCTGTATCTGACAGAATTACAATGTCATCGGCGAACCTCAAAAGTTTTTATTTCTTCTCCGAACTTTTCTTTTGTTTCCTTTTCTGCTTGCTCAATATACAGATTGAATAACATAGGGGAGAGGCTACAATCCTGTCTCACTCCCTTCCCAACCACTGCTTCCCTTTCATACCCCTCGACTCTTATAACTGCCATCTGCTTTCTGTACAAATTGTAAATAGCCTTTCGCTCCCTGTATTTTACCCCTGCCACCTTCAGAATTTGAAAGAGAGTATTCCAATCAACATTGTCAACAGCTTTCTCTAAGTCTACAAATGGTAGAAATGTAGGTTTGCCTTTCCTTAATCTTTCTTCTAAGATAAGTCGTAGGGTCAGTATTGCCTCACGTGTTCCAACATTTCTACGGAATCCAAACTGATCTTCTCCGAGGTCGGCTTCAATCAGTTTTTCCATTCGTCTGTAAAGAATTTGCGTTAGTATTTTGCAGCTATGACTTATTAAACTGATAGTTCGGTAATTTTCACATCTGTCAACACCTGCTTTCTTTTGGATTGGAATTATTATATTCTTCTTGAAGTCTGAGGGAATTTCGCCTGTCTCATACATCTTGCTCACCAGATGGTAGAGCTTTGTCTCGACTGGCTCTCCCAAGGCTGTCAGTAGTTCTAATGGAATGTTGTGTGCTCCCGGGGTCTTGTTTTGACTCAGGTCTTTCAGTGCTCTGTCAAACTCTTCACGCAGTATCATATCTCCCATTTCATCTTCATCTACATCCTCTTCCAGTTCCACAATATTATTCTCAAGTACATCGCCCTTGTATAGACCCTCTATATACCCCTTCCACCTTTCTGCCTCCCCTTCTTTGCTTAGAACTGGTTTTCCATCAAAGCTCTTGATGTTCATGCAAATGGTTCTTTATTCTCCAGAGGTCTCTTTAATTTTCCTGTAGGCAGTATCTATCTTACCCCTTGTGAGATAAGCCTCTACATCCTTACTTACATTTGTCCTCTGGCCATCCCTGCTTAGCCATTTTGCACTTCCTGTCGATCTCATTTTTGAGACATTTTTATTCCTTTTTTCCTGCTTCATTTACTGCATTTTTATATTTTCTCATCAATTAAATTCTCCCCCTGCGGGTCCGGGGTAAGAATAGGCCTGAGGTATTCCTGCCTGTCGCAAGAGGCGACTAAAAGGAGTTTCAACTGTTTCGGCCTCCTAGTAGTAGGTCCCCCTTGGGGTTTGACCTCCGTTTTTCAAAATTCTACAGAAATACGAGCCTTTTGGGGAAGGACACCTTACGTGGTGTATCACTGGTCCTCAGTGCACTAAGACCTTGGCACTCAGCATTGTAATGGCGTTGTAACCGCACCAACTATTCCTCAAATTGGGCCTAAACGCCTGATGGGTTGCACAAGTTACGCCCATAGTGCGTCTCCATCTGCACCTACGATCATGATGGACCTTCCATGGCACCCGAAATCCAGCACGGTAGCCAGCCCGTTGTGGTGGGGTTGTCATGCACCCTCTAGCCCTCTAGGTTGTAGGCCCCCGACAACACAGGGATCGTACTGCCGATACCTGAGCTGCACCCTCCCCACGTTGGCCAAGGAGTAGATGCCCGTCTCCTTGGGGCATCGGGACTCCTGGCAACGGTCATCCAGCCAGGTGGCCCTTGCTGAGGCTGGGTGGCGCCCGTGGGGAGAGCCCCTGGTCGGAGTGGGTGGTATCGGGGCGGACGTTTCGCAGATGAAACGTCAACATGTATCGGGTCGCTCTGCGGCCGAGTCTTTTAAAAAGAAAGGTACTGTCTCTGGTTCTACTGCCCTTTCCCCCTTGGCCGCTCCCTGGGAGGAAGGACAGGCCCGCCGGCTTGGGGCGAAGTACTTCCCCCACTATTTAGTCTGTTCTCGGACCGATGGGGGGACGTTCGCCACCTCCAAGACCATGTTCTTTGTCCAGCATATCGAGGACATCTTCGGGGAAATCGAGGCTCTCAGTAAAATGCGTTCGGGGTCCATTCTTATAAAGACCACCTCCGCCACACACTCGGCGGCACTCCAGGCATGCGACCGATTAGGGGACATCCCAGTGTCTATTGTCCTGCATGTGGCACTGAATAGGACGCAGGGGGTTATTTTTCATCGGGACCTCCTGCTGCAATCTGATGAGGAGCTCAGGGCCAACCTGGAGTGCCGAGGCGTGCATTTCGTCCGGCGAGTTCAGCGCGGCCTTAAAGTCCGTCGCATCGACACCGGAGCCTTTATCCTCGCCTTCGAGGGGGACCTTCTCCCGGGGAAGGTAAAGGTGATGTGCTACCGGTGCGACGTGCAACCTTACGTCCCGCCTCCTATGCGCTGCTTTCGGTGTTTGCGCTTTGGGCACATGTTGTCACGATGTGAGGCTGAGCCCCTTTGTGGCGATTGCGGACGTCCTCTTCGTGAGGAACGTACATGCACCTCACCACCTCGGTGCGTCAGTTGTCCTGGCATCCACTCGCCTAGATCTTTAGACTGCCCCGCGTATCAGAAGGAGAAGAAGATTCAAGAATTAAGAACTTTGGATCGTCTCTCTTATTCTGAGGCTGGGAAGAAGTATGACCGCCTCCATCCCGTGAACTTGACAACTTCGTTTGCCTCAGTCGTGTCCACTCCTTCCACAGTATCCTCACCCCTCTCCTGTCCCCGCTCCACCACCTCACCCCATCCGGGGTCTATGCCTCCGCCTCCCAAATCCCTCCCTTCCAAATCATCATCCCTCGCGGCCCCTGCCCCCTCTGCCCAGGGGGCCACCCTTCCTCCTCCTCCTCCTCCCCCTCCGCCACCTGAGAAGCGACCTCTTCTCAGGCGTCCATCGGGGAAACGTTCCGGACCCCGGCTTCCGAGGTCTGGCGTTCCAACACAGACCCCGCGCGTGAGGACCTTCTTTGGGTCCAGCCCACCATCCCCGTGCCTCATCGAACTTCCAAGAAAGCCTCCAAGAAGAAGTCTTTATCCCCCTCTCCACCCCGGCACGTTTCATCTGATGCTCCATCCGTGAGTCGCTGCTCCCGGCCGTCCTCAGTTTCGCCGGGATGCTCTGCTGCCAGGCGCACAGCTGCCCTCTCGTCGGCGAATGATGCTGCCCCTCCTACGCAACCCGGGAAAGGGGCCGCCGCTGGCGATGACTCGATGGAACAGGATCCGCCTCCCGCCGGTTGTAGCGTTGTTCCCTCGACACCTGGCCCTCCGCGGCCGTCGAGGTGACCAGCTCTTCACCCATTTCGTTCCCCCTCTTTTCTGACTAGCTATGGCTTTGTTACATTGGAACATAAGAGGTATTTGATCTAATCGGGAGGAATTACAACTGCTCCTCCGCCTGCACTGTCCGCTCGTCCTTGGTCTCCAGGAAACCAAGTTGCGCCCAACTGACCGTATTGCTTTTACCCACTATACCTCGGAGCAGTCTGACCTCCCCCCTGTGGACGGTATTCCAGCTCATGGTGGGGTCATGTTGCTCGTTCGGGACGATGTCTATTACCGTCCCCTCCCATTGACCACCCCACTCCAAGAAGTAACTGTCCGTATTACTCTTCCTGCCTTTACTTTTTCTGTTTGTACCGTCTACACTCCATCGTCATCCGCAGTTAAGTCGGGCTGACATGATGCACCTGATTGTTCAGCTTCCTCCGCCGTTTTTATTGTTCGGCGACTTCAATGCCCATCATCCCCTTTGGGGCTCTCTTGCATCCTGTCAAAGGGGCTCACTCTTGGCGGATGTCTTCAACCTTCTCAATCTTGTCTGCCTCAATACTGATGCCCCAACTTTCCTCTCGGACTCTACTCATACCTACTCCCACTTGGACCTCTCGATCTGTTCTACCACTCTTGCCCGTCGGTTTGAGTGGTATGTCCTTTCTGACACCTATTCGAGCGACCACTTCCCCTGTGTCGTTCGTCTCCTGCACCACACCCCATCCCTACGTCCTTCGAGCTGGAACATACCGAAAGCTGACTGGGGACTTTACTCCTCCCTGGCGACCTTTCCGGACCACGATTTTCTCAGTTGTGACAGTCAGGTTGAATACCTCACGGCTGTTATCATCAATGCTGCCGAACGTTCCATTCCTCATACTACCTCTTCTTCATGTCGCGTTTCCGTCCCCTGGTGGAATGAGGCTTGTCGAGACGCTATCCGTGCTCGACGACGTGCTTTACGCACCTATCGCCGCCATCCTACGTTGGCGAATTGTATTGGATACAAACGACTCCGAGCACAATGCCATAGAGTCATCAAAGACAGCAAAAAAGCTTGTTGGGCCTCTTTCACCAGCTCCTTTAACAGTTTTACTCCCTCTTCTGTTGTCTGGGGTGGCCTGCGCCGGCTGTCGGGCATTAAGGCCCACTCCTCGGTACCTGGCCTGACTTCAGGTGATGAGGTCCTTGTTGATCCTGTGGATATCTCCAACGCCTTCGGCCGTTTTTTCGCGGAGGTTTCAAGCTCTGCCCATTACCACCCTGCCTTCCTTCCCAGGAAAGAGGCAGAAGAGGCTCGGCGACCTTCCTTCCACTCGCTGAATCTGGAAACTTATAATGCCCCCTTTACTATGCGGGAACTCGAACGTGCACTTGCACTGTCCCGGTCCTCTGCTCCGGGGCCAGATGCCATTCACATTCAGATGCTGGCACACCTTTCTCCGGCAGGCAAAAGCTTCCTTCTTCGTACCTACAATCGTGTCTGGACTAAAGGTCAAGTCCCCATGTGTTGGCGTGACGCCGTCGTTGTTCCTATACCCAAACCCGGGAAGGATAGACACCTTCCTTCTAGTTACCGCCCCATTTCTCTTACAAGCTGTGTCTGTAAGGTGATGGAGCGCATGGTTAACGCTCGGTTAGTTTGGATTCTTGAATCTTGACGGCTACTTACCAATGTTCAATGCGGTTTTCGTCGCTGCCGCTCCGCTGTTGACCACCTTGTGACCTTGTCGACATTCATCATGAACATCTATTTGCGAAAGCGCCAAACGGTCGCCTTGTTCTTCGATTTGGAGAAGGCTTATGATACCTGTTGGAGAGGAGGTATCCTCCGCACTATGCACGGGTGGGGTCTACGCAGTCGCCTGCCCCTTTTTATTGATTCCTTTTTAACAGATCGACAGTTTAGGGTCCGTGTGGGTTCCGTATTGTCCGACGTCTTCCTCCAGGAGAACGGAGTGCCTCAGGGCTCCGTCTTGAGTGTAGCCCTTTTTGCCATAGCGATCAATCCAATTATGGATTGCATTCCACCTAATGTCTAAGGCTCTCTTTTTGTCGATGACTTCGCGATCTACTGCAGTGCCCAGCGAACATGCCTCCTGGAGCGCTGCCTTCAGCGTTGTCTAGACAGCCTATACTCATGGAGTGTGGCAAATGGCTTCCGGTTCTCTGAATAGAAGACGGTTTGCATCAACTTTTGGCGATATAAAGCGTTCCTTCCGCCATCCTTACATCTCGGTCCCGTTGTTCTCCCATTCGTGGAAACAACTAAGTTCTAGGGCTCACACTGGACAGGAAACTTTGTTGGTCTCCGCACGTCTCTTATTTGGCTGCCCGTTGTACACGTTCCCTTAATGTCCTCAGAGTTCTTAGTGGTTCATCTTGGGGAGCGGATCGCACTGTCCTGCTTGGCTTGTATCGGTCCATAGTCCGATCAAAGCTGGATTATGGGAGCCTTGTCTTCTCGGCCAACCCTCTTACGCCGTCTCAACTCCATCCACCATAGGGGGTTACGTCTTGCGACTGGAGCTTTCTGCACTAGTCCCGTCGAGAGTCTTTAAGCTGAAGCTGCCGAATTACCATTGACCTACCTGCGCGACGTACTGCTTTGTCAGTATGCCTGCCGGCTGTTGTCAATGCCCGACCACCCCTCTTATCAGTCCTTCTTCGCCGATTCTCTCGACCTTTCAGTATGGGTTGTATGTGTCTGCCCTGCTGCCCCCTGGAGTCCGCTTTCGTCGCCTGCTTCGACAATTGTATTTTGCCCTCCCTACCACCTTCAGAGAGGTTGAGAGCCCGACACCACCTTGGCTCCAGGCTCCGGTTCATATTTATCTCGACCTCAGCTCACTCCCGAAGGAGGGTACTCCGGCTGCAGTGTATTGCTCACGATTTGTCGAACTTTGTGCGCGACTCTCCAGTAACACATTTATTTACGCTGATGGCTCCAAAACTGACGATGGTGTCGGCTGTGCCTTTGTCGTCGGGGCCGCCACTTTTAAATACCGGCACCTCGACCAGTGTTCCAGCTTTACGGCTGAGCTTTTTGCTCTCTATCAGGCCGTTCAGTATGCCCGCCCCCACCGCCATTCATCGTATGTACTCTGCTCTGATTCACTCAGTGCTCTTCAGAGCCTTGGAGCTCCATATCCGGTCCATCCCTTGGTGCAACGGATCCAGCAGTCCCTCCATTCTTTCGCTGAGGGTGGCTCTCCTGTCAGCTTTCTGTGGGTTCCTGGCCATGTAGGAGAGCCTGGGAATGAGGCTGCTGATGCTGCAGCCAAGGCTGCAGTCCTCCTGCCTCGGCCAGCCTCCCATTGTGTCCCGTCATCTGACGTTAGTGGGGTTGTTTGTAAGAGGCTTGTGTCCTTGTGGTGGGATACTTGGTCCTCACTTCAAGGAAACAAGCTCCGGGCAGTAAAACCATTCCCAACTGCTTGGACAACCTCCTCCCGACCATCTCGGCGAGAAGAGGTCCTTCTGACCAGGTTGCGGATTGGGCATTGCCGGTTTAGCCACCGCTACCTGCTCTCCGGTGACCCAGCCCCGCAGTGCCCTTGTGGTCAGGCATTAACAGTGCGCCATGTTTTATTGTCGTGTCCCCGTTTTAGTCAATCTCGTGTTGTCCTGTCTCTGCCATCTACTTTACAGGATATTTTAGTGGATGACGCTCGAGCAGCTGCTCGTGTTCTCCGTTTCATTACTTTGACTGGATGGCCCAAAGACATCTAACTCTTTCACTTATTTTATCTGCATCTTTGTAAGAACTTACTGGTGTGCCCCCCTCCCCCCCCCTCCCCCCATTGAGTTTTACTAGATTCTATGTGCTCTAACAATTGTTGAGCGCCCTTAAACCCCAAACAAACAAAAAAGTCAATTAAATTCAATATTTCTTCTGGTACCCAAGGGTTTCTACTAGCCCTTGTCTTTTTACCTATTTGATCCTCTGCTGCCTTCACTATTTCTTCCCTCAAAACTACCCATTCTTCTTCTACTGTATTTCTTTCCCCCATTCCTGTCAATCGTTCCCTTATGCTCTCCCTGAAACCCTGTACAACCTCTGGTTCTTTCAGTTTATCCAGGTCCCATCTCCTTCAATTCCCACCTTTTTGCAGTTTCTTCAGTTTTAATCTACAGTTCATAACCAATAGATTGTGGTCAGAGTCCACATCTGCCCCTGGAAATGTCTTACAATTTAAAACCTGGTTCCTAAATCTCTGTCTTACCATTATACAGGGTGATTCAAAAAGAATACCACAACTTTAGGAATTTAAAACTCTGCAACGACAAAAGGCAGAGGTAAGCAGTATCTGTCGGCGAATTAAGGGAGCTATAAAGTTTCATTTAGTTGTACATTTGTTCGCTTGAGGGGCTGTTGACTAGGCGTCAGCGTCAGTTGATGCTAAGATGGCGACCGCTCAACAGAAAACTTTTTGTGTTATTGAGTACGGCAGAAGTGAATCGACGACAGTAGTTCAGCGTGCATTTCGAACGAAGTATGGTGTTAAACCTCCTGATAGGTGGTGTATTAAACGTTGGTATAAACAGTTTACAGAGAATGGGTGTTTGTGCAAAGGGAAAAGTTCTGGACGGCCGAGAACGAGTGATGAAAATGTAGCACGCATCCAGCAAGCATTTGTTCGCAGCCCAGGAAAATCGACTCGCAGAGCTAGCAGAGAGCTGCAAATTCCACAATCAACTGTATGGAGAGTCCTACGTCAACTACCCGAGGCGATGGATCGGCCGCCAGGCAGCCCGTGACAGAGCACTTCATCACTGGCCTCCAAGAAGCCCTGATCTTACCCCCTGCGATTTTTTCTTATGGGGGTATGTTAAGGATATGGTGTTTCGGCCACCTCTCCCAGCCACCATTGATGATTTGAAACGAGAAATAACAGCAGCTATCCAAACTGTTACGCCTGATATGCTACAGAGAGTGTGGAACGAGTTGGAGTATCGGGTTGATATTGCTCGTGTGTCTGGAGGGGGCCATATTGAACATCTCTGAACTTGTTTTTGAGTGAAAAAAAACCTTTTTAAATACTCTTTGTAATGATGTATAACAGAAGGTTATATTATGTTTCTTTCATTAAATACACATTTTTAAAGTTGTGGTATTCTTTTTGAATCACCCTGTATAATCTATCTGAAACCTTTTAGTATCTCCAGGGTTCTTCCATTATACAACCTTCTTTCATGTTTCTGGAATCAAGTGTTAGCTATGATTAAGTTATGCTCTGCACAAAATTCTACCAGGCGGCTTCCTCTTTCATTTCTTAGCCCCAATCCATATTCACCTGCTATGTTTCCTTCTCTAGCTTTTCCTACTCTCAAATTCCAGTCACCCATGACTATTAAATTTTCGTCTCCCTTCACTACTTGAATAATTTCTTTTATCTCCTCATACATTTCTTCAATTTCTTCATCATCTGCCGAGCTAGTTGGCATATAAACTTGTACTACTGTAGTAGGCGTGGGCTTCGTGTCTATCTTGGCCACAATAATGCGTTCACTATGCTGTTTGTTGTAGCTTACCCGTACTCCTACTTTTTTATTCATTATTAAACCTACTCCTGCATTACCCCTATTTGATTTTGCATTTATAACCCTGTATTCACCGGCCGGCCGGAGTGGCCGTGCGGTTCTAGGCGCTAAAGTCTGGACCCGCGTGACCGCTACGGTCGCAGGTTCGAATCCTGCCTCAGGCATGGATGTGTGTGATGTCCTTAGGTTAGTTAGGTTTAAGTAGTTCTAAGTTCTAGGGGACTGATGACCACAGCAGTTAAGTCCCATAGTGCTCAGAGCCATTTGAACCGTTTGAACCTGTATTCACCTGACGGAAAGTCCTGTTCCTCCTGCCACAGAACTTCACTAATTCCCACTATATCTAACTTTAACCTATCCATTTCCCTTTTTAAATTTTCTAACCTACCTGCCTACCTGCTCGATTAAGGGATCTTGCATTCCACGCTCCGATCCGTAGAACACCAATTATCTTTCTCCTGATAACGACGTCCTCTTGAGTAGTCCCCGCCCGGAGATCCGAATGGGGCACTATTTTACCTCCGGAATATTTTACCCAAGAGGACGCCATCATCATTTAATCATACAGTAAAGCTGCGTGCCCTCGGGAAAAATTACGGCTGTAGTTTCCCCTTGCTTTCAGCTGTTCGCAGTACCAGAACAGCAAGGCCATTTTGGTTAGTGTTACAAGGCCAGATCAGTCAATCATCGAGACTATTGCCCCTGCAACTACCGAAAATGCTGCTGCCCCTCTTCAGGAACCACACATTTGCCTGGCCTCTCAACAGATACCCCTCCATTGTGGTTGCACCTACGGTACGGCTATCTATATCATTGAGGCATGCAAGCCTCCCCACCAACGGCAAGGTCCATGGTGCTATTCCAGCAGTTGGTCCATGTGGTAGCATGAAGTTCACTACAATTACATTTAACTCATAATTGGTGCCTAGAAACTCTGCAATCGACACAGTCAGTCATACACACATGCCACTAATATCCACCTTCTCAGGTCGTGAATCTGAATATTATCCTGGTGTTTCTGAGGTGTTGGCCGGACGAACGAAAGCTCGTGCATTATGAGTTCGCCCATAATTTTGAGTCCAAATATATGTCTTCTGAATTCCTTTCGCTGGAGTAGTTTGTTTGGACCAGTCTTCCTTTTTCTGCTTGCGGAATTCTTCAATGTCCTCTTTGGACAAAAGAATGATGGCTGTGTAGTTGTAAGATTTCAGGACTCTCATTAAATCCTCAGCAACTGTATTTGGTCTGGGAAGATTATATTTTGTAGCATAGCACTTCAGCAGGCCTCCTACACCTTCCCGTGACCAGTAGCTCTGTATACGTGGTCAGTTGGCACAAGCGACTTACTCAATTCAAACGCTGGTAACAATTTTTAAAATGACTAGGAGCACCATCAGAAATAATGATTATCTTCTCTGGCCCTCATTTGCAACCGAAGAATTTTGCACATTGCTAGCATAGCATGAGCCGAGTCACGTCCTGTGTCGTCACTTATAACTGCAACACTTGTGGTCTTGTTTTGAAAATATGTCACTCCTGTAAAAAATTAAACTTCGTCATTACTCCAATGATACCCTTGTACTTCTTGTGGGAGAATTACAGACCAGTTCTCAGTAAAATCACAGTGAAGCACTAAACGTAGTTCTTCAGCCTGTACATACACCCTTTCACTTCTGTAATGTGTTGTTGCAATTTCTTAAGATACTAGTGTGTTACTGTTATCACTGACCATTTACCAAGTTCATCAAGGAAACTGTCAAAGGCAACAGTTTTCATAATTAGTTTACTTTCCTGCCATGTCACATGTGTAATTCCTGCAGAGTTATCTGCTATTTCTTCCAAGCCAAGTGTCTGTAAAGATAGTCCTCCCTTTCCAGCGCAGAAACCACATTCTTGAAACAAACAAGCCTCTCACTTTACGTCACAGACTACTAATGACTTCACACACCCAACCAAGGTGTCATATGTCACGTGCTCCAGTAAGTTCTTCAAAGTTACCACACAAAGTTCAAAATCCGCTCAGTACACACACAAACAGACATCTCGAGGTGGGTGTGGAACTACCCACTTAAGTCGTAGTGCATAAAATTTTCATCTTCCAATATGTGAAGTTGTATAGTTTCTTAGTTGGTCTTATAACTTACTAAAGTTTCTTTAATACTGCGAGTCATGTACCTCTCCACTTTCACAACTTTTTGACCTTTAGCTGTTACAGTTATAGTGTATTTTTTGTTGGCACTCTGGCGAGAACAATCCCATTTATCTTCCAGATAAAATGACTACATTATTTGAACCTGAGCTGCTTCTATGGGATGACCATAAGAGCGATCTGGTCTTCCAAAGACTCCTTTTACAGACCTCACATTTCTTGATTCGTTGCTTTCTTTGAAAATTTCCCTGGAATAATAGTTAAAACTTGCACCTGTTCACTGTAGGATGCACGATATTCTATGGCCGAATTGATGTTTCTGAAAAATTCCTGGCAAGAAGTACAAGAGTGCTTTGGCTCATTTTCTTCTGAAGATGGAATTTCTACTTTGAAGAGTGTGGTCAGTTTTGCTGTAGAGTACTCATCAATAGCTTTAGTAATTTCTCTGTGCTTTCTTGATGCATAGAGCTTATGACTCAACTTCACTGACCACGGTTTCTCTACCGCTGTAGCTGACTGATTCAGGGATTTAATTCTCCCTGTATTGATACAAAATCTGCATCATATGTACCATGGGAGGTGTCACCTTGTTCAGATACTACCATTGTTGTTATTCTGCAAAACATTTAGAACACGCAAAGTCGTCACTGGAAACATCTTCACTTTGAAACAGAGTTTTCAAATGAGAACACTTATTCCCAACCTGAACAAAGTGTTTTTTTTGTTTGTCTTATATATCACATGAAAGGGAAGCAGTGGTTGGGAAGGGAGTGAGACAGGGTTGTAGCCTATCCCTGATGTTATTCAATCTGTATATTGAGCAAGCAGTGAAGGAAACAAAAGAAAAATTCGGAGTAGGTATTAAAATCCATGGAGAAGAAATAAAAACTTTGAGGTTCGCCGATGACATTGTAATTCTGTCAGAGACAGCAAAGGACTTGGAAGAGCACTTGAACGGAATGGGCAGTGTCTTGAAAGGAGGATATAAGATGAACATCAACAAAAGCAAAACGAGGAAAATGGAATGTAGTCGAATTAAGTCGAGGGAATTAGATTAGCAAATGAGACACAGTAGTAAAGGAGTTTTGCTATTTGGGGAGCAAAATAACTGATGATGGTCGAAGTAGAGAGGATACAAAATGTAGACTGGCAATGGCAAGGAAAGCGTTTCTGAAGAAGAGAAATTTGTTAACATCAAGTATAGATTTAATTGTCTGGAAGTCGTTTCTGAAAGTATTTGTATGGAGTGTAGCCATGTATGGAAGTGAAACATGGATGATAAATAGTTTGGACAAGAAGAGAACAGAAGCTTTCGAAATGTGGTGCTACAGAAGAATGCTGAAGATTAGATGGGTAGATCTCATAACTAATGAGGAGATCTTGAATAGGATTGGGGAGAAGAGAAGTTTGTGCACAACTTGACTAGAAGGAGGGATTGGTTGGTAGGACATGTTCTGAGGCATCTAGGGGTCACCAATTTGGTATTGGAGGGCAGCATGGAGGGTAAAAATCGAAGAGGGAGACCAAGAGATGAATACACTAAACAGATACAGAAGGACGTAGGTTGCAGTAGGTACTGGGAGATGAAGAAGCTTGCACAGGATAGAGTAGCATGGAGAGCTGCATCAAACCAGTCTCAGGACTGAAGACCACACCCACAACATGTATATCACTCTGTTATGGATATGCAAATAGTCAGCATACTTCACTCTCCTGTGGACCCAGTCAGAAGACATTTCAGTCATATCCACAACACACACTGCAACTGTGTCAATTGGCAAATTCCTCACGAAAACACAGAACTCACTCTATGGTCTCAGATTTTTTAGAAATCTCTTCAGTAAACAAATTAGCACTGAACAACTACAATACAGAAACTTGCAATGAACAACCAGTTCAAAGAAACTGACAAGAAACTGCAACAAAGTGTAAGAAAATCTGCAACAAAGAAAGTGATAAGAAATAACTGCAACATAGACAATAGAAATAAACATTGTAACAAAGAAATTAGTAAGAAACCACTTCAATGAAGACATACATACCCTTGAAAGTTAAAAATTAAAATAAAACCTGTCCAACTTAAAAATGGAAGCTCTCCTTGACAGAGAATATAGTACTACATGGCACTAATAAACAGAAAAAAACTCAACTTTTCTGGATTGGCATTATCAAAAAAAAATTTTTCTGTAAATTATAAAAAAAAATTCAAAAGGCTACAGTAAAAGAATTTTGACAGATACGCCCAATGAGCATACCATTGTAATTATAGAGCAATTATCTTTCAAATAAAAATTAACTATAACAAAATATCTAGAACTTCTACAGATATACAGCATTTAAAATTTTTTCCGAAATTCCCATCTTCAAAATGGAGTTTGCAGTGCCATCTTTGGAGCCCTGTATCTCAGGGCAGGAATTTTTTTGGAGAAAATAAAAATGAAATATGTGTTTCTTCCTTACTTCTGAGTTTTAACATATGCTAAATTAAATAACATCTGACGCCCCCCCCCCCCCCTCCTCCTCCCCCCTGCCCCATGCGCGCGCGCCTGAAGTGATACGGATTATGCCTTTTGCATTTAGTATGTACTCACTGACTGAACAGAAAGGTTTTCCTACGAGGAATACTTGTATGATTTGCTTAAGTTTCTCTTTTAAGCTGGTATTTGAAATACGAAGTGGTTAACAGCTGTGCAGTTTGCGTGCCATCTAAGCAGTCCAGCTATGTTATGTAGAGGTGCTCCATAATTTACACAGTTTCTGGCTGTGCGTCTCTTCATTGTCATTGAAATTGTTTTTATATTTACATGTAAATAGCAATATTTTATATTTATACATAATGTGGGAAGATAAAATTTTAACTTCTTTGAAAAGTGGTTTGTAGTTACCCGATCTTCTTGTAGTATTATTATTCTTCTGATGGTATTGTGTTGTATTTATTTACTGGTCATTTTCTGTACAGAAGCATATTTTGCATAAGACATTGGGCAAGTCTATTCAAATATATACAGAGGTGAAAATGAATTATATGCATACATATTTAAGATTACAAACAATACACTTTTCAATATTCTTTAGTTGAGTAAAAACAGTGAGGCTGTAAATATGACTATAAAGATTTTCCAACGTGGAACATTTTTACTTAACACCTGCTTTGTTTAACCTTCAAATCTAAAAGGAGTGGGAGGGCTGACCCAATAAGTGAACATTTCAATTCCATTCCGTTTATTAACTACCAAAAACAATTTCACATAAAACCTGACAGATGCCACTCGAGCAAGATTATTTACAAAACACTCATTGCACAAAATCATTAATAAACTAATAAACCATTAGCAACACTCTCATATAAGTATTGACAGAAGACACTAAGGCTGAATTTGACCATAACTTTAACAAAAAAACTCTAGTTAAGACATGTTATTTAAAATCCTTTCAATTCTGATACTTCAACATTACATGTAAAATAATAGTTGCCACACAGCCTCAATTTTAACACAAATACTTAGAACATATTTATTAAAATGTAACTTGGGCAATCTTGCAAATTACTAGGCTAGAGAACCTTACAGAGCGAACCACAAAATTATTCAAATGCCCATTGGCTTGTAAGATGGGCTTTTAGGGCATAGAAAGTTACTGCTTTGTACAATCATAAATGTGTGTAATAACAGAAGTAAGGCCCAAGCTTGTAAGGTTGAAGTTTAACCACAAACGGTGGAACTGACTGAGGGTAGTAATACTTAACTTCAAACCAAGATGTGGCTCCATTTGCAACCCCACGTCGAGTAGGCCACCAAAATGTGAACCCGACAAACACTACCGAAGAGGAACACACGAGCTCAGGTGAAGTCCACCGCCCGTAAGCCAAACTTGTAATCTAAAGGGAAGCTCTGCGCTTCGGTTGCCCGCTGCCTCAGCTCACTGAAACACAGACCGCACCCGACAACTGGAGACCAAAAAAAATTTTTCTTAACTTTAACATTCAAAATTGACCAGTAAATTAACACAATAAAATCAAGGCTAAACAACAACCGACACTCACTAGAAGTTAATGACACACATATTGGCCACCTTAAGTGGGCCTGCAAAGCTCAACATGCTAACCTTTAGAAATAAAAACTCATGTTGACATGGATTAACAGATATTGTAAGCAAATTAAACACTTGCTAATAATAGCTAATGAACTAACATTCTGCAAATACATCAATATTATGTGGAAGCAGAGCACACGCTTTGTAAGAGGCATCAAACGAAATCGAACACACACAACATCACGCGTCCGGCAATGTCTTACTGTACCAAGAGCGATTACAATCACAGTTAACTAAGTGCTCTTAGTAATTAAGAGTACTTAAGTGGATGTCTTGATGCGGGGCGATTTTGCGGATGTCAGACCATCACTTCGCAAGACTTTAACTGTGTGTCCCTCGAAGGAAGGGGGCCACATCCACAGCTCACGAGGTCGCCGGAGAATCCACAGCACCGGGCAACTCCCGCCACCTCCAGTATAACTACATGATAACCACCACCCAGCCTCAGACACCCGTCTTCGCTTCTGCCCACCAGCCAGTCGTCAACTCGCGCTCGGCCGCCTTCTGTTCTCAAAGCGTTGTTCCCCTTACTCGTGGTCGGCACTCGCTTATATCCCAAGCTGGCCCAAGCCCGAAGACAAACCTCCGTACTAGGAAATCGATCATACTCATGTCAGAGATACTACTGGTGCCAGTCCCGCCATGGCTCACAAGGGTTTTGATCTCAGTATTTGCTTTTAGGTTTTTGGGAAGTTTGTTACAACAAACTGCCTATTGGCTTCTGTCTCGGCTTCTTCGGCCGACGTTCATCTAACGATTTTTCTGACGTTTCGCCAGCACGAGTGGCTGGCATTGTGTGTAATAACAGAAGTAAGTGTTTCAACCACACTCGAATGTCATGTCGACACCCGGCCAAATGTGTAACTTGTGGTAGGGATGCTCATGAGGGTGAGTGTCTGTCTCATTCTCCCTGCTGTATCAACTGCAGTGGCGATCATGCTGCCTTCTCTCGAGATTTTCCCATGTATCTTGATGAGTGGGCCGTCCACGAGATCCGGGTAAAGGAAAAAAGTATCTTATCTGGTCGCTTACAAGTTATTGGCTAGTCGCAAACCCTACATTCTACTGTCTGGTGCTTTTAGAACTGTTCTTGCTCCTACTCACTACATGAAGGACATGGCCAAGCAGACATGTGACCTCAAATTCAGCTCTCCTTGTTCAGCTGTGCAACAAGCCGTAAAACTCTTGCCTCATGGGGCGAAGTCACCAGCTACATGACAGGCAGGCTGGAAAGGACAGAAGGAATGATCCCGTGAAGACTTCCTATATTCCTCCAGCCAACCAACACGTGAGTCTTCCTCTGCTAACTGGAAAGATTCGAAGAAGTCCAACAAAGGCAAACGGTCGTCTGCTTCACCAACTTGAAGACCCCCATTGACAGTGTCACAACGTGATACCCTCGCCTGGCTGGCCTCCATGTCGCCAGTGTGCATCTCCAACTGTTTTTCTGCGTTGAACTCCACAGGCCAACAGCATAAGAATGGTGACACTTTTGTGGGTTTCATAGAGCAGGATTTTCCTGTCTCTGTGCCCTGCAGGAGCGAGTCTT
Source organism: Schistocerca nitens (assembly GCF_023898315.1). NCBI lineage: Eukaryota > Metazoa > Arthropoda > Insecta > Orthoptera > Acrididae > Schistocerca > Schistocerca nitens. The sequence continues at coordinate 1,308,473,864 of NC_064614.1, read as the reverse complement.
CACAGTCTGGCATTCAGCAGCTGCCAAGGTGACACCCCTTCATTTTTTCCTCATCATGAATTCTCCAATGGAACGTTATCGGCCTTCAATCCGACAAAGAGATTTACGGGTGGTTTTAGAGTCGCAGCATCCACTTGTTCTCTGCCTTCAGGAATCGAAATTGTGTCCTCTCAGTCGCTTTTAGTTTTCACATGTCTTCCCGGGCCGTTTTGACCATCACCGCAAGGTCGACATTCCATCTCGTGGGGGAGTCATGCTCCTCATATGGAATGATGTTCATAGTCAACCCATCACCCTGGCTACCCATTATCAAGCTGTTGTGTTTGCCTTTTCCTTCCTCACTTGATCTTTTCTCTTTGTACCGTTTACATCCCTCCATCATTCGATGTCACCATGGCAGACTTCCTCCTGCTTATTTGGCAGCTACCTCACCCATTCCTGCTGCTCGGTGACTTTAATGTGCACCATCCCATTTGGGGTTCTCCCAGAACCTGTCAAAGAATGCCCTCTTGGTTGACTTTCTTAATCACGGCCCTGTGGGACCAAAGTCCATTCCTGAATTTCCAGCATGACCATAGCAGACGACGTCACCATGGACCCTATTGCTACCTCCAACACCTTGGGCCGCCATTTTGCGGAGATTTCAGGCTGCTCCCACTGTCGTACTGCCTGGCTCCTTCAAAAACAAGTGGAGGCAGCTCGGGCTATACCCTTCTCTTCTCAGAATCCTGAAAGCTACAATGCAGACTTTACTGTGAGGGAGCTAGATCATGCTCTCATTTCGTCCTGATCCTCTGCCCGAGGGCCAGACGCTGTTCACATTCAGATGCTGCAACACGTTTCTCTTGCGAGCAAGCACATTCTGTTTAATATGTACAACCACATCTGGGCAGAGGGCATGTTTCCCAGATGCTGCTGTGAAGCTGCTGTCGTACCCACACCTAAGCCTGGTAAGGACAAACACCTTCCTTCCAGCTACTGCCCCATCTCTCTCACCACCTGAGTTTGCAAGGTGATGGAACGTATGATTCATGCCCAGCTGGTAAGGTGGATCGAGTCTTGCAATTTACTAACAAATGCACAGCATGGATTTAGAGTGCGCCATTCTGCAGGTGACTATCTTGTCACTTTGTCTACCCATGTCGTGAATGGTTTTCTGTTGAAATCCCTACTGTGCCCATGTTTTTCGATTTTGAGAAAGCCGACGACACCTGCTGGAGGACTAGTATCTTTTGTACTCTCTACATGTGGGGCTTCCATGGCCGCCTGCCCCATTTTCTTGAGGAACTTTTAAAAGATAGAGTTTTCAAGATACGTGTGGGTTCTTCCTTGTCGGACACCTTTATCCAGGAAAACGGTGTGCATAAGAGTTCCGTCCTGAGCATCGTCTTCTTTCCTATCTCCATTAACCCAGTAATGGCCTGTCTTCTGCTGGGCATCTCAGGCTCCCTTTTTGTTGACGATTTTGCCATCTATTGCAGTTCTCCATGGACCTGTCTCACTGAACAGTGTCTTCAGCACTATTTCTATTGTCTTTACTCGTGGAGCATTGACAATGGCTTTAGTTTTTCCACTGACAAAGCTGGTTGTATGAATTTCTGGTGGCACAATTGGTTTCTCCCACCATCTTTACGTCTTGGCCCTGTTGCTCTTCTGTTTGTTGAAACTATGAAATTCCTGGGCCTCCTGCTCGAAAGGAAACTGTCTTACCTGGCAACCCGCTGTATGTGGCCCCTCAGTGCCTACATTTCCTAAATGGTGCTTCCTGAAGTGCAGATCGAACCACCCTCCTCAGTTTGTATCGGTCCCTTGTCCATTCAAAGCTAGACTATGGGTGCTTTGTTTATCCATCTGCACGTCCGCCCCTCTTAGACCGTCTCAATACTATCCACCATCGTGGCATCCGTTTTGTGCAACTGGAACCTTTTACAGTAGCTCGGTTGAGAGTCTGTAAGCAGAAGCTGCTGAACTATCACCGTCCTACCACAGTGACTTTCTCTTCGACAGATACGCGTGCCGTTTGTGTGCCACGAATATCCACCCATCCTATGCTGCCTCCTTCTTCGATGACTCCTTTGATCACCAGTATGGGATGCACCCTTCTTCTTTGTTACGTCCTGTAGTTTGCTCTCAGCTCTTGCTGTGGCAGATTAACTTCACGCTCTCCGCAACTTCCCCGCTGGGTTTGAACCCTCCACTATCTTGACTTTGTGTGACGGCCCGTGTTCACCTCGGCCTTCATTCACTTCCTAAGAGCACTACTCGAGCCTTGCTCGATCACCTTCAGTTTCACGATCTTTGCATGGAAATTTGCGATAGTACCTTTGTGTACACTGATGGCTCTCGGACTGATCGTGGTGTAGGGTGTGCCTTCGTCATTGGCGCCGACGTTTTTCGGTATCGGCTTTTGGCAAACTGCACAATATTTACAGCCGAGCTCTTCGCCCTGTATCAGGCCACAGAGTACGTCTGACGACATGGGCTTTCTTTTCAATTGTCATCTGCTCAGACTCTCTCAGTGCCCTTCAAAGCCTCTGTGTGCTGTACATTGTCCACCCATTAGTGCAATGGGTCCAGGAAAATGGTCACGTGCTCACCCTTAATGCAGCCACTGAGATGTTTATGTGGGTTCCTGGTCATGTTGGTCTGACAGGAAATGAGGCTGCTGGTGCTACTGACAAGGCTGCAGTCCTCGTACCTCAGCCCACTATTTCTTATATTCCATCCAATGATCTCTGTGTTGCTGTGTGCCAGGAGGTGGTGTCACTGTCATCACCAATGGACCTCCCTTCATGGGAATAATCTCGGGGTTATTAAACCTCGGCTTGGACAAACTCCTCTCGGCCCTCCCACCGCGAGGAAGCCATTTTAACTAGTTTTACCCATCACCATTTGTTAAGTGGTGCTCCCGCAACACTATGTGCTCATTGTGCCCAGCTTTTAACTGTCCATTATTTCCTGACAGAATACCCTTTTTGGAACCGTTTATGCTCCTATTTGTGTTTACCGTGTGAGTTATCAGCTGTTTTAGCGAACGACATGCAGGCTGTCAACTGTGATTCACTTTTATCTGTTGTAGCAGTATCACAAAAGTCATTTAATTTTTACTTGTGGACCTACATTTCTCTATGGTGAATTTTATACACATTTCACCACGTCCCTGTTTTCAGCTGTCTTATCGTCCTCATCTTCCATCTATTGGGATTGACATATAGTCGTTTTTAACTTCTCTCTTTTTCTTCCTGTTTCACAGTTTTGATGTGGACACATATGATTAGTTGTTTTTTCACACTAAAACAAAACAAGCAGACTGTCCAGGTCCCTCCCTTCCCTCCATCCCCCTAAAAAAAAAATAAACTGACAACCTACCCCCACTCCTCTCACGTCTCTACACACACACACACACACACACACACACACACACACACACACACACACACCCCCTGCGGGTCCGGGGTAAGAATAGGCCCGAGGTATTCCTGCCTGTCGTAAGAGGCGACTAAAAGGAGTTTCAACCGTTTCGGCCTTCCATGTGATGGTCCCCCTTGGGGTTTGACCTCCATTTTTCAAAATTCTACAGAAGTACGAGCCTTTTGGAGAAGGACGCCTTACGTGGTGTACCTACCACTGGTCCTCAGTGCACTAAGACCTTGGCACTCAGCATTGTACCGGCGTTGTAACCATACCCACTATTCCTCAAATTGGGCCTAAACGCCTGATGGGTTGTACAAGTTACGCCCATAGTGCATCCCCATCTGCACCTACGATCATGATGGACTTTCCATGGCACCATAAATCCAGCACGGTAGCCAGCCCGTTGTGGTGGTGGTCGTCATGTACCCTCTAGGTTGTAGCCCCCTGACAACACAGGGATCGTACTGCCGATACCTGAGCTGCACCCTCCCCACATCGGCCAAGGAGTAGATGCCCGTCTCCTTGGGGCATCAGGACTCCCGGCAACGGTCATCCTGCCAGGTGGCCCTTGCTGAGGCTGGGTGGCGCCCGTGGGGAGAGCCCCTGGTCGGAGTGGGTGGTATCGGGGCGGACGTTTCGCAGATGAAACGTCAACATGTATCGGGTCGCTCTGCGGCCGAGTCTTTCAAAAGAAAAGGTACCGTTTCTAGTTTTGGTTCTCCTGCCCTTTCCCCCTTGGCCACTCCCTGGGAGGAGGGTCAGGCCCGCCGGCTTGGGGCGAAGTACTTCACCCGCTATTTGGTCTGTTCTCGAACCGATGGGGGGACGTTCGCCACCTCCAAGCCCATGTTCTTTGTTCAGCACCTTGAGGACATCTACGGGGAAATCGAGGCTCTCAGTAAGATGTGTTCAGGGTCCGTTCTTATAAAGACCACCTCCGCCACACAGTCGGCAGCACTCCAGGCGTGCGACAGCCTAGGGGACATCCCAGTGTCCATTGTCATGCATCTGGCACTAAATAGGACGCAGGGGGTTATTTTTCATCGGGACCTCCTGCTGCAATCTGATGAGGAGCTCAGGGCCAACCTGGAGCGCCGAGGCGTGCATTTCGTCCGGCGAGTCCAGCGCGGCCCCAAAGACCGTCGCATCGACACCGGGGCCTTTATCCTCGCCTTCGAGGGGGACGTTCTCCCGGAGAAGGTAAAGGTGATGTGCTACCGGTGCGACGTGCGACCTTACGTCCCGCCTCCTATGCGCTGGCCTCTCGTCGGCAAATGATGCTGCCCCTCCTACACAACCAGGTCAGCGGCCGCAGCTGGTGACGACTCGATGGAACAGGATCCGCCTCCCGCCGGTTGTAGCGTTGTTCCCTCGAAACCTGGCCCTCCGCGGCCGTCGAGGTGACCAGCTCTTCCCCCGTCTCGTTCCCCCTCTTTTTTTACTAGCGATGGCCTTGTTACATTGGAACATAAGAGGTATTTGATCTAATCAGGAGGAATTACAACTGCTCCTCCACCCGCACTGTCCGCTCGTCCTTGGTCTCCAGGAAACCAAGTTGCGCCCGACTGACCGTATTGCCTTTGCCCACTATACCTCGGAGCGGTATGACCTCACCCCTGTGGACGGTTTCACAGCTCATGGTGGGGTCATGTTGCTCGTTCGGGACGATGTCTATTACCATCCCATCCCATTGACCACCCCACTCCAAGCAATAGCTGTCCGTATTACTCTCTCTGCTTTTACTTTTTCAGTTTGTACCATCTACACTCCATCGTCATCTGCTGTTAGTTGGGCTGACATGATGCACCTGATTGTTCAGCTTCCTCCGCCGTTTTTATTGTTCGGCGACTTCAATGCCCATCATCCCCTTTGGGGCTCTCTTGCATCCTGTCAAAGGGGCTCACTCTTGGCGGATGTCTTCAACCTTCTCAATCTTGTCTGCCTCAATACTGATGCCCCAACTTTCCTCTCGGACTCTACTCATACCTACTCCCACTTGGACCTCTCGATCTGTTCTACCACTCTTGCCCGTCGGTTCGAGTGGTATGTCCTTTCTGACACCTATTCGAGCGACCACTTCCCCTGTGTTGTTCGTCTCCTACACCACACCCCATCCCCACGTCCTTCGAGCTGGAACATACCGAAAGCTGACTGGGGAATTTACTCCTCCCTGACGACCTCTCCGGACCACGATTTTCTCAGTTGTGACAGTCAGGTCGAATACCTCACGGCTGTTATCATCAATGCTGCTGAATGTTCCATTCCTTGTACTACCTCTTCTTCACGTCGCGTTTCCGTCCCCTGGTGGAACGAGGCTTGTAGAGACGCTATCCGTGCTCGACGACGTGCTTTACGCACCTTTCGCCGCCATCCTACGTTGGCGAATTGTATTGGATACAAACGACTCCGAGCGCAATGCCGTAGAGTCATCAAAGACAGCAAAAAAGCTAGTTGGGCCTCTTTAACCAGCTCCTTTAACAGTTTTACTCCCTCTTCTGTTGTCTGGGGTGGCCTGCGCCGGCTGTCGGGCATTAAGGCCCACTCCTCGGTACCTGGCCTGACTTCAGGTGATGAGGTCCTCGTTGATCCTGTGGCTGTCTCCAACAGCTTCAGCCGGGTTTCGCGGAGGTTTCAAGCTCCGCCCATTACCACCCTGCCTTCCTTCCCAGGAAAGAGGCAGAAGAGGCTCGGCGACCTTCCTTCCACTCGCTGAATCTGGAAACTTATAATGCCCCCTTTACTATGCGGGAACTCGAATGTGCGCTTGCACTGTCTCGGTCCTCTGCTCCGGGGTCCGATGCCATTCATTTTCAGATGCTGGCACACCTTTCTCCGGCGGGCAAAAGCTTCCTTCTTCGTACCTACAATCGCGTCTGGACCGAAGGTCAGGTCCCCATGCGTTGGCGTGACACTGTCATTGTTCCTATACCCAAACCTGGGAAGGATAGACACCTTCTTTCTAGTTACCGCCCCATTTCTCTTACAAGCTGTGTCTGTAAGGTGATGGAGCACATGGTTCATGCTCGGTTAGTTTGGATTCTTGAATCTCGACGGCTACTTACCAATGTCCAATGCGGCTTTCGTTGCCGCCGCTCCGCTGTTGACCACCTTGTGACCTTGTCGACATTCATCATGAACAACTTTTTGCGAAGGCGTCAAACGGTAGCCGTGTTCTTCGATTTGGAGAAGGCTTATGATACCTGTTGGAGAGGAGGTATCCTGCGCACTATGCACAGGTGGGGCCTATGCAGTCGCCTGCCCCTTTTTATTGATTCCTTTTTAACGGATCGAAAGTTTAGGGTATGTGTGGGTTCCGTATTGTCCGAGGTCTTCCTCCAGGAGAACGGAGTGCCTCAGGGCTCCGTCTTGAGCGTAGCCCTTTTTGCCATCGCGATCAATCCAATTATGGATTGCATTCCATCTAATCTCTCAGGCTCTCTCTTTGTCGATGACTTCGCGATCTACTGCAGTGCCCAGCTGGATTATGGGAGCTTCATCTACTCGTCTGCTTGGCCATCCCTCTTACGCCGTCTCAACTCCATCCACCATAGGGGGTTACGTCTTGCGACCGGAGCCTTCTACACTAGTCCTGTCGAGAGTCTTTATGCTGAAGCTGCCGAATTACCATTGACCTACCGGCGCGACGTACTGCTGTGTCGGTATGCCTGCCGGCTGTTGTCTATGCCCGACCACCCCTCTTACCAGTCCTTCTTCGCCGATTCTCTCGACCGTCAGTACGGGTTGTATGTGTCTGCCCTGCTGCCCCCCCGGTGTCCGCTTCCGTCGCCTGCTTCGACAATTGGATTTTGCCCCCCCCCCCCTACCACCTTCAGAGAGGGTGAGAGCCCGACACCACCTTGGCTCCAGGCTCCGGTTCATATTTATCTCGACCTCAGCTCACTCCCGAAGGAGGGTACTCCGGCTGCAGTGTATTGCTCACGGTTTGTCGAACTTCGTGCTTGACTTGCCGGTCACACCTTTATTTACACCGATGGCTCCAAAACTGACGATGGTGTCGGCTGTGCCTTTGTCGTCGGGGTCGCCACCTTTAAATACCGGCTCCTCGACCAATGTTCGAGCTTTACGGCCGAGCTTTTTGCTCTCCATCAGGCCGTTCAGTATGCCCGCCGCCACCGCCATTTATCGTATGTACTCTGCTCTGACTCAGTCAGTGCTCTTCAGAGCCTTGGAGCTCCCTATCCGGTCCATCCCTTGATTCAACGGATACAGCAGTCCCTCCATTCTTTCACTGATAATGGTTCTCCTGTCAGCTTTCTGTGGGTTCCCGGACATGTAGGAGTGCCTGGGAATGAGGCTGCAGATGCTGCAGCCAAGGCTGCAGTCCTCCTGCCTCGGCCAGCCTCCCATTGTGTCCCGTCATCTGACGTTCGTGGGGATGTTTGTAAGAGGCTTGTGTCGTTGTGGTGGGATGCTTGGTCATCCCTCCAAGGAAACAAGCTCCGGGTAGTAAAACCTCTCCCAACTGCTTGGACAACCTCCTCCCGACCATCTCGGCGAGAGGAGGTCCTTTTGACCAGGTTGCGGATTGGGCATTGCTGGTTTAGCCACCGCTACCTGCTCTCCGGTGACCCAGCCCCGCAGTGCCCTTGTGGTCAGGCATTAACAGTGCGCCATGTTTTATTGTCGTGTCCCCGCTTTGGTCAATCTCGTGTTGTCCTGTCCCTGCCATCTACTTTACCGGATATTTTAGCTGATGACGCTCGAGCAGCTGCTCGTGTTCTGCGTTTTATAACTTTGACTGGCTTGTCCAACGACATCTAACGTTTTTACTTATTTTATCTGCATCTTTGTCAGGTCTTTCTGGTGTCCCCCCCCCCTCCCCTTGAGTTTTACTAGATTCCATGTGCTCTAACAACAGTGACTGGGCGCTAATGACCTCAGTAGTTGAGCGCCCTTAAAACCCAAAAAAAAAAAAAAAACCACACACACACACACACACACACACACACACACACACACACACACACACACTACTATCCCCCACAGGTCCGGGCGTTAGAATAGGCCCGAGGTATTCCTGCCCGTCATAAGAGACAACTAATAGGAGTCTCACACGTTTCAGTCTTTATGTGATGGTCCCCTTTAGGGTTTGACCTCCATTTGTCAAAATTGTCCCGAAGAGGAAGTCAATTTGGTAACGGTGCCTTACGTGGTGCATAGTGTCCATCATGCGCTACGACCTATCGCATTCTTCGTTGACGTGGATCTGCACTTCTGCTCATTCTCCAAATGTTGGGCGAGGTCACCCTCTTGGGTGCGTATTTTTCCATCAACTGCGCAGTATCGTTTTCCACACTGATGATGGTAATGGGCCTGTTTGCTTTGTTGCACCTGATATCCAGCATGGTAGGCAGTCCGTTGTGGTGGGGCTGCCATGTACCCTGTTGGTTGTAGCCCCCTGACCACACAGGGATTGCTCTCCTGATGCCTGCACCGTTAACTCCCCACATATGCCGAAGAGTAAATACCCATCACCCTGGGGCATCGGCACTGCCGGCAATGGCCATGCTGCCAGGTGGTCTTTGCTGCAGGGTGATGCCCTTGGGGAGGGCCCCTGGTCAGAGTGGGTGGCATCATGGCGGATGACACACCATGAAGCGTAGTACGTCATCTCTTGCTGGTGGTCAAACACCAGCAGTCTGTAAGCGATCAAAGTCTAACTTCATTGCTAAGAAATACGGGCCCAAATCATTCCTCCTCCCCCCCCCCCCCCCCCCCCCGCCTCGTCCACTCCCCCCCCCTCCTCTCTCCAGGCACACCATGGGAGGAATGCCAGGCTAAGGATGGCAGAGAAGCTTCTTCATCCCGGTACCTCGTATATACGAAAGTTGATGGGGAATCTTTCTTGTCAAAGAAACCTCATTTTTTTGTGGAGAATTTAGAGGACAAGTTTGGTGAGGTGGAGGGCTTGTCCAAAACGCAGCCAGGCTCGGTCTTGATCAAAACAGCATCATCTGCCTAGTCACCGGCACTACTCACCTGTTACAAGCTGGGGGATGTGTCTGTTTCCATCACGCCCCATAAGAGCTTAAATATGGTGCAGGGTATCATATTTAACAGGGACTTTCTTTTGCAGTCTGGTAATGAGATGCGCGCAAATTTAGAGCGGCAAGGTGTCCATTTCGTCCGGCGCATCCAGTGGGGTTCGAGGGATAATCAGATTACCATCGGCGCCTTCATCTTGGCCTTTAAGAGTCGCACATTATCCGAGAGGGTCAGGGTGGGGGTCTACTGCTGTGACGTAAAGCCACATAGCCTTCCCCTGAAGCAGCGCTTTGAGTGCTGGAAGTTCAGCCGTGTGCCTTCTCACTGTACTTCCAGCGTCACCTGTCGGGATTGTGGACATCCTTCACATCCCAATAACCCCCCCCCCCCAGGGGTCCACAACTCTTTTGTGGATACGTGCATAGCAAGCACAGGACCCCGAGCTAGTGCGGCCCTCTTTCCTTTCCGGGCTGCATACCTTCCTTTTCCACGACCTTCCCCATCCCCCATCCTCGCCCCCCCCCCCTCACCTCTGCCTCTTCCCTTCCCCTTCTCCCCCTTTGGGAGTATGCTTTGTGACTACGTCCGGAGATGGACGCTTGTAACTGTAAGACAGTCTCTCTTCTTCACTTTCTATCCTGAAAGTCTCTGTCCGTCCTTTGTCCTTCTCTTTTCCTTGCCTCTTCTCTTTACCCTTTTCGCCACTGTGGCATTTGAGACCTCTCTTCTTTCCTTTCCTTTTCTTTGTTCCTCCCTTTCTCTTTTTTCTTCCCTGTGCGTGTCTGAAGGCCGACCCATGCATTCCCACACGTAGCCGGTGATGCCGGGTAATGCGTAATTCCCCGCCCCGCGTAGACAGATAGGACATGTACGTACCCCCTGGTAATGGCCAGGCCCAGGGAGGGGTGATTACCCCAGCTGGTACCTTCCGAAAGTGCTGATTGGTCCCTCCGTCCTTTTCTCAGGAGGTGTGACCTGAGGTGTGAACAATCACCTAGGGCGGGAGTGCCCTCAGAGAGGGCCCCCACAAGGGAGGAGCGCGCCATCGGAGATGCCAGTAATCATGGGGGATACTTCCGCAATGGTTTCCTCATCATCTACTATGTCTGCTCACAAGCGGAAGTTAAATGAGTCTCAACCATGGACAATTTGTCCATCAGTGCCACAGTTCCTTGTTGTTTCTCGGTCGGACGAAGGTCAAGACTTCTCCACAGTCAACCCTTTCATTATTCAGAAAGGTGTCAACGCAGTTACAGGTCCTGTAAAGTCTTGTTCCCAATTACGAAATGGCACCTTGTTGTTAGAAGCAGTCAGTGCCCTCCAGGCACAAAAATTGCTGCGAACTTCACTGCTACACACCTTCCCTGTCTGGGTGGAAGCGCACCACACTTTAAATTCATCATGTGGGATGGTTTATACAAGCTCCCTCGATGGATTGTCTGACGAGGAAATTCAAAACTACCTGTCTGACCAGGGCATAACGGCTGTTCATCGTGTCATGAAAAGGGTTGACAAGGGATTGGTTCCAACCCATACTATCCTCTTGACATTTGACAGAGTTCAACTTCCATCGAACATTATGAGTTATTTTCAGTTCGCCCTTACATCCCCAACCCTACGCATTACTATCGGTGTCAACGGTTCAATCATACCCGCCAGTTGTGTTCCAATCTGGCCAAATGCGTTATCTATGGCACGGAGGCCCATGAGGGTGCTTGTCCACCCCCATCCCTTCGTTGCATCAACTGTATGGGTGACCATGCTGCTTCCTCTAGAGATTGCCCCATTTTCAAAGATGAACGGCATATTCAGGAAATCAGAGTGAAGAAAGGAAAAGATGTCGACATTTGCTGCTCATAAGATATTCGCCAGTCGAAAGCCCACGGTGCTTCCTGCAGGTATATATAGCACTGCCCTTCCATCTCCTCGGCCTACTAAGGAGGCTGCCATGCAGACTTGAGATCTCACCTTTAGTGCCATGGTCGTCAAATTGGCCAGTGCAAAGATCGCCTGTTCAACCTCCCCACTATCACGTGCTCACTCTACAGCTCACCCTTCATTGGCTTCTGATATATCACGAGCCCCAAAATCAGACTCCTGGACTTCCAAAAAAGTGCCTACTCGCGAAGATTTTTTATGTACACTGACTTCACAACCATCGATTCCTTCCTCATCTCAGTGTCCTGTTTCCAAGAAGGCTCATAAGAAACTCAGTTCCTCTCCTTCTCTACCATGATGTCTCTCATGTACAGCGCCACCTGGCGGTAACCGCCCTCGGCCGTCTTCCCTGTCGCCAAGGCGAACTGCTGGCGGCCTATCAAACGGCCGATGGCTGGTGGCAGGAGCTGCTCCTGAACGACATATGGATCAGGATCTTCTGCCTTCGGCTGAATGCCGTTCCACGCTGTTGGCCACCGGCTCTCAGCAGTCGTTGAGTTGAGAGCAACCGTGGTGAGATTCTTCCCTTTTCTCTCCACCCCATGTCCATTATCCATTGGAATATCCGCGGCATTAGAGCCAGTCGGGATGAATTGTCGATCCTGACTGCATCTTCTGTCTTCAGGAAACAAAGCTGCGTTCCCACAATCACTTTGTGTTCCCCCATTTTCAGTAAGTCTGGTTTGATCTCCCCTCTGTTGATGGCACTCCAGCACATGGAGGACTCATGGTTCTTCACCATGATAGTGTCCATTATCACCCAATCCTCTGAAACAGTTCCTTCCAAGCTGTTGCTGTCCATCTCTCCCTTTTTGGACACACCTTCTCTCTTTGTACTGTATACATTCTATCGTCCACAACAATGGCAAGAGCTGATCTCCTTCATCTCCTTGGTCAGCTCCCACCCCCTTATTTGCTGTTTGGGGACTTCAATGCCCACCACCTGCTATGGGGAACTCCGCGTCCTTGTCCGCAAGGCTCCCTATTGATTGATGTCTTCCACCAAGCGGATCTTGTTTGCCTCAACACTGGGGACCCTACATTTTTGTCTGCCTCCACGACAAAATTCTCTCATTTGGACCTTCTGGTTGGTACTGTTCAGCTAGCTCGGTGCTTTGAATAGTTCGCTCTTGCTGATACACACTCAAGTGACCATTTTCCATGTGTCCTTTGATTGCAGCAACAACTGCCATCTATGCGCCCGAAACGCTGGAAGTTTGCCTAAGCCAATTGGACACTTTTTTCGTCTTTAGCGACATTCGATGACCATCAGTTTCCTAGCGTCGATGATCAGGTCACTCAAATTAGAGAAGTTATTCTTACAGCCACGGAACGTTGAATACCTCACACCCCAGATTTGCCCCGGTGCCCCCCAATTCCTTGGTGGAACGAGGCGTGCCATGACGCAATACGTGAGCGGCGACGTGCTCTTCGCGTTTTCAGACACCATCCTACTTTGGCCAACTGTATCTGCTATAAGCAGTTACGTGCGCAATGCTGTTGCGTCATCCGCAATAGCAAGAAGGTAAGCCAGGACTTCTTTACTAGCTCTTTTAACACCTTCACTCCCTCCTCCAAAGTTTGGAGTCGAATTAGACGGATATCTCGCATGCCTAGTTTCTCCCCGATCTCTGGGCTCGCCATCGCGCATGATACGTTAGTGGACCCCATTGCAATTTCTAACTCATTGGGTCAACACTTTGCTGAAATTTTGAGTTCTTCAAATTACCAGCCAGCCTTTCTCCCAAAGAAACGTACAGTGGAAGTGAAACCTCTTGCTTTCTCCTCTCAAAATAGCGAAAGCAATAATACTGTTTTCTCCATGCGGGAACTCCAACACGCACTCTCTTCTTCTTGCTCTTCCGCCCCAGGACCGGATGGTATCCACATCCAAATGTTGCTGCATTTATCATACCATAGTCTGCGCTACCTCCTTCGCCTTTATAATCGAATTTGGACCGACAGTACTTTTCCCAGAAGGTGGCGGGAAGCTGTCGTCGTTCCTGTTCCGAAACCTGGAAAGGACAAACATCTCCCATGTAGCTGTCATCCCATTTCTTTCACGAGTAGTGTATGTAAGGTTTTGGAGCGTATGGTGAATTGCATTTAGCTTGGTGGCTGTAGTCCCAAAGCCTTTTAACACCTGCCCAATGTGGTTTCCGAAAGCATCGTTCTGCCATTGACCATCTAGTTGCTCTCTCCACTTATATCGTGAACAATTTTTTCAGGAAATAGCAAACAGTAGCAATATTTTTTTGATCTGGAGAGAGCATACGATGCCTGTTGGAGGACAGACATCCTCCGCACACTGTTCTCTTGGGGCTTTCGAGGTCGGCTGCCCCTTTTTCTTCGTGAATTTATGGCAGAGCGCATATTTAAAGTGTGGGTGAACACTGTTCTCCCATACTTTCTCCCAAGGAAACAGGGCACCCCAGGACTCCATGATAATTGTTGTACTGTTTGTCATTGCCATAAATCCAATTATGGATTGTCTCCTTCCCGATGTCTCGGGCTCCCTCTTTGTGGACGATTTTGCGATCTACTACAGCTCTCGACAGACCAGCCTTCTTGAACGATGTCTTCAAGGATGTCTCGATCGCCTCCATTCTTGGAGCGTCAAAACCGGCTACCGCCAGTTGCAACACTTTGAATTTCTGATAGGCCTAAATAATACACATACTGCCACCACCACCACCACCACCACCACCACCACTACCACCACTACTACTACTACTACTACTAAATAAACTATTGATGTTATATAAATAAGTAAGCACGTAAAAAAAATAGTATTGTATTTAAAAACTTACCAATAAGTTGAAGATTAAGTTGACCATCTTTCTCGTTCCAATTGATTTTACACAAATTATGTATTTACTTTTAACAACTAACTTGTATGGAACACTAAAATACAACTAAACATGGCATGAAAAATCCACGTGTCAGCTTCTCGTATAACAAAGATAATAAGATGAAAAGCTGTCTGCTTCCACTTGCAGAATTGTTTGCACTATTTGGTGGGGAAGCAGTCCTTGTGATATCGGACCTCTAGTTTTCCAAAGTTGAACTATAACGATCCAAGTAATGAAGGGGCATCACACTAGGTAGCAGAGATTGTCAAGAAAATTCCTTGATGCTCTTTACTATGTAAACTGTTACTATTATCACATTCCATTCCCGTACCTAATTACTTTTGTTTTAATGTCACTCAGACCCCTTGACTTATGGGTACCACAAATACGAAGCTCCTAAAAGTATGTTTTCCTGTATACGTTAATGGCTGTAAAAATGAATTGAGCGATTATTTATTGAATGACTGATAAACTGATGCATCGTCTCTCCTCTTACATGCAATTTTTTTGCAGTAACTGTTTTTATTCAAACAAATTCTCAATGAGCTCAAAATAGAGATATCTTTCTATACGGTTGGCGAATCTCTGAGACAAAATGAGTATCACTGCTAAACGTACAACTGTTTAAGAATTTTAATTAATTTTATGTCAGAAATTCTGTATTAAGAATGGTTGTGATGTGTCACTCAATAACAGTGCAACCTACAATGCCTGTATCATACATATTTTTCATCTGTTTTTTCTTGCATATGTTCAAATGGAATTTTTATCACTATTATATTATTTTGGGTACTATCAAAGGCATTTGAAAATTTGGTTTTTGTATTTGTGTATCCATTTATTGTAGTCCGCAGCTCGTGGTCTCACGGTCGCATTCTCGCTTCCCAAGCACGGGGTCCTGGGTTCGATTCCCGGCGGGGTAGGTATTTTCCCATGCCTCTTGATGACTGAGTGTTTGTGTTGTCCTCATCATTTCATCATTGTTCATGAAAGTGGTGAAATTGGGTTGAGCAATGATTGGGAATTTGTACGGGCGCTGATAGCTGCGCAGTTGAGCGACCCACATGCCAAACATCATCATCGTCATCCATTTAGTGAAATATTTAGCATAAGTTTGTTTCCTGTGATGTTACTCATCCTTCCATATTGAAACACAGTTTTCCATTAATTCAGTATATTTTCTGCTGTACCGATGTTTTGTTTACATTGTATCTTTTATTATCATGTAAGTTACACTTGAACTCTGTACAATTTGACACATTCCATATCTTAACAATTCACTCACTACCTGGATCTACAGAACATGAAATAAATAAAAATATAGAATAACTATCAGATTCAATAACAGTAAGTAGTTACAAAAAAATATAGCTGATTCTCTAGTCCAAAATAATTTACAATTAATTCTCTATCATTTACTCCTGGAATGTTACTGTAACATACTTTAACCCCCCTGCGGGTCCAGGGTAAGAATAGGCCCGAGCTATTCCTGCCTGTCGTAAGAGGCGGCTAAAAGGAGTTTCAACCGTTTCGGCCTTCCATGTGATGGTCCCCCTTGGGGTTTGACCTCCATTTTTCAAAATTCTACAGAAGTACGAGCCTTTT
This sequence comes from Schistocerca nitens, assembly GCF_023898315.1. Lineage (NCBI taxonomy): Eukaryota > Metazoa > Arthropoda > Insecta > Orthoptera > Acrididae > Schistocerca > Schistocerca nitens. The sequence continues at coordinate 1,308,458,049 of NC_064614.1, read as the reverse complement.
GGGGAAAGACGCCTTACGTGGTGTATCACTGGTCATCAGTGCACTAAGACCTTGGCACTCAGCATAGTAACGGCATTGTAACCACACCCACTATTCCTCAAATTGGGCCTAAACGCCTGATGGGTTGCACAAGTTACGCCCATAGTGCGTCCCCATCTGCACCTACGATCATGATGGACCTTCCATGGCACCCGAAATCCAGCACGGTAGCCAGCCCGTTGTGGTGGGGTCGTCATGTACCCTCTAGGTTGTAGCCCCCTGACAACACAGGGATCGTACTGCCGATACCTGAGCTGCACCCTCCCCACGTCGGCCAAGTAGTAGATGCCCGTCTCCTTGGGGCATTGGGACTCCCGGCAACGGTCATCCTGCCAGGTGGCCCTTGCTGAGGCTGGGTGGCGCCTGTGGGGAGAGCCCCTGGTCAGAGTGGGTGGTATCGGGGCGGACGTTTCGCAGATGAAACGTCAACATGTATCGGGTCGCTCTGCGGCCAGGTCTTTTAAAAAGAAAGGTACTGTCTCTGGTTCTGGTTCTCCTGCCCTTTCCCCCTTGGCCACTCCCTGGGAGGAAGGACAGGCCCGCCGGATTGGGGCGAAGTACTTCCCCCGCTATTTAGTCTGTTCTCGGACCGATGGGGGGACGTTTGCCACCTCCAAGCCCATGTTCTTTGTCCAGCATATCGAGGACATCTTCGGGGAAATCGAGGCTCTCAGTAAAATGCATTCGGGGTCTGTTCTTATAAAGACCACCTCCGCCACTCAGTCGGCGGCGCTCCAGGCGTGCGACCGACTAGGGGACATCCCAGTGTCCATTGTCTCGCATCTGGCACTGAATAGGACGCAGGGGGTTATTTTTCATCGGGACCTCCTGCTTCAATCTGATGAGGAGCTCAGGGCCAACCTGGAGTGCCGAGGCATGCATTTCGTCCGGCGAGTTCAGCGCGGCCTTAAAGTCCGTCGCATCGACACCGGAGCCTTTATCCTCGCCTTCGAGGGGGACGTTCTCCCGGAGAAGGTAAAGGTGATGTGCTACCGGTGCGACGTGCGACCTTACATCCCACCTCCTATGCGCTGCTTTCGGTGTTTGCGCTTTGGGCACATGTCGTCACGGTGTGAGGCTGAGCCCCTTTGTGGCGATTGCGGACGTCCTCTTCGTGAGCAACGTACATGCACCCCACCACCTCGGTGCGTCAATTGTCCTGGCATCCACTCGCCTGGATCTTTAGACTGCCCCGCGTATCAGAAGGAGAAGAAGATTCAAGAATTAAAAACTTTGGATCGTCTCTCTTATTCTGAGGCCAGGAAGAAGTATGACCGCCTCCATCCCGTGACGTTGACAACTTCGTTTGCCTCAGTCGTGTCCACTCCTTCCACAGTATCCTCACCCTTATCCTGTCCCCTCTCCACCTCCTCACCCCATCCGGGGTCTATGCCTCCGCCTCCCAAATCCATCCCTTCCAAATCCTCCTCCCTCGCGGCCCCTGCCCCCTCTGCCCCAGGGGCCACCCTTCCCCCTCCTCCCCCTCCGCCGCCTGAGAAGCGATCCTCTTCTCAGGCGTCCATCGGGGTAACGTTCCGGACCCCGGCTTCCGACCCCCCCAGGGGCTCAGCATTCATTTGCTGAGTACGGGCTTGGCGACCCCGGGGTCCTGAGCTGGGGACTGGTCTGCGCCGCCAGTCTCCTGTCACCATAACCCCCGGACATGCTTCAGTGACCACCGTATAGTGCGGCGGTGGAATGTTGTGTGCTGCAGGGAATGGTAATCTTGGCTTGACCGCCTGGATTGTGAGGAAGGCCAACCTTTGTAAAAAACCCTCAATCTTACGGTGTGCTCTGCGCCTATGAGATGCATGGCTGTTGGGGTGGAACAGTCGCAAGCGAGCAACCTCTGGGGCACCTGCCGCACCCCAGTTGAATACGGCTTACTCAGGCACGCGGGGCTCTGTCTGAGCAGACCTTTAGTTCCCTAGCTGCTCATGGGACCGCAATGGACCCTTCGACCTCTACATTTCCCCATACCAGTGGATTGGGTGGGCCACTGGTAGGAAAACACACCCCATCGAAAAAGCAACTTCGTGCTGCGAGTCCTCCAGCGCCTGGTGTTGCTAGAGATTTATCAGACTGTCATAACAGAGCACATGCTGATAATCAGAATGTGTTTTTGATTATTAAACGGAAGGAGGGTAGCTTTGAGAGGGTTTCTCCCTTTTACATCCACAAAGGTCTTGAGGGAATTGCAGGTACACTGGAATCTGTGAAGCAACTGCGCAATGGTACTCTGTTAGTTGAGACTTCTAGTTCCTGTCAAGTCACTTCTCTTCGGAAAGCAACCTGTCTCAGCGAGTATACTATCGAGACCGAGCTCCAGTCCACTTTGAACTATAGTAAGGGTGTTGTGACATGTAGAGGCTTGGTGGATATCCCCACGGACGAGTTAAAATCTGAGTGGGCTGACGAAGGTATTGTTGACGTGCAGCATATTATGAAACGAGTCGATGGGGACCTAGTCAAATCCGATGCGTTTATTCTCACGTTCAGTTGCCCGAGACTCCCAGAGCATGTTAAAGCGGGTTTCTTACATTTGCCAGTACGACCATATTTCCCCAACCCAATGTGCTGTTTTAAATGTCAGCGCTTTGGGCATACTACGTTGGGGTGCAATGGGATAGCCACTTGTGGTAAATGTGGTCAGCCTGCCCATGAAGGAGCCGATTGTTCATCGCCTTTGAAGTGCGGGAATTGCTCTGGGAGTCACCCTATCTGGAGCCGGGTCTGCCCCGTCTATCTCGACGAACGGAAGATCCAGGAGATCAAAACATCTGAGCGCATCCCCTATTGTGAGGCCAAGAAGCTCTTTAAGGCCATGCAACCTCCTGTATTTACATCTTTCGCTTCCGTTCTGAAAAAACCGGTACAAATGGCCACCGTTGCTACGCAAACGGAGGTTGCTAGTGTTAGCACTAATACCTGCGTTTGCCAGTGCACTTGTGCTGCTGCGGTTGTTTTGAAACCTGCGGCTCTCCCCGCAACGTCAAACAAGGCCGTGGTTGCTGACATTGGGGTACTTCCTGCCTCTTCCCATATGGCGCCTTCTGCCCAGGCGAGTAAAGCTCCACCTGCTGACAAGGCTCTGCATTCTAAGCCCCCCAAGACAAAGACGCCGAAGCTGAAGGTTTTGCCACCTGAGGAGACTAGTCAGGGTCGGTCCGATGACGAGGCCATCGTACTGTCTGACATCTCCCGTGGGTCGTCATCGGAGCTGATGGACATTGATGTCGACCGGGGGCGATCTTCTCGCCCCAGGAATAAATCTCCGGCCAGTACGGGCTCTCCTCCAAAACACAGAGGCAGGGTGAAAGTTCAGCCACCCTGATCACTGGCTCCCATATTACAGTGGAACCTGAACGGGTTCAGGACGCATGTGGCCGAATTACAACTCCTTGTACAAGAGTGCCCTTTGTGCTTATGTCTCCAAGAGACACATTTTCGGGCCACTGATGCTCCTTCTTTACGGGGCTATACCGTATATCGGAAAGATGATCTGACAGGGGAAAGGGCAAAGGGTGGTGTTGCGGTGTTTGTCCGTGACATGCACCCCTCATCTGAGCTCCCTCTCGTTACAGACTTGCAAACAGTTGCAGTTTACCTTCTTGTGGGTCGGAGGCTCACAGTCTGTTCACTTTACTTACCACCTCAGGATGTGATACACTCTGAGGCTCTCACAGACCTTATTAGCCAACTCCCCTGCCCATTTCTTCTTCTGGGGGACTTCAATGCTCATAATGTCTTATGGGGCTCTTCGACTACTTGCCCCAGGGGTCGCATTCTGGAAAGCCTCATGATGTCTGAAGAACTGTGCATCCTCAACTCTGGTGCTCCCACTCATTTCTGTCCTGCTTCTGGGTCGTCATCAGCTATTGACCTTTCCTTTTGCTCTCCAGCACTCGTGGATTCTGCTCTGTGGGAGGTTGCTGCTGACCTCCATTCTAGTGACCACTTCCCCCTTTGGATTCGCCTCCTGGATGAGGCTAGGGCATTACCAGTGCCGCCCCGGTGGCACCTCTGCCGAGCTGACTGGACACTTTTCAGTCAACTGGCTGTTTTGGAACACCGTGCCAGCATCCACAAATGGGTAGACCATGTTACAGCCGTGATCTCCCATGCTGCTGAATTGTCAATCCCAAGGTCATCCGGTCATCCCGAGAGGCGTCCTGTCCCTTGGTGGACCACTGAGTGCCACTCAGCCATCCGAGCCCGCCGTGCAGCTCTGCGCCGCTTCAAGTGCCGTCCCTCAGCTGACAATCTTGCGGCCTTTCGGGTGGCAAGGGCCAAAGCGCGGCGAGTGATTAAAGAGAGCAAACGACGGTCATGGCAATCGTTCTTGAACTCCATCTCCCGCTCCACTAGTTCTACGAAAGTATGGGAAGCCATCAGGAGGATTCCCGGGAAACTCGGCCAGCTACCTGTCACGGCATTGCTGCATCAGGGATGTCTCCTCACCGTGCCGAGAGACATTGCCCAGACACTGACCATGCATTTTGCGGCATCTACCGCCACTATTAACTATGATCCAGATTTCTGCCGCTACTGCAGTGCCATCGAGAGGGGTCACTTGAACTTCCGGTCTCCAAATTCTGAACCCTACTACTGCCCCTTCACAATTGAGGAACTGGATTCGGCGCTGTCTGTGGCTCATGATACTGCGCCTGGTCATGATCAAATCCGGTACAGCATGCTGCAGCACTTGTTACTGCCTTCCAAGGAAGTTCTCCTTAATTGTTTTAATATGATATGGTTATCCGGCACGTACCCTGACTCGTGGAGGGAGGCGATTTTGATTCCCCTCCTCAAACCGGGGAAGGAGCAAACGCATCCCAGTAGTTATCGGAGTATTGCTTTGACGAGCTGTGTCGGGAAGACGTTGGAACGCATGGTCAACCGTCGCATGGTTTGGCTGCTCGAGACCAGGCAGCTCCTTAGCCCCTCTCAGTGTGGCTTTCGGAGATGTCGTGTCACTATCGACAACTTGACCCTGCTTGAGGCGGCCATCCAGCAGGCCTTCCTACGTAACCAGCATTGTCTAGGTGTATTCTTTGATATTAATAAGGCATATGACACTACTTGGCGCCGCCTTATCCTCAATCAACTCCATCAGTGGGGCTTTCGTGGCCGTCTCCCCATCTTCATTCGGTCCTTTCTTTCCCACCGCCTCTTTTGATATCAGGTTGGTACTGTGCTTTCTGATTTGTACATGCAGGAGAATGGTGTTCCTCAGGGAAGCGTTTTAAGTGTCACCCTCTTTGCCGTCGCCATTAACAGTATCACCTCCACTGTCCGGAGTCCTGCCCAATGCTCCTTGTTTGTGGACGATTTTGCTGTTTTCTGTTCTTCCTCCAGTCTTGTCACTGCTAGTCGGCAGTTGCAGCTTACGATAAAGCGGTTAGAGGCATGGACTGCGAAGACGGGTTTTACCTTTTCTGCAGACAAATGTGTGTGTGTGTTCATTTTAATCGTTCTCGACGTCTTTTTACCTCCCCTGAATTGCGTCTGAGGGACACCATTCTTCCTTTTAGAGACACTGTGAGGTTCCTGGGCCTCACTTTTGATTCCAAGTTGTCGTGGTTGCCTCACCTTAAAGACCTCAAGGTGCGGGCCCTGAAGGCACTGAATATTTTGAAGTGTCTGAGCCATCGGTCCTGGGGAGCAGATCGGGCGCGTCTGCTGCAGTTTTATAGGGCTTTCGTCCGATCGCGTCTTGACTATGGTTGCACTGTGTATGGGTCCGCAAGGCCTTCGTATCTGAAGATTCTTGACGCAGTACACCATGAGGGTATCAGGCTGGCCACTGGTGCCTTCCGTACCAGTCCCATCCCCAGCCTGTGTGCTGAGGCAGGGGAACCGCCACTCGCCATCCGGCGGAAACTCCTCATGGTACGACGGGTGTGTCAATTCCTTGCCTGTCCTACCTCCCCTGCGTACCCTACCGTTGCCCGACCACCTATGGAATGTCTCTTTTCCAGTCGTCCTAGGGCAACGAGACCATTTGGGATTCATGCCAAGCATTTGCTTGCGTCCCTTGGTGTGGAGCGTGTGGCCCCCCAACGACTGGGTTTTACTCGTCTCCCTCCCTGGTTGCTCCAGAGGCCCAGCGTCCTTTTAGACTTGTCGGAGTACTGGAGGAGCTGCACTCCTGCGTTTGTTTTTACCTCCTTATTTTCCGATATTTTACACCAGCATCCGGACCATGTACCAGTATTTACGGATGGCTCTAAACAGGGGGACTCTGTTGGTTGTGCTGTTGTTTTCCCTGATCGAGTCGTCAAGTTACGGCTTCCTGCGGCGTTTACCATCTTTGATGCCGAATTGTTTGCGATCCTGCGGGCATTGGAGCAGATGAGATGTGTTCCCAGTCGTAAGTTCCTCATCTGTTCTTACTCCCTGAGTGCCCTTCAGACCATTCAACACTTGTACCCAGCGGATACGGTCGTCCAGAACATCCATGATGCCCTACTCCACCTGCAACGGCAGGGGAAGGAGGTTTCCTTCTGCTGGGTGCTGGGGCACGTGGGTATTAGGGGAAACGAACTGGCGGATGTGGCTGCCAAAGATGCATGTTCCTTCCCTCACGTTGTTGAATGTGCCGTCCCCCTCCAAGCTGTTACCTCCCTCCTGCGTTTTCGTGTTATGCGTCAGTGGGAAGAGGAGTGGCTGGCAGTCGGTGACAATAAGCTGCGTCTGGTCAAGGCCACCACGCGGCCATGGCGTACGTCCTACCTGCCATGCAGGCGGGATGAGGTTCTCCTCACTCGCCTCCGCATTGGGCACAGTCCCTGCACACATGGTTTTTTACTCCGGCGGGAGGACCCCCCAATCTGCAGTGCTTGTGGCGTCCAGATTACTGTCCGCCACATTTTACTTGACTGTCTTTTATTCTCTGACCAGAGGGCGGTGGTTTCTTTGCCACCGGATTTGCCCTCTATTTTGCAAGACGACGCAACGTCTGTGGTTAAGGTTTTACGGTTTTGTGTCCTGTCCAATTTGTTGCCTCGGATTTTAGGGAGAGGGTTTTAATGTGCTGCTGGATGACTGGCTCACCCAGATTTTAGGTAAGAGGTCCGCCAGTCACAAATACCTCCTTGTTTCCCTTCGGTTTCTGTCCTCCCTTCCTTGTGTTGCCTTTCCTTTTTTAGTTCATTCCTTCTCCTCTTGTTTTGCCTCTGTATGTGAGGATTTGGGACTGCGTCAGGTCTGTGTCTTTTAGCTGTTCCCCTTGTTCGCTGTCCGTCTTAGTCCCTTCACTGCATGTGTTCCTGTTTTTATGCGTTTGGGCGCTGATGACCCCGCTGTTTAGCGCCCGTAAACCTCAAACACACACACACACACACACACACACACACACACACACACACACACACACACTGGCTTCAGAGGTCCGGCGTTCCAAAACGGACCCTGCGCGTGAGGACCTTCTTCGGGTCCAGCTCACCATCCCCGTGCCTCATCGGACTTCCCAGAAGGCCTCCAAGAAGAAGTCTCTATCCCCCTCTCCACCCCGGCACGTTTCGTCTGACGCTCCATCCGTGAGTTGCTGCTCCCGGCCGTCCTCAGTTTCGCCGGGACACTCTGCTGCCAGGCGCTCAGCTGGCCTCTCGTCGGCGAATGATGCTGCCCCTCCTACGCAACCCGGGAAAGCGGCCGCAGCTGGCGACAACTCGATGGAACAGGATCCGCCTCCCGCCAGTTGTAGCGTTGTTCCCTCGACACCTGGCCCTCCGCGGCCGTCGAGGTGACCGGCTCTTCACCCATTTCGTTCCCCCTTTTTTTCTGACTAGTGATGGCTTTGTTACATTGGAACATAAGAGGTATTTGATCTAATCGGGAGGAATTACAACTGCTCCTCCACCTGCACTGTCCGCTCGTCCTTGGTCTCCAGGAAACCAAGTTGCGCCAAACTGACCGTATTGCTTTTACCCACTATACCTCGGAGCGGTCTGACCTCACCCCTGTGGACGGTATTGCAGCTCATGGTGGGGTCATGTTGCTCGTTCGGGACGATGTCTATTAACGTCCCCTCCCATAGACCACCCCACTGCAAGCAATAGCTGTCGGTATTACTCTTTCTGCCTTTACTTTTTCCATTTGTACCGTCTACACTCCATCGTCATCTGCTGTTAGTCGGGCTGACATGATGCACCTGATTGTTCAGCTTCCTCCGCCGTTTTTATTGTTCGGCGACTTCAGTGCCCATCATCCCCTTTGGGGCTCTCTTGCATCCTGTCAGAGAGGCTCCCTCTTGGCAGATGTCTTCAACCTTCTCAATCTTGTCTGCCTCAATACTGGCGCCCCAACTTTCCTCTCGGACTCTACTCATACCTACTCCCACTTGGACCTCTCGATCTGTTCTACCACTCTTGCCCGTCGGTTCGAGTGATATGTCCTTTCTGACACCTATTCGAGCGACCACTTCCCCTGTGTCGTTAGTCTCCTACACCACACCCCATCCCCCCGTCCTTCGAGCTGGAACATACCGAAAGCTGACTGGGGACTTTACTCCTCCCTGGCGACCTCTCCGGACCACGATTTTCTCAGTTGTGACAGTCAGGTCGAATACCTCACGGCTGTTATCATCAATGCTGCCGAACGTTCCATTCCTCGTACTACCTCTTCTTCACGTCGCGTTTCCGTCCCCTGGTGGAATGAGGCTTGTAGAGACGCTATCCGTGCTCGACGATGTGCTTTACGCACCTTTCGCCGCCATCCTACGTTGGCGAATTGTATTGGATACAAACGACTCCGAGCGCAATGCCATAGAGTCATCAAAGACAGCAAAAAAGCTTGTTGGGCCTCTTTCACCAGCTCCTTTAACAGTTTTACTCCCTCTTCTGTCGTCTGGGGTGGCCTGCGCCGGCTGTCGGGCATTAAGGCCCATTCCTCGGTACCTGGCCTGACTTCAGGTAATGAGGTCCTTGTTGATCCTGTGGATGTCTCCAACGACTTCGGCCGCTTTTTCGCGGAGGTTTCAAGCTCCGCCCATTACCACCCTGCCTTCCTTCCCAGGAAAGAGGCAGAAGAGGCTCGGCGACCTTCCTTCCACTCGCTGAATCTGGAAACTTATAATGCCCGCTTTACTATGCAGGAACTCGAACGTGCACTTGCACTGTCCCAGTCCTCTGCTCCGGGGCCAGATGCCATTCACGTTCAGATGCTGGCCCACCTTTCTCCTGCAGGCAAAAGCTTCCTTCTTCGTACCTACAATCGCGTCTGGACCGAAGGTCAAGTCCCCATGCGTTGGCGTGACGCCGTCGTTGTTCCTATACCCAAACCCGGGAAGGATAGACACCTTCCTTCTAGTTACCACCCCATTTCTCTTACAAGCTGTGTCTGTAAGGTGATGGAGCGCATGGTTAACGCTCGGTTAGTTTGGATTCTTGAATCTCGACGGCTACTTACCAATGTTCAATGCGGTTTTCGTCGCCGCCGCTCCGCTGTAGACCACCTTGTGAACTTGTCGACATTCATCATGAACAACTATTTGCGAAAGTGCCAAACGGTCGCCTTGTTCTTCGATTTGGAGAAGGCTTATGATACCTGTTGGAGAGGAGGTATCCTGCGCACTATGCACAGGTGGGGCCTATGCAGTCGCCTGCCCCTTTTTATTGATTCCTTTTTAACGGATCGAAAGTTTAGGGTATGTGTGGGTTCCGTATTGTCCGACGTCTTCCTCCAGGAGAACGGAGTGCCTCAGGGCTCCGTCTTGAGCGTAGCCCTTTTTGCCATAGCGATCAATCCAATTATGGATTGCATTCCACCTAATGTCTCACGCTCTCTTTTTGTCGATGACTTCGCGATCTACTGCAGTGCCCAGCGAACATGCCTCCTGGAGCTCTGCCTTCAGCGTTGTCTAGACAGCCTATACTCGTGGAGTGTGGCAAATGGCTTCCGGTTCTCTGAAGAGAAGACAGTTTGCATCAACTTTTGGCGATGTAAAGCGTTCCTTCCGCCATCCTTACATCTCGGTCCCGTTGTTCTCCCATTCGTGGAAAGAACTAAGTTTCTAGGGCTCACACTGAACAGGAAACTTTGTTGGTCTCTGCACGTCTCTTATTTGGCTGCCCGTTGTACACGTTCCCTTAATGTCCTCAGAGTTCTTAGTGGTTCATCTTGGGGAGCGGATCGCACTGTCCTGCTTCGCTTGTATCGGTCCATAGTCCGATCAAAGCTGGATTATGGGAGCCTCGTCTTCTCGGCCATCCCTCTTACGCCGTCTCAACTCCATCCACCATAGGGGGTTACGTCTTGCGACCGGAGCTTTCTACACTAGTCCCGTTGAGAGTCTTTATGCTGAAGCTGCCGAATTACCATTGACCTACCAGCGCGACGTACTGCTTTGTCGGTATGCCTGCCGGCTGTTGTCAATGCCCGACCACCCCTCTTATCAGTCCTTCTTCGCCGATTCTCTCGACCGTCAGTATGGGTTGTATGTGTCTGCCCTGCTGCCCCCTGGAGTCCGCTTTCGTCGCCTGCTTCGACAATTGTATTTTGCCCTCCCTACCACCTTCAGAGAGGTTGAGAGCCCGACACCACCTTGGCTCCAGGCTCCGGTTCATGTTTATCTCGACCTCAGCTCACTCCCGAAGGAGGGTACTCCGGCTGCAGTGTATTGCTCACGGTTTGTCGAACTTTGTGCGCGACTCTCCAGTAACACATTTATTTACACTGATGGCTCCAAAACTGACGATGGTGTCGGCTGTGCCTTTGTCGTCGGGGCCGCCACCTTTAAATACCGGCACCTCGACCAGTGTTCCAGCTTTACGGCTGAGCTTTTTGCTTTCCATCAGGCCGTTCAGTATGCCCGCCCCCACCGCCATTCATCATATGTACTCTGCTCTGATTCACTCAGTGCTCTTCAGAGCCTTGGAGCTCCATATCCGGTCCATCCCTTGATTCAACGGATACAGCAGTCCCTCCATTCTTTCACTGATAATGGTTTTCCTGTCAGCTTTCTGTGGGTTCCCGGACATGTAGGAGTGCCTGGGAATGAGGCTGCAGATGCTGCAGCCAAGGCTGCAGTCCTCCTGCCTCGGCCAGCCTCCCATTGTGTCCCGTCATCTGACGTTAGTGGGGTTGTTTGTAAGAGGCTTGTGTCCTTGTGGTGGGATACTTGGTCCTCACTTCAAGGAAACAAGCTCCGGGCAGTAAAACCATTCCCAACTGCTTGGACAACCTGCTCCCGACCATCTTGGCGAGAAGAGGTCCTTCTGACCAGGTTGCGGATTGGGCATTGCCGGTTTAGCCACCGCTACCTGCTCTCCGGTGACGCAGCCCCGCAGTGCCCTTGTGGTCAGGCATTAACAGTGCGCCATGTTTTATTGTCGTGTCCCCGTTTTAGTCAATCTCGTGTTGTCCTGTCTCTGCCATCTACTTTACAGGATATTTTAGTGGATGACGCTCGAGCAGCTGCTCGTGTTCTCCGTTTCATTACTTTGACTGGATGGCCCAAAGACATCTAACTCTTTTACTTATTTTATCTGCATCTTTGTACGAACTTTCTGGTGTGCCCCCCCCCCCCCCCCCCCCTCACTCTGATTGAGTTTTACTAGATTCTATGTGCTCTAACAGTTGTGACTGGGCGCTAATGACCTCAGTAGTTGAGCGCTGTTAAAGCAAAAAAAAAAAAAAAATAAATAAGTAAAGTAACATACTTTAAAGAATGAGACCAGCTAATTGTTATCAGTCACGATTTGTTTCAGAGGTTTAAACCTCTGTCATCAGGTGGATTTGTTTGTATTACAATGATGTGGGTGTCGTGTAGGACTTTGTGGTTGCGCGTGGTACTGTTCCAATTGTGAGAGGTTCCTCTTTTTGTAGTGTTGCGTCACATACATGACCACACTTTGTGAACACAGAAAGGGGCTATGAGACTGGAACAGTAAACTTGTTGTTTCCTTATACATCAGTAACAGTAGAGTTTAACCAAAAAATTGTCACATATCAAGCTAATTTTAAAATCAAAACTCTTATTCCTTTGGACTGAACATTTTGGTGAAAGGCTATTAATTCTTTTACACTTCTCATATTAAGGACTTCTTCCTCTTGCTTTCTTTGGCTAAGAGAAAGAAGAAGGTGGCAGTTTCCTTCTAAACAGAACTCTCGACTGTGCTTCTCCTATTGTAGATCTCTTTCTGGTGCGGATTAAAGAAGAAACTAGGGGCAACAGAAAACTTCGTGAATAGTTTGGAAACACAAGAGCTATTAAAATATAACTTTAACAAGATATATTTTGAGCAATTAATCACAAAGGATCACCACCTGCTTTACACTAGAGAAGTCAGTTGAAATGATGGCAATTAAACAATTTGTGGACACAAAAATAATTATTTCAACTTTGGTAGAAAAAGAATCAAATTGGCACGCCCTCAACAGTGTACACAAGAGGAATGGAATTTGGAATCAGAGTTGCAAAATCGTTAGAGTAACCATGAGACCTGCAGCTGATAACAGCAGCAATTAATTCATTCGTAAGTGGTTAGTGCCTGAAAATCCCCAAGGAAAGAGAAGCTGCTTTATAGGGGAAGAAATGCAAGACTTCAGTTAACTTGAGTGATGCCTCAGTCAATCCCTGTTATGCATGCTGCAAGTGTTCAGGATGATAGGAAGCTGTTGCAGCTGAACGACCTTTGACTCAGCATCGCTTGGGGCGGCACCAGTTACGGACACGGCAGCAACAAGCTGTCACAGCAGCAGCCACGTTACGTCGTGCCCGTACTGCTTCGTCCGACACGAGCGTGCTGTGTGTTCTAAGTGTCGGGCTGTTAGCGTCGAGTGCCAAAAGAAAGGCCACATTGTATGGGTGTGTAACTCCTCTTTAAACATGGTGGACACAGTACCACTGATGGACATAAACTGTATCTCTACAGTGACTGTCTCTCCACACAAATTGTTTATTGACTTGGGTGTGTTAAATAACTGCTAAAAATGCAACTGGTCACTGGAACTGCAGTAAACACAAAAAAGTATGTGAACTTCGTCTCCCCTCCCCTCACACAGGTTTCACGGAACACGGTTAGCTACATTAAACAGCAGATTAAAATTGTAGGTCAGTTCTCCACTCCTGTATCTTACAAATCTGTTGTTTGCCATCTCACCTTCCTTTCTGTAGATCATTCCCTCACCGCAGACCTGTTCGAGATCGACACATTTCCCTATTGTCGATGAGGTAAATTTAGTGTCAGGTCGAGTTCGGTACCGGCAACTGCAGGAGTTTTCGTTGCCGTTTTCCCCTGGGCTCGATTGTGCTATTGGTTTTCGGGCTCACATTTCCACGAAAGAGTCTGCCCGTCCTCGTTTCTTTTGCACGCAGCCGGTGCCTGTAGCATTGCGCAACTCTGTCAGGTCCAAGTTAGACCATTTGATGTTGCATGATGTCATTTGGTCTATTTCTTCCAGTGAAGGGCTACACCACTGTTCATCATTAAGATTTGACAGGTAAGCTTTGCCTCTGCGGTGACTTCGATCTCGCGATTAATGCACAGTCCGTAATAGACACGTACCCTTTTCCCTGCCCTGAAGTGTTGCTCGCAAAATTATCGGGTGGCCACTACTTCTCCGAGACTGATTTGTTGGAAGCTTACCTCCAGCTCCCCTCGAATGAGGCCACTGGGCACTTTCTCACTGTCAACACACCTTTCGGCCTATTGCAGTAACAATACTTTCATTCTAGTGTTACTAGCATGCCCAAGATTTTTCAGTGTGTTTTTTTTTAGAACAGCTGACAGCCTCTGTGCCCGCCTGCACCAATTACCTCGATGATATCATTGTTTTGAGTTCTTCCACTGAAGACTATCTTAGCAATCTCCAATGGTTGTTTTCTGTTTTGTAGTCTGTAGGTCTCAAGGGCAATCTTGCAAAATCTGTTTTTTTCCCAGCCATAAATTGAGTACCTAGGTTTTGAGGTTTCTTGCACAGGGGTCAGTCCGTTGCATCCCTCTGTTGTTGCAACTGTGGCATTGTCTCAGCCAACCTCCATTACAGAACTTCAGGCATTTCTAGCCAAAGCTGCACGCCACCATAAATTTTTACCGGACTCGTCCACAGTTGTTCAGCCTCTGCACGCCCTTTTGCATAAAAATATTGCTATTTTCTGGCACCTAGCTTGTGACTGAGTGTTTGATTTGCTTAATTCTAAGCTTCGATCTGCCCCGTGTCTGTCCACTTTTCAATTGGGCCAGCATCTTGTGTTGGCTTACAGATGCTTCTAAGTGTGGTTTTGGAATGATGTCGGTGCACAAATACGTGGACAGGTTTGAACGACCCAATGCTTAAACTTCCAAAACTTAAACTTCCACTCAGTAGCGCTATTCTCAGATTGAAAGGAGGCTTTAGCAATTGTGTTTACCCTCAATAAATTTTATGTCATCTTCTGTGTTTCTGAGTTCCATTTAATCACAGATAACAAGCTGTCGGTTGCTCTAGGCTTCCGTGTCAGACAAGTCAGCACATCATTTGTAGCAGTGGGCTGCCATTATCGTTGTCAGATCCATTACCAGCTGCCAACGCAACACGCCAACTCGGGTCCCTTATCTTGCATTCCAATTGGGCCAGACCTGGAGTTCAATCAGGCCAAGTTGCTTTGTTTCTAGTTAGATATTGAGAACCGGAATGTGGTCGATGGTTTAGAGTCACTAGTGCCACAATAGCATCGGCCGTCGTCACAGATCCCAGTGGAGTCCTCTCTTTTGTGCAGCACTAGTGGCTGGAAAAACCCCTGAGCCTTGCCTCGGATTGCTTGCATAATTGCATCCGTGTACCGTGGTTACCGATAATTGCACCCAGTTTGCTTCTTGACAGTTTGCGTCTTTTCATCAAGCAAAAGTTGTTTGCCATCTCACATCTCCCCCTGTCTCATCCTGAATCTATTGGTGAGGCCAAATGCACGGTTTAAACTCAGATGCAGAAGTACGTATCGGGCAGGTCTCCTGAATCTGCTTTAGACTGTTTTTTTGAGTTTGTACCATTTCACTCCAATGGGGACGAGAGCGTGATGGAGCTGCTACACGGACGCTAACCACGAACTGTCCTCTGCGACAATTCTGGCTGAATGTGCCTATCTGCGCTCGTAGTTTCAGCC
Organism: Schistocerca nitens; assembly: GCF_023898315.1. Classification (NCBI taxonomy): domain Eukaryota; kingdom Metazoa; phylum Arthropoda; class Insecta; order Orthoptera; family Acrididae; genus Schistocerca; species Schistocerca nitens. Next base: position 1,308,442,922 of record NC_064614.1, on the reverse strand, counting down.
ACGGGCCAAACTGGGATTCTGCAGTCATCGAACATTGCCAGAACTGGTGCTCCACACTCCTGATGGGTGCCATTCCTGTCACTTTGACCAGTTTGAGCTGCACATGGCGGGGTCTGATAGAGGCCACCTCAGTCAGGCTCTGGTGCACTCTCATGAGCTGCCAAAGAAATAGTTATTTAAGCAATAGCTGAGTGCTTGGTCTGCCCTATAACATGTATTACTGTTGTTCATTCAATGTGTTCAGTGTTAAGCCCAACCTGTACTTCATTATATCTTACGTTGGCTCTGTTAAGTACTGCGTTCCATAAATCGTGTTTGTTCTTGCTATAACAGACCTCAGAACAGCCCTCGCAGGAAACTCTGACTAATCAGCAAGAGGGCCTAAGTGAACTGTCAGTCCCAGATCTAGAAATTGGTTCTCTCTTGCACCACATAATATAACATGCATCAGCCAATGAAAACCATAGTTTCACTAACCAGCAGGGACTGAGTGAAGATTCCCCAGAAGGAGTTCTGGGGTAGGGGTTTCTGAAGTGCATTTGTTGCAATATTTCTGGCTTAGCAAGACAGTGCCATGAGAGCAAACATAGCAGACAGTTTCACTGTGGACAGCCAAAATTGCCCGTCGATGGCTTTTAATGAGGGCCGGGTCTCAGCTTGACCACCCGAGATACCGGATGCTATTCTCTGTAAGTTTGCCTGAATGGCTTAGAGTCTGTCTCCCATTGACCAGATGTGGCCATCGGATAACCTCTGGGCCATCTTTCGCTGCAGAGTAGTCTTCTCAGGAACCCAGGTACGAGGGTAATGAAACATTTTTTTTCCTGAAAGCAGGTTGCTTTTATTCAGGATTCTAGTACACCTCGCTATTTCCCACTCTTTTTGTTACAAACCCTGTTTTTCAATATGATTTTTGTTCAATGTGACAGTCTTACACAGCTTCATAGGAAGGTCCTATATGACTGTATGTACTGCTCTCCAGAGAGTGGATCCTTCACTGGGCCAAACAGATTGACGTTGAAACAGGCGAGATGTCGGCTTGGGGGGGGGGGGGAGGGGGGGCTGAGGGAGAACAGTCCAGGCAAGTTTTGTGAGCTGCTCTAAGGTGCACAGTCTTGGTTTTTGTGCTGAAGAACACACTGAAGTCATTTCTCCAGTTTCGTCAGGGTAACACAATACACTCCAGTGCAGCTCATTGCATCATGAAGGAGGGCATCAAACAGAACAGCCCCTTCATAGACCCAGGAGAATGTTGCCATGACTTTACCAGGTGAGAGTGTGGCTTTGAACTCTTTCTGTGGAGGAGAGGTGGTGTGGCACCACTCCACGGGCTGCCGTTTTGTTTCTGGTTAAAAGTAATGAACACACGTTTCATTGCCTGTGACAGTGTTCAACAAAATCTTGTCACGATCAGCCTCGTAACATGCAAGCACTTCTGCACAGAAAGTCCTTTGTTGCTCTTTATGGTCTCTTGTTGGGCAGTGTGGAATACAGTGGGCGCAGACCTTTGAGTAGCCCCAACTTGTGGGCAGGTGTGTCAGCAATACCTACAAAGACGTCCAGTTGAGCAGCGAGGTGTCTGACTTTCATTGATCACCCCAAAAGACTCACCATGTGTTTGTTCACTGCCAGGTCTCTGTAGACATTCTGCAAGCACCTACGAATATATGCGATACTCTGGGTCTCCGCCAAAAGGAATTCAATGACAGCTCTCTGCTTGGAATGCACCTCCATTACAGATGCCATTTTGAATGCTATGTATAGTGCTGCCACGTGTTGGAACTTCATGAATACTATAGTTGCTGAAGTGATAATATTCTATGGTGTCCCACAAAAAAATTCTGCACTTTTTTCAATTGAAATTGGCCAATAAAAACCCCACTTTTACACTTTTCAAGAGACTTCAAAAAATGGTGTAAAATGCAGGGAAACCATAAAATGATGGAAATAACATTTTAAGCTGTAAATGTTCTGTATAGGATACCCCCTTGAATTTTCGCACTTTGTATATGTCCACATAATAGGCATCAAAATACTCATGTCAGGGACTTGTATATTACCTAATGATGGTTCATTATCTAATCAAAACTGCTGACATAATGGGAACTGATAATTGGGAAGCAGAAATGATTGATTCAATTTCATACGTTGTTATCGATGCTTTTGGAACACCTGCAGCTGTCGTTCATTATTAAGTAATGAAACACTGAATCAGTTACATATTTTTTCATGCTTAGCGCAGTGATTTTGAGAATTTTTTCTCGATATCGAGTGCAAATGTTTACATAAGTATATTGTGTGCTGTTTGCATGTGTGTTGTTCTGCATCTCTTGAACTGTAGTCATCTTTTTGAGGTTATCCGGTACTGTGCTGCTGCAGTTAAAACACACACACACACAAACAAACTATTACTCGTTGGTTTTTTGGGTAACATCACAAAAAATATGTATGTAAATATTGCACTTAACAGAGAGAATAAATCCTTGAAACACGTTTTGCTCAGCATGAGAATATACGTAATTTGTTCTGTGTTTAAACCAAAAACATTTGAGAAATGCAAACTGAATGAAGCTATCACCTAGTGCTACAAGCAGCCAAAAGACAAAACACACAAAATATGGTTCGTCAGAGGTGTAATGATGATTACAACAATCATAAAACTGTGCACGTGCTGTAGAGATAGTATTGAAATGGTTGTGATTGGTCATAATACCATTATTTGTAAGAATCTATTTACTCCTATCAGCCACCATGCAGAGTAGAGATGGCAGCAACAGGGCATACAGCACGAATTGTTCCAACTTTTACACGTTTACCAGTTTAAATGCGCTAAGTAGAGCATGCTGGTGTCAAGAAACGTAACCACGTAATGTGTGTAAACACTACTTGACAGCCAACATCATGCCAGTGTCATTTTATGTCAGGTTTTTTCCCCGGGAACAATATTTTCATAAAGCGTAAATTGTGGGAAAATTATAAATATGTTGACGCAAAATCGGATGTAAATTAACGTTGTGGACATAGGAACTTTGACGGGAGTGACAAAAAAATATCGTAAACGGCAGGAAAACATTAATTCTGGGAATGTAAAAGTGGGGTTACACTGTAATTTCATTACTCATTGGATGCCCCATGTACTACGAAAAATGAGGCTTGACTAACATGTCACTCTGCAGAGTGTAGGAAGGTTAGAGGGTATCCCGCATGCCAAGCCGAGATGTAAACAGAGAATTCTGTATGTCACAAGAAACGGGACTGCACGGTGGATGATTAAACAGTGACAGGCCCAACACTTCCAGAACAGTTGTGTGCCAATGCACATGTGGCTGACCATTGTCACAAGTCATCACACCTTCTAATACTTCCCACCTTTACTTCAACTAAAGTGCATTACTTTGTAAAAATGAACTTATAAACTTCGTTTAAGCAATGAGCTGGTTTGTTCTGCAGGTCTTCTTTACGACAAACAACTGGAGTATGAAAGGGGGAACATTACTGTTTGTATATCAGTGGGATAATAACAACTGAGCATTGTAAGATCTACTTGACTTTACTGTTGTAATCAACTGTAATTTCTTCTTTATGTAAGCTTGACAGAGATAATTACTTGCTATCGGTTGCAGGACAGTAAAGACGTTTACTTTCTGGGCTGAAAGTTGCAGATGTTCCTAACATGTTTATTTCCAGTCAAAATTCACAAGTAGAACAAGAATGTGCTGCTTCTTACAACAGAACCGAACAGACTCCAGACTACTGACCAACATCATTTCATACAAAAAACCAACTCTGATACAAAGTGATGATGATGATGCTCGTGTCACATTGCAACTCGGAGGTGGTACTTTTTGACATCACTTTTTTACATCGGAAAATAAACTCTATAACTCAGAAATATTTTATGACATTAAAATTACTGAAGTTCTTCAGATTATAATCTATTTTTTAAATATTAATAATAACAGATTGAATCATTTCAAAAGTTCCTTTCAAAAATTAAATTAAACACATTTTCTTGTGGTGTATTTTAGTATACTTGTACCTGAGTGAAATAATTTTCTATAATTTATTTAATAATACCAAAGAAGACCAAAATTAAATGATTTCTGAAGTATTTTTGTGTGTCAGGTAATATAGTCATCAGAGTATTTTTCTCTAAACTTCTTTTCCTCTTTTTAGCTGAACTTTTCTCTCCAGAATCATCTCATAAATATTGGCACAGTGGGACATAAGGGTAATGCCAGATATAATTTTCAAAATTTTTTTTAAGTTCCCTCCTCGGCGATCGTACTGAATTTTTATATTGGCTCACTTCTTATGACATTCAGATTTCTCTGTTCACATGGGATCTCCTCCAACTGTGGAATACCGACCTTGCCACACTATGCAGGGTGACGTGCCTGTCAGTCCTAATTTTCCAAGTTCAAGGGACATAAGAGTAATGCCCACAATAGTTTTTTGAAATTTTTTGGTGTTCCCTCCTTCAAGTCTTCTACACATTTCCTTCCTCTGCGTTGCAGTCAGATTTAAAGCAGTTGTCAGTTGATAGGTATGGAGTTCTTGAGGATAAGGTTATATTAATTGCCGCATGTACAGAGGCATTTAAACAGTCATTCTTCCGATGTTCTGTACGTGAATCGAATAGGAAAAGGGCGGTACAGTTGGTCGATCTGCATTGCACTTTGCGGTGGTTTGCAGAGTATAGATGTAGATGTATATCTATAAAGTCATCCAAAAATTGAGTTCCCTTTCCTTCTTTTTACAAAAAAAAGTAATTACATGAAACTTTGCCTTGCCAACATGTACAGCATTGGGTACTCCTAGTATTTATGTGTATCAAGTATTCCTATTATTTGTTTGTATTGAGTGTTCTAGTTCGTGTTGGAATTAGGGTCATTGGTGAGTTCCTACGCTTTACGTGCCTTTTGCTTTGAGTGGCCCATTGCAGTAATGGCAGTGCTCCACAGTAGTAAGCAGTGTCCAGTATTTCACCTTTAGGCGGAAATCAACGAGCAGCCTACTCTTCCTGTCCCTGAACACCGTGCAAATCACATTCTACACTGAAACAGTTTTTTTAAATTTGGTCCTGGCTAAAGATCCAGTGTGACATTAATGCACTGACTGTAGTTTGGTTTCTGTGGTAAAATGAGCAACCCACATTTCATCACACGTCTCAACCCTGTCGAGGAACTGGGTGCTGTCATTGTGGTACTACTGCAGAAATGTCTCATTTGGCACGTACTTTCTCGAATAACAGAAGCTTAGTGACCAGCAGATGCTTAGCAACAATTTTGCACAATGAGAACCAATCTTCGGAGAATTTCTGCTGAGATCCGTAACCGTGGAGTGACATTTTTCCGTAATGGGCTGGCGTACCAGCTGCAGGAGGCTGTGATTGAGGAGAGATTGTCACCCACGGCCCTCTTCAGTACAGACATTCTGACGACCATTAGAAAATTACCTACACCAGCAATGCACCAACTTTTTGCTCTCGATCATTGTGGTGTACACTTGACAATGAATTTTGACAGGTGCTACGGTTTGTGCACAGAGAAATTTGGACAGATCGAACATCGCAGTCACTGGGATAGAGAATAAGAGACTCCTGTTTTCAGCTACAGCTGCAGCTCTACTGACATCAGTAGATTGTTGTCCGGGTGGTATACGATTGTCATGTCGTAGCTGTGTTGCTGGTGCACTATATTCCCAACTAAATACATTTACATTAAGAAATAAACAAGAAACAACATTGCTGTTACACTGTCTCCTACCTGTCTTACCACTCGTGTCATTATATTATCTGCCTCCACTGTGAAAAGCAAGAGGAAGAGGACAGTTTTCTGTGCCAGCCACCCTGTCGTCTCTCTTCCACTCTGACACAGTTTACACTGCCTCGATTCAGTTCTGCCATCCTCGGGACAGTACGTTTCGTGACCCCTCACCTTCTTAGGACAGAGGCGAAGTCCGGCGAGGTGGCGCAGCGCAGCGCAGCGCAGGGTCGCACTCAATGACAACTCGGACGTGGCGGTGCTCGATCCCCGACCGGCTCGACGGTGCACGTACTGAGCGAAGCACACTATCAGAGATCGGCCAGGTGCTGCCCTAAATACTCACACGGTGTAAGAACGCAGTCTTATGTACTGTAGGCACGTGATCTCTCGAAGGGAAGAGGTGTCCGCGATCGCAGCGCCATGTACTGCGATGTGCTTGCCTTCAGTGTGCTGTTTGTGTACAATGTCCCGTGGTAGTGTAGTCTGTGGATTGTGGCTCTGGCAACCTGTTGTCCATGCCTGTATGTAGCACAGGTGAGCAGATGGGCCTCTAGCAGTTTGACTTCTGACAGCCAAAAGGAAGAGAATAATTGTAGCACATGCCTAAAATATAAAAGGTTTTATTCCGTATTGTCGGCTGTTATTCAGTTCAACTAAGTCCAACTACAGCAATGAGATGACCCATAATACTTCTGTAAAATGGTTTCAGTACTCTATGCTTTGATACGTAATGAAAAATCCTCCGGTTGTTCTCTAAGTCATTCTTGTTTACAAGATAGGGTGTCCAAAAATGCAGTGTGGAAAAAAAAAGGTGTCTGCTGGCTGGAAAAACATAATATACTGATTAACTGTAACTTGAAAAGCGCAGAATTATTAGAATTTGTGTCACAACACAAGCTGAAGCACCCAGTTTATCTTGTGGATAAAATGGATAAAAAGTATGGACATAAAGTGTTAAAACGGCCTCCCAACCATTGTAGTTTCAATGCAATAGAACTCCCTTGGGCTCAAGTCATATGATATATTGATAAAGAGAATTAAAAAATCACAATGACCAAAGTGGATAGCATTTTACAGTACACAGTTGAAAAAGTGACTCTTAAACACAGGCAAAAATAGTGGAAGTAGTGAAGTATGTGAAACAAATGTTGCAGGAAGTAAAAAATAATGAAGGTATACTTCAACAGTGCCTCGAAAACTTGATTGTCTCTGTCATAACGAGCAGTGACACTGGTAGTTTCACTGATTCTGAATATGGCTCGTGAGTGGTACTGTTTGGTGTACTGTACTGAACCACTTACTTCTAATAAATCTTGTGCTTCTCAGTTTCTGTCAATCAATTTCTCTTTCCTGTCATGAGACTGAGGAATACTGTTTAGCCAGCTAACATCACCTCCTTGTAAGTTAGACTGCATTTTAAGTAGATATCATTTTGTGTAGAAACTAAGATTTTTTAAGGAGACAGAGACTGTACTTATTAAGAGTTAAATACTGACACAAAAACCATTTTCAGAAGCTCGTATGTAGGAAACCCAATGCAGTAAGTAACTTCGGAAAGATTTATAGCTAAGCAAGGTATTTTGGTGATTGACAAAAGAAGTATTGCAGTAAGATCAACAGTTTTTGAGATATGATATAAGTTTGAAGCTGTTTGCAAACTGGAAAAATTCATCTGCTTTAAATAGTTAAGATAACTCTGTTCCTAATGAAAGTAAAGAACAGGTTTTTGAAATTCTCAAAGATGCTATACAGTTCTATACTGTGATTTTTTACTCTATTTTGTTGAAGACAGATGCTTTACAGCAGTTTCCTGGTGCCATGGAGAATAAAGCCCAGTGGCAGTTGACTGCAGGTGGTACTTGACGCGATAAAGTCATTGTTTTTGACCTTGAATGTCAGGTGCCAGCTGAAGTTGTTACCTGTGTCTAAATTTGTGGAGGGCTGTAAAATTAATGTCACCGGAGAATGTACATTGTGTTTTCCAAAATAATGTGTGCACCAAGAACAAACCAACAGATACTAATAACCCTACATGCCCCCACAATGCTGCAAACCTGCAATAAATATGTGCTACTTGATGATGAATCGCTAGGTGATTTCAAACCGGTAATGGAAAATAAAAATTGGAGAATAAAACAATAGGTGACTGGTTGCAGTAATTTCTCAAAACCTTTATTTAGCACAGTCACTATATTCCACATCCGTTATGGATAAAAGTTTGAGAATGTAATAAATTCAGCTCCAGAGAAGGCAGGTGCTGACAGGTGTGAATGTATCATAAACAGTGATGCCATCACAATGTTTAGAGAGAAATTGTGGATGAATGCTGGAGAGAATAAAGCAAACAGTAAAGGTACAAAATTCAACTCTTGACTAAACATGTTTCAAGATCACTATGAGTCTAGTTTTCTCTAAAAGCAAGCGAGGATAAAATGGAAAAGAATTCAGGATAAGGGAAGGGTGACTACAGGATTAAAGTAGATGTGGTAGGAAGAGAGAACTCTAATTCAGGCAACACATTCAAGAGTTGCAACTCCTTTGTCACAGTATTACAAAATCCTCTAGTCTGTTATAAAAACTGAAACATGCACATTTCTAAAAAACATTCCAATAATGTGCCAAAAACAACTGGGAAGCAAGGAACTAACAGAAGTAGTGATACAAATTAAACGAAGCACCCAGGAAATAGCTTGGGTAGAAGTTATGATGCATTCATTGTCTTGAAAATAAAATATTAATTACAGAGTGACAACAGTTTGCCAGTTCCATTCTCGAGAGTGGGACTATCAGACTGCTGTTTCATCATAATTAACATCTTAACATCTTGACATCATGTACCATCTTCCTAAAATAGTGACAGTTATAAAACAGTCCACTAACAACATAACGTGGACATCCCGTCAATCTAGACATACTTGAAAGTGGTGATAAAACCGAAACAGTCTGTCATAAATATAGATTACTTATTACAAGCAGCCATTTGGTGTGTATACTCTAATAATCTTGTCATTATCAGACAAAAGTGAGTCTATTGATTTATTCAGTTACCTTGCCAAAGCCTTTGATTATGTGACTCACAAAATTCTACTTGACGAACTAAATTGTTTTGGCATTAATGCAAACACCTTGTGCGGTTGGTGCATTACCTCTGTAACAGGAAGCATAGGATCACAGTGACAGAGTCACAGTTACTAAATGTTACATTTGTATTGGTGCAAACCCCACAAGTATCTGTACTTTGCACGTTGTTGTTTCTAACCTACAAAAATGAACTTCCAGTGAATTTCAAATGTTGTTGAAAAACTAATGTTTGGTGGTAACAAAAGCATACTAATCAACAGACATGGTTGAGATGTACCGGAATAGGCAGATTTCTAGCAAAGACTCTTGTTTAGTAAGTAAAATAAAGAAGCTGCCATTCACATCTGAAAAAGGATATGAAAAAAATTTACCTCTCACTGGGAGCATGAAGGATAACTTTTGCTCTAAAGCTCTAGTTAAAAGAATAGTTGACCACTCACTTGATAGATGAACACCAAGTACAGCAGTTCATCATGTGATGGATCTTCCATGACATACAGTCACTGTAAAAAAAAAAGTGTTTCCTGCATAATAGGAGTAAAACAAAGCATAGGGCTACAGACAGGGAGATTCTGAATGAATTGCATTTAACTGTCAAGGGGGCAATGCATGAAGCCTCGAATGGAATGTGTCGTTACAATGTTACGGCATTGTAAGGAGGTTGGCTGTTAAGAAATATCTTGGGGGTCATCATCACTAATAAATGTAGATTGCTTGCCTTGTAACTTCAACTCAGCTGACTGACAGGACCTTCAGGCTTCAGGCTGTGTCCTCTGTGTCCTCGAAGCTGCTCTGCGTGTACAAGCTGGAAAGTATTCTCAGAAATCCAACTACTGCTCGGTGAACTCAGTGCATCTTCTTCTTGAATACATATATATTGTAGTTTGTTACAACTGTTCATTTGATATTACATCCAACTCATAATTGTATAATACAGTTGTTCTCAATACAGTTTCGCCTACCTCATCTGCTAGCTTTCTGGTAGCCAAAGTGAACTTCTTTTCCTCACATAACATCAGTGGGATTGTCACAAATAGTGAGACTTGAGGGTTCACAGTGAATCTTCTAGTTGGAACACCTATTGCACGGAATAATTACCTAAACAGCAAGTGTGTCAGTGACAAGTCGGCCAGCTGCCCTGTGCCCCATCTTGCAGATGCACTACATTCATCTCCACTCACATCACGTGCACAAGAGAGAAGAAATTTTCTGCATGGTATGCGGCTCAATGCCGACCACTTAACTAATAATAAATAAACCTAGAAGTCGCAACTATCTTTCATTGGTTGGAAGGACAGAGAGGGTAATATATCACTTTCTCCAAAATGATACGTGTTACATCTCAAGCCTTCAATGACAACCACAACAGAATCTTAAAGTATCTCCCACAAAAACTGAAGAATTGCTGGTCATGCATAAGGGCTGTCAGTGACATCAAATTTAGTGTACGGACACTTGGGGATCACTCGGGAAGTGAAACTGCAGGTAGCAGTGCAAAAGCAGATCTGCTGAATTCCATTTTCTCATGTTTCTTTACTAAGGCAGACAGAGAAGTACTGCACAAGTTTATTAACATAAATGCTTGTGCAAGTGACCTCAAGGAACTGCTAAAATCAGTAACATTGAACACAGTTGCTGGACCCATTGGAATCGCTGTCTTATTCTTTGCCAGTGAGTTTTCTCCTGTTCAAACCACGATATAGCATAGATACCTAGAGGAAAGAAATGTGCACATTACTGGGAGAAACCACAGGTGACACTCACCTGTGAGGAGGGTAGCAGAAGTGACCCACAAAATGTCCAGTATCCTTGACATCAATCTTATAACAGTTCTGACACCAAACATGATGTGATAACTTGAATAGAATGAGCACCTCAGTGCCAACCTGCATGGAGTCTGGAGAAAAAAAGAAAAAAAAAAACCCAACTTGCACTTTTTTCCCATGGCATCCTGAAAGCCACTGATAAAAACAAACAGGTGATTGAAGTATTTCATCACCTCCGAAAAGCATTTGACTTGGTACCAAACTGCCCTTATCATTGAGAGCACAATTTTGCGCGATATCAAAAAAAATTTGTAAACAGATTAAGGACTTCGTGGTAGAGTGGAAGCAATGTGTTACCTTGGACAGGGAATCAACAACAAAAGTAGAAGTAACTGCAGGTTTGCCCCAGGGAAATGTTTTCGGATCCTCCCTGTTCTTACTGTATAACAGTGACCTCAAAATTTTCAGATGGTGCAGTTATATGTAACCAAACACCTGATAAGATTTCAAACTTGTGAAAAACTTGGCAACTTGTTTTAATTGTGCAGAAATACAGAAATGTGCACTTTACAAAACGCAGAAAAATAGTACATCAGTAGGGGACACCGCCTTATAGTAGGCATCTTCAGTGCCTGGTGGGAGGGTTTGCATACTTTGTTGGAGTCGAGAGCTATGCCAGCGGTAGTGTAGCTACTGGCAGAGTCACCCAAGCCGGATTGGTCTCGACTGAGGAGCCAGACGAAGTGTGTCCCACACCGTAGGGCAGGGAGGGCTCTAGAGACTTAGTGAAGCGAGCTTCCCTAGATGAGTAAACCTAATACAAATCCTGGTCTTCCAGTTTGAGGGTTGGGCATGGGGCTAATAACCCCATCATGTAAAAATAGAATATTAAAGAAATTCAATAGAAGCTCAGAAACTGGATGGAAAACGTATATCACCATCCCGGCAAAGGAAAAGGATCTGACAGTAGCATCATGGAATGTGAAGACAATGCTTCAGCCTGGAAAATGAAAGAAATACCCAATGAAATTTTAAAATGTAAATATGATGTTATAGGGCTACAGGAAATAAGATGGCAAGGGAATGGGCAGATAGATAAACCTGAGTACTCATTGGTATACAATGGACCAGAAGAAAAAACAGGCCAACTTGGAACAGGGTTTATAATGACTAGGGAAGTTAGGAAAAGCCTCCTATAATTTGAATCCATAACTGAAACAATGTGCAGACTCAGACTAAGAGGGAAATTTAGCAATATATCAATAGTGAATGCACATGCACCAACAGAGGAGAAAGAGGATATAATTAAAGAACAGCTATACGAAGATTTGGAAAAAGTATGCTGCACATTACCTAAATATGACCTGACGCAAGCAATAGGACATTTTAATGCAAAAATAGGGAGCAATGAACATCCATATGGAGTTTCTGGAAAATATTCACTACATGAAGAAAACAACGAGAATGGAGACTTGCTTTGCCAATTCCCAGCAAATAGATTAAAAGTACCTGCTTCCCACACAAAAGGAACCATCTGGGTACTTGGAAACCTGCAGTCAATGGAACAGTCAATCAGATTGCCCATATTTTAGTGATTGCACGCCACTCCATGTCAGTTACAGATGTATGGAGCTGCAGAGGACCAATCTGTGACTCAGACCACTTTGTGATAAAAATCAGTCTTGAAAGAGATACTATCACTAACAAATGACAACAGAATAAAAAATATTGTGAAATGGAATACAGACAAACTGAAAATCCCTGATGGAAGGAAAAAATACCAAGTAACACTAAGCAGAAAGTTGAGCAATGAAGAGAGCGCAGTAGGAGTAGACGAAAAGTGGAACAGGATTGAAAAAGCCATTAAAGATGCTGCACAGGAAATAATAGGCATAAGAATGAATAGAAGAACCCAGGCATGGTTTGACAAAGATTGCAGGTCAGCAATAGAGGAAAACAACAGGGCAAGTACGGAAGTGCTACAGTGAGAAACCAGAAATAATGTGGAAAAATATAGAGAATTAAGGAGAAGAGCTAACAGACTGTGCAAGAGAAAGAAATGAGAGTGGTCTAACAAGGGAACCTCCCCATCGCACCCCCCTCAGATTTAGTTATAAGTTGGCACAGTGGATAGACCTTGAAAAACTGAAAACATATCAATTGAGAAAACAGGAAGAAGTTGTGTGGAACTGTGAAAAAATAAGCAAAATATACAAACTGAGTAGTTCATGGGAAGATATGCAATGTCAAGGAGACTGAGAACGCAGGAGCGCCGTGGTCTCGTGGTAACGTGAGCAGCTGCGGAACGAAAGGTCTTAGGTTCAAGTCTACCGTCAAGTGAAAACTTTAATTTTTTATTTTCAGTTTATGTGACAAACTCTTATGTTTTCATCACTTTTTTGGGAGTGATTATCGCATCCACAAGAAAACCTAAATCGGGCAAGGTAGAAGAATCTTTTTACCCCTTCGCCAAGTGTACAAGTTAGGTGGGTCGACAACATATTCCTGTCATGTGACGCACATGCCGTCACCAGTGTCGTATAGAATATATCAGATGTGTTTTCCTGTGGAGGAATCGGTTGACCTATGACCTTGCGATCAAATGTTTTCGGTTCTCATTGGAGAGGCACGTCCTTTCGTCTACTAATCGCACGGTTTTGCGATGCGGTCGCAAAACACAGACACTAAACTTATTACAGTGAACAAAGACGTCAATGAACGAACGGACAGATAATAACTATGCAAAAATAAAGAAAATAAAATTTTCACTCGAGGGAAGACTTGAACCAAGGACCTCTCGTTCAGCAGCTGCTGCTCACACTACCACGATGCTCCTGAGCTCATTTTGTCCATGATGTTGCCTATACAACCCGTTGACTACTCAGTTTGTATATTTTGCTTATTTTTTCACAGTTCCACACAACTTCTTCCTGTTTTCTCAATTGATCTGTGTTCAGTTTATCAAGGCCTATCCACTGTGCCAACTTATAACTAAATTTGAGGGGGGTGCGATGGGGAGGTTCCCTTGTAAGAAGAAATTTCAAGAGCTAGAAGTGTTAAAGGAACAGGGTGAAATAATAAAGTTCTATCATGCTGTAGGCAAAATGAAGAATAGATTCCAGCCAAAAACTATGGCCTGTTCCAGTAAAGATGGGAAAATGATAAGGGAGGAAGAACAGATAGAAGATGGGCAGAGTCTTTCAAAGATACACTCAGCACCAGCCTAGAAGATGAAGAGACAGCCGCACAGGAGGAAAGAGTGGAGCTGGGAAGTAGGCAATGATACCAATGAGGCAAGAAAGCTAACACTAAAAGAGGTCTCCCAGGCTGTGCACAAGTCAAAAACAATCGAGTGCCTGGGGAAGGCAGCAAAATTGCTGAATTAATAAGAACTGGTGCTGAGGCTGTAATAAAGGAACTGCATGCATTAATATCAGGTATGTGGGAAACAGAAACTATGCCAGATAATTCGAAAATTGGAATAATAATCCCCATTTATAAGAAAGGGGACAGAACAGCTTGTGAAACTATAGAGGTATAACACTCCTAAGCACAGCTTATAAGATCTTCACAAGTATATTAAATGAAAGGATACAGAAGCATGCAGAAGGCATACTAGGGGAATATCAGTGTGGCTTTCGACCAGACAGAGGAACAACTGATTAAATATTTGTGATAAGACAGATGACGGAAAAGTTCTATGAATATGGTGTAGATCTGAATTTCCTGTTCATCGACTTCAAACATGCCTTTGACAGCATAAATTGGCAAGAAATATACAGAGTACTGGAAGAAGTTGGTATATGTGCTAAACTAATAAGACTAATCAGAATGACAATGACAGAGACAAGAGCAAAAGTAAAGGTCCTTAGCTTTGACTTTAATAAAGGCATGAAGCAAGGTGATAGTCTCTCTCCACTGTCCTACTCAATACAGCCCTGCATAGTGTAGTAAATAAAATTAAAAAAAAGAGGCACCATATTTATGAAAACTAGCCAGATATCTGCATACGCTGATGACATGCTATAGGAGGAAGAAATATCAGTACACTCCAAGAAACATACCAGGCAATGGAAACAGAAGCCTTAAAAACTGGCCTCATAGTAAATGAAAGCAAAACAAAAAGATATGGTAATGTCACTTTCTGAAGCCAGAAGAACCCCTAAAAACCTAAACGTCACTGGGAAATGTTTCAAAGGATGTCCTCTTTTGACTACTTGGGAGCCCTCATAACAAATGATAACACTATTGGAAAGGCTATAAGGGAGAGGATACAAGCAGGAAACAGAGTTTACTTTGCAAATATGCATCTTTTCTGAAATAGCCTTGTTACAAGAAAAACAAAACTGCTAAGTTATAATTCCCTAGTCCACCCAGTTATCACATACAGGACATAGGTATGAATGTTGACAGAAAATGATGAAAATGTACTAAGAACCACTGAGCGGAAAATATTATACAAAATCTATGGGCCAATAAGGGAGGAAGAAGGCTGGAGAATACACTACAGTGCTGAATTACAAGAGTTAATACAAGGTAGGGACATAGTAAAATTTGTGAAATCACAGCAAATAAGATGGCTAGAACACTTGGAGAGAATGGCAGAGGAAAGAAAATGATGAAAGGTGTGATCCATTCAGCTAGGCGAAAACGGAGACCTAGAAGAAGATAGATTGACGACATAATAATGGATCTCACCAGTATGGGAGTCCGGGGATGGAAAAGAGCAGCAATTAACCAAGAATTGTGGAGGAAGATAGTTGAAGAAGCCAAGGCTCACCAAGGGCTGTAGTGCTACTGAAGAAGAAGAAGAAGAAGAAGAAGAAGAAGCAGCTACAATTGGCCCTCAGTGTAGCAATTTGTAAGGTTACAAAATGGAATGATCGCTTAGGTAAGCAGGTTCATTAGCAGGATACTGTTAAAATATCGATCTACAAAGGAGGCTGCCTGCAGAACACTTGTGCATCCCATCTGAGAATATTAGTAGTGTGTGTGGGACTCATACCAAAAAAGACTAACAGGAGGTATTTGACATACACAATGAAAAACAGCACGAATGGTCACAGATTTGTATGGCTCACACAGGGCCTTTACAGAAATGTTGAAAAACCTGTATTGGCAGATACTCTGATAGAGATGCCAGTAATCTTGTGAAAGCCTACTTGCAGGTTTTCAGATACTAGTGCTAAGTGAAAAATTTAGAGGTAGCCTTCATCTCTCTATGTATTGAGGAAATAGGCTAATTTTTATCTTGTCTGTCTGAATTGCATTGATATAAAATTCAACTCTAATGGTTACCGGTTATGGGCTGACACACCCATTCTCAAACCACACATCTAAATTACAAAGTATGTGATCACAATGATGTGTGCACAGGACGCCTTTGTAGATGTCACCCTCCTAAATATGTGCATGTGGCTATTAATTTTCTATGGTGCTGCCACACAACCATTGTCATGCATTGCTCCCAAAGGGACCATGAAAGCAACATTAGACTAGTTACAGCACACAGAGGTGGGGTCTAACAACCATTGGTCCTGCAATGTGTACACAGTTGAAACAGGACGATACGTACACTCTCCCAAGTGTTCACAGCAGCATGTGGATTACATATGTAGATGTATGTTATGTGGTTGAAAGCCAACCAAAATTGCCTGTCAGCACCAGAAGTAGTCACTGCTGGCTGAATACCTAATAAAAGATGCTGTGTAAAATTCCTCGGGATCTGGTAGCATAAAGCGTTGACACCATTTTAAGTCATATACAAACTAATCGTGGAGGTCAGTTCCGTGCATCCTGCCTTAGAAGCATCCCTTATTGTGTTGAACTAAAGACAAGTGTATTGGCATATGCTGCACATTTTTACACCTTGTGTGTGTGTGTGTGTGTGTGTGTGTGTGTGTGTGTGTGTTTGACAAAGGCCTTGTGCCTTGTTGGCCAAAAGCTTATTTTGTGACAGTCTGTTTGTTGTGCCTATCTGGGACTCAGCATCTCCGCTGTATGGCGAGTAGCAACTGTTCTTTTCATAGTATTGGTACATTTTTACTCTTTGTTGTCTTACATAATTATATTTTGGGGCAGTGTTGATTCAGCACTGTGAACACTGTAAGAAAGATAACCGCACATCTTGAAAAAGAATATTAAGGTTCTTGAAATGCCTGCACTTACTTCCCAATACATTTACCCCTTAATGGTTTTTGTTGTTGATAATATAAATCTGTTTTCGCTGACCTCTAATCTGCACAAGCAAAATAAGAGACAAAAAGTAATTTTGATGCAGACTTGGCCTCCTGGTCTAGAGTTCAGAGGGTAGTTATGTACTGGTACAGAGCCATTCAAAAAGCTGCTGCCTCCTCAGTTATGTTAAATAATTTATATTCGTTCCCTATTGGTAGCTTACTATTTCCTCGATTACACTGGTACGATACAGTACTGCTTGTCACAGAACCTTACAGTAAACACTGCTGCTTGCCATATACCTAACAGAACTGCTAAATCATTGAATCTAAGTATTCAGGTAATTCGTAGAAAGTGTCATTAATGAGGTTTCTTGATAATTTTCTTTTGAATTGTTTGGGATTCCCAGTTTCTTATTTCATTGTCTGCAAGTCACAAAAATGATGAAAAAGTAATGAAAATGAACAAATTGTCATGAAAGTAATGAAAAGGTAATGAAATTGACTGAGTTGTCGTGAATGCTGTTTTTTGTGTTGATCAGGTTCAGTTCTTGAAGCGTCTAACAAGTTAGAGATACCACCAAAAATGTTTAATCCAGTAATCCATTTAATAATAAAGATTAGCTGGAACTCTTTGTTATCTGTATGGCATTTGTGTATTCTTCAACTGCTGTTGTGGTTTGGAACCTTGAGCAGGAGATATGGAGGGAGAAATTTGGAGGTGAGGCTTGTTAACAGAGAGCTATAGCTGATGTATGCTCCTAGTGGAAATAATGTGTAAACTGTTGCTCCGCTTAAGACAATGCAGCTATCTAATGTGCTTCTGGAGGAGTGTCAGTTACTACAGTTGTTTCTTTATTTCTGTTCACTCCCTTTTCTATTTAAATCTCTTTAATTCATATCTTTCTTGGAAACACATTTCTTTAAAGGTTGTTAATAATTAAGATCAAACTACTGCAATTTTAGTCTTGTTTAAAGCCTTAAGGCCGACCAGAGTAAAACTAAATTGTTAATGGCCAAAAGGTATCCCTGCTATATTAGCACACTGTAGCTTGTAGTTGTATCTGCTGTTTCTACTCTTTTCTTTTCTGTCTTTCATTCTTGATAAAAGCTTCAATTTCTTCATGCCAGGTGTCATATTAGTGTATTTCAAAACACAAATGGTGTAATAATAATAATAAAACTAAACAAAGGTTTCCAGAATGAGATTTTCACTATGCATCGGAGTGTGCGCTGATATGAAACTTCCTGGCAGATTAAAACTGTGTGCCCGACCGAGACTCGAACTCGGGACCTTTGCCTTTAGCGGGCAAGCGCTCTACCATCTGAGCTACCGAAGCACGACTCACGCCCGGTGTCACAGCTTTACTTCTGCCAGTATCTCGTCTCCTACCTTCCAAACTTTACAGAAGCTCTCCTGCGAACCTTGCAGGACTAGCACTCCTGAAAGAAAGGATATTGTGAAGACATGGCTTAGCCACAGCCTGGGGGATGTTTCCAGAATGAGATTTTCACTCTGCAGCGGAGTGTGCGCTGATATGAAACTTCCTGGCAGATTAAAACTGTGTGCCCGACCGAGACTCGAACTCGGGACCTTTGCCTTTCGCGGGCAAGCGCTCTACCATCTGAGCTACCGAAGCACGACTCACGCCCGGTCTCACAGCTTTACTTCTGCCAGTATCTCGTCTCCTACCTTCCAAACTTTACAGAAGCTCTCCTGCGAACCTTGCAGGACTAGCACTCCTGAAAGAAAGGATATTGCGGAGACATGGCTTAGCCACAGCCTGGGGGATGTTTCCAGAATGAGATTTTCACTCTGCAGCGGAGTGTGCGCAGATATGAAACTTCCTGGCAGATTAAAACTGTGTGCCTGACCGAGACTCGAACTCGGGACCTTTGCCTTTCGCGGGCAAGCGCCCTACCATCTGAGCTACCGAAGCACGACTCACGCCCGGTCTCACAGCTTTACTTCTGCCAGTATCTCGTCTCCTACCTTCCAAACTTGGAGACGAGATACTGGCAGAAGTAAAGCTGTGAGACCGGGCGTGAGTCGTGCTTCGGTAGCTCAGATGGTAGAGCGCTTGCCCGCGAAAGGCAAAGGTCCCGAGTTCGAGTCTCGGTCGGGCACACAGTTTTAATCTGCCAGGAAGTTTCATATCAGCGCACACTCCGCTGCAGAGTGAAAATCTCATTCTGGAAACATCCCCCAGGCTGTGGCTAAGCCATGTCTCCGCAATATCCTTTCTTTCAGGAGTGCTAGTCCTGCAAGGTTCGCAGGAGAGCTTCTGTAAAGTTTGGAAGGTAGGAGACGAGATACTGGCAGAAGTAAAGCTGTGGGACCGGGCGTGAGTCGTGCTTCGGTAGCTCAGATGGTAGAGCACTTGCCCGCGAAAGGCAAAGGTCCCGAGTTCGAGTCTCGGTCGGGCACACAGTTTTAATCTGCCAGGAAGTTTCATATCAGCGCACACTCCGCTGCAGAGTGAAAATCTCATTCTGGAAACATCCCCCAGGCTGTGGCTAAGCCATGTCTCCGCAATATCCTTTCTTTCAGGAGTGCTAGTCCTGCAAGGTTCGCAGGAGAGTTTTAAGCAAAGGTTGCTACACTATGCATACATTAATTACCAAAAAGCTTTTGATAGTGTACCCCACTCATGGTTACTACAAATATTGCAAATATACAAAGTATATCTGAAATTGATACAGTTCCTAAAGATAGTAATGAAAAATTGGAAAACCACACTTAATATCCAAACAAATTCAAATATCACATCACAGCCGATACAGATTAAGCGTGGAATATACCAAGGAGACTCATTAAGTCCTTTCTGGTTCTGCCTTGCTCTAAACCCACTATCCAACATGCTAAATAATACAAATTATGGATACAATATTACTGGAACATACCAACACAAAAACACACATTTGCTATACATGGATGATCTAAAACTACTGGCAGCAACAAATCAACAACTCAACCAATTACTAAAGATAACAGAAGCATTCAGCAATGATATAAATATGGCTTTTGGAACAGACAAATGTAAGAAAAACAGCATAGTCAAGGGAAAACACACTAAACAAGAAGATTACATATTGGATAACCACAGTGACTGCATAGAAGCGATGGAAAAAACAGATGCCTATAAATATCTAGGATACAGACAAAAAATAGGAATAGATAATACAAATATTAAAGAAGAACTAAAAGGAAAATATAGACAAAGACTAACAAAAATACTGAGAACAGAATTGACAGCAAGAAACAAGACAAAAGCTATAAATACTTATGCTATACCAACTCCGCCAAAGCCGGTCCCAAGCCTGGTTGAAAAAGGAGGAGGGGGGGAGGAGTAACACCTCGTTAAAAAACCTTGGTTCACCTGGCCCGGGTGATAGTACCTCGTGAGGTTCCCTTGCCAGGGAAACGGTGAAGACCTCAACGGCAGTGAAGGCGGCGATGAAGATCATCAGAACGGCGGAACTGGCGGAAGAGGCAGGCTTTTGTATAAAAGCACCAGACTGTAGCGTCTGTTCCCACAGTGGGCGGCTGCAAAAGGCGTCTGTCCCACATGTTAGTGGCGGCCTCACTTATAATTCTAAGCTAAATGCTTGAATTTTTATCATCGAAAGGTTCAACTACCTTTCCCCAAACCAAACTTTAACCTAAGACATGATGGTAAATTTCAAAATGAAAACTACTCCAGGAAGTAACCAATCTTCCATCGCTATTCATGGCGGTGCAACTAGGTCTTTGGATTCTGGAGAGCCTAGAACATCATGTAAGGAAGAGTCGGAGCTTCCTAGTACTTCTTCAAAGATAAGACCCAAGAAAAAACATCTACTGGGGACTCTGAATATCAACACACTTATGAAAGTTGGAAAACTAAAACACATAACGGACACTATTAATCAACGCAACATACTTATATTAGCTCTTCAAGAAACAAGGTATCTGGATGAAAATGCATTTGAATCAGGTGGATACAGGATCTACAAAGGAAAACCAGCCATTAAAAATTCCAATAATACGACTATATTAGGGACCGCATTTATGGTCAAACAGCAACTTACGGAATCAATAACTAATTTTAGCCCCCCATCAGAACGAATTTCATTTCTGACGTTCAAGTCAGGCAATAAACGCTACACTATTATTAATGCACATGCACCTATTAACCGACATAACAGAACAAATGTTGACAAAGTGGAAGATTTTTGTGAAATGCTTGAACACGAAACATCCATATCACCTAAAGAACATATAAAAATTTTAGTGGGAGACTTTAATGCACAAGTTGGCAAATAAATAAAATTTAAATCAGTAGTTGGAGATTATCCAGCACATGCAAGAACCAACAGAAATGGGGAAAGACTCATAGATTTTTGTAGACAGTTTAATCTAAAATTAATGTCGACATGTTTCAGGGAACTTGCAAGAAAGAAAAAAACGTGGGTATCACCTAATCCAAATCAAGGTGAATATCAGTTGGACCATGTGGCAATAACGACTCGCAACTACAAGGAAATCTTGGATGTCAGAGTGAGGAAGGGCCTAAACATAGACTCAGATCATTACCTGACAGAAATAAAGACCATGTTCCAACCAAACAAACCAAAACCAAGAAGATTTCCAAGAGTAAACACTAAATTTCACCTGCAAAAGCAGGACAAATTCTGTCATATACTAAACACACGAAAAATGGATAATTGGGAAGAAATTAAAGAAACAATGATAGAGTCAGTTAAAGAAATGGGACAGCCACGAAGAATACCAAAACACAGATGGTGGAACGAGCTGTGTGATGAAGCAATTGACAATCGACTAAAGGCATGGAAAAAATGGTTGGTTGGTTGTTTTGGGGAAGAGACCAAACAGCGAGGTCATCGGTCTCATCGGATTAGGGAAGGATGCGGTAGGAAGTCGGCCGTGCCCTTTCAAAGGAACCATCCCGGTATTTGCCTGGAGAGATTTAGGGAAATCACGGAAAACCTAAATCAGGATGGCCGGACGCGGGATTGAACCGTCGTCCTCCCGAATGCGAGTCCAGTGTGCTAACCACTGCGCCACCTCGCTCGGTAAAGGCATGGAAAAAATGGAACAGTAATAAGATGATATGGCATTGATAACTGAAAACCGAACAGACGCAACAGTTATGCTTGATATGTTACACGAGATTGCTGAAAAGACTGGGCTAAAAATATCCTACGAAAAAACCGAGTATATAGAACACAAACATAATACAGAAAAGTTTATGAAAACAAAGTATGGAAAAATTAAAAGAGTTGATAGATTCAAATACCTGGGGGAGTGGATCCAAGCCAATGGACTGGATAACACAACAAATAAAGAAAGAATAAAAAAGTTGGAATTTGCATATAAATTAACACAAAACTACTACAATAAGAAATCAATATCCATACAAGCAAAGATTAAACTTTATAATTCAGTTATTAGGACACAAGCAACATATGTATCAGAGTGCCTAACATTGAATAAGAAAGGCGAATTAAGAGAACTAGAAAAAAGAGAGAGAAAAATATTAAGAAAAATTCTAGGTCCTGAGAAAAACAAGGAATATAGGTGGATTAAAAGGAGAAATGAAGACCTATACAAAAATACAGAAAAGATCACAGATACAATGAGGAAGAGACGGCTAAAATTTTATGGACATTTAAAAAGAATGGAAGAAACACGTATTACAAAGAAAATTTTTAATTACGTTAGTAAGCTGAAAAACACTGTAGGATGGATAGAAGCAGTAAAGAAAGACGCCAACAAAATAGGTGTTACAGAAGAAATAATACGTGACAGGAATAACTTTAGGCTACTTATATAAAACGCAAACTATGAAGAAGATGCGCCAAAACCTCGACCCAAGAGAGTGTGGACAGATGAGCAGAGACGAGCAGTTGGCGAGAAAATGAAGAAGTACTGGGAAGAACGGAAGAAAAAGAAACACCATAAGTCTTAAGTTGTATGCGGTCCATAGCTGGCCAAATTCATAATAAAAAAAACAAACTTATGCTATACCAATATTGACCTATTCATTTGGAGTAGTGAAATGGAGTAACACAGACCTAGAAGTACTCAATACACTTACACGATCACAATGCCACAAATATAGAATACATCACATGCATTCAGCAACAGAAAGATTCACATTAAGCAGAAAGGAAGGAGGAAGGGGATTTATCGACATAAAAAACCTACATTATGGACAGGTAGACAATTTAAGAAAATTCTTTCTAGAACAAGCAGAAACTAGCAAAATACACAAAGCAATCACTCATATAAATACATCGGCTACACCACTGCAATTTCATAACCACTTCTACAACCCTTTAGATCACATAACATCAACAGATACGAAGAAAGTAAATTGGAAAAAGAAAACACTACATGGCAAGCACCCGTATCATCTAACACAGCCACACATTGATCAAGACGCATCCAACACATGGCTAAGAAAAGGCAATATATACAGTGAGATGGAAGGATTCATGATTGCAGTACAGGATCAAACAATAAACACCAGATATTACAGCAAGCATATTATTAAAGATCCCAAGATAAATGCAGACTTTGCAAACAACAAATAGAAACAGTAGATCACATCACAAGCGGATGTACAATACTAGCAAATACAGAATACCCCAGAAGACATGACAATGTAGCAAAAATAATACATCAACAGCTTGCCTTACAACATAAACTAATAAAACAACACGTTCAGACATAAAAGTATGCACCACAAAATGCACTGGACAATGATGAATACAAATTATACTGGAACAGAACCATTATAACAGATAAAACACCACCACTTAACAAACCTGACATCATACTCACCAATAAAAAGAAGAAATTAACACAACTAATCGAAATATCCATACCCAATACAACAAATATACAGAAGAAAACAGGAGAAAAAATTGAAAAATACATCCAACTGGCTGAGGAAGTCAAGGACATGTGGCATCAGGATAAAGCTGACATTATACCAATTATACTATCAACTACAGGAGTCATACCACACAATATCCACCAGTACATCAATGCAATACAGCTACATCCAAACTTATATATACAGCTACAGAAATCTGATACTTGTTCAATTACCCGAAAGTTCCTAAATGCAATGTAACATATACCGTACAGTTAAAAGGAAGTCACGCTTGATCAAGGTCCGCATCACTTTCCATTTTTAACCAGACATAATGTCTGAGAAAGAAAAGAAATAATAATAATTTACTATGAATGAAATAAATGCTATAAGTAGTATGATTTATAAGCATTTTCCTGTAGGTCATTAGAGGAGAAAATCAAAGGATTTTCCTTAAAGGAGTGCAACCTTCTCGAACATCACTGAGTTTCCTCTCAAATTCTCTTGTATAAGATGGGTTGGAGATTTTGAGGTCACGTAACGAGCTCTGGAATTTGTTCCGCATTTGAAGTATGTTACCGAAGTACATAAAAGACCACAAGAAACTATGAGCTTTGAAAAAGTTGGTTGGTTTGTGGGATTAAAGGGACCAGACTGCAATGGTCATTGGTCCCTGAAAAAGTTGAACAACATTTAAGAGACAAATTGGTCTGTGCATAACTTCAGTTTCTTATGTTATTGTCAAATGAACATAAGTTTTTAAGTAGGTATCAGCCTTATGACTCTCACTTCATAAAGAAAACTGTTATGGAAATGCTGATAAATTTTAGCAAATGACGTACTATTGATATTACCAAAACATGTAGGTGTGATCCTAAAACAAGTCATCATGTAGATACTGAATTTGGTGCCACTGCTGCTAGCAAGAACTACATGCAACTGGATAGCCTTATCTTCAGAAATAAGTGCACAAGTATTTTGCAAAGTCTGTATCTAAAAATTACTGAGAAAACTCCTTTGAAATTAAAGACTGTCAAAGGTGGCACATGTTTACCACCTGACGTTATGCACACCTCCATTTTGAGAAATTTTCAAGTTACTACTGAGAGAGAGAGAGAGAGAGAGAGAGAGAGAGAGAGAGAGAGAGACTGAGACTTCATCAACAGATGAAGTAGTGAAGGGAGAGTATTTTAAATTTTGTAAATATTCTGAAAAACAACTAAAACAATTAAATTCAAGAACAAACTTGATCACTTACTGATGAATTTACTGCAAAGTGTGAACCACAACCTTTTATGATTGTTTCATGGAAATGCTGCAGCTGGAAAAGGCTTTTCTGTTAGCAAACGAGATTTAGTTGAAAACTTAGAAAATACAATTTTTGTAGAAATAAATGTCTGCAATGCAATAAAACTGTGAGGTTGTCTGGTACCGAGCGCCGCAGGTTTCAAATCCGTGCCAGACAACATGGACCACGATTACCACTAGAGGCAGCCATAAGCCGTGGCCATGCGCGTTGCTGGCTCGGGTGTAAATTGAGGGCACCACGGTGGAGCACGTGGTCCCAGCAGCCAATAGCGATGTACCTTATCCTGCATTTAAGCACCTGCCTCTCGCTCAGTGAAGCAGTCTGATATTCGCGTGGTCTATTGACATCTGGCCTACACACAGTGTGTGTACATTACTTTGTTTCAGTGTACGAGTGGACATTGTGGATTCGTGAGGTTGTCGCTTGTGACCCCGTTGCTTCTTGTATGTTATTGTTCATAAGATCTTGGTCGGTCATCCATCATTGTTCATGTCCATCCTTTCCCATTAGTTTGTCTGTTTGTGGGCCACTCCCATTTGGTCCTGCCATGCTTTGTTCTCGGCAACCCTGTGACCGGAATGGCTGTGGTTACGACGGGTTGTTTACGTAATAGAGAGAAACAACTGAATGTGGACATTACTATATCGTGTATACTAGCTGTGAAGAATGCTTCATCAAAAAGAGTACAAGCCTCAAAAAGAGAAGAAATCTGATGAAAGTGAAGTGGCCAATATTACAAGGAGAACTGTTCAAGAAATAAGACTTCAGGAGGCGCGGAGGGGGGGGGGGGGGGGGGGAGAAAGAAAGAAAAAAAAGTTGTAGAAAAGGCAAAGGGATAAGCTGAAGTTTTAGATGAAATTTCAACTGGCTAAGAAACTTGAACAGTGAATGTTTTACTGCAGAATGTAGCATTTGACAAATATTTATTGTACTTTAATAATTGTTGTATCGTCTTAAGGAAAATTGTAGAATGTTACTGCATTACTATGTTAAAACAATATGTATTTTAATTGGTGTAATGGAAAAAATATGTCTGAAAATAGTCGTACCCCATCCTAGGTGAGAGTTAAATATTTTTATAGCATTTGGTATTTGATAAATGATATATATAGTTACATTATTTATGATTGTACCAAGCACATTTTCAAGAAGTTGTGAATTTAATCAGTGAAAATCAGTAGAATCGCTGTTTGTTAGGTGACAGCTTGTTGAATATTGAAAGTAGAGCAGATACCTAATGCCAAGCTGTGTGTATTCGACTACACTGCCTGAGCACTGTTGCGCACTGATAGTTAACTGTTCATCCATTTGGTGAAACTTGTCACAGCCTGAAGATCAGTTCTGGGTTGAGAGACACTCACTAATACAATGTGAAAAATAGTTCCTTAGAAATGCAAGCAGTATTTTGTCTGACCTCTTACACTGACTGTGTGACAATATAATGTATAATCAGGATAGACACATCAGATGTACTGTTCTGTACACATGCAAGACAAGTGAGAAGCG
Organism: Schistocerca nitens; assembly: GCF_023898315.1. Taxonomy (NCBI): domain Eukaryota; kingdom Metazoa; phylum Arthropoda; class Insecta; order Orthoptera; family Acrididae; genus Schistocerca; species Schistocerca nitens. The sequence goes on along the minus strand of NC_064614.1, from coordinate 1,308,416,432 downwards.
TTGTTCAGAGAGGAAAGCTTTAAACATCACATCAAGTGAGAAGGACTATAACTTGGTAACAGGAACTGCTTTTTATCATGTTGTGTTCTGTTTAGAAATACTATTCAGACACATCGAAATTTATTTAATGCTCACTTTTGTTTCAATTTACAGATTAATGTGGCTGCTGATAGACCAGAATCCCCTTCAGCTGACAGCTTGCATTCGAGCACAAGTAGCCTGGATGTGGAAATAGCAGAGGGTGAAGGGACAGTGTTGCGGTGGTACACTACTGTAATTCGTATTATATATATTCTTTTGTGGTGTACACTGTATGCAATAGCTGTCCAGATGGAGTTTGGTGTTATATACCTCATTGTGTCAGCATTGTGTCTTATTTGGCTAAACACAAGAGTTGGTCCTAAGAAGAAAGGAGAAATAAGTGCATACTCAGTTTTCAATCCAAACTGTGAGTCAATAGATGGTACACTGAAAGCTGAGCAGTTTGAAAGAGAAATCAGATACGGGGCAGCAAGTGTCCACTGACATTTCCTACATCTATGTTCACAGAATATTGTTAGTGCCAGGATTTGTCACATAACAAGGTGGCACAGATATATGAAAGAAGCGTCTCACATTTTACAAATAAAACTGGCAAAACTCTGCTTGTCAACAAAATGTACATACTGGTTTTCTACCTCTCGCTCAGTGCCTTTTCATTCCTCTGACCTCCCTCCTGAAGTTCAACAAGGTCGTGTTACAAGTCACTATTATAAACCCATTATAAATATTTTCCTACGGTATATTACATTTGTTTAAGTATGCAGGTTGGTGTGACTGAAAACTGATATTAGTGGCTTGTGGAGACACAGTTGATTCCTAGCAGCATGGCATCTGGGTCATTCCATGTCAAATCAACCAATTGTACTACATGATTTGAACCATGACCTCTCAGATTTGGATGAATTTTTTTTTCAGGTAATTTATCCACTAACACTAGTTTAAATTTCAAAATTTTCTGACCTATGGTTTTTGAGTTTCAAGGGTTTAAAAATAAAAAACCTCTGTTTTTGATCAATCGATGACTGTTTTAAAATGCTGTAGCTAAAAAACTATACAACCTAGAGAGCTCAAACTTGCACCATTGTTTTCCTCTAAAAATTCCCTTCAATTTGATATGTAACATGACTATGCTATCTAAATCTGAAAATTTTAAACTATTCCAAAAAGCATTTTTTGAAATTTCCAAAATAAGTACCCTCAGATTTTTTATAAAAATTGTGTGTGTTGACCAGTCTGACGGACTACGTGCATGCAAAATTTCAAGATGGGATCTCAATGGGTTCTTGCATCAAATAATATTTTACTACCGCAATACACACTAGTGAGGTGAAAAGCAGACTATTTCTAGGCTATGAATACTAAGGTAGGCCTATGTAATTCTAACAAACTTAAATTATTATGTTAGCCTTTTTATGCAACATTACCCTCTCATTGTTTGTTAATTCATTAAATGATATAGTGTTGTTTTAATTTAATGTTCATGATTCTTTTAACTGTGCATCAGAAGGAAGCTAACACTTTTTAATTGGTACTATACGTGCTTTTAAAAAAAAATTAATTAATAAAGCCACTCACCTTCATCCTTAGTTGTAAATGACAGAGATTATCTTTTTCTTGGTTTTCCAGTGTTATTTGTAATCATTTACAACAAGTTCCTTATATTAGATTAACTTGTTGATATTTGCATGGATAGAACTGTATTGGTATTTACAAAGTTAATACACATGGTATTTATACAACTTAGTGTTTAGTGAGAGTAGGTGTAACATAATTTAAATGTGCTTCTTTTATGACGACACACACACACACACACACACACACACACACACACACACTCATACACTAGAAAAGTCTCGTTTTTTGTCGCAGCAGATGAAATGGTTTGTTTACTGAGGTGTCATGCATCATTGCTGGCTGATTGCAGCTGAGTACGTGTGAAGCCACTTGGCTACTTCCTCATTCTTACTACTTCTCCTCTTCCTACCACTCCCCTCAGCTTGTAGTCAGTAATGCCACTACTTCTTGCTGCTAGCCTAGCAGCTGCAGATGAGAGGCAGTGTGTTATGACAAGTGGTTTGTTTGGATCTGATTCACAGACTGTAGACCCAGAGGTCAGAGACGGCTGTCATGGGCACATGCAATTGAATGTGTGTGAGCTCTCATTTCCTGACAAAAGCTATGGCTGAAAATTTAGTTGTGACAGTGTGGTTGTCTTTTCTATGAGCCTGTCTGTGGCTCAGCAATTATCTTTACAGTGAGTTGCTACACACTCTCATTATTATTGATTCTCAGTGTCTCACCACAACTACATTGTACAGTGTGTCGTTTTACAGACATTTTATTTATTCTAGTACATTTTGGCACTTAAAGAGTAGTTTATATGTTGGAAAGTATGGACGATAAGAAGGAGGAAATGGTATCAGTTGCTGGCAGTTTGTACGCTATGTACTCATATATTTCTCAAAAGAAAAATCACAAAATAGATATAACACAGTGGGTAATAACTGACAATAACAAACATAATAGAACCAACATTTTATTGGCGGTCACCTACAGTGTTAGTTTACACAATTCTTTCTCCTCTTATACACTTCTTTCAAGAGGCCTACTTTTCCTGGGGTTATTTCGGAAATCTGTGAAGGTATTTTAAATCTGTTATGCAACTCCAAGAAAATGTGAATTTTTGTCACCAAAATCTCTTGCCCAATGTAAAGTCCCGAGCAACTGGATAAAATCGCAGGAGACGCCTGTATATAAGAAGCGTAGAAGGACGGATCCTCAAAATTACTGACCAATATCCTTAACATCGGTTTGTTGCAGGATTCTCGAACATATTCTCAGTTCGAATATAATGAATTTCCTTGAGACAGAGAAGTTGCTGTCCATGCATCAGCTCAGCTTTAGAAAGCATCGCTCCTGCGAAACGCAACTCGCCCTTTTTTCATGTAATATCTTGCGAACCATGGATGAAGGGTATCAGACGGATGCCATATTCCTTGACTTCCGGAAAGCGTTTGACTCGGTGCCCCACTGCAGACTCCTAACTAAGGTACGAGCATATGGGATTCGTTCCCAAATATGTGAGTGGCTCAAAGACTTCTTAAGTAATAGAACCCAGTACGTTGTCCTCGATGGTGAGTGTTCATCGGAGGTTAGGGTATCATCTGGAGTGCCCCAGGGAAGTGTGGTAGGTCTGCTGTTGTTTTCTATCTACATAAATGATCTTTTGGATAGGGTGTATAGCAATGTGCGGCTGTTTGCTGATGATGCTGTGGTGTATGGGAAGGTGTCATTGTTGAGTGACTGTAGGAGGATACAAGATGACTTGGACAGGATTTGTGATTGGTGTAAAGAATGGCATCTAACTCTTAATATAGATAAATGTAAATTAATGCAGATGAATAGGAAAAAGAATCCTGTAATGTTTGAATACTCCATTAGTCATGTAGCACTTGACACAGTCACGTCGATTAAATATTTGGGCATAACATTGCAGAGCGATATTAAGTGGTACAAGCATGTAATGGCAGTTGTGGGGAAGGCGGATAGTCGTCTTCGGTTCATTGGTAGAATTTTAGGAAGATGTGATTCATCTGTAAAGGAGACTGCTTATAAAACACTAATACGACCTATTCTTGAGTACTGCTCGAGCGTTTGGGATCCCTATCAGGTCGGATTGAGGGAGGACATAGAAGCAATTCAGAGGCGGGCTGCTAGATTTGTTACTGGTAGGTTTGATCATCATGTGAGTGTTACGGAAATTCTTCAGGAGCTCAGGTGGGAGTCTCTGGAGGAAAGGAGGCGTTCTTTTCGTGAATTGCTACTGAGGAAATTTAGAGAACCAGCATTTGAGGCTGACTGCAGTACAATTTTACTGCCGCCAACTTACATTTTGCGGAAAGACCACAAAGATAAGAGAGATTAGGGCTCGTACAGAGGCATATAGGCAGTCATTTTTCCCTCATTCTGTTTGGGAGTGGAACAGGGAGAGATGATGCTAGTTGTGGTACGAGGTACCCTCCGCCACGCACCGTATGGTGGATTGCGGAGTATGTATGTAGATGTAGGTGTATTTCGTCTTATTAAAATCACAATCAGTAGTCTTAATGAAACACACAAAACATTTGGCTTGCTTTCACCATCTAAAACCAGTTTGTTACAAAAGATGATAATAAGTGCTTAAGATTTTTGTTCACATCAGGAAATGCCATCTGCCTGCACGATTTTTTTTTTTTTAGATATTTCTTTGTTTGCACTATTGTTTCTTGCACCATAGCTGCAAAGACAGATTGTCAACGTACGTCTTAACATACCGTTGAGATCTCAAAATTTGGCAGGGAAGAATGCTTAAACTTGTCTGGAAATCAGGGAATTTCACTTGGGGAAGCTTGTGGGATCCCTGTTGATGTTCCATTCAAAACATCTTATAGACACCCGACTATAGGGAAATGGGTCACTAGGAAGGGGCTACGGGGGGACTGTTTCTTGGTTGCAGGGTATGCCCCACTCCTTTGGAAATGTAGTGGTACTCCCCAGTACAGCAAAGATTTTGATGAGCAGTTTTAGGCAGATCTTGACAGCCTAAGGATTACTGAGTAGGTTAGGTGGGTGACTGACTTCAGCACTTGCTCCAACTCGGCTATAGTAAATGGATTTTTCCAAACTCTGTGCTCATTGTCCATGCAGTGACAGCTCATGTACAAAATTTTACCAATGTGTGGGCCTAAAGCCTTTTGACTTACAGGGGTAGTATTGTGATGAAATTGAGTATATTAATTTTCCATATCTAAAATTGAACTGTTTAACATTGAAAGGAATTAAAAAAGGTATTATGGTAGCAGTGGAAATCAAACAAGAACTGACAAATTGGCAGTCCATGTGCTTGACCACATCATCATTATGTTAACTGTTCCTCAAAAATCCCACATACTCCATGCTTGCACAGTAAGTTACAGGCACCATCACAGAAAAATACTGACCTGGAGCTGTGAGCAACGTGGCACTCACAGTGCTGATGCTGAAAAGGATGACAGTCGAAAACAAATAGCTGCATCCCTTCTCAGAGTTGACCGTAGTGTGGTTGACCATTTCAGCACTTGACACTGGTTTTTGTTATCGTGGAGCACTATTTTTCAGCTATTTTATTTGTGTGCCAGCATGAATCTAAAGAGAAATTACTTATTTTAGTGTGATATTTACAGTGTGCTGCAGCATATTAGCAAATGGTAACCGGCCACCACAGCTTACATGGCTCACATGTAGGCATCCTGCAGGAGGTCATTGCAGGTGCGAATCTAGCTGCGAGTTCTAGAAATCTAATACCTTGACAGTGTTTATTTGGTTTCTTCTTCATATGTTAAATCGTAGACAAGAATCAGACAGAGTGCTCAAATGTGTGTTTTGCTTGAGTGTTTTGCGTGTTTATGTTTTTAAAGTTCTCAAAGTAGAAGTTTCTTTAAACATATGAAAGGCTTCTTTCTGCTTTCTAATATTGAAATTGCAATCTTTATTCCACTAGGGTACCGGTGTTCTTCACGGTAGGTGAGCTGGATTACTTGTAAGAACTCATGCAGTCGCTGCATCATTGATAATACTAAAATATTTATAGTCTCTCCATCAGCAAGGATGATGTGGTTAGAATCTTAATCTGGTCCTCAATTGTTCCATGACATTTCATCCAGTCTGCTTTGTTAACTTTCTACTTTCCTGCTGGGTTAGTGGGGTTTGAATGACAATCCTCTGTGTTTCTAAAGCATTGTGGTCTGATATTCCAGCGGAGGTCTGCAGGAAAGTTTAGTAAACGTAGAGCTATGTGGACTGTGGATAGCTATTTTACTTGTTTCAGAATCAGTGTTGACATTCAAGATATAAAGACCAAATCTATCCATAATTTCTAGTAAAGCTGCTCAATAACTGTCTTGATATTCACATCCCCAAGCATAGCTGTAGGCATTAAAATCTCCACAAATAATTAATGGTGTTTCTATCTGGCTCATTGTACAATGCCCTTCTCGGTATGACAGTTTTCTTCCAACAGTAAAGTGATACTGTCAATATTTCTTAGTCAATTATTCTGGTCCTAATAGCCACCACCTGAAGACGATTAATGCTCAACTTATCAATTTTTATTGCCTCACAGGGTAAATGAAAACTTAGTGGAATAGCTACACCTCATCTTTCTTCTTCCCAATCATCTCTAAATACAGGAAAGCTGAAGATCCTAGTTTGAACTATGTTTTACAGATGCATGCCAACAAAATGGCTCTCAAAATTAATTCACAATGCAAGACATCTTTAGTTCCACTGCAAAATTGCAAGTAACTGTTGGTTTGGTTTCATATAAATGGCTCCTGACAGCATGGACATAGCTTCATCTATGAGTTTATTGTAAACCTAATTATTATTATTATTATTATTATTATTATTATTATTATTATTATTTTTACTATTAAGAATTCACTCCTACTCTGCAAGATTTTCTGATTACAACTATGTGATTTCGAGTTTGCTGGCGGGCTCGGTCACTGCCCTGCCCATTCTCTATGCTGTTGTTGCAGTGTTTGGATTACGTCAGCTAACTGAACTTGAGCTACTGGCGCTCCTCTCAGATACCCGTTGTTATAGGGATGGAAATTCTGTGTAACTATAACGTGCAGGAGGCTCATTTAGAAGTTTCTGCGTATGTGGCCTGTTATCTCCTACATTCTTAGCGTAGGCCATACTGTGTTATATTTCTTGTTGATGTTTCTAAGCTCAGCCTGACCTGTCTGTAGCGAGACGTGGGCTGCAACAACATACACGACAACACTTCTTCCATGCAAATAACTACTGAATGCGAATTGTCACATTTACTTCCACAAAAACAATTAAAGGCCTGTGAGCTGTCCATCTGTATCTGTTGTTATTCCTTTGTGTACTGGAAGCAGCTGCAGGTCTCCACATGGTTAATGACTTCTTGAGGGTTAGGTTCAACAGTATGCACATCAGTTACCTCCACTTGCCATTTTTCCCCATTCTTTTATTTGTTGTCCTTTTGTCAATGTCAAGTTTCAACTTGGCATCTTCTGTCGTCTCTTAAAGTCCATCTCCTCATCACTGATTGGGTGAATAGGTCTTATCCGAGCTGTGAGTAGCTGCTGATACTATGCACATATCTGCTTGTCTCTTCTCGACATTATCGTATTGTGGGTATCCATAGTGAGGTCCTGTACAACACTGGCAACAGTCACCCAAGTTTTAAGATCTACAGGTAAGTCAGTCTGACCTTCCTCTCTGTACTCTCTGCTGCCCATATAGTCCTTTGGGTATCAAAATGAAAGTAATTCTGTGTTTTCTATCTTGTACAATTCACGCACACTTAGAGTTGCATTTATTTCTATTCGAACATGTGAAGATAGTTTTTTTTGTAGATTATAGAGATGTGGTGCATGCTGTATATGGTAAGAATTGTTAAGATTTCAGTCTACAAAACTGTTGAAGAAACTGTGGCTGTTGAAATCAGTTTGCTCATTTATAATGTTTTGGGAAAATATTTCTCTGAGCAACAGTGTCTCAAGTTGTAAGAACAGGTCTAGGTGACTGTGTGTGTGTGTGTGTGTGTGTGTGTGTGTGTGTGTGTGTGTGTGTTGATGCACTTGGTGAGCTTTTTTCACAGTGGTTGTCTGAGAGAATCAGTAGACTGTTTGTAACACATTTAATAAGCTCTTCTTGGGGAATTGTTGCTCTCTAATTTATATACTTCACTGTGTTCTACTAAGGATGTGTCAATAGTGTTTAGTTGTGCTAGGTAAGTCATAACAAATTTTGTTGTTTGTGGACAGTAATATTTTTATATAAGTGTTCTTAAACAAACTGACATATACTTAGGTATGGTTTACTTGGATGCATCTGTTCTGTGCCACTGTCTCTTGCTTAGTGCCTTCGTTAACATTACTAGACAGTATTCTGCTTGACAACCTGCCAATTACTTTCACTGAGTACCCATTGTAATTGTAAAACAAGGTGAACTGTGTACTGCTATATAAGTGCACTATGTTCCCTAGGAAATTTATAGGATGATCAGTTTCATATTCTGTAGTGAACGACATATTTTTGAGAAACAAATTAAATACTAAAATAAATTCACCGAGTTCATTTTTTGGTACCCGTAAACTAAAAATAAAGTTTTAATGGACAAATCTCTCTTGCATTTTTATTCCAACTTATGGATATCTCCTGGCTTATGAAGGTGTTACAATTTTTTTTTTCCTCATATGACTATCCAAGTGACATGGAAACGAGATGTGTTTTTAATGGAAAATTGGATATTTAGTCAATGGCTGTAATTTACACAACAGATATTTATATAACTTAGAAGTAAAGGAGACAACTTACTAAATAGTAAAAGCGTACACACACACATATAAATTTGCAGAGCAAGGCCAACTCAAATCTGCAAAGTGAAAGAAAGCGGCCACTGACCCTGAGCATGTTGCACGTAGCAGCATGTTCCGACAACACTGCCTTTGGCCATAGTTTTGCAATTACCATACATTCTGGTGGAAGATGAATTGGTGATTGTGCCCGCATAAAATGCTGTGCAGAGATTTCCACAGAACTGGTATATGACAGGGCATGGCTCCTTTTGTGGGTGGCCCTGCCTCTGATTGGACAGGATGGGCCTGGGTTAAGATCTATACCCACACCCCTACCCATCAGCTCCTCTCTTCCAGTCCGGCATGCAGCTTCACAATTGTGTGTTGCATCCCGTGCCCATACCCTGCTGCCTCCCTCCACCGCAACCTCCCGGCTCAACTGCAGTTCCAGCACGCGCGTGTGCATGCACCTGTGAGCAGCGGTCTATATTTTTCATTCCTTTTTATGTGCCAGTCTATGACTCAACACTTCCACAATTCAGCCAGCTGTCTCCTTTATGTCTAAATTATTTACATTGTGCCAGAACTTTCCTAACAGCAACATATTTATGTATGTTGGAAACAAGAAATAGATGAAGGATTCCATTTACAACTGCTTTGTATATTTAATTTTATTTTATGTGTGTATCTCACAAATAGAGTTGCCTCAGTGGCCAAGACAAGTGATTAAGGCACAGATCTCTTACTCAGCAGGGACCTCTGGTCATCCGGAGAGAGAACTGCAGTATCGTCTGTCATCGAAATGTCTGAAAATGTGCAATGTCTACCCTTTAAGTCTGTTCGACAAAGATTGTAGAAAGCGAGACTGGAACTGTAGCAAAATTTAAACATTACAAAAATACTCACCTAAATTGAATTCTAAGTTATCTCCATACATCTTGCACATATCTTGCAGAATTTTTCAGTTGTTTTATACAGTTTTGAGCTGTTTCTTCAGATATTCCTACAATAAAACTATGGAATTAAATTTGTACTATTAAATAAGCACTAATGCTAAAAGTAATCACTTTTTCCATGTTACAAGCAGTACCTTTTTCTTTCTGGATAACATAGGAAATTGCTTCCTGAACATCTTTAGCCATATTTTTTGCATCACCACAGATGAATACGGAACCACCTTCATCGATTAGTTTTGTTACAAATTCTTTCCCATAAAGTCTCACATTATCCTGAAAAGGAATATTGTATAAATAGAGGAATCAAAGCAATGGTATCATATTAATGTGTAAATAAGTCATAAAATATAAATAAATTGTGAATTTAATACAATACAGGACAATCTTGTGTAGATAACAAGACACTTGAAGGATTAAACGTAGCAGCTACATTGCCCTGTGGCTCTAGCCTGACTGGGATGAGGGCTTCTGTCTGGTGAAGTAGGTGGGGAGAAGAGGGGCAGGTGGGATGAAAGACAATAAGGCGAGAGCATAGAAGATCACTGTGGCACATGCAAAAGAAGTAATGTACAAAGGCAGGCAGCATTTGTTTGAGGGGTGGAGCAGGGCGGGCAGAATATGATAGTGTAATGGAAGTTCCACAGAAAGAACAATATCGAGTGCAGCTCAGTGTTTCATACTATCACAAAATAGTGGAGCGAGTGTAAGGGACACGATACTTGAGTTGGGGTGGCAATAATTGAAACAAAGTTCAGTTTCATTGTGGTAAGATTTTATCATGAAATTACTACCACTGTGTTTTTGCTCTGAAAGCAAAAATATTTTGTGGATTCCAACCTGCATGTGCGAGAAATGTCCAGCATAATGAATTGAAATATTTCGCATTTTTGTCGGACTGTTCTTAAGAAGGATTACAAGAAACTAGTGTGTATATATACAACCCCCCCCCCCCCCCCCCATGAACCATGGACCTTGCCGTTGGTGGGGAGGCTTGCACGCCTCAGCAATACAGATAGCCGTACCGTAGGTGCAACCACAACGGAGGGGTATCTGTTGAGTGGCCAGACAAAAGTGTGGTTCCTGAAGAGGGCAGCAGCCTTTTCAGTAACTGCAGACGCAACAGTCTGGCTGATTGACTGATCTGGCCTTGTAACACTAACCAAAACGACCTTGCTGTGCTGGTACTGTGAACGGCTGAAAGCAAGGGGAAACTACAGCCGTAATTTTTCCCAACGGCATACAGCTTTACTGTATCATTAAATGATGATGGCATCCTCTCGGGTAAAATATTCTGGAGGTTAAATAGTCCCCCATTCGGATCTCCGGGCAGGGACTACTCAAGAGGACATCGTTATCAGGAGAAAGAAAACTGGTGTTCTACAGATCGGAGCGTGGAATGTCAGATCCCTTAATTGGGCATGTAGGTTAGAAAACTTAAAAAGGGAAATACATAGTTTAAAGTTAGATATAGTGGGAATTAGTGAAGCTTGGTGGCAGGAGGAGCAAGACTTCTGGTCAGGTGAATACAGGGTTATAAATACAAAATCAAATAGGGGTACTGCAGGAGTAGGTTTGATAATGAATAGGGAAATAGGAATGCGGGTAAGCTACTACAAACAGCATAGTGAACACATTGTGGCCAAGGTAGACACGAAGCCCACGCCTACCACAGTAGTACAAGTTTATAAGCCAACTAGCTCTGCAGATGAAAACGAGATGGATGAAATGTATGATGACATAAAAGGAATTATTCGGATAGTGAAGGGAGACGAAAATTTAATAGTCACGGGTGACTGGAATTCGATAGTAGGAAAAGGAAGAGAAGGAAATGTAGTAGGTGAATATGGATTGGGAGTAAGAAATGAAAGAGAAAGCTGCCTGGTACAATTTTGCACAGAACATAACTTAATCATAGCTAACACTTGGTTCAAGGATCATAAAAGAAGGTTGTATACATGGAAGAACCCTGGAGATACTAAAAGGTTTCAGATAGATTATATAATGGTAAGACAGAGATTTAGGAACCAGGTTTTAAATTGTAAGACATTTCCAGGGGCAGATGTGGACTCTGACCACAATCTATTGGTTATGAACTGTAGATTAAAATTGAAGAAACTGAAAAAGGCAGGAATTTGATAAAATGACTAAACCAGAGGTTGTACAGAGTTTCAGGGAGGGCATAAGGAAACGATTGACAGGAATGGGGGAAAGAAATACAGTACAAGAAGAATGGGTAGCTTTGAGGGATGAAGTAGTGAAGGAACCAGAGGATCAAGTAGGTAAAAATACGAGGGCTAGTAGAAATCCTTGGGAAACAGAACAAATATTGAGTCAATTGATGAAAGGAGAAAATATAAAAATACAGTAAATGAAGCAGGCAAAAAGGAATACAAATGTCTCAAAAATGAGGTCGACAGGAAGTGCAAAATGGCTAAGCAGAGATGGCTAGACGACAAATGTAAGGATGTAGAGGCATATATCACTAGGGGTAAGATAGATACTGCCTACAGGAAAATTAAAGAGACCTCTGGAGAAAAAAGAAGCACTTGCATGAATATCAAGAGCTCAGATGGAAACCCAGTTCTAAGCATAGAAGGGAAAGCAGAAAGGTGGAAGGAGTATATAGAGGGTCTATACATGGGCGATGTACTTGAGGGCAATATTATGGAAATGGAAGAGGATGAAGATGAAATGGGAGATACGATACTGTGTGAAGAGTTTGACAGCACTGAAAGACATAAGTCGAAGCAAGGCCCTGGGAGTAGACAACATTCCATTAGAACTACTGACAGCTTTGGGAGAGCCAGTCCTGACAAAACTCTACCATCTGGTGAGCAAGATGTATGGGACAGACTTCAAATAGACTTGGAGAAAGCTTTTGACAATGTTCACTGGAATACTCTCTTTCACATTCTAAAGGTGGCAGGGGTAAAATACAGGGAGCGAAAGGCTATTTACAATTTGTACAGAAATCAGATGGCAGTTATAAGAGTCGAGAGACATGAAAAGCAAGCAGTGGTTGGGAAGGGAGTGAGACAGGGTTGTAGCCTGTCCCCAATGCTGTTCAATCTGTATATTGAGCAAGCAATAAAGGAAACAAAAGAAAAGTTCGGAGTAGGTATTAAAATCCATGGAGAAGAAATAAAAACTTTGAGGTTCGCCGATGACATTGTAATTCTGTCAGACAGCAAAGGACCTAGAAGAACAGTTGAATGGAATGGACAGGATCTTGAAAGGAGGATATAAGATGAACATCAACAAAAGCGAAATGGGGATAATGGAATGTAGTCGAATTAAATCGGGTGATGCTGAGGGAATTAGTTTAGGAAATGAGACACTTAAAGTAGTAAATGAGTTTTGCTAAGATGTGTAACCTGACCCACGATCATCAGTATAACTGTAGTGCATATCTGAATCCTATAGCACAATGCGTGTACTGAAATCTCCTAAAAGGAACAGGGCAGTTCATCAACAAGATGAGTGAGGACTCCATTGTCAAGAGGATCATGTGGCGGTAGGTTCACAAAGCACATTGATGGCAACCTGGGCCACTGTCCAAATATCAACTGCTTGTAGTGCTGTGGTTAAGGGCACACGTGAGGAGTGAAAGTTGTCCTTGAAGAACACTGCTACCCCACCTCTCAACCTGTCACCACTAAGGTCATCTTTTCTGTATAGGTGATAGCCTCCAAGTACAGGCATATCAGTCTCTTTAAACTGAGTCTCTTGAAGACAGGTGCAAAAGGATCTGTCCTGTACAATGAGTCTCTATTCCTCCAGATGTCCTGTATCCATTCATATTCCAGTGGAGTATGGGAGCCTTTTTATTTATGTGTGGTTTTGATTTATCCCTATCTTTGCACCACAGTGCTGAGGCTCTTGCAGAGCAAGGTGGGGTTGAGGGGCTGCCTGGGTCAGATGATGAGGCACCCAGCTTCATGGGCTGCCTTTCCTCGCTTACATGCTGGTTTTTGAAGCAACACACAGGGTTAGGGACACGGGGGCTAACCCTAGGTCAGAGGAAACCTGCTATGATGTGTTCAGGCAGTGTCGGGGGACTGAAGATCACAACGAAGGTTGTTGTTTTATCAATTTTGGCATTACTCCTACAAGTACTTTGCTCCACATCCACTATGCCCTGTGATGCCTATCTTATTTTGCATTCGGCAACATCGATGTCCATAATGTCGTGGCAGATGAACGCACCTTTGCTGGAACGAAGGGAGTTATGCAGCTTAACAATGAAGTCGTAATCATCTAATTTTTGTGACTCCCTAAGACGTTCCACCTGCTTTTCCCAGTTAGTCACAACCAGCAAGGAAACATTTTTGCAACTGCTTGTTACAGCAAGTCCTTCTAAACCTTTATGGATATAGAAGGGAGACACTTTTTCAAACGTCCCCTCCTTCCTCCTGATCACTACAAAAATGTTCTGATTCATGACTACTTGAACCCCGATACTAATGACAAGTTGATTATCAGGATGACTAGCCTCCGTCATTCGTTTGGATGAATGGGTGTTAAGTACTCCCAGGCTGTACATCCATCACGCTGGGAGTGGAGAGGAAGATTTCGAAGGTTCCATCTTGGTCCCATGGGCAGCTAGGGAAATATGGATCCACTCAGAGAGAGCCCCATGTGCGCCTGAGTAAGTCTTATACAGATGAGGTACGGCAGGTTCCCCAGATGTCGACCAATAATGACTGTTTCACCTCAACAGCCATGCATCTCATCAGTGCACAACATACCTTGAGACTGAGCTTTTTTTATATAGGGGTTTTAACCTTCCTCACGATCCTGGAATTCGAGCAGAGATCCCCGTTCCCTGTGACACACCGTTGTGCCCCATGGTGGTTGGTGAAGCATGCTCAAAGCTTACAGTGACAGAGGAATGATGCCACTTACCAGTCCCCAGTTCAGGAACCCTCGGGTTGCCAAGCGCACACCCAGCAAACAAAAGATCCTGAGGGCTACTATAGGTTGGTCTGAGAAGTCAAAGGATTTAGAAGGTCAGTTCAACAGAATATATAGTGTCTTGAAGGGGGATGATAAGATGAATAGCAATGTAAGTGAAACAAAAGTAATGGAATGTAATAGAATTAAATCATTTTATGAACAAGATTACTGACTTCCCCTGCAAAAAAATGCCATCTATCTGAGAATTAAATTATGTGATGGTGAGGGGAATTAGATCATGAAATGAGACGTTAAAAGTAGATTAGTTTTCTTACTTTGGCAGCAAAATAACTGACTACAGCTGATTTAGAGAGGATTATAAAAATACAAATTGGCACTAGGAAGAAAAGTATCTCTCAAAAGAGAAATTTATTAATTTAGAATATAAATTTAAGTGTTAGGAAGTTCTTTCTAAATAGGTTTGTTTGGACTGATTGATTTAGGAAGGTTATGGGACTAAATGGCGAGGTCATCAGTCTCACAATTCAAAAATTACTTGTGTAAGATAGAAGAGGTGTCTGCTGAAAGTGGGCGCATCCAGTCAGAGGGGTCAAACTATAAAGCGAGGAAGCTAAAAACACACAAAGCAGAAGGCATAAAAAGGGAAGGTCAAATCTAAAAACTGGAAAAACAAAGGGATTAAGGAGTGGTTTTAGCAAGGACAAGTGGTCATGGGTGCCAGACCCAGAAAACGCAAAGACAGGCCCCAACCACAATCACCCAGCCCCGGGTCCAGGAGTAAAGCAAACCCTTATAACTTAAAATAAAAACCCTTTCACAAAGAAAACTGAGGATCAGTTCAACCATTCGTGAAACGTCTGCTAACATTAAAGACGAAGAATCTGGAAGGCTATACGTAGTACGAAGGGCCAAAAGATGAAGATATTCTACCAAGATATGGTTCCACAGCCACACTGTAGGGGTGGCTCATTATGCAAGAAAGAGCAATGGGCAAGCCTAGTATGATTAAGGCATAGACGGCATAAGATACTGGGCTACTACTCCTGAGAGGAGTGAAAGAAAGACCACCAAACTGCAGTAGTCTCCTCGATTGCATGGATTTTATTACTGACAACAGTAGTACACCAGATATCACTCCACTTTTGAGCAGCGAGAGATTTAATGTGTATCTGCATATCTGTACCTGTAATCGTGAAAGGAAATGAGAGGAAGTATCTGACTCTCTAGGAAAATGGGCGGCTATTCATTCCCCAGCAGGCCCACATGATGGGACCCAGGGAAAGACAACTGAGCAGGTGGCATGGCCAAGAGCAGAGAGTAGGTCATGGATAACAGAGACCAAAGGTTGATGAGAGCAGCATCAGACTACAACGTGCAGGATGCTCACAGAGTTGGTACATATTAAAATACTATGGAAGGAGGTCTCAGTAACAAAATGGAGGGCCCTTTTGATGGCTAGCAGCTCTGCTGTGAACACACTACATGACTGCGGCAGTAAATGGTGTTCCATTCCAGTAGGAGACATAAAAGCGTATCCCATCTTATCCATCATTTTAGAACCATCAGTGAAGAAGATTGTAGCACACTGGAACTCTTAAAGTGTGGAATATACAAGACACTGGACTATCGTAGGGGCGACAGAGACTTTAGGACACTGGAATAAGTCGATCCTAATCCATGGTCTAGGCACCATCCGTGCAGGATGCGAGAGGAAATACACAGGGCACATTCCAGAGAGTGGAGATTGACATCCCGATGGGGGGAATTGAGATGCATTCCAACTGAAATCCCACCCAAGGGCAGGTACCAGGCAGGAGATATCCCTTGTTTGCAAAGAGGACGGAGTACAGGGAATGGTCACGAATCGTCAAATGGTGATTGTTTAACAAACAAGGAGTTGGCTCTGTTGTATATGTAGATGGGGAATCCCTGCTTCTGCGAGGAGACTGTCGATGAGACTAGTGCATGGAAGGAGCCACTGAGCCATAAGCCTGACAGTAATAATCTAGTCTGGTAAAAATGTAGAAGAGTAACATGATCTGCACCCCAAGATGTGTGGGCCAGGAGGCAGAGAGCATTAAGCTTCTGCATGCAGGTAGTTTTCAGGTGGTGAATATGGACACCCATATCAGCTTTTTATCAAAAATAAGGCCCAAGAAAAGGGACTGTGCTACAACATCTAGGCTCTGGTTGCCTAAATAAAGTTCTGGATCAGGGTGCACTGTGGGTCGACAGCAGAAATGCATAACCCACGTTTTGAAGTGAGAAATTGGGAGGCATGGGAAAGGGCCCATGCAGAGACCTGCCAGATGACACCTTGGAGCTGGTAGATGCTATCAAATGGGAGCTGCACCAGATGCAAAAATCTTCGACATACAACACCGAGGTAACCACAGGCCCAACAGTGGTTGCAAGTCCATTGATGGTGATGAGGAAGAGTGAGACATTTAACACAGAACCCTGGGGGATACTGTTCTCCTGGATCTGAGGGGTGCTGAGTGAAGCTCTGACTCCAACCTGGAACAGCAGTGGGAAAAAACTCATGGATAAAAATCAGAAGGGGGCCATGAAAGTCCCAGTCACTGAGGGTAACCAAAATGTGATGGCACCAAGCCATGTCATATTCCATATATGGGTCAAAGTAGACTGTGACAAGGTGTCAGCATTTAGCAAAAGCCTGTTGGACTGCTGTTTCCAACCTGAGTAAATGATCAGTTGTAGATCATCCTTCCTGGAAGCTACACTGATACAGCAACAAAAAGCCCAAAGATTCGAGTGCCCAACATAAACGGAAGTTAACCATCCACCTGTGCAGTTTACAAAGTAAGTTGGTCAAGAGAATGGGTCGGTAGCTATTGAGAGACGGTGGGTTCTTCCTGGGCTTAAGTATGGGGATAACTATGCTGTCTCACTGTTGCAATGGAAAGATACCTGCGAGCTAAATGTGGTTGAAGACCCTGAGTAGATGTTGCCTCTGGGTAAGGTCCAAGTGTTGGATCATCTGATTGTGGATAGAATCCATGCCTGGGGCCAAGTCATGTGAAGAGGTAAGAGCCTGCAAGAATTCCCATTCAGTGAAGGGTTCATTATAGGCGTCATCTCGGAGGGGGGAGACTGAAATAGAGGGAGGGTTCTTCAACTTGCCATTTCTGCCGGAGACAAATAGCAGGAAGAGGACACCAATACTTTTGCAAAGTGTGTCTCGAGATGTTCTGTAAGGATTGTTGGATCAGTACATAGAGTACCGTGTAGGATAAGACTCTCGACAAATGATTGTTGCTGATGGCTGAGGAGGTTACAAAACTTGGGCCGAACCTGCAATGAAGGGAGGAAACATAGTGCTCCCAGCCTTACTTTTTACTCTGCTTAATAAGGTAGCAAGCCTTAGCACAAAGATGTTTCAAAGTGATAAGGTTAGTCTTGAGTCGTTTAAATCATTGCAGCACCCATTGACGATCTTGGATATGGACTGCTACATCCTTGGTCCACCAAAGTCCCGGTTGATAATGAGGGGGAGGTGCGGGTATAGCAGTGTCTGCAGCATGGATAATAGTGTCAATGACGTCTTGCACAACCATATCAATGCAATCTGAGAGAGAGGTGTGAAGTGCACAGCAAACTGGCTCTGTGGAATGCCCAACATGGGGGCCTGTCTGCCTGGCAGTGGCTGGGGAACAATAGAGTCACTGGAAAGTGGTCACTGTCACCAAGATCATCATGGGGTGACGAATGTAGTGAAGCCATGAGAGCAGGGGAGTAGATCATGAAATTGATGGCAGAAAAGGTGCCATGAGCAGAACTGAAGTGTGTAGGAGAACCGTTACTGAGGAGACACAAATCAAAGTATTTAATTATTTGGTTGGTTGGTTGGTTGGTTGGTTTGTGGGATTAAAGGGACCAGACTGCAACGGTCATCGGTCCCTTTGTCCAAAAAATTAAAACCACCTAAAGAGAATAAAAACAAACAGCAGGAAAGACGTCAGACGACACGGGACAAGAAATACGCCGACAGAGATCAGACAAAACAAATTAAAATCACACAGAGTGTGACGGTGGTTGGCCGACCATAGAGAAAAAAAAGGAAAAGCCAACCACCACACATTAAAAACTCAGTTTAAAATCGGAGGCCAAAAGCCAGAATCAACACTAAAAAACGGAAACACTCAGATTAAATGATAAAAACCCCCTGCCCGAATAAAACGTAAAACTAAGCCAGCCATAGCAGGGTCATCAGTTACAAGGGCAAGGAGCGTGTCAGGCAGTGCAAACGTCTGCCTGAGCACAGCTAAAAGCGGACACTCCAAGAAAATGTGGACCACAGATAACATGGAGCCGCAGCGACATAGAGGTGGGTCCTCACGGCGCAATAAGTGGCCGTGGGTCATCCGTGTGTGCCCAATGCGCAGTCGGCATAGGACGACAGACTCCTTGCGAGAGACGCGCAAGGAGGAGTGCCACACAGTCGTCGTCTCCTTGACGGCACGGAGTTTGTTACGGGTGGTCAGACCGCGCCATTCAGCGTCCCCAAGCGAGATAACTGTGCAGCGTAAGACCGCCCTCAAATCAGTCTCCAGAAGGCCAATGTCTAGAGTGGGTTCACTGGTGGCCTGTTTGGCCAGGCGGTCAACACGTTCATTGCCCGGGATACCGACATGACCGGGGGTCCACACAAAGACCACAGAGCGGCCGCAACAGGCAAGAGTATGCAGGGACTCATGGATAGCCATCACCAGACGAGAACGAGGGAAACACTGGTCGAGAGCTCGTAAACCACTAAGGGAATCGCTACAGATAACGAAGGACTCACCTGAGCAGGAGTGGATATACTCTAGGGCACGAAAGATGGCAACCAGCTCAGCAGTGTAAAGGCTGCAGCCATCCTGCAAGGAACGTTGTTCGGAATGGTCCCCTAGAGTTAGCGCATACCCGACATGACCAGCAACCATCGAACCGTCAGTGTAAACAATGCCAGAGCCCTGATACGTGGCCAGGATGGAAAAAAAGCGGCGGCGGAAGGCCTCTGGACGGACGGAGTCCTTCGGGCCCAGTGCCAAGTCGAGCCGAAGGCAAGGGCGAGGAACACACCATGGGGGAGTACGCAAGTGGCCCGGAAAGGAGATGGAACAGTGAAAACCCTAAGCCCGAAGAGAAGCTATTTGACGTGGACCGCGATCGTACAACCAGACCAGGGCCGACGTTCTGGCAGCTGGACGACTGATTGCGGGAACAGGAGACGATAGTTGGGATGCCTGGGCAAGCTAAAAACATGGGCAGCATAAGTGGCCAGCAAACGTTGGCGCCGTAACCGCAGGGGAGGGACACCTGCCTCCACTAGTACGCTGTCCACAGGGCTGGTGCGGAAGGCACCAGTGGCAAGTCGTATCCCGCTGTGTAGTATTGGGTCCAGTACCCACAACGCAGATGGGGAAGCAGAGCCATAAGCCAGACTCCCATAATCCAGACGGGACTGGATTAATGCCTGGTAGAGCCGCAACAGGGTAGATCGGTCGGCGCCCCAGCGGGTGTGGCTCAAGCATCTCAGAGCGTTTAGATGCCGCCAACACGCCTGCTTAAGCTGCCGAATATGAGGCAGCCAAGTCAACCGGGCATCAAGAAGTACACCCAAAAACCCGTGGGTCTCCACCACAGCAAGAAGTTCGCCGTCAAGATAAAGCCGCGGCGCAGGATGGACCGTTCGGCGCCGGGAGAAATGCATAACGCAGGTCTTGGCAGCCGAAAACTGAAAACCAATCTCTACAGCCCAAGACTGCACCTTGCGGATAGCGCCCTGTAGCTGACGTTCAGCAGCTGCAATGCCAATAGAGCTGTAGTAAAGGCAGAAGTCGTCAGCATACAGGGAAGCGGAGACAGAATTACCCACGGCTGCAGCGAGCCCGTTAATGGCTATTAAAACCAGGCAGACACTTAAAACACAACCCTGTGGCACACCGTTCTCCTGTACGTGGGAGGAACTATATGAGGCCGCGACTTGCACGCGGAAGGTACGATACGACAGAAAATTGCGGATAAAAAGCGGCAGAGGACCCCGAAGACCCCATCCATGAAGCGTAGAAAGGATGTGATGACACCATGTCATATCGTACGCCTTCCGCATGTCGAAAAAGACAGCGACCAGGTGCTGACGGCGGGCAAAGGCAGTACGGATGGCCGACTCCAGGCTCACCAGATTGTCGGTGGCAGAGCGGCCTTTACGGAACCCACCCTGAGATGGAGCCAGAAGGCCCCGAGACTCCAGTACCCAATTCAAGCGCCGGCTCACCATCCGTTCGAGAAGCTTGCAAAGAACGTTGGTGAGGCTAATGGGGCGGTAGCTGTCCACCTACAAAGGGCTCTTTCCAGGTTTCAAAACGGGGATGACAATGCTTTCCTGCCATTGCGACGGAAACTCCCCCTCGACCCAAAGACGGTTGTAAAGATTGAGGAGGTGCCGCTGGCAGTCTACTGAAAGGTGTTTCAGCATCTGACAGTGGGTGGCATCTGGCCCAGGAGCGGTATCAGGGCAAGCGGCTAGGGCACTGCGAAATTCCCACTCACTGAATGGAGCATTGTAAGATTCTGGGTGGTGGGTGCGAAACGAAAGGCTCCGACGTTCCATCCGCTCTTTAATGGAGCAGAAGGCCAGTCGGTAATTGGAAGAAGCGGAACTCAGAGCAAAATGCTCTGCCAAGCTGTTGGCAATTTCGTCGGAGTCTATACAAACTGCTCCATTCAGTGAGAGCGCATGGACGCTGACAGGGGTCTGATAGCCATAGAGGCGTCGGATCTTGGCCCAGACCTGCGATGGAGAGACATGGAGGCCAATGGTGGACACATACCGCTCCCAGCACACCTGCTTGCTTTGGCGGATAAGGCGGCGGGCCCGCGCACGCAGCCGTTTGAAAGTGATGAGGTGTTCAATGCAGGGATGTCGCTTGTGACGCTGTAGCGCCCGCCGGCGATCTTTAATCACTGCAGCGATCTCAGGCGATCACCGAGGCACAGTCCGCCGCCGAGGGGACCCAGAGGTACGGGGAATGGCAGATTCAGCGGCAGTAACGATGCCGGTGGTGACCGATTGAACCACTGCATCAATGTCATCACTAGAGAGAGGCTCAATAGCAGCAGTGGAGGAAAACAAGTCCCAGTCAGCCTTATTCATAGCCCATCTGCTAGGGCGCTCAGAAGAGTGACGCTGTGGTAGTGACAGAAAGATCGGAAAGTGGTCACTACCACACAGGTCGTCATGCACACTCCATTGGACAGACGGTAAGAGGCTAGGGCTACAGATTGAAAGGTCAATGGCGGAGTACATGCCATGCGCCTCACTGGAGTGTGTGAAGGCACCATCATTTAAAATCGAGCGGCGACAATAAATGCTCAACGGTGGCGCCTCGACCTGTTGCCACTGACCCATCCCACAGAGGGTTATGGGCGTTGAAGTCGCCCAATAGCAAGAAAGGTGGCGGCAATTGGGCTATCAGCGCAGCCAGGACATGCTGCGAGACATCACCATCCGGTGGAAGGTAAAGACTGCAGACGGTAACAGCCTGTGGCGTCCACACCCGAACAGCGACAGCCTCTAAAGGTGTCTGGAGAGGGACAGACTCGCTGTTCAGAGTGTGAAGGACATAGAGGCAGACGCCACCAGACACCCTTTCATATGCTGCCCGGTTCTTATAATAACGCCGATAGCCACGGAGGGCGGGGGTTCGCATTGCTGGAAACCAAGTTTCCTGAAGAGCAATGCAGAAGAAAGGGTGAAGGCTGATAAGTTGGTGGAGCTCAGCTAGATGGTGGAAGAAACCACTGCAGTTCCACTGGAGGATGGTATTGTCCATGACGGAGAAAGGCGTGACGGGACTGGGAAGGCAGATTACGCCGCTGGGTCACCTGCTGCCTCCGATGGAGCACCCGTGCAAGTGCTATCCATTGCGTCTGAGGGACCGGCGAGATCGAGGTCCTCAGCGGACGCAAGGATCTCCACCTCATCGTCAGACGCAGAGCTTTTAGGTAGCGGTGGAGTAGGTGCCACCGCAGGTGTCTCGGTCTTACGGGTCTTCAAAGTCGTTTTCTCTCGCTGTTCCTTTGGTTGCCGTTGTTGAGAGGGCTTATTGGAGTCAGTCTCCAGGACCAAAGAGGATCGCGAAGCCCGTCGACCAGCGACCTGCGGCTTCTTCAGCCATTGGTCGGTGTCTGCTGTGCCGCTGGTAGGAACCTGGGAAGGGAGTGACCCAAGGGATTCCTTCTGAGCGAGAGAAGCCGAAGAAGACTTACGCTTCTCCGGCTTAGAAGTGGGGACTGGTGTCCCCAGTGGTTTAGTGGGTGCTCCTCCCGAGGTAGATGGTGTGGGAGCAACAGCGAGAGAAGGGGCCCCCATCATCAAGGGGGCAGGTGAGGTCTTCTGAGAGCTGACTGTATGTCTTGCAGCTGAAGGAGCTGGAGCAGGAGTGACAGTGGAGGCATAAGATGACATCATGCGCATGGGATGTAGCCGTTCAAATTTCCGCTTAGCCTAAGTGTAGGTCAGTCGGTCCAGGGTCTTACATTCCATGATTTTGCGTTCTTTCTGTAAGATACTGCAGTCCGGCGAGCAAGGGGAATGAGGCTCTCCACAGTTGACACAGACGGGAGGCGGAGCACACGGAGTATCGGGATGAGATGGGCGTCCACAATCTCGACATGTGAGGCTAGAAGTACAGCGAGAGGACATGTGACCGAACTAACAGCACTTAAAGCACCGCATCGGGGGAGGAATATAGGGTTTGACGTCACATCGGTAGACCATCACCTTGACCTTCTCTGGTAATGTATCACCTTCGAAGGCCAAGATGAAGGCATCGGTAGCTACCTGATTTTTCACTCGGACCCCGATGAATGCGCCGGACGAAATGTACACCTAGGCACTCTAAATTGGTGCGCAGCTCGTCATCAGACTGCAAAAGTAGGTCCCAGTGGAAAATAATACCCTGGACCATATTTAAACTCTTATGTGGGGTGATGGTAACGTTAACATCCCCCAACTTGTCACAAGCAAGTAACCTGCGTGACTGGGCAGAGGATGCCGTTTTTATCAAAACTGACCCAGAGCGCATTTTGGACAAGCCCTCCACCTCCCCAAACTTGTCCTTTAAATGCTCTACAAAGAACTGAGGCTTCACGGATAGAAACGAGTCACCATCAGCTCTGGTACAGACGAGATACCTGGGCGAATACACGTCACTGTCATTCATTGCCTTTCGTTCCTCCCATGGTGTGGCCAGGGATGTGAACGATTTGGGGTCATAAACGTTAGCTTTAAAATGAGCCCTCGAATGCTTAGAGACTGCTGGTGGCTGGCCGCCAGCGAGAGATGATGTACCACACTTCATTGTGGGTCATCCGCCCTGATGCCACCTACTCCGACCAAGGGCCCTCCCCACGGGCGCCACCCAGCCGCAGCAATAGCCACCTGGCAGGATGGCCATTGCCGGGAGTCCCGATGCCCCAGGGAGACGGGCATCTATTCCTTGGCATACGTGGGGAGTTAACGGCGCAGGCATCAGTAGAGCGATCCCCGTGTTGTCAGGGGGCTACAACCAACAGGGTACATGGCGGCCCCACCACAACGGACTGGCTACCGTGCTGGATCGTAGGTGCAAAAATGTCCAAGGTCGTCGTCGCAGTTAAAAGCAACACTGCAGAGTGCAGTGTGGTAATCGCACCCAGGGACGTATCCGCGCCCAAGAGATGGAAAACGAGCGGGACACCATTGCTAACGATGAAAAAGCCGGCTAAAGGTCTCAATACACGACGGATACAGTGCACCATGTAAGGCGCCCTTCCCCAATTGGCTCACTCTTCGGAATAATTAAAAAGATGGAGGTCAAACCCGAGAGGGGACCATCAGATAAGGCCGAAACATTTGAGACTCCTTTTAGTCGCCTCTTACGACAGGCAGGAATACCGCGGGCCTATTCTAACCCCCGAACCCGCAGGGGGGAATTATTTGGTCAATTAGAAGACCCCAACCGCCGATGCTGCACTCCCCCTTTGGGGGTGGCATGCAGTGAAGTCCCAGAGGAAGACATACGGGGCTGGAGTTGCTGTATTAAGGTTGGCAGTTCATCATAAGGAAGAGGCCTACTTGGAGAGAGGCAGACACTGAAAATAGTGATTGCAGGGTCGTTCACACTTGTACCACTATTGCTTCCAGGTTGGTATGAAGGGGGATCTAGACACTAATAACATCAGTGTGAACCAAAGTGCAGACCCCTCTAGATGCTACCTTAGGGCCAGCATGGTTTTGACAGAACGTCCAATAACCATGAAACACTGGAGAGTGGTCATCATGGAAATGCATTTCTTGAAGAGCAACACATAATGCAGAATAAGTGGAAACAAGTTGTTGTATTTCTGGTAGGTGACAGTAATATTCATTGCAATTCCACTGGATTATGTGGCGAGAGTTCAGGTTAGACATAAAGAAACCAGGGTGAGGTCATGTTACTGGGTCAGTGGTCATCACCGACGAGGATGGGGTGACATTCATAAAAACTGGGTCTGATTCG
Organism: Schistocerca nitens; assembly: GCF_023898315.1. NCBI lineage: Eukaryota > Metazoa > Arthropoda > Insecta > Orthoptera > Acrididae > Schistocerca > Schistocerca nitens. Next base: position 1,308,391,616 of record NC_064614.1, on the reverse strand, counting down.
GAGTGAGAAGGAGGGGGTGAAGGTGCCTGGGATGCCGGGGAAGTCTTGTCCTTGGACTTGTGCTGCTTCTTCTTCTCCCTCAGAGGAAGGGAGGAGATGTTACCAGTGTGGGAAGAGGTGGCAGTGATGTCTGGATTGGACAGAAAGCGAGCGGCAGGAGCCTTCAAGAATGAGTCCCTCGTCCAGCCACAGGCTTCCTATCTTTAGAACACCATGGAAGGAGCCCTGTCCCTGCCAGGAGCCAAAGAAGAGGATTTCTTCCCTGGCTGAGGAGGAGGGAGGAGGAGGAGGAGGAGGAGCAGTTCCTTGAGAGGAAGGGACAGGAACTGCGGGGAGGAGGGGGGGGGGCAGGAAAGGGAAGGGGAACCACAGGGGAGGGAGAGAGGAAAGGGGGACAGATATGGAGTAAGGAAGAGATAGGTGGGGGAAGGATGTAACAGATGCAAAAGCAGAGGACATCGACACTGGGTGAAGTCGGTCATGCAGTTGACGAGTCTCAGGGACCAAAAATGGATGAAAGAAAACAGGCAAGCCAAATAGAACCACAAGGAATACAAGGGGCCAGGTGGATAGCCAAGTCAACATAAATAAGAACACTGAGAGAGGGGAAGGAGGGGGCAATGGGAAAGGAGCAAGGATGATGGGGGAGGGGCAAAGTGAAGGAAATGCAGTCCAGGAAAGAAGAATGGGCTGCAATAGCTTGGGGCCCCATGTGCACATACTCATGAAAGAACCATGAGGTCCCTGGGGATGTTTGTTTGGAGTGTACCCATGTATGGAAGTTAAAGGTGGACAATACACACTGCAGACAAGAAGCATTTGGAATGTGGTGCTACAGAATAATGCTGAAGGTTCGATATGACGATTGGGTAACTAATGATTGCGACTCACCATATCTACTTTTAAGTTACTCGTGTTGTTAGCATTTGTTCTAGAATCGAATTCTGGAATATTCACTTCATCTTCTTTGGTGAAGGGATTTCAGAACATCATATTTAATATTTCTGCTTCAATAGCACTGTCATAAGTCACATTACCACTGTTATCACGAAGTAAAGGCATTGATTGCATCTCGCTGCTGGTGTACTTTACATATGACCAGAATCTCTTTGGGCTTTCTGTAAGATTTTGAGACAGAGTTTCATTGAAGTTCACACTAAATTTCAATCTTGTGGATTTTGCATTCTTTTAAATTTGGCATGCTTTTTTCTTTGTTGCTTCCACAACAGTGTTCTGACTTGTCTTGTGTACCATGGGGCATCAGTACCATGTCTTGTTAATTTATAAAGTAGGAAAAGACAGATTGCTGTTTACCGTAAAGAAGACACATCAAGTTGCAGGCGGGTACAATTAAAACACTTACATAAAGCTTTCGGCCACAGGCTTCATCAGTGAAACACACAAGCAGGCACACCTCAGGCGCACATGACTTCCAACTACAGCATCTCAGGCCAGATTGCAGCAATCTGGAGGTGGCGGGGCAGGGGAAGGGGAAGTAACATACGGGTGGGGAGAGAAAGAGACTAACGCTATCTTGTGGATTGTGCAGGCACTAGACTGCCAACATGAACAGCACATGAGGTTGTGGGGCAGGGAGGTGAGGAAAAAAGGAGAGGAGTGGGGAAAGGCAGACGGCTGCAGATAAACAGGGTGGAAGATGAGAATGGGGAGGAGACAAGTACATCATCTACTCCCCACTCTCATGTTCCACCCTATTTAACTGCAGTCCTCTGCCAACAAATCCACTTGTCTTTCCCTACTCCTCTCTGATTTTTGTTCATTTATTCCCCCACCCCCTGTTCCACGACCTCCTGACACTGCACCTGTTGGCAATATTTTTTGTATGTCCATCCTTTTAGCAGGACGTCTCTGCGACGACGGCCATTTACTATCGTGACAAAAAATAAAAACACCTGCAGCCATCCATATGATTTTATTTTCTTTTCTCACCACAGCCTGAAGATGACGCAATGAAGCATCAAAACTGGCAGCGACAAAATAAAATTAAATCATAAGGACAGCTGCACATGTTTTTATTTTTTGTCACAATGTTGGCAATATAGTCCCTGCACACCCCACCAGACAGTGTTCACTTCTGTAAACACCCATACACTACTATCCCCTACCCTGCTCCGCCACCTCCAGACTGCTCCTTGCATCCTACGTGATAGCTGCATTCTGGCCTGAGATGAGATGCTGGAGCTGGCAGTCGCGTGTGCTTGAGGTGTGCTCACTTATGTGTCTAAATGGTGTCTCTCACTCTTTTGCTGACAAAGGCTGTGACCGAAAGTTTTATGTCAGTGTCTTAATTGTGCCTGTCTGCATCTTGGATGTCTCCTTCACAGTAAGTACCAATCTGTCTTTTCCTACATTTTTGATATTCCCACCTAGAGTTTCCATTGTTTGATCTTATTAATTTGTGAGTTGCATATCTCTCAATTAGAATCAATGCTATTTTTTTGGATTCAAACCATAGCTGGTCTACACTTACAGAGTCAGATTGGAAGGAGTGTAAACTGTCTCTTAGAAATGCATAATGTGAATTTTTATCCACTTTTTACAATGATGTATTTTGTCTTTATTTCTGGTTGGTTTTGATGTCACAGTATTCAGTCTAGCTACAACTGCCTTGTGATCACTAATCCCTCTGTCCACCATGATGCTCCCTATTTGCTCCGGATTATTTGTTGCAAAGACGTCAAGTGTCTCTTCACAGTCATGTCCAGGATGGCAGCCAGTCAAGGAATATTTTAGGGAATTAGTTTAAAAATGTATTTCAAAGGCCCAGTGGAATCTTCACAAGTTTTCTCCCAGAGTAATTCATGCCTTGTCTATGTGACCCAAGTCACTTGCCTTTCACAACCGAGGCAGTTCTGTCCAGATAAAGCTGCTGAAAGGAGATGCCCTGAGACCTCTGCTGAAACTGCAATAGCGTGCATGGGATACTGATCACGTGTGTGCATGCTGGAGTCTTCTGCAGTGCCTAACACAGTTGCTTCTCTCTCTTGGAATCCAGACTTCGAGCAGAACAGATGTCTTCTTGGAAGGCAGAGCCTCTGGCTCTGCTCTTCGCGACCAGCCACCAACATAAGTCAACATGAACTGCTTCCCTGTCCGTTGCCCATTTTAATTAATTGTTCAACCTCCTAGACTGGCCTAAACAAACCTGCTAACTTCTGACCCTAGGCACGCCCTTTGTACTCCGTATATTGAAATATATCCTCTTTATTGTACTTAATTTCCTGTTTTCTGATTTAACAGCAGCCCTGGATGCCCACTATCAAATCCTGACCACCCGACCTCCTGCATACTGCTGCCACGAGGCATATGTAACAACCCTTCCCTGCCATTTTATACATTACCATTGGTGTCAGACGTTTCTCTCCCCATCCCCAAACCACATATTCTTTTACAAGTGGTGTCAGAAGTGGGATGTAACAATTATATCCCCCTTCCTGGCATGAACTACTTTACAGTTGGAGTCAGGAGTGGGATGTTAGCATCCGTATAACTTCACATTGGCTGTAGAAGTCCCTCATAAACTTCCCCTAACTTTACAATCATTTACACTTTAAGTGCACTCCTGAACTAATTGTTCAAAATAATTTTCTGAGAAAGCATTCAATACAATTTCTGACGATGTTTTATGCCTATCACCAGCTTTAAACATGTATTTTGGCAACATATCGAGGGTACACTGAAGCCACCACCAATTGCATGAGTTAGGTACCTATTTGAAATCAGTTCAGGAAAGTATCCCTTTCCCTGGCTAGAACCCAGTTCCACATCCTATTTCTTAAATGCAGCCTAAACCATGGAATGCCCCCTTCCTCCCAACAGCCTAACCATAAAAATTTCTTTCACTGGATCCCACCCTTCCTTTTGCAAAGATCTTCACGTTTTCAGATTCTGTTAGTCTCTGGTCCTCACAAACTTGGTACTGCAAAAACACATCTCCGTGCCACAGGCATCCCAGAAATATGTCTGCTCCCTCCACACATACTGCCACTGTACAATCCTTGCTATATCGTCAAATCTTGCTATCTGGCAACTGGAGGAACATTCCAGACACCACCTCCATGAGTTATCCAACCTGCTTACAACCTACTGCTGCCTTGGGGCACCACTATCCATATTCAACCTAACCAGTGCTCCTCCTCGGCAACCCCTCACAGCACCTAACTGACCTTTTCAACTTGCGTCATCCTCCAAACTTCCCTGACAACACTCCACCAAAACCAGAGCTGAAATGTTCATCTAACACTATTGTTAACCTTTCCACAAATGCACTCAGCCCAACACAAGTTCCTCTCCCATACAAACGCCTCACCTTTACTCCTATACACAAATTTAACCATGTTGGACTTGTCAATGACCTACTCCCCTCCTCCTGATCCCTGCAATGGAAGCAATTCTTTGCCACCAGTCCCTCCAACCAAAGCTAACATAATCCCAATATTGAATACTGACTCTCATAGTTCATCCTCCCCTCCTCCTGCATAAATTGCCCCCGGACACCTCCCAGGAAGTTCTTACCTCCAACTTGGTCTCAGAATCCTTTCCCAGGTCCCTTCCTCAGAACATCAGCCTTTCAGTAAAAGAAAGGGCAGCCAAACAAAATCTAAAAGCAAATCCTGACCTAATCATTCTACCTGCAGATACAGGTTGGCCAAAGGTCCCTGCCAGTTATCTGAAGCCTCCCTCTATAAACTGTATCAGACTGATCCCATCCCAGAAGTTCAATATAACCTCCAATCCCTGTTTAATGCTTACGGCCTTCCCAGGACCTCTCCCCTGAATCCATTTCCCTCCTCACCTCAATGTCACCCCACACACCCACATTCTACATATTCCCCAAAATCCATAAACCCAACAATCCTGGGTGACCCCATGTAACTGATTACTGTGCCCACACTGAAAGAATTTCAACACTCATTGACCAACACCTCCAACCAACTGCCCATAATGTCAAAGATACTAATCACTTCCTTCACCCATTCTCCACCATCCCCACCACTTTACCTCCTGGATCTGTACTGGTCACTGTTGACCTCCTTGTAAACCAACAACCATCATCCTCACAATCTTACTGCTATTGAACACTACCTTTCCCAACGTCCTCCAAACCCACTACTTTATTCTTAATACACATTACTAACTCTATCATTCACCCACAACTACTTTTCCTTTGAAAGGCAGATATGGAAACAAATCTGTGACACCCACACGGCACCCTTCTATGCCAACCTTTCATGGGCCACCTAGAGGAGACCATCCTAGTCTCCCAAAACTCCAAACCCCTGATGATATCTTCATGATCTGTCCACAACAAACCCATGAACAGTACCTACATTTTGATTACTGGCATCTCTTCCTCTCCAAAAAATCCCTCCCATACAGCCTTGCCACCTGGGGATGGCATACCTGCAGCGACAAGAACTCCCTTTCCCAGTATGCTAAAGGTCTCACCAAGCCTTCACAGATACGCACTATCCCCTGGACCTAGTCTCCAAGCTAGTCTACAAACATATTTCCTGAGTCATTTCCCCACAAGCCCCTATGTGACAGTCGCATTCCGGTCCAAGCTGCCAGAGATGACAATCGTGTTCATGACCTGTGCTTGAATGAATGAATGAATAGGTGCATGTTTTCTTCTCTGAAGAAGGCTTTGACTGAAATGTCTTTTCGTTGTTCCTGTCTGCAACTCAATATGTCATCTTAACACTGACAGTGTGTATAAATGGACAAGGAAAAAAAAAATTCCCAGATTATTCCCGGATTTCCCGGTTAAAAATACATTTTCTTCTGGGTAATGTTAAGTGACAGTATACTTTCCTTCGGAACTGTAAAAACTGTCAATCCTTTGAATGGCTATGGTTTTTATACACCAGCGTGGAATTTCCCGGTACTTTAGAAAACGAAACTGGAGGGGGGGGGGGGGGGGGGGATAGGAGAACACATTTTGGAAAGATCTTAGATGTGTAGCAACATGTATGCTGCATATTTTCGTATTACAAAAGTATAATTGCGAATTCCACCAAATACCGCATGTTACTTTCCAAAGCATTGAAACTGAGATTGAAATGCGCTCTTGTAAGCGTCACAGCTCATGTCATGTGATCTCGTCAGCCGATGACAGTGGATATTCAGAGTATAGGATATGTGATGTAGTCAGCCAATTGCAACCAATGTTAAGTAGCACGAACACACAAATTAGAAGAGCTAATGGTTTAAATTAATATACATAGTGTTGCTACAAGAAAAGCAATGCTTCCACGTACAATATTGGTCTCTAAGATATGTGGGGACGTAGAACCACTGGGCTCACCTCCCAATAATATCACTACCCTACCGCAGCGAGAACAATCATAACTTTTCCAGATCAGTTCTCTGCAGAACACGCTCTATACTACACGTATTGTGTACACGCTGCAAGAGTAAAAGTATTCATAGTAATTGATGGAAGTGCAAGTGATTATTTATTGTCGTAATTACCACACCCACTCTCCACTACCTACAGATTAATAAGCTGCAAGAGCTAAGCTTTCACATTTAATGTTGCATTTTTCCTAGTGTTACACTTTAAGATACATTGTACACAGTTCATCTTACGCAAAAAGAAATTTACTTTCAAAGTAAAGCCTAGTTTACAAGACACTAGAGTGCAGGCAACTGCGCTACCGGCCACTGCAAATGCTCGCCGCGTGTTTGTCCGACTTGTTGGTGAAATTAAACACTTTTGGTGTGTTCCAACTTCGGCGACACTAGTTACAAGAGTTTTGAGGCTACATGTGTTCATAGTGTGTGGACAAACTGAATTATGAAGTGGGGAACGGAAAATAATGTTCACTTTTTGGATATATATGCTTTGCATAGGTGTTTGTGGGACTTCACTGATGCTGATTACATAAATAAGCAGCATATTGCTGCTCCTGAGACCGTCATGTGCGATCAGAACACAAATGGTTAGACAATATCTGAGCTGCAGGGCAAAATTTATTGAATTAGGAGCACATATACAATTGAACTAAGAAAACTACAAGCAAGTGGAATTCTGGCTGTGGAAATGCTCTCCTCTACAAGACTAAAATTTCATCGTTAGAGTTGGCCGACTCTTTTTTAAGGAATGTTGTTGACAGGAGGTAAGGGTACACAAATCAAGAAGCTGTGTTCTTTATTCAATATTCATCTATTTAAAACGTCACAGCAGTGCTCCCCATTCACATTTGTCTGAATTTTGAAATAATGCCACTGTGCAGATCTATCTCCAAGGCAGTAGTTTGCAAACCATTCTCTAAAAATGCGGCCTGCTTCGAGTAACTGTTAATTTTAATAATTCTTAGTTAATGTTAATAATTATTGGTGTTAATGAAAAGACATCGTCACGGACTGAAACTGCATCTTCTAGCATGCCGAGTGTTCTCGATTGTAATGCACGCAATGTGATATGTAATTTCAGTTTCGACAGTGCTTCGTGTATTACAGTATTTTTTCCTTATCGCACAATTAACTCTATTTAGAAGAAACGTGAACAGCTCTGGTGACATTCTAAGATAATTAAAAGAACTTCTTGGATCTCCCATTATAAATTACTGTAGCAAGTTTGCTGAGCAACCGAGCTGACATCTTTTCTTCATCCAGTCACCAATCAAAACACATTTCTTATTTTTTTTCTTATGCAGCGATTCCACGCAACAAGCTTTAACTCCATCACAACTCGTGCAGCATGCAGCTGCCAAAACTTTCATTTCAGACATGACTCAGGAACCCACAAAACGACAAAACTGAAGTGTATACTGGTGTTGCCAGCCTATATGAAACCATTTGCGTGCAACTCATTCCACGCAACGAGTGGCACAACCCAATGTCGTCTTATAAACGCTTTTCAGACCACCATTTGCAATATTTTCCCGCGACCTGTTAGAAATAGGTTCATTACAGCAGTTGGCAGAAAGCTCCAGATGACAGGTGTCAACGTGCTTGCGCAGCTACGATGATGCAGGAAGCCTGCATGTTCTTACATTAAAGATCTTACATTACGTCCTAAAAGAAACAAGACATCAGAGGATACTCCAAGAGTATCGGAATTTCGTGAACCATACTAAAATGCATAATTCGGCTTATAGTGCACATTTGCATGTCCAGATTCCCAATGAAGTAGGCCTCGACCTGATATTAAGCTTTCCAGTGTGGTTTTCGGGATGTAAATTTTTTTGGAGTACCAGTACTGTATTATCTCATGTTTGGTTATTATGTCAGACTGAACACGAGCTAGAAGATGAAAAGGTGCACTTGAAATGTAGTGAACAGTTGAAACTAGCCAATAGCATGGAATTAAACACTTCATTTCAAATAATTGACTGCCTTGGCACAAAAGATTAATAAAAGCCAAATTTCTTCAGTAAACCGACAAAAATAACTTAATTGTTCTGCAAGGCGATTAATGCATGACTGTCAGAAAGGTGGAAATAAAATAAGATCTGAAAGTAATATTATTTTAGCCCTTCATAATTATATGGATTTATTTTATTTTCATTTGACATGAGAGTAGTAAACGAAGAGAAAACAGCAAAATCACTAAACGTAAACACAGGTCACGTGGAGACTACCCATCTCCCCACTAGAATTCAGACTGCACTGTGCATCTGCAATATTTCCAGAGACCCCCCCGTCACTGTATTTCGCTCTTGGAATTCAAATGTGAATATTTTCTAATGGATGCCATCAAATTATATTCATGAGAGTGGAAACTGAAATGTCCTGTGGAGGCTCTCCTGTTCTCAATCGGTCCATTTGATATCCTGCCCCTCTTAAAAAAAACAACTCGCAATTAATACTGGATGGGATTATTTGTAACTGGGAGAACAAGAACTCTTCAGAAAATTTGCACTCTCTATTTCCTATTCGCTAATAACTTGCTATTTTGTGTGACATAGAATTAAATATGGGATACATAGAACCATAAGGACAAGAGACAAGCAAGATAGTACACATTTGTTCAATCCTTAGGTCCTAGCATTTTTTCCTCTCTAATCTTGCTACAGCTTTACATGGAGTGCTTTCCTTTCTGTGAAAGAATCTATTACTTCATCAAAGTTCGTCTAACATTTTGCTACACAAAAAATTGAAATGTCGTTGTCTAATATTGAAAAAGCTGTTAATACAAATAGTACCCAAGACTGGTGTGGTTTCTCGATCTGATTATGTCTGTCTGCTAGATGAAACTAAATAAGCTTGTCTAATATTGCAGCAATTGTAACACACACCAAACAAACGAGAGTGTTTCCCACAAATGGTCATTTTTATAGCACGGCAGAATATAATTCACTAAGTACCAATATCAAATGCCTTTTAGGCCTGCAAAAGGCAAAAGGCTTTATGTTAGGAAATAGTTTCACATTTCATTCATACGCTCCAGCTTCTCAAGCATGAGATCAAAAAGTAGTAGACCGAAATTTTTGTATAAACTTGGAATCGTCACGTTCTTCCATAATTTGTGTGATGTCACCATTTCTTCTCCTTCCTCTTTCTAACAAACAATCTTGCTATTACTAATTCTGTAACTATTCCTGTCAGTGTCAAGACTCATTCTCTGTTAATTTCACCAACCCTGCCACAATTGCCGGTTTAGTTATGTTGCTTTTATTCTCCGGTTAGGCTTTATTACGTGTTCATACAACACGTTTTCCATGCTGCTCCCAGAACTGAACTTAAGCGGCTGCTAGTCAGGGACTGTACAACTGGCCCTTACTAGTGTAGCGATCTGGCGAAAACTTTTCTGTCAAAATTTCATTTTCTTGGAGACACCAAGAAGATAATATGTATTGGTTAAAAACACTCATGGTTGCAATTTTAGTTTTTTATTTTTCAACGATGCGTTTCGCCTTATTTAGGCATCTTCAGGTTATGTTTTCTAGATGGATGCGAGAGGCACCAAGATCTGCATAGCGCGTTCCCGTTCACAGGAGCGAATAACAGAGTAAGATGGGGGCTCAGGTAGAAAGCATTACCAGTACTGTTAAGCAGTGGTTTGCTGTATGCCACATATGGATTGGAAGAAGGTAATACGTGATCTTTCTTATCTGTTATTCCTGTTCGTCACTTATTTCCACACTGGTAGTCCAAAACTATGGATTTCGCTAGTAATTATAACAAAACTGATGATTCGCAAACCCAGTCAACCCCATAACAAACAGCGATTGGCATTCACCCGTTCGGCTTCACTCGGTTCAGCTTGTACAGCCCTGACCCCTTTTTGTCTGCAGGAAATTTTATTTCTATATGCGACCAGCATTCCTCTGGCAGAGACCTCACACACATGATGCAACTCTACAAAAATCAACTTATGATTTATTCAGAAATCAACAAGGAATGTGTTCAAAAATCAACATGGATGCGTTTCAAAATCATATGAATAATCGCTAGATCAACGTGTGCTGGATGCTAGGTGCTTTGTGAAACAAGGTTTCTTTCCTCAAGAACACGAATTGGCGCCCCCCCCCCCACACACACACACACAAATCTGGCCCTGCTGCGCATGCGTGAATCTGGCGTTTGGCCGCACCAGTAAAATTTTCCATGTAGCCTCTGGCTACTTGCTGCTACTGCTTGTACAGCTAACAGCCACAAACTTGTGGCCAGAAGCGGGAGAAGGTACTACTCATACATGATTCAATTGCACATGCGCATGAGCCCACTTGCAACTGCTCGAACAAATTTAATGTAAATAGTTATGACGTCATGCTCATCGGTGGCAATTTGTTGTTATGAAGCATTGCATAGTCTTCCTAAAGCCTTCGACACATTTTGCTGTTGGCAGACACTTGTATGAGCACTGTGTTTTGTTGTTTGTGGCGCATTTCCTTTGCAGCTGAAGTTTTATTTTCGTTTTTTTATCTTGTTCATGTTTTATTGCTGCAGTATTATACTGCTGTAGCAGGATACAGTAATATCCTTTGTTAGAATATAGGTTCTTACCAGCCAAAACTACAAAAATGTAACTGAAAACTAAAACAATGAAAAATTCCCGGAACTGTAAAAAATTACCGGGTTTTTCCCGAATCTCCCAGTTGTTCCGGGTCGTATACACCCTGACTGAGTACCAATCTATCTTTTCCTTATATTGTTGTGTAATAGTGGAAGATTGGTCAGACAATGCAAAAGTCAAAACAGGTCCAAATATAGTCATAAATAAATGTATACTAGAGTCATATATTTGTCTTCTGTGAACTCAAGATGGGGGATGGGCTGGGGTATCAACTATACTGGTATCAGTGTGTGCTCAAGGAGGGAAATAGATAAAATAATCTACAATTCAACTGAAAATAAAGGCAGCATCGCAAACATGGGAATACAAAGTCAATGCCTCTAAAGCTAAAAGACTGAACCCTATTATTCTTCACCTTGTTCCTCTGTCCCTGAAATTATTAAAAAAACGGTATGTAGCTGGCAGAGATTTACAAGAGGTTCTTCACCACGTCCTCATATCCACTCAGCTGTCCAGCAAGACTTGTGTTGAGTCTTTCAGGCTTCTTGTCTCTGCTGTAGCTATTCTACTTATGATAACTGCAAGTAGGAGCTTCTCTTATGTGAGATGTGTTGTTAAAATAAATACGATTCTTCACTGGGGTACAGCAGAAAGCGATTCTTCATTTGTGGTGCAAACTTACAAGTACAGCAGCGGCAAGGTTTTCGACTGAGAACATCTGCATTTACCTGAACATATTTTGGACTAGTTTCATCACTTTCACGGGAAAACGAAACAAATAAGTGTGACAGGATCTGTTTCTCCACAAACTGCTGAAGTACTGACCTGAAAGTTTAAAACAGAGAATTAATAAATATGCTCCTCCTGGCCTTTAAACTGCACTAGAAACTCCAGAATTTTTTTATTTGCACATACCTATAAATAAAATCTCGTGAAGAATAGCGACAACCAAAAAACAGCCAGATCGTGCCGAGTTTCTTATTTTGAAACTTTAACTGTTCAGTTTCTCTTTGTTGGAGAAACCCTGTGAAAATAAATAAGCAAAAAAGTAATTTTTTTAGTTGTACAAAAGATCAAAAAATTTAAAGATGAATTAAACATATTTAACCTACCAATAAATGGAGCAATTCCAGTTCCAGGACCAATAAGTATCAGTGGTTTCTCATGACAATGAGGCATGCGAAAATTGTTCGCCTTCCTAAAATACACTGGAATCTAATAAAGAATATAGCTGTTACTTTCACAACATTAAAGAGAAGAGTAGTCACAATTTTGAATAATTTTAACAATTAATCTCTCTCTCTCTCTCTCTCTCTCTCTCTCTCTCTCTCTCTCTCACACACACACACACACACACACACTACTGCAAGGAGGACATATTGAAGACAATAAATATGGATATACTACATACTTTGCAAAACTCAACTGTAGTGACAACTTGGGAAATTTGATAAATGCATAATTTAGTGGAATACTATAATAGCAGTGATAAACCAATTATGATTAGTCAGACAAATTTTGAACTATCTCATCTTTTTTCCGTGTCTAAGCCACATGACCAAGATAAAGCCCCGATTCTCTGATGTGCAGGTTTCTTCATAATGGTGACTATATTGTAAGCTTATCATATCTCATTTCTAAAGGACATCACACAAACTATATTGTAATATCAATTATTATTTATTACACTACCTACCTCAGCACTGGTCTCCCATCTAGAGGATTTACAAACATTATTCTACTTTTACGAGAAGAATGATATATGGAAGACAAGAAATACAGATTATTACATATTTTACAAAACTCGACTGTAGAGAGAATGCTTTAAAGAACTGTGAGGTGTGTGTCATTTATTTTTATCATAAAACATTTTGGTGAGGAATACAGCAAACACAAGCATGCACCAGGAAATCAATAAATATATGGTAGACAATTTTAAATCACACAGAATTATTACCCCATATTGAAACTAAACATCATTGTTACCCAGGCCACTATTCATCACAAAGGATGTTATGACTAGAGCTATGTGAAATTAGCAAATAAAATTTGAAAGTTTAGAATTTTAATATTTCAATTTAGCATTTCTGTTTTTCATGTGTGTATATACACTACTGGCCATTAAAATTTCTACACCAAGAAGAAAATTCAGATGATAAACGGGTATTCATTGGACAAATGTATTATACTACAACTGACATGTGATTACATTTTCACGCAATTTGGGTGCATACATCCTGAGAAATCAGTACCTGGAACAACCACCTCTGGCCGTAATAACGGCCTTGATACGCCTGGGCATTGAGTCAAACAGAGCTCGGATGGTGTGTACAGGTACAGCTGCCCATACAGCTTCAACAAGATACCATAGTTCATCAAGAGTAGTGACTGGCATATTATGACGAGCCAGTTGCTCAGCCACCATTGACCAGACGTTTTCAGATGGTGAGAGATCTGGAGAATGTGCTGGGCAGGGCAGCAGTCGAACATTTCCTGTATCCAGAAAGGTCCATACAGGACCTGCAACATGCGGTCATGCATTATCCTGTTGAAATGTAGGGTTTCGCAGGGATCGAATCATGGATAGAGCCACGGGTCGTAACACATCTGAAATGTAACGTCCACTGTTCAAAGTGCCGTCAATGCGAACAAGAGGTGACCGAGACGTGTAACCAATGGCACCTCATACCATCAAGCCGGGTGATACGCCACTATGGCAATGACGAATACACACTTCCAATGTGCGTTCACCGTGATGTCGCCAATTACGGATACGACCATCATGATGCTGTAAACAGAACCTGGATTCATCCGAAAAAATAACGTTTTGCCATTCTTGCACCCAGGTTCGTCGTTGAGTACACCATCACAGGCCCTCCTGTCTGTGATGCAGTGTCAAGGGTAACTGCAGCCATGGTTTCCGAGCCGATATTCCATGCTGCTGCAAACATCATCGAACTGTTCGTGCAGATGGTTGTTGTCTTGCAAACGTCCCCATCTGTTGACTCTGGGATCGAGATGTCGCTGCACTATCCATTACATCCATGCGGATAAGATGCCTGTCATCTCGACTGCTAGTGATACGAGGCCGTTGGAATCTGGCACAGCGTTCTGTGTTACCCTCCTGAACCCACCGATTCCATATTCTGCTAACAGTCATTGGATCTCGACCAACATGAGCAGAAATGTCGCGATACGATAAACCGCAAACGCAATAGGTTACAATCCAACCTTTATCAAAGTCGAAAATGTGATGGTACGCGTATCTCCCCCTTACACGAGATATCACAACAACGTTTCGCCGGGCAACACCAGTCAACTAGTGTTTGTTTATGAGAAATCGGTTGGAAACTTTCCTCATGCCAGCACGTTGTAGGTGTCACCACCGGTGTCAACCTTGTGTGAATGCTCTGAAAAGCTAATCATTTGCATATCACAGCTTCTTCTTCCTGTCAGTTAAATTTCGTGTTTGTAGCACGTCATCTTCATGGTGTAGCAATTTTAATGGCCAGTAGAGTATATCTCATACGCGTACATAAAAAGTAATTTTTTCTTTTTCACTATTCACAGGTTGTTGTTGTTGTTGTTGTTGTTGTTATTTCTTTCTTGTCTCAGACATTATGTCTGGTTAAAAATGGAAGGTGACGCGGACCTTGATCAAGCGTGACTTCCTTTTAACTGTACGGTATATGTTACATTGCATTTAGGAACTTTCGGGTAATTGAACATGTATCAATAATTACGGATTTCTGTAGTTGTATATATAAGTTTGGATGTAGTTGTATTGCATTGATGTACTGGTGAATATTGTGTGGTATGACTCCTGTAGTTGATAGTATAATTGGTATAATGTCAACTTTATTCTGATGCCACATGTCCTTGACTTCCTCAGCCAGTTGGATGTATTTTTCAATTTTTTCTCCTGTTTTCTTCTGTATATTTGTTGTATTGGGCATGGATATTTCGATTAGTTGTGTTAATTTCTTCTTTTTATTGGTGAGTATGATGTCAGGTTTGTTATGTGGTGTTGTTTTATCTGTTATAATGGTTCTGTTCCAGTATAATTTGTATTCATCATTCTCCAGTACATTTTGTGGTGCATACTTGTATGTGGGAACGTGTTGTTTTATAAGTTTATGTTGTAAGGCAAGCTGTTGATGTATTATTTTTGCTACATTGTCATATCTTCTGGGGTATTCTGTATTTGCTAGTATTGTACATCCGCTTGTGATGTGATCTTCTGTTTCTATTTGTTGTTTGCAAAGTCTGCGTTTATCTGTTGTGGTATTGGGATATTTAATAATTGCAATCATGAATCCTTCCGTCTCACTGTATATATTGCCTTTTCTTAGCCATGTGTTGGATGCGTCTTGATCGAAGTGTGGCTGTGTTAGATGATACGGGTGCTTGCCATGTAGTGTTTTATTATTATTATTATTATTATTATTATTATTATTATCATCTTTGTTTAACACAACACCATAACACTAGTTCTCATTCATGTAGGCCTATATACAAATGTTTATCTATTCAATGCAATCACTGAAGCTGTTTCAATAGTGTCTGGCTTCACTGCTCTCTTTCTGTCACTTAGAACTAGAACTAAATGGTATATTGAGAAGTACCTCTCCACTTCCACACTATTGACAGGCGCCCAAATTGCAGATAAAGCAGGTCTTCCAAATTCATTGTATTTAAGCTTTTCACAGAGTAGAAGTTGCACTTTATCAGACTTCTCATCATGTCTCAAACAGTTAACAAGGTGTCAATGTAATGCTTTCAAATTATGGAATCTTTTTGCTATATTAATAACAGCAGAATCTTTCAAATATACAAAATTGTTAAGGCTTTTGTGGCCACTTATTGACAGACTGCCTGTTGGCTTCCATCACGTGTTCTTCAATCGATGTTCATTTGATGCTCAAAGAAATATTGGCTGAAGAACTTGAGACAGAAGACAACAGCCAGTTTGTCTTTTGAATACAGCTTTGCACCAGATACTGCAGGGCTGTAGAGCCTGTCAATGTTTCTGTAAAAAGTATTGGCCAGGTCTGGTGTTGTTGTTTACATAGCTTCTGTAAACTTTTCATAGCAACAGATGTCGGATAATTTTTGCAGATGCTTTCTGTTCCTCATTTGGAGTGAGCACAACATTTAATGGTGCGTGTCGAAAAACATCCTTCAGAATTTCTTTCAATAAATAAATGTTTTGTGGCTAGGGCCTCCTGTCAGGTAGACCGCTCGCCGAGTGCAAGTCTTTTGAGTTGACACCACTTAGGCTACTTGCGTGTTGATGGGGATGATAAGGACAACACAACACCCAGTCTCTGAGCGGAGAAAATCTCCGACCCAGCCAGGAATCGAACCCGGGCCGTTAGGCATGACATTCCATCATGCTGACCACTCAGCATTGTACTTGTTGCAATACAGAGACAGAGGAATTGAGTTGACTGTTGTTAAATGCACCAGTATTGTTTTATAAGGGGGGCAAAATGGACACACAGAGAGCAGAAAAGAAATCATTTGAGTTATATGCATAATGGTAAGTTATATGTATACCGATACAATAATAGGCAATGCTCTTCGTGCAACAACAAAGGGAGAGAGTGGCAAACTATCTCGTGGCCACTGTACAGATTTTTATATAGGTATGACTGCCACAAAACTGCATGAGAGTAAAAATGGACGTACATGAACTGCATTGGGACACCCAGTACACAGTTGCTGAACAGAATACGTTCTGCGGCACAGGTGTTTGTTACACAGCTCTGGCTACTCGGATTCCCCCACCCAATGTTACTAGGCCCTGATAGTCTCCTATGCTTTTTCATTCCATTTCTGTTGCTCTTAACCCAAACTTTTCATCATCTCTGGACTGAGACTGGCACAGTATTTACGATTTTTTTTACGTCTGACCTCCCATTCTCTGTAATGTGCCCCCAGCTGCCCCATTTTCAGTTCTGAGCGATAAGACTAGGCACGTGTATGTTGGCAGCAGTGACATTTCAAAAGTAATACTGGCCATGTGTATGTTGGCAGTAGTGACATTTCAAAAGTAGTACTGGCCTGCAGTTCTCTCTCATAATTTCACAGGTTTCTCGAGAGGGTTTTTTTACACTGTGATCGAGATATACACATATACACAGAGAGATGGGAATAAATGTTGTTATATCTCTCTTACTCTTCTGCCTGTGTACTGTATTTTGGATGTTACCTGAACAACAGGCGCAACAGCACCCAAGGTTGGACCGACACTCTTCTTACTATGGAGACCAACTGTGAATAATGATCTATCCATCTCGAAACACACACTAATTACTTACCTGAAAAGGGAACATGAGACTCATCAGAAATTAGCAATATAATTCACTGGCGTGAAACTTAATTTTTTTCCTAAATATACTTATGTAATGAGGCTATTAATTATCGATGACGCCTTGCTCAAATTATCAGTTCACCTGTCACAAACGCTTCCACCGAGTAACACTATTTCTATATCAGAGTATAGTGTAGTATTTTCCCAGTAACATGACTTCGTGTCCAGAATGTCCTTATGTTTTAGTCTGTTGAAGATTTTTTTCCATAATTTAGGTAGTCTTCAGCATGTAGATTTAACGGACAAATGAGAAGCATAAAATTATCTTTATTTCTTGTACTATACAAATGATGGATATTATTTTCCACCAACAATCCCAGTTTGTTGTGTGAAAATATTATCATCATCTCACAGATGTCAGACACTGTGTCAACAAGTGATATTATACGCACAAATGCTGGAAGTGGATGGAATTCTGATGGTATTTTCCAAAGCAGTAGATGAGAGTCACTTCTTGGGAAGCTAAGACACATTCATCATTTAGCTGCTAAGAATTTAAGGTCCACTACACAGAATGCCAATTGGAGGAAGTAGATAATAGTTTGTGAGGTAAAAAACTGATTTTATGTTTTGACTCTAGTTTACCTATGACAATGTGAACAGATATAACACAATCACAGATTTTATTCAGAATTATTTACCTGAACATCCTGTTCCACACTGTCTTCGAGTTCCACAGCCGAGAGCCTTTTACTCAGGTCACAAAATATTTCTAGTCGACTTCCCAGCCAGTTTGTGCACAGGCCGCGAGGAATGACACTGAACACCATACGTGGGGGGGCCTCCGAGCAGGCGAGCGAGTACGGCCTCGGAGTGAGGCGCGGCAGGAGCTGGAGGACACGGGTGACCGGGGGCTGACACGACGGAAACGCATGTAGCAGTGTCACCAGGGTGGTCCCCGTCCCCACAATGCAGGCGTCGTAGTCGTGCGTGCCCTGCCGGCTGCACAGCTGCTCCAGCCGGAGTCGTTCCTCCGGCAGGGAGGCGTGCCCTGCCAACACTCTGAGCAGGACCTGTCAGGTCGAATAAAATGAACAGTGAGACCAGATCAATGTGGCAAGTGTGTAACCTTGCAATTTAAGTGTAATAGGAACTTATTTTGTGTGATTATAATGTATAAAAAGAAGTAGTAAGAATGAGGCAGTCTGTCACATTTTTAATCCTGTAGTCAATCACAACTAAGACTGTTGTTTATTTTAGTACCGTATTTACTCAAATCTAAGCCGCACTCAAATCTAAGCCGCACCTGAAAAATGAGACTCGAAATCAAGGTAAAAAAATTTTCCCGAATCTAAGCCGCACCTGAAATTTGAGACTCGAAATTCAAGGGGAGAGAAAAGTTTTAGGCCAAACCTCCAAATCGAAACAAAGTTGGTCCTTTGTAATATGAGACACGATTTAGGTCAAATGAATGACTATACAGCTACAGTAGTTTGGTTTGAGTCGTAAGCTTAGCAGTTAAGCTTTACCAGGTAGCCATTGCTATGCGTCAAGAGCTCACTCAGTCCGTATTTCTACGGGTACCCTTCCTTTTTCACGTGCTTCGTCTGGTTTGAATTGATTGCTTATTTTTCTTTGATCTGATAAGTGCCGTTCTCTTTGTTATAGGTGTTTACGTCATTCTAAGCTGAAAATGCATTTCTGTACTGTGTCATGCATTGTTTGTCGCATTCTGATAATGAGTGTTTACAGCCTGTTGCCGCTCGCGGCATGGCTTGCTTTTGTGCACGCTACCGCCGCTTACAATTAAAAAAAAGAGAGGAATCGTCTCATTAGCGAAACAATGGCAAGAGACTGCTATTTGTTGTTACTTACACTGCTGCTTTCTTTGATAATGATCAACAAGAACCACATAATAGACTGCGTATGATAGATGATGTTCTGGATGAGAGTTTAGCAAAAATTTTTCTCCGTTTGAAAATCTTTGCAGACGCCTCTTTAGTACATTACATTCTGCACACAAATAAGAGTCATGTTAGATTTAAAAATTTAGTCAATTGTCGTGTTTCATTTCTGACTGTATCACTAATAGGCATAAGAATAATACGAATATAAACATGACATGATATGTATATTCTTCCGCGTTTGCTGTTGTCTCACTCTAGTTTCGTAGTTTATTAGGCAGACAGGATTTAAATGAGATAGCAGCAAACACGAAAGAATACATGGCAAAATGTTTATATTCGTATTATACTTATAGTGAAGAGAATACTGCATGTGATTCAAAATTCATAAAAGTTCATATTAGCAACCATCTCTTCTCATAGGTAGGAAAAAATTCAGAAAGTAGAGTTGGCCATATTGACAAACATCCCAAACAGTCTTGCCAGTCGGATTTTTGTAGTACACTGAAATGTTGCTACATTCAAAGATTAACAATACGGAATTTGTATTTACTTCGTTGGATACTGTATGAAAATGCAGTGGTCGAAACTCGGGGCGGAGAAAAAAGCTCATCTTCCACCTTTTTTTTAATTTATTTACTGACGCAGAGGTTTTGGCACCAGTATTTATCTTTGTGCCTGCAAAGCATGCCTGTGTAGCGCTACATATATTCGACGGCAGAAGTTAGTTGTGGCGGCACCTGCCAGCATTTTTCAAAACTTCCACTTACTTTGTACTCAATTCTAAGCCGCAGTCGGTTTTTTGGATTACAAAAACCGGAAAAAAAGTGCGGCTTATGAGTAAATATGGTAGTTATACACAATGGAAGGTAAGAATGTAAGTAAATTTTATTAAGATGTACATCTTTAATGCATCTGCAACCTCCAGAACAGAAGTGATGTTGGAATTAGTGTGTGTGTGTGTGTGTGTGTGTGTGTCTTTTACTGACAAAGGCTATGGCTGAAAGCTATATGTGAGTGTCTTTAGTTGTGCCTGTCTGCAACTTGACGTACCTTCTTTATAGTAAGCAGCAATCTGTCTTTTCCTACATTGTTGGTATTCCTAAGTGGGGTTTCCATTGTTTCATAAAATAAATATGATTAAAATGAAGTGTCAACAACAAGGCCTTGCCACTTTCAGCCGATGTTGCTGACACGGTGTGAGGGTGCAGACGGGACACAGGGGAAGGAGAGAGAGAGAGGGGGGGGAGGGGAGGGGGGGTCAGGCAGACAGTGCTAGGTGGGGAAGCAGCAGGTCTGGGAAGCTGCAAGCCACAGGTGGGCCGAATTGAATCAGCTAACTCTGGCCACGACCTGCTGCCTAAAAAGAGCCAAATCACATTATTATGTAATATACATTTAAAAAAAATATGGTCTTCAAAAATAATGTAATATAATTCGAATTCAAAAGAAGGGCGGTGCTCACAGATGTGACTTTCAGTTTAGGAAATCATTCTTGCATGATACTTACATGAACTATTTACATAAGAAAGGAAAAAACAGTTCAGCTGAGAACAGAATAGAAGCTTTTGAAATGTGGTGCTACAGGTGAAGAGAATGCTGAAGACCAGATGAATAGACTGACTAACTAATGAGGTGCTATAGAATCATGAAAAGATATGCCACAACTTGACTAAAAAAAGGGATTGGTTGACGGGACACATCCCGAGTGACCTCAGCTGCTGTTGGCTGCTCGGAGAAGGGCACTACTCGGGTGGCAGCAGCTGGAAACATTTGAAATGGGTGGACCAGCTCATCACCTAGATACAAATTCGATATTACAAGTGGGTCTGAGTCCACTTTAAGATGGGACTGGGATGGCACATTTGTGATGCATTTTTTTCTTCTCAGCCTGTGCCAAGTTTGGTAATCACATCCTAAAATACTAGCTACCATTTTCAAATCTTCACAGGTAAAATGGCTTTCTGCCTGCACCATTTGATTAAAGGCTTTGGGTTGCTCACTAACAGAAATTTTACACAATTAAAGTTTCCTTTTAAAAAAAGAAAAAAAGATCTGTGAATAAATTCCCTCTTTCTCGGTCAGTACCTGGATGCGTACAGAAAGAGGTGTCCGACCCTTTTCCATCTCTCTGGAGAATAATTGCCCAAATGCTGTGCTGTGGACCACTAGTGCCAAAATTGGTAGATTCTAGCTGTATACGTTGCCAGGCAGGGTGCTACGTCAAACTGGGAAAATAGCTCACTGCATACAGGCATCAAAGTACACTGTTGCCTATGTGTACTATTTACTATCTCACTGTCAATTTAAATGCCATTGGTGAGCACAATGGGAATATGGTAAAAAGAGTTGATAATGGCTAGGTGGCTCACAGTACCAGACAGAAGGGAAACTTAACAGTGTAATCACAAAATGCCCCATTTTCCCCATCCAAAGCAAGCAGTGAATAAACACCTGAATTGTCAACTTCATAAAAAAAGTCCCCAGGATGCAGCAAAGGGCGGGAGTCACTTAATATTTGGGAACTGACAGCAGCCTTCAATTATTTTTCCACATGACAGGTTGATAAAAAATTTAATATTTCCAAAGTCCACAACACATGCAGTCTCACTTTGTCTGGTTACACTTGAAAGAAATGAGGTGCAGCTCAATAGCTTCTCAAATATATGGCGTAATTACAGGTTTACACTGTTGGGAACTCTAAATGCTCTAGGGCCACATACGTTGTGTGTCACAATGACAAGACTACCAGTGGAACTCCACATTACTTTTTCTATGTCATCCCTAGAAGAATGCTGAAGATTAGATGGGTAGATCACATAATTAATGAGGAGGTATTGAATAGAGTTGGGGAGAAGAGGAGTTTGTGGCACAACTTGACTAGAAGAAGGGACCGGTTGGTAGGACATGTTCTGAGGCATCAAGGGATCACAAATTTAGCACTGGAGGGCAGCGTGGAGGGTAAAAATCGTAGAGGGAGACCAAGAGATGAATACACTAAGCAGATTCAGAAGGATGTAGGTTGCAGTAAGTACTGGGAGATGAAGAAGCTTGCACAGGATAGAGTAGCATGGAGACCTGCATCAAACCAGTCTCAGGACTGAAGATGACAACAACAACAACAACAACAACAACAACAACATCCCAATTGAAAAGAACCTTCAATAGAGACCTGCTAATCATTCTAACTCAACAATCTGAGCTCAGATATAGACAATGTTGGCATAATAAGCCACACAAAAGTACTCCTGATGACTGATGACTGTCTCTACTTAAAATTTTACAGCGTTTGGCTTCATCTCTAGACGAGGTACAAATTTTTATGGGACCTAGGTACCACATTCTGTGCCAGTTCTATTCTAGGGTGTGCCACGGAACTCTAGATTTGTCTCAGTTGTATTGGTTTTCTCACATCAAGCCATTCGTGAAGACATCCCTGACACTACAGCATCTGATGTTGGGTGCACAGGTTTGGACTCAAATCAGAAGTCGGCTTGGTTGATGCCAGGGAGGGTCCCTGTTGGTGTTTAGGCTTCTGCTTGCCCAGATTTTTCCATCCAGTGTAGACTTCCTGAGAGACTGTTGCATGTGTTGAGTACGAATTGGAGCTTTTAAGAGAATAGACAGTCAATATGTCAGTAGTACAGCGTCATTTTCAAAGACTGCTCTTTCAATGACAACAGATAACAGCAGCAAATTTTAATAAATGTACACAAATTCCATGTAAATGAGACACAGCAAGGCTGTTTTGACCAACTGTAAAACTGTCTGGTCCCAAACAGTTTGCACGTAATCTGTAACTAGACATTAACAACCCTAATGTCTTAATCAGTAGTTTCAGTCAGGTGATCAAAATTAAAAACTAAATTAACAATTCATCCCCAATTACATTTCCATAACTTTGTTCCTGCTCCCTCTAATTTCTTGAGGAAACTTGAGAAATTTCCTGCCAATTACATGTGAACTGTTAATACATTAGGTTGTGTGTTTCCTGAACAACAATTGTTGCACATATTTAAAAACTGTTTTACACGATATTTTCTCTCCTAACTATGAGACTATACAGTGATCCATGCATATACAGCCACCCACCCTTTTTCTTTATTAGTCTTACAATAGCACGCTATTCACTCATATTCATTTAGCTGTATATGTTCAGTTTCAGAAGTTGTCAAGTAATGTGCAAATAAGGAGAACACATGTGTTATTATTCCAATGCACTTCCATTTCCCTGTATTTATGCTGTATAGATATTACTCCTTTTTTATTCGCAAAACTACTTCTATTTGGAAGGACAACAATACATTAATGTTCTTACCGATTTCTACTAGGTGCAGTATTTCACTTTGCTAGCAACTGTTTCAAATGTTGTGGCCTGCTTACTTCCTGCATCCAGTGAGCTAAAGCTGCAGCCAAAGGCCAGACGAAGTATATTGTGCAGGCAATGCCAAACCACACGCCATGTTGCTGCCATTCCTGCAACTGGCAGGTTTCAAACCCTGTACCACGCATAAAGTCTGAGCTCACCCGACTGAGTAGTCCACTGTACAACTGCAGCTTTCTTTAGTCTTACTGTTTCCTCTTTAAAGTACATTTTACCCTAAGAACCTTTAGTGAAATATTAGAAATCTCCGGAATAGCGACCGCTGACAAATGTCAAAGCAGTTTCTTACCTGAAGCAATCGGATGCAATTCATGTTGCATCTCGAGTAACAGACTGAGAGGTGACATGACAGACAAGCACACGTGCAGACACTTCCCTCTCCTGCAAAATATCTGAGCTCTGCATGAACACATTCCACAGAATGATGTATTTGAGCCTTGTATTATTTGAAGACTGATGAAACTTTAAAACAGTGTAACTGCATTATCCACAATGTGCCTAATGTAATTCAACAATGTATATTCGAGGTTGCTATTCAAAATGTCACTTGCAAACACACATACAGTTACACAATTGTCTTTTTTAGGAAAAAATTGTAAAACAAGTGTTAATCTCTTCTTTTTTCTCTAATACCTTCCTCTCAAGAGACTTCCTTTGTCAATTAATTAAGGAGCCCTTGAGGGATGTCTGTTTTTCTCTCCTCTTATATATTTATTAGTTGGGGCACAGCTATCCCTCACATCACTGACTGATTGCATCGGCATAGCATCACAAGAAAAAAGACGACAAGGGGACCGAAATCAGCTTGGCAAGACATCTCAATGTTTTCTTCACAGTTTTTATGGCATAATAGCTGCTTTACTCATATAATGATTGTTTTCTATCAACATGGCCAAAGTTACGATCCTAGTGCAACTGGCATGTGAGGAATGTGTCTCTGGTGTCAAGACTTGAGACACTGAAGTTTTGACCTCATGAATATCACGACATAATGAAAGGTTGGAATGTAACACACTGTTTCTTATCTCTATTAACCATTTGACTGGACCGTGTTGCTCTATCTTGAGGCAGTAGACTCTGTCCTTGAAGATGCCAAGTCCATGCCAACTGGAAATCTCAAACACTAGTAAATTCACTTGCTGCTTCTTTATTGTGCATGTATTTTACCTCAGTTACTACATTCCGTATTAGATTTTACAAAACCAGAGATTTAATAATGCTTACAACAAAAAAGGCCTTTCTTATGTAGCTCTGTCCATCTTCTATGAGGTTCTGTTGACAAATGACTCATGACCACTGTCTCGCACAGCAAGGTTCTGTGGTCCACAGCTAATCTCCGAGCTGGGATGGTATTCTCACGGAATAACTTTCCCGATGAGCAGCTGTCACCATGCGCAGGATCCAGGTGCCCATCACCCATGCCTTGCAGATACGTTGCATCCACCGTTGCTCTCATAACATGCACAAAGGAAACAAAATTGCCTGCACACTATGGAGCTCAAAACAATTACTTTCTGACTAAAATAGCAAAAGTGCTTGTTCAATTCCTATCCACTGGCAACCTCTTCATCTGAGAGGAGCACTTGCAACCTACGTCCACAATTATTTGTTAGATGTATTGCAATCTGTCTTCCTCCATAAGTTTAACCATCTACAGCTCTCTTTAGTACCATGGAAGTTAAAGACATCCTACCACCTGTCCCTTCTTCTTTTCAGTGTTTTCAATATCTTCTTTTCCTCGCTAATTTTGCGGAGAACCTCCTCATTGTATACCTTATCAGTGCACCTAATCTTCAACATTCTTTTGCAGCACCACATCTCAAATCCTTTGATTCTCTTCTGTTCCTGTTTTCCCACAGTCCATGTTTCACTGTCATATAATCCTGTGCTCCAAATGTACATTCATAGAAATTTCTTCAGCAAATCAAGGACTATGTTTGATACTAGTACACTTCTCTTGGCCAGGAATGCCCTTTATGCCACAGATAGTCTGCTTGTTATGTCCTCCTTGTTCCGTCCATCATGGGTTACTTTGCCGCCTATGTAGCAGAATTCCTTAAATTCATCTACTTCGTGATCACCAATCCTAATGTTATGTTTCTCACTGTTCTCATTTCTGCTTGTTCTCATTACTTTTTGTCTTTCTTCTGTTTACTTTCAGTCCATATTCTGTACCCATTGGACTGTTCATTCTATTCAACAGATTCTGTAATTTATTCTTCTTCACTTTCACTGAGGACAGCAATCTCATCAGCCAATCTTAACAATGATATCCTTTCACCTTGGCTTTTAATCCCAGTCTTGAACCTTTCATTTATTTCTGTCACTGCTTCTTCAATGTATAGTTTGAACAGTAGGGTGTGAAGAACTTCATCCTCATCTTACATCCTTTTTAATCTGAGCACTTTGTTCTTGGTCTTCCACTTTTGTTGTTCTGTCTTGGCTCTTGTACATATTGTATATTACCCATCTTTCTCAATATCTTATCCCCATTTTTCTCAGAATTTCAAACATCTTGCAGAATTTGACATTTCAAACTCTTTTTCCAGGTTGATGAAATCTATAAATGTGTCTTGATTTTTCTTTAGCCTTGCTTCCATTATCAATCACAATGTCAGAATTGCCTCTCTTGTGCCGTTACCTTTACTAGAGCCAAACTGATGGTCATCTAACACATCCTCAATTTTCTTTTCCATTCTTCTGTATATTAGTTTATTATTATTATTATTATTATTGTTGTTGTTGTCAGCAGCTTGAATGCATCAGCTATTAAACTGACTGTGAGAATTCTCGCACTTGTCAGCTGTTGCACGAATTGTGTGGATGATGTTTTCTCAAAAGTCTGATAGTATATTGATAGATTCACACATTCTACACACCAATGTGAATAGTCATTTTGTTGCCACTTAGCCAATGATTTTAGAAATTCTAATGGAATGTTATCCATCCCTTCTGCCTCCTAACTTCATCATAAGTCTTCCAAAGCTCTCTAAAATTCTGATTCTAATACCACATCCCCTATCTCTTCTATATCTACTCCTGCTTCTTCTTCTATCATGTCATCAGACAAGTCTTCCCCCTTATATGGCCTTCAACATACTCTTTCTGCCTATCTGCTCTCTCCTCTGCACTGAGCAGTGGAGTTCCCCTTGCACTCTTAATGTCACCACTCTTGCTTTTAATTTCTTCGAAGGCTGTTTTGACTTTTCTACAAGCTGAGTCAGTCCTAACAGTCATTTATTTTTTGATTTCTTCACATTTTTCATGCAACCATTTTGCTTTAGCTTCCCTGCACTTCTGATTTATTCATTCCTAAATGACTTATTTCTTCTGTATTCCTGAATTTCTCTGAACATTTTTGTACTTACTTCTCTTATTGGTGAACTAAAGTATTTCTTCTGTTACCCATGGTTGGTTTGCAGTTACCTTATTTATACTTATGTTCTTCTTTCCAACTTCTGCGATTGACATATTTAGAGAAGTCCATTCCTCTTCAACTGAACTGGCTGCTGAGCTATTCCTTATCACAGTGTCTATAGCTTTAGAGAATTTCAAACATAGTTCTTCATTCCTTAGTACTTCCTTATCCCACTTCTTTGCGCCTTGATTCTTCCTAATTAGTCTCAAACTTCAGCTAACTCTTCATCAATATTAAATTGTGATCTGAGTCAATATCTGCTTCTGTGCACACCTTACAACCAGGTATCTGATTTTGGAATCTCTGCCTGACCAGAATTGTAATCCAACTGAAATCTTCCCATATCTCCTGGCCTTTTCCATGTACACCTCCTTCATTTGTGATTCTTGAACAGAATATTCACTATTACTAGCTGAAATTTTATGCAGAACTCAATTAGGCTTTCTCCTCTCTCATTCCTAGCACCAAACCCATATCCTCCCATAACCCTTTTTTCTACTCCTTCCCCTACAACCACATTTGAGTACCCCACCGACTATTATATTTTCATCTCCCTCACATACTTCCTCTATCTCATCATCTTCAGCTTGCTATGACAGAATGCATACTTGGAATATCGTTGTCGGTGATTGTTTGCTGTTGATACTGATGAGAACAACACTATCACTGAATTTTTCACAGTAACTACTCTCTGTCCTATCTTCCCATTCATAACGAATTCTACTCTATATATGACGGTAGTATCTGTTCCCGAAAGAACACATACCGTGGATGACCATGCAGCTTTGCTAGAAATGAAATGATAATTAAATAGACACCCTAGCTGCAAACAGGCGTTGATATACTTCACTGGGGACATGTTGAAAATGTGTGCCCCGACCGGGACTCGAACCCGGGATCTCCTGCTTACATGGCAGACGCTCTAACCATCTGAGCCACCGAGGGCACAGAGGATAGTGCGTCTGCAGGGACTTTTCCCTTGCACGCTCCCCGTGAGATCCACATTCCCAACATGTCCACACCACTACATTCGTAGTGCGCCTAATAGATGTTTGCCCATCATACTCATTACTCGTGGCAGATTAATCTACCAAGTCCCGTACGAGTTCGGGCATAGCGTGTGCGTTCACACAAGAAGGTCAATGGCCGGGAAGCCATATTTTAACTATATATGACGGTAGTATCTGTTCCCGAAAGAACACATACCGTGGATGACCATGCAGCTTTGCTAGAAATGAAGTGATAATTAAATAGACACCCTAGCTGTAAACAGGCGTTGATATACTTCACTGGGGACATGTTGAAAATGTGTGCCCCGACCGGGACTCGAACCCAGGATCTCCTGCTTACATGGCAGACGCTCTAACCATCTGAGCCACAGAGGGCACAGAGGATAGTGCGTCTGCAGGGACTTTTCCCTTGCACACTCCCCGTGAGATCCACATTCCCAACATGTCCACACCACTACATTCATAGTGGGCCTAATAGATGTTTGCCCATCATACTCATTACTCGTGGCAGATTAATCTACCAAGTCCCGTACGAGTTCGGGCATAGCATGTGCATTCACACAAGAAGGTCAATGGCCGGGAAGCCATATTTTAACTATATATGACGGTAGTATCTGTTCCCGAAAGAACACATACCGTGGATGACCATGCAGCCATTGACCTTCTTGTGTGAACGCACACGCTATGCCCGAACTCGTACAGGACTTGGTAGATTAATCTGCCACGAGCAATGAGTATGATGGGCAAACATCTATTAGGCGCACTACGAATGTAGTGGTGTGGACATGTTGGGAATGTGGATCTCACGGGGAGCGTGCAAGGGAAAAGTCCCTGCAGACGCACTATCCTCTGTGCCCTCGGTGGCTCAGATGGTTAGAGCGTCTGCCATGTAAGCAGGAGATCCCGGGTTCGAGTCCCGGTCGGGGCACACATTTTCAACATGTCCCCAGTGAAGTATATCAACGCCTGTTTGCAGCTAGGGTGTCTATTTAATTATCATTTGAATTCTACTCTTATTATATCATTTTCAGCTGCTTTTGATATTACCCTATATTCGTCTGACCAGAATTCCTTGTCTTCTTTTTGTTCCACTTCATTGACCCCTACTATATCTACACTGAGCCTTAACATCTCCCTTTGAAGATTTACTAGTTTCCTATCACCTTCAAACTTCAGACATTCCACATCCCACAACTTGTAGAACATTATCCTTTCATTGGTTATTCAATCTTTTTCTAACAGTCACCTCCCCTTGGAAGTCACCTCCTGGAGGCTGGAATGGCGGACTAGTCCAGAATCTTTTGCCAATAGAGAGATCATCATGACACTTCCTGAATTACAGATCACATACATGGACACAAATTATGTGTTTTTAATGCTGTCATTTCCGTTGTCTTCTGGTCCTCATGCTGGTGATCATTGCTGATTCTTCTGCCCTTAGTTTCCCGCTCCACAGGCAAGAGTGCCCTGAACCTCTGTCCACTTCTCCACCCTCTTAGCCAAGGCCATCAGCTGAATGGGATGACTTCTTAACCCCGAAATCTTCAGCCACAATTGCTGATGATTTTTATTCACAATTTAAGTGGTGATGGGGTTCAAAACCAGGATCAAGGATGTTTTGATTACTAATCAAAGACCCCACCACTAGACCACAATTGTTCTTAGAACTCATTTTGGGACAAACGGAAATACAGAGAGAAAAGGAGAAAAGGGGAGGGGGAGGGGTCATAAGACAATAAAAGTTATAATGTGCATATACATTATGTGAGTGAACGTAAATATTAAAGAACTGTTTAACTTACCTTTTTGGGTAGGCTTCGTATATCTAAACACGTACAGAAAATGTGTTTCAGTGTTGAAACTGATGGTAAATATGGTGGTACAACAAAATTCTTTTCCAGAGAGTCAGTTCTGACAAATATTTTTGCTGGGATATTTGCTTTGTCTCTAACACCCAACAATTCCAACAGCTCCTCTACTTCCTCCACTGGATTTTGTGGAATTACTCCTATTGTATCCCCTGGATGCCAAGACGAATTTTCTTCCTATAAACAAAAAAACTACAGTAAACGGTATGAAATTATAGTAACTTGTCCCGGGCTGTTGTTAATGTGTTCATATGATAACTTAAGGGATTGAAGCAGGGTGACATCGTTGACAACCACTGTCATTTTCAAGGCAAAACTGTCCAACTCAGGTCTCACATTGTTTTTATGCTGAAAATTATTCTGATAAAAATGTACTTTCAGCATTATGCTGAAATTGACTTTAGGATTGTCCCATAAACATCTTACACACTATGCACATCCTAAATATCTTTTTAGGAACAAATGACTATCTGCATTAATTTTAGTTATTTTTTTATGCCAGTTATCAGGTGGTTATGCAGCAAGATTTCAATACACATCTAATATAAGAAAGAAAATACAAGCATCTGAATACATCCCTCACTCTCCAGCACCAGGAGGAGCTTTCCAGACACCACCTCCATAATTATCCAACCTGCTGTCATCCTACTGCTACCTCAGTGAACCACTTTCCAACCTCCAACCCACAGTGTTCCTCCTCATACAACCCTCATAGCATCTAAACCCTGCTTAGGTAAGTTTCCAAAGTAACACATCCCCAAAAACTCCATACCAAATCCACAGCCGAAACATTTCCATAACACTGTTGTTAACCTTTCCATCAAAACCCTCAGCTCCAGTTTAAGTCGTATCTAAAGACGTCACCTTTAGCACCTTTAACTGAACTGTGCGTGGCTCATGTTCCCGCCGTCATGTATTTTACACCCTGTTTTTAACGTACTTCCACCTCACTACGCTAATTTTAATTACCACTGTCACTGAGTTGTTGCTTTGCCTGAGCGTGAGCGGCATTAGCAGCGCGTATCGATATATCCTCTCTCGTAGTATCTTTGCTGGACTGCTATTACTTCCCGGTCGTTGTCTGTCATAAGGGAGTTCAGATACCGAGTTCACGTTGCCACGAGTTCGGGCTGTCAGTCAGATGGAACGCCTCTGGAGCACATTCCGGACCTGCCAGTTGGGGAGTTGCAAAGTGGCACTAGTGCAGTCGGGATGGAGCAGTGAGGTCTGCACCGACAAGACTCGCCCGACCATGGCCGCCACGTATCACTTGAGCTGGGCCACGGTCTTGGTGGATTGTCGGTCGGTTGTCCTACAACTCACCAATCGTTCATGAGTCGGCTGTGTGTGTGTGCATCGACACCCGATGTGTCTTCATGCGTGCTTAGTTACTGTTGGGTATCGTTCAGGTCTTCATGCAAGTGTTTGTCAGGTTGTGTGTGTACTTGGCGTTATTTCAACTGACGACTATTATACATGTTGTCGGCATTATTAGAGGAGTTACTCGGTTGCTGCGGACCAGGGAAGTTATCTTCGCACGGTGCAGTGAGCTGGGTCCGCTGCGCAGTGTCGGAGCATGTGTGGAGCTGTCCGATCTCTACGAGCTTTGTGGTTCATCGACCCAGGACGTCAAAGTTGAGTAGTGGTTTCAACTACTCCAGCTACATCCATCCATGTTGTGGTGGTTCATTTTGGTAACTCGCTGTTGGGGAGGTTTTTCTGTGAGCAAGACCGAGTGTTTCTATTGCTCAAATTTAGCCGCCAAGCGGTGCAATTAACTATATTGGTTCACTACAATTTGATAGCACCAGGAATTTCTGCCTTGAGGCCGTTAGTTTTCCGGTTACCTGCCCTTGCTGCTAACGTAATTTTTAGGCAGTGTCTTTTCCTCACCTGTTGTTGCTGTCCGACAAGGTGTGTAGTTTTGGCAGCTCAGTTCACATACGCGTTTGTTTAAGGTAGTGATACTTGTATCTTTTTGGGGCCTTGAATTCTCATTTACTCTGTCGTGGCAAGCAAGTGGTTGGTCAGTCAGTTCGTGACTGTCCCTTGGTTGGGTTCACATGAATTTAGTGTAGTTGGACTCACCACCTGTCTCGCCTAAGTGAACAAGGGCAGACCGATACACTGGAGAGTCCTGAGAGCCGTTCTCTTAATTATCCTTTTGGCAGTGTTAATGTTGTTGTAATTTAACCGTATTTTATATTTTTAATTTGGCAAGGTTAGCTGTGGGGCTTCAGCCCTGGAAACATGTTCTCAGAGTTTCATTCAAGTCCAAACATTATTTTCTTTTGCTCTTGAAAGGTTATTGTAATTTCCTCTGAAAGATGTTACAAGTTATTTAACTTTTCCATCAAAACTCTCAGCTCCTAGGAAGTTTCAGTCATATCTAAAGACATCACCTTTAGTGCGTTTAATGATGCTGGTTTTTTCAAAGACCTACTCTTCTTCTCCTGATGCCTGCAATGGAACCACTTATTTGCCAACAATCCCTCCAACCACAGCCAACCTAATTCCAACATTCAACCCTGCCTCTCCCTGGTCATACCACTATCCAACTGTGGTCCCATCCCCCTCCCACCAAACCACCCGCTGGTCACCTCCCGGGAATTCCTTACCTCCAACTTAGCCTTAATATCCTTCCCCTGGTCCCTTCCTCAGGACACCAACCTTTTAGCAGAAGAAAATATAGCTATACACAGCCTCAGAACTAATCCTGACCTAATCGCCCTACATGCAGACAAAGGATCCACCACTGTCATGAATCGTATCTGACTCCTCCACCAATAAACTCTGCTAGAGTGATCCCAGAACTGCAACGTCACCCTATCCCCACTTAAAGCCTTAGGCCTTCCCCAGAACCTCTCCTCTGAATCCAATTCTCACTCCTATGACACCCCACACACCCACCTTCTACATGATCCCTAAAATCCATAAAACCCAACAATCCTGTATGCCCCACTGTGGCTCGTTATTGAGCCCCCACTGAAAGAATTTTGGTCATCATTGAGCAACACCTCCAACCAATGGCCTGTTATCTAGCATCTCATGTGAAAGATACCAATCACTTCCTTCACCGACTCTCCACCATCCATACCCCTTTACCTCCTGGAACTGTACTCTTCAGTGTTGATGCCACCTCCATATTCAACAACATCCCTCATGCCCGTGCTTTTCCACTGTTGAATGTCACCAGACTCAGGACCAAGAGATCCCACCCTCATTCTTTCATAACCTCAACACTTTCTCTCCCACCTGCTTCACCTGGTCCACCTCAACCCAGTGTGCCATCTTCCTAGATGTTGATCACTTCCTCTCTGGTGGCTCTATCCACACCTCTGTCCACATAAAACCCACACCACCAACCACCAACAGTAGCTGCATTTTGACAGCTGTCATCGCTTTCACACAAAAAAAAAACCCTCCCATACAGCCTGGCTACCTGGGAACGGCATATCCGCAGTGACAAGTCCTCTCTCGCCCTGTATGCTAAGGGTCTCACCAAGGCCTTCACACACAGGCACTATCACCCAGACCTAGTCCGCAAACAGATCTCCCGTACCATTTCCCTTCACAGCCCCAATCCTCTCACCATCAAGAATCAGCCACAAAGGAGTCACCCAATACCACTCTGGA
This sequence comes from Schistocerca nitens, assembly GCF_023898315.1. NCBI lineage: Eukaryota > Metazoa > Arthropoda > Insecta > Orthoptera > Acrididae > Schistocerca > Schistocerca nitens. Next base: position 1,308,358,093 of record NC_064614.1, on the reverse strand, counting down.
CTGGAACAACTGAACCATATCCTTTGCTAGGGCTTTGATTACCTATTATCACATCCTGAAATGGGGGTCATCCTACCTGAGATTCTACCTACCTCTCCCAAAGTGGTGTTCCATCATCCACCCAACCTCCACAACATCTTAGTCCACCCCTATGCCACTCCAATCCCAACCCCTTGCCACAAAGATCATGTCCCTGTGGAAGACCTAAGTGCAATACCTGCCCAGTCCACCAGCCCAGCACTTCCTATTCCAGTCCTGCCACATTTATATTACCCCATTAGGGGCCGGGCCACATGTGAAAACAGCCACATAATTTACCATCTCTGCTGCAGTCATTGCACAGCTTTTTATTTTGGTATGACAACCAATCAGCTGTCCACCAGAACATACAGCTGCTGCCAAGCTGTGGCCAAGAGCAAAGTGGACCTTCCTGTGGCATAACATACATCTGAATATAATATCCTTGATTTCAATGGCTGCTTCACTATCCACACTATCTGTATCCTCTCTCCTCCATCACCAGCTATTCAGAACTGTGCAGATAAGAGTTATACTTATGACACATTCTCCGTTCCCGTAATTATGCCGGCCTAAACCTATGGTAACATGCTGTCCTCACCCCCCCCCCTCCCCAACAGTTTCCACCCCATCTGTCCTATCATCTCCTCATTCCCGTCTCCTACAATTTTTGTTTGGTACCTTCTGCCAATGCACCCATCCATCTTTCCCCGTTCCTCTCCTTTTTCACTCTGTTTTTCCCCACCTCCCTGCTCCACAACCTGCCTGTTGGCATTCTAGTTCCTGCACACACTGCCAGACAGTGCTCCTCCCTTCCCCCACCCATAAACTACTATCCCTTCCCCTTCTCACCCCCTCCAGAGGGGTGAGTGGAGAAGAGGAGGAGGATGATGATGATGATGATAATGATGAGTAGAAGCTGAGAGTTGAAACAAAAGTTCAGACATTTTTGATTTTTCTTGCTGCCATCCAAGATGCGTAGTGCCTCGAGAATTTCTGGGTAAATTCTAGACACACTCGTAATTCCACCATCTCGAACACACGTTATTTTAGGGATAAGTGTGGTAAAGTAGAACTACGTCTACTGCCCCACAATTATGTGTATGCAGGACAGACGTGTATCGGACGGGTGATCGACACGAGCAGGTATTCACCGAGCCCGCCTAAGAAGTTACACGGCCCGTTCAAGGAATAAACACGTCATACTCTGTGTTACGTGAAAAATTATTGTTGTGAACATCTGAAGCGTGTTGAAAGAAAAGAAGAGACTTTTATTCGTTCTTTCTTTCACTTACTGTCATAAAGTCAGGCCAGTTGTCTTGTTAAACACGGAGAGATTTATAGACTGATAGAAAGATGATTGTAATAGCTTCTGTCGAACCAGAAGGTGTTGAGCTTACGGGAAATGTTTCAGTGTATGAAAACTGTAATGTGTAATGAAAATACAGTGAGACTGAGTTCAAGGTATTCTCGAGTGTACCGAGTTATTTAAAAGTATAGAAAATTCCTCCAGAGTAACATCAATTCTTCAGAGAAGAAGCTGGGCCGAATATCGCAGCTGGCTATCCTGAAAGAAGATCGGTGAAGCAACTCGAAGTAAAGTTCAACAACGAGGGGGAGCGTGAGTCTCGCACAGCAGTACCGTGCTCCCACCCTTAATCACCAGAAACCACCAGAGATGGATGGCAAGTCCCCAGATAAACAATGGCCTGACCTCTCAGCAGAAAACAACATGAGAGGCACTAAAATGTGTGTACCACATTTTGGTGTGTTCCTTTATAGGAGGAGGGTGCTGAACAACAGTGCCACATTTAGAGATTTGTTAATACTGTGTTATCTTTACTGGAGGCACTGAAAGAGTTACTCAAGAAGACATCACGGACTGCAGCTTGTTACTTCTTACATCCAGCCACTCACCAACCCCTTGATACATTAATGTGTGTTTCAACAGCAAGGCTGCTACTTATCCATTCACCAGTACTTTGTAGACAGACATCCACTCCAGCATTTTTTGGGAGAAAAGAGCTCTGATTGCTTTGGATGGGTTTTTTGATCAACTATACACACCGGGTATCTAAATACACTAAGAAAATAGGAGCACGACAAAAATTTCGTAGTACGAATATGTCTCATTTGAATTCTATAAGTCTTGATGGCTATATTTAGTCCTATTAGAATTCTCTACAACAAAATCTTCCTTTGCATATCAAAGCTTCACATAGATGAACGTTGTCAAAAAAGGCTCCAACAGTATATAAATTGTGCGACTGAATGTCAACTTTACAACATTTTAAGTGAAATTACTGTCATTTTGGAGTCAAACATGCAATTACCATTTGGATGCTCGATCCACACATAAGTACATTAGCATATTCAATTCTTGTCACTTTCTCTCTTTCAACACTTTCACTTATTTTTGTATACAATGTACTATATTTCATGCTAAAATTTGTTACAGCTAAAATTCTTCTTCTTTTAGAAGTATTTCAAATTACGAAATACCTGGCATACTTAAAATTCATATTATTAATTGCATGATCTAATGCTAATTATTAAATTTATTTCTAGACTCATTTATAAAATAATGATATAAATTAGTAAAGATTCTTCCTTTCAGAATGAGATTTTCACTCTGCAGCGGAGTGTGCGCTGATATGAAACTTCCTGGCAGATTAAAACTGTGTGCCCGACCGAGACTCGAACTCGGGACCTTTGCCTTTCGCGGGCAAGTGCTCTACCAACTGAGCTACCGAAGCACGACTCACGCCCGGTACTCACAGCTTTACTTCTGCCAGTACCTAGTCTCCTACCTTCCAAACTTTACAGAAGCTCTCCTGCGAACCTTGCAGAACTAGCACTCCTGAAAGAAAGGATATTGCGGAGACATGGCTTAGCCACAGCCTGGGGGATGTTCCCAGAATGAGATTTTCACTCTGCAGCGGAGTGTGCGCTGATATGAAACTTCCTGGCAGATTAAAACTGTGTGCCCGACCGAGACTCGAACTCGGGACCTTTGCCTTTTGCGGGCAAGTGCTCTACCAACTGAGCTACCGAAGCACGACTCACGCCCGGTACTCACAGCTTTACTTCTGCCAGTACCTCGTCTCCTACCTTCCAAACTTTACAGAAGCTCTCCTGCGAACCTTGCAGAACTAGCACTCCTGAAAGAAAGGATATTGCGGAGACATGGCTTAGCCACAGCCTGGGGGATGTTCCCAGAATGAGATTTTCACTCTGCAGCGGAGTGTGCGCTGATATGAAACTTCCTGGCAGATTAAAACTGTGTGCCCGACCGAGACTCGAACTCGGGACCTTTGCCTTTCACGGGCAAGTGCTCTACCAACTGAGCTACCGAAGCACGACTCACGCCCTGTACTCACAGCTTTACTTCTGCCAGTACCTCGTCTCCTACCTTCCAAACTTTACAGAAGCTCTCCTGCGAACCTTGCTGAACTAGCACTCCTGAAAGAAAGGATATTGCGGAGACATGGCTTAGCCACATCATATCAGCGCACACTCTGCTGCAGAGTGAAAATCTCATTTGCAATTCTTCGAGGGTGTCTAGCCTACATCCCTTGGCTTCATTATGCAAAAGCACTGCATCTTTTAGAGGCTTGGGAGCATGCACCTTTTGGGCCAGATGTTCAGCAAATGTAGATCCTCCTGTTCCATCACCGCTTATTATTGATAGAGACAACTTAATGATCAGTTGCAACTAAAAAATAGAAGTTATTTCGAAGGATTTCAACCTTTACTCCAGTGGAGTTGACGCACAGTCCGCTTCGAATGGCCGATGCTGTTTCCCTATCTGCCTTGTCCCTTTATTATAGTGCGATTGTACATGTGTGTCTTTGTATTTTGTAATATGCTTGTCAATGACACATAGTTGCTAAGGCGTTTTTATGTTAACGACATTTTATGCTTAGCACGCATGGTTTCGACACTAATTTTTCAGTTACTGTAGCAGGGCTTCGCCCTCTTACTATAATATTTAAATGTAAAAAAAAAAAAAAAAAATTTTTATACCTTGGCTTTGTAGTTTGTTCTCAGGTAAATTGTTTAATGTTGCCATACCAATAGATAGGTTTGTCCATTTGTAGGACGGCTTTCAGTCACATTTTGTTTATATGTATATTTGTTCTAATAATTTTGAGACAGTTTGTCTCTCGCGCCTGCGCTTGCGCTCGCGCATGCGCTTGGCCGCGGCCGAGCCTCGCCGCGAAACTGCTCGCGACGCGTAGTTCTCGCGACGCCTAGTTTCCGCGCCGCTCACATGTGGTCCTTATTTCTGGCCTGCGTAGCTCCGTCTACGTTCGCCTTAATGGTTTTAATCTTGACAGACATAATCTTATGATTATGCGTCTTTATTGTTTTAATTTTTAATCTGTGACACGGCCAGTGTTTGGCTCTCAAAATAATTTAATTTTTTGTAAGTATCACGATTTCTTTATTATTCAATCATTAGACTGACGATGCATTTCAGTGAGTAATATATGCCCGTATGTGGTTTAATTTATAGATTCTGAAGAAGATTCCATTACTGGAATCGAAACCTAGGTAAACGAGTAAAAATTACCTTGCAACTGAAGGCTGAAAAAAATTGTTAATTTTCTATACATATACGGTTGCTGACACGCTGCATAATGTTAAAGATTTGTATAGTTGAAATTTACCTTATAATCTTGTTAGAAATGCAGTACTAATTACAATATAGTCTTCGTGGCTGTCCTAATTCTCTTGTAGGACGACCCGTCTTTCACTGTCCTCCGTCTGTTGAAAACTTCTTCAAGTTGTCACTGTCAGGATCAATTTACAAATTCGGCGATATCCATTTCGAATCACTATTGAAATAACTTCGTTTCGTAACATAGTTTTAATTTTTTACTTAAAAGCATATTTAACACAGCGCCGAAAAATACACGTCTTGAACATATGAAAACAAGAGAATGAGAGAGTAATCAATTAGTTGTTAAAAACAAACACCTACGCAAAAGTGAAAAACAAAAGATCAAAATTATTTATAAAAATTGGTCGCTGGCGCAGCACTCTTCTGCATGCGCGATCGTAAATCATATCTTTGCATTGGCAGAGGCGCGGTAGTCAAAGTACCGTTACAGATGGAGAAAACAGGTGTGGAGAAAAGAGGACGGCAGTTCGGATCACGGTGTGTACCGTAAACCAACATGCCTAGACATACACTTACAGGTTACCAACTGTCACCATCCTGCACGATGAAATGGCACGCTCAGGGCGTTGTTACACAGAACATGAGCCATATTAGATTCTGACAGCTCATCTACGAGCTACGCCACCTGTGTACTGTATTTTCAGAAACTGGATATTCTTTCCGGGAGATTTGCTGTATCTTACATCTGGTGCATGCTAGAGAAAGTGAGAAACTGGAAGAAAGTGATGAACAAAGAGGAATGGTTGTTTTGCCATAGTCTGACAATGTTTCTTTGAAAATAGAAAGATTATTGGAAAAATATAAAGTTAAATGCATCTCTCATCCACCAACGAAACTCAGAGCTCTTTTAGGCTCAGTGAAAGATGATCTTTGTTTAAGAAGGCCTGGTGTTTATAAGATACCTTGTAGCTGCAGGATGTATATTGGACAAACTTGCTGCACTGTGGAGGACAGACGTGTCGAACATCGGCGAAACGTGTGCCTGGACCGGTCAGAGATGTCTGCAGTGATCGAGCATTGTCTCAGTACAGGACACTGTATGGAATACACGAACACCGAAATTCTGTTGAAATGAAATGGCTATAAGTACTATGGGACTTAACATCTGAGGTCATCAGTCCCCTAGACTTACAATTACTTAAACCTAACTAACCTAAGGACATCACACACATCCGTGCCCGAGGCAGGATTCGAACCTGCGACCGTAGCAGCCGCGTGTTTCTGGACTGAAGCGCCTAGAACTGCTTGGCCACAGCAAGCGCCACGAGATTCTGTCATTGACATTTTTCTACTGGGACAGCGTTATTAAAGAAGCAGGTGGAAATTCGCAGCTTGACTAATTTGCTTAACGAGGACACGGGATACCAGCTCAGCAGGGCTGGGATCGAGCCCTGGCCATGTTAAAATCACAGTGAACACAAAAAGAACTGTTAGTCGTACTGGGGACGACGCTGCAGTCGTGACACAGATACCTGGCTGACGACGGCGAGGATGGGCACGTACCAGTGCGGACACATATATCGGCAGACAGCTCCCGACAGGGGGCACTGAGGTGGCCGACTGGAGCGCACAGTATGACTGACAGCATCTGTGCGTGCGTTCATCATCTGACAAGTGGCACAGCTGTCTCTCTCACTACCAATCTGCATATTTGCACTATTGGTCACCAACATTTGGTGTGTTCATGGGTCACAGCCTGAGCAGTGAGTTTGCTGCAGCTGAAAATGTCGGTCAGCTGTGCTGATGAAATATTGTGGAATTATCACAATGACATCTGACATCTTGCCTATGAATCATTATTAATTGTTGAAAGGGTGACATTATTTCTGAGACAGTATATTTGTCGAAGAGAGTATTTACTTTAACCACCAATGGAAAATTTAGATGGAGCCAGTAAAGTGACATGGAAAGAAATGGGTTTCTGGTGATATAAATAAATGGTAATATCAATAGCAGCAGAAAATTACGTAAGGGGAGTAGGAATTTTTATGGAAATGAAGGCATGGCAAAAGTGTAAGATACTGTGGACAGTTCAGTGACAGGATTATTCTCTTTAGAATGAACAGCAAACAAATGACAATAACAGTTCAGTTGCATATGGTGGGCATCTTCAAACTGGACCACAAAATATTTACAGCACGACTGATGTACGTTTGACCCTTGTTATAGAACATCTCAGGAGATGCTGCAAATGGCCATTACTGAGGTCGACGATTGCTACACTTAATTTATCGAGCTGCGAGATATGTACAGCAGCTCTTCCTGAGTGATAGCGGCAATAGTGTTTTAAATGTTCTGCTGTACTTCTTCCAGTGTGTGAGGATTATTTGAGTATAATTTGCCCCACAGTTGAAAATCACAGGGGGAGAGAACAGGTAATTAATGTGGCCTGGAGATAGCACCGTATCTGCTGACTGTCCTCTCCACACTGAACACCTCACACACTCGGCACAAGGTTGTTCAGGTGGTGTGTGTTGTTGACCCATCTTGCTGAAAACATCCATTCAACCATTCATCTTCTGTGAGTTGATCCACATACGGATCAAGCAGTTCTCGACATAACAGTTAGCATTAACAGTTGGAGAAAGAATCGTCTTCCAATACAGACACCAGGCGCTGTCCGCCAAATACCAATCTTGAAATTATGCAACTGATCTTCAAAGCACTGATAGAGATTTTCTGACACACAATGACACTCGTTCTGCATGTTCGTATATTTTGATAGTCCAAACCGTGCCTCATCTGGGGAAGTGAAAAACTGACTATTCAAAATCCCTCATTCCACTTTGCTCAGAAACCACAGGCACAACTCAACACGCAAAACTGTCTGCACACTTTAACTCATAACTCGTGCACAACAGTAAATTCGTAAGTATACAGATGCAGGTCCTTGACATAATGATCTCTTAATTCCAATGCAAACAGACAAACAGTGTTGAAATTTTGTCAGACTTTGTTCCAGGCTTTCCTCCAATTGAGCAATGTTTTCTGGTGTTTATCACTAAACTGCCCATTTTGTACCATTCTGTCACTAAGTTTTGGACTGCAAACTTTGCTGGACATTTTATCAAAATACTTCTAGGCTTAAACTCTCATGCAAACAGTTCTGCACTCATTTTGCACAAATTGTGCATTGACAATGAACATGCACTGTTTTATCATGAGCACCATTTTGTGCTGCATTCGACTGGTCACTACACACATCACCTCCTCTTACCCCTTCAGACGTAATCACACAGTGAAGTACTCGAGGCAGGGTGTATACGCGCGCGTGTGTGTGTGTGTGTGTGTGGGGGGGGGGGGGGGTGAGGGGGGGGGGTGCAGACAGTGATCACCACCTATCGTTAAGTCTCAATTCGGTGTCAGCCTTATAAATATTTTCTGGGCCAGTTTTATTTTGCCCGTTTAGTAAGTGCTGTCATGATGAGCAGTTAAGTGTCAATATGGGGTCAACATTAGGAATAAGAGAAGAGAAAGACTAATTGAGTTCAGCAATAAATGTCAAGTAATAACAGAGAATACACAACTCAAAAATCACAAAAGGGGGAGGTATACTTGCAAAAGGCTTGGAGGTGGGGGTAGATTTTGGATGTATTACATTATGTCAGACATAGATACCAAAACTGGATATCGAATTTTAAGGCAGTGTCAATAAACAGAGTAGAATGCTCCAAATAATTAGCTATACGTACTGATGAAGAAAGATGGAAGAAGCACATTACTGAGCATATCAAATGATTAAGTTTAGCTACTTTTTCTCTTCATATAATTGCTACTCTTGGAAACAATCATATCAATCTACTGACATATTTTGAATATTTCCACTCAAAATGTGCTACGGGATAATTTTCTTGGGTAGCTCATCACTAGGAAAGAAAGTATTGATCGCACAAAATTCAGCAGTAAGAATAATGTGTGGTGTTCCTGCAATCGTCATGTAGGTGTCTTTTCAGGAAGCTAGGTATTTTAACTGAACCATCACAATACTTATATTCTCTAACGAAATTCATCATAAATCATTCATCACCATTTGAGAAGAATAGTCATGTCCATACCTACACCATTAGAGGACAAAATGACATTTGTTACCCGTTACTGAAGTTGGCAGTGGCTCAGAGCAAAAAGTTTTGACTATTTGCCCAAAACCACAGAATGTTTGTAATATTTAAATCTAACTTGAAATCATTTATCCCACACAACTCTACCTATTCTGTGGATTAAATTTTATTTAAAAATCAGTAGTCCGTAAAACAAAACAAAAAATTCTAGTTTTGAAATGTGACAATCTTTTTGTAGTGGCTATCTGTGACTTAGTATCTCTGCTATATGGTGAGTAACAACTACCCTTTTTGTAATATTGTTACATTCCATCCTGGATTTTCCATCATAGATACTCAATATTTTTTGACCAGCTCTTCGATACCCAGCTTCTCCTTGTTCTGATTTTTATAGTCGGAATTATTAACTTTCCATAAATATGATGCCACATGAAACTCCTGAGTCACCTGCAACACTTTCTCTGTTGGCCACATCTTGATAAGCGATGTTTAACAACACGAAAAACAAAAATAATAAAGAAGCGACTAAGCATTTTCCAGATTCCGAGGGAATAGCTGGAGGCCATGTCTACCAACACGTCCACACATTGTCTACGAATTGTCTCATGTCTCCCATTTCAAATCAGACTCAAAAGTTCTGAGATTTTGTTGCAATAGCTTGTCTACAAGACATGAAATGTCTCTCAATTGTCTATATATAAAATACCTCTATTGCCTATAGACACCATCTAGATGTAAAAAACATTCGACTTTGTTTACTAGTATCTGTATTTAATGAATAGCTTCTCATCATTGTTGAGGGCTGCAAATATTTCTTTTTAGGTAAATTTGAGATAGATCCTCAAGAGAGTGGGTTTGGTTGCTATAGACAAATGTGTGGTGCATGTTACCATGTGTCAGTTTCACAGGTCTTACACTCTAAAAAGAAACTGACTGGCCTTATGAGTACTAGGACGTAGCCTACGGGATATAGAGCATGTGACAAGAGAAGATAGTCCCTGTGACGTCACGAACTGAGTGCAGAGCCATGGGGTAATTCCTATGCTTCCAGCCCAGGATTCATGCAGTCTGGAAGCTTTTAGCAATAATGTGAGGACCATCACCTGTATGTGAGCTTTTCTTGAGATGAATTTGTTTTACATATGTGTGTCTTCATATTAGGGAGCAGTCCACAAACTGATGGAGATAAGAGGTAAACACAAATAATCTTTCCTTAATTGTGAGTACTTGCATACTTGTTGTCTACCGGGCTGCACTGTAAATTATAGGACAAACAATGAGAAAATGCAATAAATGTAAAGCAATTAATGTTAGTGCTGATGTGTTCACTGCAAGCAGCATTAACAGTGGGGTTAATTTATACTTAACCTGTGCCGAGGTGCCTTAAAGCAACCATCTGATTTTATGTTTCAAATTATTGTTGAAGGATAACAATTGCTTTCAGACACTTTCTTTTAAAAGTATTGTTTCTAAGGAGCATAAATCACAGAGAAGTGTTCAAACAGCTTCTAAAAATTACAGATGACTGTTATCGCTTTTCAGAGACATGCACTTGTGGTAAAGACACGAAAAAAAAAAAAATAATTTCAAAAACGTGTCACTTTCTGGGAAAGATGTTCACGAACAATTATTCTAAAATAATGAACATCCACCTTGTAACCAACAACGAATGTAAGTTACTTAAATTTTCCAAATGCAAGCAGAGTGAAGTGTGTTTTCTTTTCAATTTTTTGTTGTTGTTGAGTGTTTGCTTTGTTTGTCCACACGATATAAAAATAGTATTTTTGACATCAGATGAAGTTCAACTATTGCACATTGCACAAATGCTCGAAAATAAAGCAAACTTTTTAAGTAACTGGCTTTGAGCTAAGTTTCACCAATATTGATGAAAGTGGTTATAATTTCAAATCCCCTTTCTCAGTTCTTTACACCTGTTATGTAATCTGCTCGAGATATATAATTTATGACGGTTTACACATTTGCACCAAAACTTCCAACTGGCAATGGCACCGTGAACTGCTAATGCCACTGCGCTTGAGGCCGTGTACAGCAGTTGAGTTGCGACATCACCAGAGGCAGTCGCAGACTTCGGCTGAGAGCCAGGACACACGTTTCTCATACTGACTGTGCCCACCAATGACCCTGTTTCAGACGTGTCTATCGGTGCTGCCTACTGGCTCTTCTGCCCACAGCCCCATCAAAACTCGAGCTTCTTTAGTTTTCAACCAGCCAAGCTAGATCAGTGGTGCCCACTCTCACGTAAACATGCAACGTGCACATGGCGCGTCTGCATTTTATATCTCTCCGACGTTCCGTTGAAAGCTGTACCCTCTCAGTATTTTGCCAACGGATGCTACTTCCTCAATTTTTTCTTCAATGCGTTCGGTGAAGATCGATGATTTTGTACTTAGGACCCGTCAATATTTCGCGTACAAACTAGGTTCTGACAGGAGTATTTCTCACGTTTCTGTTGAAATTATTCCCCACCCGTTCCACAGCCAGGGAAGGGCATGCCTTCAGGTCATACATTTCTACACCAAACCATTTCACTGTGTTCGGTGAGATCACCGGGGACTTGCAGCTGGTGATGAGCGAAAGTCTGTTGCGGATTGTTTACTGCAGTGCCAAACACTTTGGCAAGAACCTCTCCCCCTGTGTGCAAAATGGCCACAGTGACCACTGCCTGGAGTCCCCATTCTCCAGATCTGATAGGCACATACTTCTCAGCACGCATCAAGTGTTGCAGGTCTGGCCTGACAGCAGATTTCCTACGTTGTTGGGAGGAGAGGGGGGCGAGGGGTTTGCTTCAACTGAAATCTGAAATGTAGACCTGACAACCGGAATGCAATGGCTACAGTGTTAGGCTATGGGAGCCTAATTCAACCACTCACACAAGAGATGTTCCACACAGAGTTGCACAGTGGGTGGAATGTGTGCTGTGATGGGTTGACCTCTCTCGCACAGTCCACACCACAGCAAAATTTTTTTTTGGGGGGGGGGGGGGAGGAGTTGGGGGGGGGGAGTTGGTGGGGGAGTTGGGGGGGGGAGGAGTTGGGGGGGGGAGGAGGAGGAATGGAGATCAAGTCCCTTCTGGGGACCAAAATATATTTCCTGAAAAAGTGTGGGAAAGATGGGAATAAAAGTAAACATAAGCAATCTTGCTCAGTTTCCAAGAGGAAAGCCAGGCTGTCAACATGAAAGCTGTTCTATAGGACATGTCAGAGAGAAGGTGCAGTCAGAGAATAGGATTGCACAATAGGAGAGCAAGGAGTACTGGAATGGGCTCCCAATGCTTGCCACACACATACCCACAAAAGAGCTGTGGGCCACTGGGAACAGGGCTGCCTTTTTCTTATGGGGTGGAGCCCCTCCACGCCCACACCAGCACGATGGCCAACTCTACAGGTCTACTGCCATCTGCACATAAGGGTTGGTTGTCAGTAAAGTGAGGTGTCACAGGATGTGAGTACTGCGATGTTTGAATACATCACGTTAAGGTTAACCATTTGCAATGCAGTGCATTGCCGTACGCTCTCTTCTCTGCTGTTTCGTCAGTGACTCGGCACAGCTCCATCGGGCTGGTGCCAAACGGCGGCAGCACGCTGTCGGTCGGTGTGGCACAGTTCTGCCACAGCTGGTCCTCTAGCAGCTCCGCTCGCTCGGCGTACTGCATCGCAGAATCGTTGGAGAGCTGCAGGTCGTTTTCTCACACGTGCGCAATGTAGGCTGCCCCTTTTGACTTCTCGGTCTCTTGCAGAGGCTGCCTCCGAGGCGGTCGACGTTGCTGCCGATACCGTTGGGGTAGTAGTCAGTCATCATCTTTGCACCCTTCCCCTGCGAAGCTGCTGGAGTCGCCAGCGGGGCAGGCACCCAAACGCCCTTCTGCGAATTTGCAGGAGCGTTCGCAGGGGTTCGAACCCCTTCTGCTGGACGCAGGACTTGGGCGAGGCCTCTTCCTTCTCAGCAGCCACGGCGGCTGTGAAGGCAGCCCTCTCTGCCGCCATGACAGCTTTGAGGGCTGCTGTGGCTTTCTCCATGGCGGTGCTGATGTCGACGCCGCTGCTCTTCTCAGGGCGCTAGCTGCATCCTGACCGACCTCCTCCGGGCGGTCGTACCCGGTCTCAGCGGGGAGAGCTGCTTCTCTGCTATCCTCGAGTGTGCCCGCTGTCGACGTCATCGTCTCTTCCGCTGCGTCAGTATGGCTGCGGCCGCCACGCCACCTTCAGCGTGACTGTGGCTAGAAAAAGCCGAGCAGCCGTGCGGGCCGCAACACGGGGAGCAAGCCGGCAAAGCTCCTTTGCTGCAGTCGCAGCGGCAGCTGTCGTGCTCGCCAGAGCACTCGAACACTGTGCCGCGTTGCGGCAGTACTTCGCAATGTGGCCCTCGCCCTGGCACTCGAAGCACTGGGGCTTGGGGTCCGTGGCAGTCGGGAGAGCCTCTGTCGTAACCGGGAAGCCCAGCAGCTTCTGCAAGCTGAAGAAGTTGCTCTCGCCGCCGGCCATTTGCACAATCACGGCACCCTCCTCTTGTTCATCCGGCTGTGCAACCTCGCAGTTGTTACCGAACCCAGCTCGCAGCATCCCTCCCCAGACTGCTCTTTCATCGCAGCACCGAGGCAACTGCCTTAGGAGTGCCTCAGTCATCTTCTTCCTTCCATCGGAAGGCACCTTCTCACACAAAGGCGGCGTGTCGACGATACGGGCAGCCACAGCGCTTCTGATCACCCTGTGGTTGGCCGGGTTTGCTGCCAGAATGCAGATCAGTGAGTCTGTGTTGACAGACTCGTAGACCACCCCGAACAGCGCTGTCCACCTGCCTGTGCACTTGACTTACAAAAGAGGAACAGGCTGCGACTCATCTTCTCAGGTCTTCCTCGCTCGGTCGGCAGACTCAGTGAGTTGCACAACTGAAGGCCCCCTCGTGGCAGCACATTTCTTCTGCGCATTCTTCATTTTGCTGGCACTGTGAAAACGACACGCAACAATTTGCTTTTTGCGGCACCCACAGAACTTCTTTTGGAGCTCTCCTCGGCCGAGAAAGCGCTGCGCACAGCGGCATTGGTGCGCCCTCTTTGCTGGCTCAGGCCTAACTGCCAGGACAGGGGAGTTAGAAATACAGTACGAGAAAAGGAAGTAGTACCGGAAGGGCTTGGGGCTTTGTGTAGTAACGACAGAGGACATTAATTAATACCTGTTAAATGTGAAATGGTTGTCTGAATATCAAGGCCGGTGTGCTGCTCTACATTAACATGATGCTCCCAACACATTGCAGTGCAATATGACATGGATGGCAAGCAGCCTCGATCAAATGCTGCTGGAAAGAGTGATCGTTTTTAAAGCTTGGCAGCCATCACCAATAAACACCTTCGATGTGAATATCACAAGACAGTAATCTAAGATTGCTCTATCAATTATGCACACATTTATTATCCTATTCTGTATTATAATTATCATTGGGGACATAACTTTTCCAATATGTACCAAGGTGTTTCACACTGTGCCCAGCAAAATTCACAATTATTCTTTGAATAACTAACTACTAGGTTTCTTTAGTTACAGGAAACTGATTATTCAATTGTGTCTACTGAAAGTTGAAATATCAGTAGTACTCAAATGACATATACAACCATAGTTTGTTTTATGATTGCAGTCAGATGCAACAGACACAGAAAAGGAAGAGAACTATTTCATATTACACAGGGCTCATCAGTATTCTACTTCAGAGGTTATAAAAATTTATTCTGAAGTGAAGAAGAAACTTATGTTTTGCTGTGAATATGTCTAGTTCCCAAAACTTCAGTATTGCAGTGTTTCATATCTCCCACAGCCAGCAGTGAGGTAATTCCATTGGAGTCAACTAATGATTGTGCCCAAACTGCTGTATAGCAAAGCCAACGATGTGTGAGGCGGGTGGTATCTCTTGCTATATAAGCACTCTCTCACTTTATGTGAAAGTAAGATACTGTGAATTTAGTGGCAGCTTTGCTATACTTCTGTACGTAGTATGGTCAAACTGTGTTTGTTTGTATATATGCAGAGATATGAATTGGTGTCACTTTCACATTGCTGCTGTTTCTGAAGCTGAAAGGTTTTTTATATTTTAGGCTTTCATCAAAAAATATTGGTTTTGGTATTATCTTTTATGCACCAGAAGGTATCAAATGGTCTTCACACATACGATGCACAACACTAACAGACAGGAAATAAATTGAAATAGGAAACCTATAACAGTATATCAGCATCTTCTAATTAGATTCTAAGACTTACTTTTATGTCAAGTGACATCTCAATGATCTGTTTAACATCTTCACCCGTTGACAATATTCTGGCATCTATTACTCTTGACATATAGATAGGACTCGCTGCTAATGGCATTTCACAAGCATTTTGGATCTTCTGGTTCATCAATTCCTAAAAACAGTCACAAAATAACAAATCACCCCCTTAATATTAATATACAATCAAAATATCTTGTGTATGTGCTGGTGTCCCCTCCCCCTTCTCTCTGTAAATTAATGGCCACCACAGTAAGGTTGATGCTAACCAGTACACAAATTTTAGCAAATTACTAGAAATGCAAGGCAAGAATTATATGATAACATTAATACAGAAACACAGGCAAGGAAAGCAAGAAGGATACATATTACATTATTACTTGTTCCGTACATCATGAATACACCATTCTGTAATACTGTCAGTTTAACATAAGTTTTCTTTACACAATATAGGTGGTTTTTTTTTTCTTTTTTTTTTTTTTTTTTTTTTACCAGTTACTACCTCATATTGAAAATTTCATTTCTTTAGCATAAGGACTTGCCATTCAGAAACATTTTTACGTCATTTTTAAATGCTGGTTGGCTTATCTGTCAGACTTTTAATGGCATCTAGTAAATGACCAAAGACTTTTATAGCAGTGTAATTCACCCCTTTCGGTGCCTAAGTCAGATTTAACCCAGAATAGTGAAGATCGTCCTTTCTTCTAGTGTTATACTTATGCACATTGCTATTATTTTTGAACTGGGATGAGTTATTAATAACAAATTTCATAAGTGAATATATGTATTGTGGAGGTACTGTGAATATCCCTAGTTACTTCAATAGATGTCTGCAAGGTGATCTTGAGTGGGCTCCAGCTATAATTCTTATTACACTCTTTTGTACAATGAATACTTTTTTCCTTACTGATGAATTACCACAGAATATGACGCTATATGAAAGCAGTGATCGAATATGGGCATAGTTGGCTAATTTGTTGATATGTTTATGACCAAAAATTGCAATAACCCTGATAGCATATGTAGCAGAACTCAAATGTTTCAGCAGATCATCAATGTGTTTCTTCTAATTCAATTTCTCATCAATTCTACACCCAGAAATTTCTATTATTCTTCCTTACCAACAGACTTCTGTTCAAAGTCTATAGTTATCAATGGTGTTATGCCATTTACTGTACAGAGCTATAAGACTGTGTTTCCAAAATTTAGTGAGAGTTCATTCACAGAGAACCACTTAATAATTTTCCGTAAGACATTACTCACAAATTCCTCAGGTAATTATTGTTTGTTGGGTGTGATAACTATACTTGCATCATCAACAAAAAGAACTAGCTTTGCACCTTCGTAAATATAAAGTGGCATGTCATTGATGTATATTAAGAACAATAAGCGACCCAAGACTGAACCCTGTGGGGTACCACTCTTGATACCTCCTCAGTTGGTGGACCTTGCTGATTTTTGCAGATTATCTGTTCTGATAATTTCAACCTTCTGCATTCTTCCAGGTAAATATGAATTAAATGCTATCCCTCATACCGCAATACTTAATCTTGCAAGTAAGAATTTCGTTGTACACCTCAACAAATCTGATAAATGACTTTCAAATAATGACAGGTAACACAACTTTTTAATTCGGAGGAGGTTTGAAATGAAACTAAAGTGAAAAGATCATAACACTTTTATCTTTACTGGACACAAGTATGGTGTAACAGCAAATGTAAAATGACAGCTTTTAAAAGACAATGGAAATTTCAGGACAGCCTCAGAATATGCTAGTCCAAACAGAACTCGTGTTAGAACAGAAAATAACGTATTCAGATGCTTTCTGTTCATTTTATACATCAAGCGGTGCGAAGTAAATAGGGCATACACATGTTGCAAATGAGAGGAGTGGCACGCAGAGCACAAGGAGCCAGAGTAATAAAGCTGACCCTAAAAGCTTCTGAGCACAAGGAACCAGAATAATAAAGCTGACCCTAAAAGCTTCCGAGTCCATTCTCATTCCTCCACTGAGGATTACAGAGTATCTGCATGTAAGATGGTCTACCATATCCACACATGGTGGATTGTATAAAAACTCTGATCAACTGGAGGACAAAAGAGTGGCCTTTCAACAATGCCTTGCAACCAAACACACAGTTTTATATGCTTTGAGGGACTGTTCTTTCAGCATGTCAGCTACTAAGTCAGTTATCGAAAATGAAGCCCAAACACCTTACAGTATGCCATTTTCATGGGATTGTGCTGCTTGTTTCATTTTTATCATAATTTCTGTTTGTGTTATCAGTATGGTTGTTTACAATCATCTACCACAATAAACTAACAAACAAAATAGATAACATACTGCCAGTGATTTTTTCCTTGGTGGTGGGAATGGAACAACGTGCACTCAGCCTTGTGAGACTCACTGAGGAGCCATTTGAATGAGAAGTTATGGTTCTCAGGTTTGGAAAGCTGACAGTGACACCATGCCCCTCAATACTGCATCCAAATTATGGCATACTGCAGAAGATGGAACAGTGGCCAGTAGGTATCATTTGGTCTGCTGGGTCCAACTGCAGAATTACTTGCTTACTTACTTATTACTTACACAGGAACATCAAAAGCCAAGCACAATAGAAAAGCATATGAGCATAATGAAAAATCAGTAAACACAGACATATCCTTACACTTAAATAAAACTTCTGCATACACAGAGCAGTATCACACAGAAAAAGAGCTGCTTCATCACCACATAAACAATGGAAACCAAATACCATACAAAATCACAGATCACATCAGACCAACTGAATTAATTTTTGTAAAGAAAGTACTCTCTCTCTCTCTCTCATGCACTACTGATTTGCATTTTCCCTCCGCTTCCCCCTTCTCCACCTCATAACTATTCCACTCGCCCTACCCCAACTTCCTTTACATTTACTGTTCACCATTTTGTAATCATCTTTTCATCTTTAAACATCCCCAACTCTCTCCCATACTATCCCTTTATCTTACTCACATAATTAAACACATATCAACATAAATAAGAAATGACATCCTGCACACATATAACAAGCATTGCTCATGAGAATCTTTTTTTACGTGAGCTCCAATTTCAGCAGATACATCAGCCAACAGTACAAACACAAAATGCAAAGAATAGTCTGATGATCAAAGCATTATCACCACCTGCTTAATAACATCTTGGTGCACCTTAAGAATGCAGTAGAACAGGATTTGTACATGGCACGGATTCTACAAATCCTCGGTGGGCTTCTGGGAGATGTGTGGCACCAAATGTCTATGCACAGGTCACAAAATTCTTGTAAATTACTGGACACCAGTTTGCGAGTTCAGCATCAGGCTTGTCAAACCACTGAAGCATGATTCTGGCCTCATAATGAGAACAGTTATTCTGCAGGAAGATGCAGTCACCATACGGGAAGATATTGAGTATGAAGGGATGCAGGTGGTGTGCAATAATGTTTGTGTAGTCCATAGCTGTCACAGTGCCTTCAATTACTACTCCGAGTCACACAGAATCCCTGACAAGTGCCCCCTTACGATAATAACACCCCCACCAGGTGTGTCGTGGTGCATGCACATTTTGAGCAGCCGCACACCCGGATCGTGCCATACCCAGACACCTTTAACCTGGTGTAATGAGAAACACAATTTTCTGTCCAGCCGACATGTTTTCATTTATCCACAGTCCTGTCTCACTCATCCCGTGCCCACTGCAATTACAACTAACAATGTCGTCAAGTCAACATGTGCACCACATGTTACGCTCTGCAAAACTTGTGACTGCACCGGGATTGTACTCTGTCATCAGATCTGCCACAGTTATCTGTCTGTACACAGTGGGTAAGCCTCCAGCTTCTACATTCTGTGATGCTTCTCTTGGAGCATTTTATTTTTTGAGTGTAGTACATAAGTTTTGCTTTTTTTGACAGGCTGGACAATTTTACAATACTGTTGGTAATGGAGTTTCAGACCTTGACAATGCTTCCATCATTTCTGTTCTTGTTATATATAAATGACCTTCCACATTACACTGAAGCAGAAATTGAGTTCTTTCCTGATGATAAAATCAGAGTGCAACAATAGAGTGAGCAATAAACGAAATACACAAAAATTAGGGTTTCTAACATTCCGAGCTTCCCATTTCCTGTGACATACAATGTTCCACCAATATGATGCATGGATTTCTGAGAAATGTGCCTGGAGTCTGTAGCAGACGACTGGAGACATACACTCACAAGTCCTCACATTTATTAAATCCTCATTCATGGGTACACAGCATTTGGCATAACCTGAAGGGCACTTGCACCTTTTGAAATCCCCCTCCCTTTCCGAACATATGCAGGTCTGTAAGGCAAATACGCTAACAAAAGCAGATGTATCCACACTCCTGGAAATGGAAAAAAGAACACATTGACACCGGTGTGTCAGACCCACCATACTTGCTCCGGACACTGCGAGAGGGCTGTACAAGCACGGCACAGCGGACACACCAGGAACCGCGGTGTTGGCCGTCGAATGGCGCTAGCTGCGCAGCATTTGTGCACTGCCGCCGTCAGTGTCAGCCAGTTTGCCGTGGCATACGGAGCTCCATCGCAGTCTTTAACACTGGTAGCATGCCGCGACAGCGTGGACGTGAACCGTATGTGCAGTTGACGGACTTTGAGCGAGGGCGTATAGTGGGCATGCGGGAGGCCGGGTGGACGTACCGCCGAATTGCTCAACACGTGGGGCGTGAGGTCTCCACAGTACATCGATGTTGTCGCCAGTGGTCGGCGGAAGGTGCACATGCCCGTCGACCTGGGACCGGACCGCAGCGACGCACGGATGCACGCCAAGACCGTAGGATCCTACGCAGTGCCGTAGGGGACCGCACCGCCACTTCCCAGCAAATTAGGGACACTGTTGCTCCTGGGGTATCGGCGAGGACCATTCGCAACCGTCTCCATGAAGCTGGGCTACGGTCCCGCACACCGTTAGGCCGTCTTCCGTTCACGCCCCAACATCGTGCAGCCCGGCCTCCAGTGGTGTCGCGACAGGCATGAATGGAGGGACGAATGGAGACGTGTCGTCTTCAGCGATGAGAGTCGCTTCTGCCTTGGTGCCAATGATGGTCGTATACGTGTTTGGCGCCGTGCAGGTGAGCGCCACAATCAGGACTGCATACAACCGAGGCACACAGGGCCAACACCCGGCATCATGGTGTGGGGAGCGATCTCCTACACTGGCCGTACACCACTGGTGATCGTCGAGGGGACACTGAATAGTGCACGGTACATCCAAACCGTCATCGAAACCATCGTTCTACCATTCCTAGACCGGCAAGGGAACTTGCTGTTCCAACAGGACAATGCACGAGAATGAGATTTTCACTCTGCAGCGGAGTGTGCCCGACCTATCATTATTTGAAAGTCATTTATCAGATTTGTTGAGGTGTACAACGAAATTCTTACTTGCAAGATTAAGTATTGCGGTATGAGGGATAGCATTTAATTCATATTTACCTGGAAGAATGCAGAAGGTTGAAATTATCAGAACAGATAATCTGCAAAAATCAGCAAGGTCCACCAACTGAGGAGGTATCAAGAGTGGTACCCCACAGGGTTCAGTCTTGGGTCGCTTATTGTTCTTAATATACATCAATGACATGCCACTTTATATTTACGAAGGTGCAAAGCTAGTTCTTTTTGTTGATGATGCAAGTATAGTTATCACACCCAACAAACAATAATTACCTGAGGAATTTGTGAGTAATGTCTTACGGAAAATTATTAAGTGGTTCTCTGTGAATGAACTCTCACTAAATTTTGGAAACACAGTCTTATAGCTCTGTACAGTAAATGGCATAACACCATTGATAACTATAGACTTTGAACAGAAGTCTGTTGGTAAGGAAGAATAATAGAAATTTCTGGGTGTAGAATTGATGAGAAATTGAATTAGAAGAAACACATTGATGATCTGCTGAAACATTTGAGTTCTGCTACATATGCTATCAGGGTTATTGCAATTTTTGGTCATAAACATATCAACAAATTAGCCAACTATGCCCATATTCGATCACTGCTTTCATATAGCGTCATATTCTGTGGTAATTCATCAGTAAGGAAAAAAGTATTCATTGTACAAAAGAGTGTAATAAGAATTATAGCTGGAGCCCACTCAAGATCACCTTGCAGACATCTATTGAAGTAACTAGGGATATTCACAGTACCTCCACAATACATATATTCACTTATGAAATTTGTTATTAATAACTCATCCCAGTTCAAAAATAATAGCAACGTGCATAAGTATAACAGGACAATGTTAGGACAATGCACGTCCGCATGTATCCCGTGCCACCCAACGTGCTCTAGAAGGTGTAAGTCAACTACCGGATCTGTCCCCCATTGAGCATGTTTGGGACTGGATGAAGCGTCGTCTCACGCGGTCTGCACGTCCAGCACGAACGCTGGTCCAACTGAGGCGCCAGGTGGAAATGGCATGGCAAGCCGTTCCACAGGACTACATACAGCATCTCTACGATCGTCTCCATGGGAGAATAGCAGCCTGCATTGCTGCGAAAGGTGGATATACACTGTACTAGTGCCGACATTGTGCATGCTCTGTTGCCTGTGTCTATGTGCCTGTGGTTCTGTCAGTGTGATCATGTGATGTATCTGACCCCAGGAATGTGTCAATAAAGTTTCCCCTTCCTGGGACAATGAATTCACGGTGTTCTTATTTCAATTTCCAGGAGTGTATATGTACACTGTTCCAATCATTATTTTCTATGTGAGTGTATCCACAAATCAACAGTTCAAAGGTAAGAACAACCACTTTGCCAAGAAACTGGGTGCAATTTTTGTTAAGGAATAACCATACTGCATTACATGCTTCTCTGGAGTCAAAAGTAAAGAGTTTTGAAGGCTGTATTTCAAAGAGTACCAACTGCCATTAGCCTCTGCGTTATAAAATGTTTGATGAACACAAAGGAAAATCAACATAACCATAAACTGAAGCAGAATGGTAATGAACATTACACACCCAATAAGAGTAGACCGACATCCCAGCTGCCATAGTCAAGAAAACCCACGACAGTCACAAACACCTGGGTTTACAATTATTTAACATGTTGCCAATAAAGATATACAGTGTGACAATTCATTCAGAAGCACCATACAACACTGGCTTTAGAAATATGCATTTTATTAGAAGAATTTAAAAAAATATATCCGAAAGATGATCTTGAATACTGACGTCGTTTAATTTTTGTTCTTTGTATGCACGTAATGTTTGTCTCCAAAGAAATTAGATTGTAATAATAACTGCCTAATGCATCTCCTCATAGCGCTTATCATCCTATCTCATAATGTGCATTCATATTCAAACAATGGAAACTTCACATTGGAACATCAACAACATATGAAAACATAGATCGCTACTTACCATCAAGATGACATGTTAACTTGCAGACAGGAAGAATTAAAAGACGAACACACACCACTCATTCACACAATCTAGCACACATGACCGCCAACTCTGGCAGCTTGGACCAGACCTGGTCAATGCTGCTGGAGTTGGCAGTCGTGGCTTGTTCATTTGCACCATGAATCATAATGCAGTGGTACGAGTCATTTTACATACTCCTCACAACTTAACCCTTAACTCACGAGGTGTGGTCTCTCAGACCACGTGAAAATTTTCGAACTCCACCAAGGCCAGTTGTGGTGGAATGGTTCTGAGGTCAGTTGTGGTGGAATGCTTCTATACTCCCCGTACCCTCCTTAAACTGCCAAGCCTATGATGTTTTGTCGTCGGTTGTGTTGTCGCCTTCTGTGTTTAATGTTGACACACATTATTGATAGGTGTGAACTACGTACATGATTCCTTCTACACGGTACCCTATAGCTCAACATGTGTTCGGATGAATGTGAGTTTTAACTTTTCCGAGTTTGATGAAATTGTCAGTCGGTCTATTGAAGGAGGTGTCAGTGATATGGATGAAGAAATAACTGAAAAAGACGACGATTTGACATTAGCCTGTGATCACAGTCCTGTTATCGAACAAGAGTAACATCTGGAGGAAGAACTTCAAGAAAGTTGTGGTGGTGATCTGTCTGTTTCTTCAATGAAATACTTAAAGTGTCTGTTAAAACTGAATGTGTTCTGAGTGGTGATAGGAAAAATGTAGTTCCCCGGAACGAATGTCAATTTGACAAACTTTCTTTTTGTACCTATTGGGTGGAACTTTTATGTGCAAATTTAAACCCCGGAGTTTAAATTTATTTGGTAATTTGTTTGCTACAGAGATTATATAATTTTTCAGACTGTAAAATTCAGTCTCTAATAGTCCATTTATGTGTACTATTTGAAAGACCCACACAAAATTATGTGCTTTTGTGTGAATAGTAAAATTCTGCGGGCTTTGTTTATTGCAATAAAATAAACTAGGGGCATTTAAACAACACTTAGGCTACATAACTGTAAAAATAAATGTCACATACCATAAATTAAAAATTTCATTTTGCCTTAAATCTCGGTTTCAACATAGGACTCCCGGAGACCCCATCTCGTGGTATTTTTTATAGAAAAGCCACCTTGTGAGTTAAGGGTTGATAATTAAATATGGCTACATAATGAACATTTTTAATGTTTTTAATATCTACAGATATAATAGAAATGAGGACTTCCACTGCTTTTATATGCTTAAACGTGGATAATAACTAAATAAATATCAAGAACTATCACTTAATTTTTATTCATAACTGGCAAGTTAAGGCTTCATGAGCACACACGAGATAATAATGTTACATAGTGACAGGAAAACTATAAATTCATTGTACTAATAACACATACTCAAAAGTATATACCTAGAAAACCAAATTGTTTGCCAATGTCATTGATGTGTACTATGTGCTATGTACTGACCATTTCATTCTCCAGAAATTCGATTCCAAGATAATCAGGTGGTTCTTTTGCAAGTTGCAACTTCACGTTGCTAATAGTGTCATTAACAGTTCTTAAGATATTAATGTCAGTCATGGTATGGCTCTGAACGAAACAATACAGAATACAATATCTAATCGTGTACAGCGTAATTAACAAGTGGGATTATCGTCTGCTCTCAATGATTAAATAAACAGGAATCATGGTGTTGTCACATGTCCAGATAATGACACATATATCTTCCAACCAAGTCCCACTAATGTGAGCAAATGCCGTCTAATGCAGCGAAATTACACGCGCGATTAACGAAACAGGCTATAGTTTGCTTTAAATGTAACTTGTCAATTCGAAATCATTGTTGACATGTTACGCCACGTGCCTTTATTTACAAATATTTTACTCTGTGACATGTGACTACTCGTTTCAGAGTTATACTTTCACGTTAACGAAAGGATCGATAGATCGCCACAAAATATCGATGTTACCAATATACCAACCAAGACCACCTACAATTACTGACTTGCGTATCGCGAACCGCCGGTCGCGATGCTGAATGCCGTCGGCATCCGGAACGAGTTAGCTAACGTTGACGTGCGCCCTACGAGTTTCGTGACGTCACTCCTGCTATTTCACGTTGAGAACCCATTTCGTCACGAAAAACATAGGTTCTGCGATATTTCGGAAACGTGTCACGTGAAGTACAACCAATGGGAAGCAAGAACGCTCCCTACGTCACAAGCAGAAAATAAGACCCTAAATTGCATATATCGTGTTCAGCGGAATATTAGATGGATTTCGTATTTCACGTTACACCATATGAATATATGCTGTTTCTAAGCATCAGTGTGTTGAATGTCTCAAGAACGATTCGTTATTGGAACGATTTGTTGTAATAAAAAGCCGGGAAACGTTACATTGGTGGTTACAGAATCTTAATATTCGGCTATTTTCGCCTTATGACCCGCGTGTAATGACAGTACAGCCGTCGACACACGGGACGAGGGAGCTAATATTCACCTACACGTAGACGGGATATCCCACTCACGAGAGACAGCGCCGTCGGCACATGGCACGAGCTGGTTGACGTGATATTGGACTCTCAGTGCTCACCAGCGACGGTTGTCGTATATATTTGGCTCGCAAATCATACAGTCGTTCACAAAAAGGGACGCGCATGGAATTCTTACGTTACCTCCATTAAAATGAACAATTCCTTTCCTGAACGTGCACACACCTGTCTCCTTGCATTGTGCTCATTCGTCTGTCAGCTCTTTCCCTATGATTACCGGAGTGAGGTGGTGGTGCAGGGCGGTGTGAGGTGATGGATGGAAAGAGGCAGGGAAAGGTCTAGCAGCTCGTGGAAGGTGGGAAGCCGTCCATAGGCTAGCTAGGGATGCAGGTAGAGGGGGTAGGTGGCAGATGGTTGAGCACTCGATTTCACAGACTAGGGCATGAGATGGCAGCACAAAACTAGCTGACACATATTGGGTGGGGGTAATGGGAAAGGGATGGTGTATGTGCATGCATACACACACACCCACACACACACACAAATGTGCACACACACCCTATTGGGTGGGAGGTGGATGGACAGCGAGTTACCTTAGGTTTAGGCCAGGGAGGTTACGGGAGTGAAGGATATGCTGTAAGAGTAGCCCCCATCTGTGCAGCTTAGAAAAGCAGGTGATGGTGGGGAGGATCCAGATGGCACGGTTGTGAAGCAGCCATTGAAATGTTGCATATTGTGTTCTGCTGTATGTTGTGCCGCTGGGTTGTCCACCTTCTTTTTGGCCACTGTTTGATGGTGGCCATTCACTCTGGTTGATAACTGGTTGGTTGTCATAGCAATGTAAAACGCTGTTCAGTGGTTGCAACAGAGCTGGTATATAACATGGATACTTTCACAGGTGGCCCGGCCTCTGATGGGGCAGGATAAGCCTATGATGGGACTAGAGTAGGAGGTGTTGGGTGGGTGGACAGGCAGGTCTTTCATCTGAGTCTTCCACAAGGGTATGATCCCTGTGACCGGGGGTGGGAGTGGCATAGGGATGGAATAGGATGTCGTGGAGTTTGGGTGGGCAGTGGAACACCACTTTGGGAGAGGACAATAGTATCTTGGGTAGGATGCTGTGGAGTTTGGGTGGGCAGTGGCAGTGGAACACCACTTTTGGATGGGACAGTAAGGTCTTGGGTAGGATGTCCCTCATTCCAGGGCATGATGATAGACAATCAAAGCCCTGACAAAGGACGGAGTTCAGTCATTCCAGTCCCGGATGGTAGTAGCTAACAAGGGTGGTGCTACTTTGTGGTTGGTTCTTGGGATGGATGGCAGGATCAAGTGTGTTTGGGGAAATGGCATGGGAGATTTGTTTGTGTATTAGGTCTGGAGGGTACTGCCTGTCTGCGAAGGCCTTTGTGAGGCATTCAGCATTCTGGGTAATGGAATTCTCATCACTGTAGATGCGTCTATCACAGGTGATCAGGCTGTATGGGAGGGATTTCTGTGTGTGAAAGAGGTGGCAGCTGTCAAAGTTCAGGTACTGTTGGTGATTGTTGGGTTTGATGTGGACTGAAGTGTTGGTCTGAGAGGAGGAGATCAACATCTGGGAAGGTAGCATGGTGGGTGGAGGAGGACCAGGTGACATGGGCGGGAGAGAAGGTGTTGAAATTGTGGAGGAATAAGGATAAGGCGTCCTGGCCTTGGGTCCATATTATATAGATCTCACCAATAAACCTGAACCAGTCCAGGGGTTTGTGGTTTTGAGAAGTTGTGAATGTTTCCCACCCTATCCACCCATGCAGCGCCTTTCATTCCAAAAGCTAGTAAAGCAAAGATCTGTACCTTTTGTTGGTCTGTGCATCTACGAGACAGCTTTTCTGCCTTTCAGTGAGTCCTCTCTTTATTCCTATGTAATTCCTTATTCTTAACCAGAACTTTCCTTGCATTATTATTTTGTTTTCCACGTGACGAAATGGGGTCTCAACGAGAAATAGCAGTAAGTGACGTCACAAAACTCGTAGAGCACTGTATCGACATTAGCTAACACGTTCTGTGTGCCGATGGCATAAGCACGTTCTGTGTGCCGATGGCATAAGCTGTTTTAAGGCAACGAGCCATTTAAGAAATTCTCTAGCCCTGTGCGATGTTCGAGCACATGCTGCAGGCGAATGAACATCTTGACGATCCCTATGGACCTGCGGAAATTATTCGTATTTGCCTGGGAAAGTTTCCAATGCAGTTGCAGCACGTTATCCTTGCAGGACGATGTAAGGAGGACGTAGAGGGGTTTCGCAATCTCCTGTTAGATTTTGAGTGCAATGCGAATGGAACCATGCAGAATTATGATCAGAGAGCCTACGAACAGTGGCCACGTGAGCGAAGCCGCAGCCGTACCGACAGGTGGCAATCCAGACGTAATGGGACGCCTGAAAGTTACAGAGCGCGCGAGCGTTGCAGTTCCTCACAGAACGTGGTCAGAACAAACGATGCCAATGGTCAGCATTCGCCAAGAGGAAATCAAAGACACCCCGGGGAGTTTAGAAGATATGGTAATGAGCAGAAATTTGGGCGCAATTATAGCGGACCTAGGAACGGTAGTTGTGACCGACCACAGATCAATTGTCAAACAAGCGACAATAGGGGTGCTGTAAACAGTACCGGTGGTCCGATGGTGAGTGTTGAGAATCGTCTCCTACACCCACGGTACAATCCGCCAAATGTCCCTAAGCAAAGGGATCAATGACTATTGGCTGATTCGGTTGGCGTCAACTTAATGGGAACCGGTGCTATTGATGATACTGAATTGCATCTGATAGAGGAAGACGATATTAGGGAAGATTTATTGGTGTGCCCGCGATAAACCTAGTTGCGCCTGTTTACATTCAGGGAGTCACTGTTAGACGTGTACTTGATATAGGCAGCCCCTTTTCGCTTATTAGTGAGGCGGCGTTTCGGAAGTGTGAGGAAACGGAGGGTTGGCCGACTTTCCAGGTGAGAGGAAACACAGTCAGGGGTGCGATATATGGAAAAAGTGTTAAAATTAAAGTTCAGACTCGAGTGAACTTCGTCTGTCAAGGTCATGAGTTTGAATTCAATTTTTTTGTGATGCTGCTAATGAGCCTGGCGATGATATTGGGGACTGACTTCATGAATGCCCACCGCGCCGTAATCGACGTGGCTGGCGGTGTTATGACTATCGATGCTGGGAGCAACCCTGTCAGTCTAATTTTAGAGGAATATGTTTTCCGCAAGGAGTCTGAGGTGAGCTGTCTGAAATTTCACATTAGGACCTGGGCAGTTGATTTTGGTCAATTCACAATCTAAGGAGCATGGTAGGAACAGTGGTTTTACAAGCGCTGTGGAAAGGTGTATTGCTGGTGCAGGAGCCGTGGAACGAATTGTGTTGAGCTTTGTCGCGTTCTGAGAAGCCGTGCCCAAGTATTTTCGGATTCATCTGGGGCAATTGATGGATTTCTGTATCGCTTTATGTTGCACGAGCATCTTCCGTTCTTTGTTAAGCCCTATTCCATC
The DNA here is from genome assembly GCF_023898315.1 of Schistocerca nitens. Taxonomy (NCBI): domain Eukaryota; kingdom Metazoa; phylum Arthropoda; class Insecta; order Orthoptera; family Acrididae; genus Schistocerca; species Schistocerca nitens. The sequence goes on along the minus strand of NC_064614.1, from coordinate 1,308,329,591 downwards.
TCACTGGTGCACAAGAGCAGTGTGGAAGGCGAAATAAGTAGGATGCTGGAGCAAGATATAATAGAGTGAGCTAGCAGTTCCTGTAACTCGCCATTACTCGTTGTGCCAAAGCGGGACAAGTCTGTGCATTTGGTCTTGGACTTGTGGTAAAAAAAATATGGTCATCATGTCCGAGACCGATAGGCCAGAAGGACTGAAGGAACTGCTGCAAAGGTTTCATGGCTTGAAAGTTTTGTCATCCGTGGACCTCTGTGCAGCTATTGGCAAATTATGCTTGATTCGTCTTGCAGGCAATACACTGTGTTCCTCTGCTATGGGAGCTGCTACAGTTTAAATGCCTCCCTTTCGGGTTGAATGTTTCTTCAACCGCCTTCAGAAGAGGACTGACGACCTAAAAGCACACGTAACTGTGTATGTAGACGACATTCTCATTGCAGAGAAGTCATGGGGGGAACACAACTGGGTTCTAAATCGATTGTTCAAAGTATTCGAGAAAGTGGGGGTGACCGTGAATCTGGACAAATCCCAGTTTGGGTCCGAAAGCATAAAGTTTCTGGGTCGGTTTGTGTCGGCGGATGGGATTCATCCAGATCCCAATAAAATTTCAGCGATTGCAGAGTGCGCGACACCCACATCGAAGAGTCAGCTTTGCAATTTCTACAAGAGACTTATAAATCTCAATGTTTTGTCCACCCCTCATTCGTGTGCACTAACGGGTAAGAACACCGTTTGGATGTGGGACGAGCAGGCACAGAGCGAATTTGATGAATTAAAGAATGAATTGGTTAATGCTCCATTGCTCGTGCATACGGATTTGAATCAAGAGTTTTGCCAGATGACAGATAGTTCACTGACAGGTTGGTTGGTTGGTTGTTTTGGGGAAGGAGACCAGACAGCGTGGTCATCGGTCTCATCGAATTAGGGAAGGATGCGGAAGGAAGTCGGCCGTGCCCTTTCAGAGAAACCATCCCGGCATTTGCCTGGAGTGATTTAGGGAAATCACGGAAAACCTAAATTAGGATGGCCAGACGCGGGATTGAACCGTCGTCCTCCCGAATGTGAGTCCAATGTCTAACCACTGCGCCACCTCGCTCGGTCTTTTACTGACAGGGCTGGGAGCACTGTTGTTCCAGGCAGATGGTGGAAAGGATCCGTGCAACTGGAAAACTATCTCATTCACCAGCCGTGTGCTCTCGCGGAGTGAATGGAACTACTCTGTCATGGAGCTTGAGGCCCTGGCTATGGTCTAGGTGTTCAAGAAAATCACGCTACTATTTGTTCGGGTGCACGACTAGGGTGTACAGCGACCACTGAGCACTACAATTCCTAATGAGCTCCAAGATCAATCATGGTAGGCTCGGACAGTGGACCGTGTTCCTCCAGGAATACCACAAGAACATCATTGCTGATGCTCTATCTCGGACGCCTATCGGGCTCACCCATGCTGAGGATAACGCTACTGATGAAAACAATTTTAGTGTTTCATACCTTCAAAATGTGGCATTTGAGAGTTATGTAACTGCGTTACTAGGCAATATCGGGGCAGAGCAAGTCAAGGGCAAAGTCTTGCTTGACATCAAAGAGAAATGGCATGATAAACCCCACGCGGCCATCAGGCAGTATTATATTATCCTGAATCGCATCCTATTTAAGAGGCGAGCTCTGGATGACTCCAGGTGGTTGTTTGCGATTCTGGAGAAACTTGTGAACAAGCTCGTGTGGTACATGCATCTGAACTATGGTCACATTGGTTTAAGGAAATGCTTGGAGAAGCTGCAGGAAACCTGTTACTTTAATAATATGCTTTGGCGTATACATAAAGTAATTATGGTATGCAAGCCCTGTCAGCAAGCCGCACAAATACACTCGATCGTTCCCAGTAAACTCAGGGATCTCGCAGCAGTAGATCTATTCAGTCCACTAGTGTGTTCTAGGAATGGATTTGCGTACATTTTTGTGGCAGCAGAGCTGACGTCAAAATTCGTCTGCCCCACCCCGCTGCGTAGGGCCACCGGGAAGGCAGTAGCTGCCGCATTTGCAAATTACTTCTTACGGGAGGTTGGCACTGTGAAGCGTGTGATTTCGCACAATGGGCCACAATTCAGGTCATGTCACTGGGAGTATATGCTTCGGAGAAAGTGAGTGAAACCAATCTTTATCTCCCTTTTCTGCCATTCAGCAAATCCCTGTGAAAGGTGGATGAAGGAGATTGGAAAATTGTGTCGGTTATACTGCTACCGTGACCACCAGACGTGGGACACGAAACTAGCCGGTTTCCAGAACATATTAAATGAGTTGCCAAATGCCTCTACGATGTTGCCACCGATTCTGTTCCTGAAAAACAAGGAACATCCGAGTAAAATAAAAGAGGTAGTTCTCTGGCCAGCAGAACCCAGGTTACAGAGATCTGCAATTGTGGAGCTCGAACTGAAAAATATAAAGAATGCCGCCGAGGCTCGGATAAGAGCCTACGAACAGAAGACGTGGAACATAACTTTTCAGGTAGGCCAGAAAGCACTTTTATGCTAGCACAAGCTCTCTAATAAACGTGCTGGGTTGTCAAAGAAGTTCTTTTTCTTATTCAACGGGCCATACAGAATCAAGCGGATTCCACATCAAAGTGCGCTTGAAGTAGAAACCCCCTGCTCTTGCAAGTAGAAGGGCCTGCACCACATCTGCAATGTAAAACCTTATATTGAATAAGAACCAGAAGATCTTGCCCCTCGGAGGTTGGAATGATGTGTCGCACCCACAGGTAGTAAGCGTTGCTTCACGCAGTGGAGAATGGCAAAACAGAGGAAGCCGGCGACTGAGGCGTTTCCAAGTAAGCACAGCACAGATAGCCTTGCTGACAGCAGCAGTCTACCAGCAGGCTGATGCAAGGACACACACAGACCGAGCGCCGAGCGAAGCCTGGAGAGTGCTGAGTAAGGGGAAGTGAGGCCGGCATGCTAAGTTACGCTGCAATATACTGTGGGAGTAATAACAAAAAGCTACCACCGAGGGCAAAAAACGTCCTCCTGCCGGATATAAGTAGTGGAGCGCAGACAGCAACAGACAGAAGCCATTAGGAAGCAGTTCGGATCTGAGGACGGACGTGGTCTGTGTCCGAATGTTCAATCTTCGTAGGTGACGATTCCAGGAGTCTGTTCCAGCTCGCAGGAGTCATCCGTTCACCACCAGATGTCAACTTCAGCTCTGGGGGTCGGCCTGAGTTTGATCGGCACTGTGGCTGTGCCCACATCATAACAAAAGATATGTTTTGAAAAATAAAATAGATATACTACCATATGGACATCACAAATTATAAATAAATCGAAATACATTTTTTGTATATAAATGGGGACACTAATCAAGAAGCTCAACAATGTAAGTGTTTTGAAACAGATTAAAAATCTAAGTGAGCTAGAAGTAAACATTTTATAGAATGTAACTGGATGCGAATATTTAAATACTAGATATGGAGAAAAAACTTGCATAGAGTTTAATAATGATTTTAAAATTATTTTATCAGATAGATATTCTAAATTAATTACAGACTGGTATGTTCAATTTTTTGAAGATGGACAGATGAAATTAAAATATAAAGGAATGAAGAAACTTAAAAATAAAAATTAACTTCATGATCTGGAATTCACTATGTGATTTTTTTTTACTTTTATATTTGATATTCTTTAAATGGACAATAACAAAAAGCCAACACCATGTGGTGAGTGTCTATAGAAAAAGAATATTAATTAATTTTAGAAAGACAAATATAAAAAAGGCGGGACTGTAGGATGTGTAAAGAATGTTGTAGAGAATATCAGAAAATCAAAGTTACATGTGAATGTGGCAGAAATGAATTGAGGAATTGTCTCAAAAAATATATAGAAATATCACTTCATAAAAATCTTATTGCTGGCCAGGAAGAGAGAATTAGCAAGATTTTAGGTAAAGAATAATCAGTTTTTATTTATTTTCTTACGTTCACCTTTTATAAAAAAATATTAACTTTCTTTTCTTACTTTCACCTTTTTATCCCACATCTCCAGGACTTTGCAGGTACTTTAGCAGGTGCTCAATTTTTCAATATTGATTTCCAGAGAGCCTATCACCAGATTCCCTTGGCACCAGAGGTTATACCGAAAATGTCAGTGATCACACCTATAGATCTCTTTGAATAAATCAGAATCCAATTTTGTCTAAAGAATTCTGGTCAAATATTGCAACATTCCATGATGAAGTGGTTCTGCCCTGTTGTTTCATGTATCTAGACGATTTTAGATCTTCCCCCCCCCCCCCCCCCCCTGCAGAACGTGACAAACATAACAAATTATTTTTAATAGATTTTCAAAGTACAGAGACACCAACAGAGACAAACATGTTCTGAGACAAAAAAGAGAAATGCTTGGGCTGTTGTACCTATGGCCCAAAAATTGCACTTCTTCCTGTCTGAGAACACCCTGTCGACATTCAGTCCCTACAAATAAAACTGACATAATTCAGTTTGCTCCTCCTCTAGACATCTTCCAGCAGTTACACTGCTTTCTGGCTCTGATGTCCTACTACAGGTGCCATCCTCCCCCCACCGCGGCCTTACAGGCACAGCTCAGTGCTGTCCCGTCGGGACCAACTTCGAGAGGAAAATGCCCCATCACTTAGCCTCCAGAGATGTTGGCATTTATCAAGGTCACATCCAGTTTAAAGGATATCATGTTTTCAGTACATGCTGTCTCTTCTGCAGCCGTGGATGTTGTTTTTGATCTCAGATAGTAATAGGGTGGCTCTTCAATGGCAGATAAGAGGTATGTGGCAACTGCTCAGCTTCTTTTCCTGCAAATTATCAGTGACAAACAATGTGGTCCACCTACGACTGAGAATTGTGGGTGGCATATGAAGACATTAAGCATCGTAGGCCCAATGTGGAGGCATTGGACTTCAGTTCTTACTGATTACAAATCTGTTGCCTTTGCTCTCGACACCTCACATGACTCATTCTCACCGAGACAGTTCCATCATTTGGAATTTATCGGTCAGTTTACTACTTATATACTCCATTTATGGGGTACAATAGTATTGAGGCTGACAGTTTTTCCAGAGTTAATGCCGTTTCCACGACCGTCGTCTTAAGCGACTGGTGGCAGCAAAGACACTGAAGTGGAATTAAAAGTTTATTGAGAACTGCAATATGGAACTGCATCTACTGAATCGTCCCATGGACAATATCCTAATGTGGTGTTATACTTTCCAAAAGTGACTGCACCTCTTCCTTCTGCTAGGTTTTCGGTAACACCGATGGCAACTGATAGATTTGTATGACCGAGTGTCGAGCTCGACTGCAGGATGTCGGTAAAGACTTGCTCGGATTGTCAAATGGCTAAGATGGGATGTCATGTCAAAGACCCAATTTGTTCTTTCAAGAAGCCTACAGAGTTTTTCTCGTATCCGTATGGACTCGGTTGACCATCTCACTCCTGTTCACAGTTTTAAGTACATTTTTTTCCTTATTTTTGGCAACTGGCTGGTCTGCCCACGGCATAGAAGAAGTACCCATTCTGGACATTTCGGTGGGAAGAGCCTCTCATAGCTCTCTAATCATTTTACTCTCTCGGTCAGTGGTCCAGTCGATGTAACAATGAAACGAGGCCATCAATTTGAGTCCACCTTGGTCCGTGAACTAGCAAACTTTTGTGATTTTACAAATCATCATCATACCATCAGTTGTCACTCATCCAGTAATAAAATGGTGGAACATTGGTACTGAACTTTAGAATTTGCCCTGATGTGTCATGGTTTTCTTGGTTGCTGGCCTTGGTGCTGGTGTTGCTAGGTCTGTGTGCTACGTTCAAAACTGATATTGGTGCTTCAGCAATGGGTTTCTGCATGATGAACCCACCAGGTTTCTTTTGGAGTTGTTCAGTCACCAATGTGACCACATGCCTAGAGAGCCTTCATTCTTGTCATGACAAATCAAGAACTGCATTTCCAACTTTTGTCAGTCCACAGCATCCTGTCACACGGACCCCATATTTTCATTCACAAAGACCGAAGTACGCTTCTCATGTTATGCTACATACAGACTCCCATCAAAGGTTCTTGATAAGTGCCTTACGCGAATCTGTATTTGGTATTGGAATAGAGTGAACACATGATGGAGGTCTTGGTTAATGGCTAGCACATAATGGTTTCCATTCAACATGTCAAGCCAGCCTATCTACTCCCAGCAGATGATGCTGTGGGTTGGGCTCCCTATTGTCACACGACGTGTACATCACATCACGCAGCGTCCGACAAGTTAATGCTGTTCCCACACCAGTCTCCACAGCTGGTACTTACAGCAAATAACTCAGCTGCTGATGAGAGACTACACCACTGCCACACCAATCTTCACAGGATACTTGCCCAGTTTCTCCCGTTTTACACACACTCTACATGAGGACTCGCAGGATCGTATGGCACAAATATCCCTTCATCCCTGGAGCTCTGCTTTATTGGTGTGTGTGTGTGTGTGTATGTGTGTGTGTGTGTGTGTGTGTGTGTGTGTAGAGGGGGTGGGAGAGAGAGTGTTGGAGTGTTGTCTGCACGGTGATGCAATTAGTCAAAGAAAATAACTAAAAAAGTGTAGAGTATCTTTGTCTTTTGAGCATGTGGAATCAATGTTGTTTGTGCGTTGCTGTGATTCAGTGTGTCCACACTCCTATTAAATTAATAAGCAAGTCACACAAATTTTTAGAAATGCAAACACAGGAAAAAAACAATTGTAAATGGCAGGACACAAGCTAGCTACTTTACACTTTGTAACTCATTGCTCATAACCAGTACACAACAATGAGCCTGCAGAACTTAAGATATTGTGCCCTGGCTTTGATTCATGGAGGCTTTAATCACCAGTATGTCATTATGTGATGTTTAATTATAACAAATCATACCAAGAACAACATGTTTTTATACTTCAGTGTGCAATCGTCTCGAAATGGCATGCTTTCATAACACACAAGCTGTGTATGAAAAATATCAGTTACAAGATGCAATATGTTATCTCCCAAGCACCTGCATCAAATCCTAACAAAATTCAATAGCAGTTATTGTGGTCTTAGAAACAGTCTGTGATGTCAAAATGATGTCTCATGTTCCTCAAGTCTTGTAAACAGGGGATGCTAGATTCATCTCAGTGACACTTCTCTGTGACATCATTATGATGTGTACATGCCCAGTTTTGACAGTTGGGGACATCTATAGACTTTCGTGGTTGTACCGAGTCAGGGCATAGTGAGCCTCCCATAGAAACGTCATTTGTCTTATGTTTGCAGAGAGGTATCACTGCACCAAGCCTACGGTCCTGTGGCTTCACTTAGGGGCTGGCAGGGGCTGGCAGGGCCTGGCAGGAGCTGGCAGGGGCTGGCAGGGGCTGGCACCATCATCTTGTTGCCACATGCCACCAGTTTACCAATTTGAAACAATGTGACTGGTTGCTGTTTCTAGTACCTAATCATTTCCAAGCATGAAAGTAATGAGTGCTTTGCACAGTAGAATAATAAACGTAGTATCACCATAACACTGTCCCCCAGGGGGTCCACAACTCTTTTGTGGATACGTACGTGGTGAGCACGGGGCCCCGAGCTAGTGCGACTCTCTTTCCTTTTTCGGGTTGCATACCTTCCTTTTCCACATCCTTCCCCTTCCCCTATCCTCCCCCCCCCTCCCCTCACCTCCGCCTCTTCCCTTCCCCTTCTCCCACTATGGGAGTATGTTTCGTGCCTACATCCAGAGACGGACATTTTTAACTGTAAGACAGTCTCTCTTCTTTGTTTTCGATGCTGGAAAGTCTCTGTCCTCCCTTTGTCCTTCTCTTAACCCTCTCCTCCACTGCAGCTTTTGAAACCTCTCTTCTTTCCTTTTCTTTGTTCCGCCCTTTCTCTTTCATTCCTCCCTGTGCGTGTCTGAAGGCCGACCCACAATTTCCCACGCACAGGCGGTGACGGGGTAACACGTAATTCCCTGCCCCGGTTAGACAGGTAGAACACGTAAGTACCCCCTGGTAATGACAGGGCCCAGGGAGGGGTGGTTACCCGAGCTGGTACCTTCTGACCGTGCCGATTGGTCCCTCCGTCCATTTCTCGGGAGGTGTGACCTGAGGTGTGAACAATCACCTAGGGCGGGAGTGCTCTCAGAGAGGGCCAACACAAGGAAGGAGCGCACCATCGGAGACACCGGTAATCGTGGGGGATATTTCCGCAATGGTTTCCTCTACTTCTACAATTTCTGCTCACAAGCGAAATTTAAATGAGTCTCAGCCATGGACAATTCCTCCACCAGTGCCACAATTCCTCGTTGTTTCTCAGTCGGACGAAGGTCAAGACTTCTCCACAGTCAACCCTTTCATTATTCAGAAAGGTGTCGACACAATGGCGGGTCCTGTGAAGTCTTGTTCCCCATTACGAAATGGCACCTTGTTGTTAGAAACAGTCAGTGCCCTCCAGGCACAAATATTGCTGCGAACTTCACTGCTACACACCTTCCCTGTCCAGGTGGAAGCGCACCGCACTTTAAATTCGTCATGCGGGGTGGTTTATACACGCTCACTCGACGGATAGTTCAACGAGGAAATTCAAAACTACCTCTCTGACCAGGGCTTAATGGCTGTACATCGAGTCATGAAAAGGGTTGACAAGGACTTGGCTCCAACCCATACTATCTTCTTGACGTTTGACAGAGTTCAACTTCTATCGAACATTAAAGCGGGCTATGAGATAATTTCAGTTCGCCCTTACATCCCCAACCCTATGCGTTGTTCTCGGTGTCAGCAGTTTGATCATACCAGCCAGTCGTGTTCCAATCTGGCCAAATGTGCTATGTGTGGCAAGAATGCCCATGAGAGTGCTTGACCACCACCATCCCCTTGTTGCATCAACTGTACGGGCGACCACACTGCTTCCTCTAGAGATTGCCCCATTTTCAAAGATGAATGGCTTCTTCAGGAAATCAAAGTGACGGGAAAGGTGTCTACATTTGCTGCTCATAAGCTATTTGCCAGTCGAAAGCCCACTGTGCCTCCAGCAGGTAATTATAGCACTGTCCTTGCATCTCCTCGGCCTACTAAGGAGGCAGCCAGCAGACTTGTGATCTCACCTTTAGTGCCACGGTCGTCAGATTGGCCAGTGCAAAGATCGCCTGTTCAACCTCCCCACTATCACGTGCTCACTCTACAGCTCACCCTTCATTGGCTTCTGCTATATCACGAGCCCCAAAATCAGACACCCGGACTTCCAAAAAAGAGCCTACTCCGAAGATTTTTTTACGTACTCTGACTTCACAACCATCGATGCCTCCCTCATATCAATGTCCTGTTTCCAAAAAGGCTCATAAGAAACGGAGTTTCTCTCCTTCTCCGCCACGGCGTGTCTCCTCTACAGCGCCACCTGGCGGTAACCGGCCTCGGCCGTCTTCCGTGTCACCAAGTTGCACTGCTGGCAGCCGATCAACCGGCCAATCGTTGGTGGCAGGAGCTGCCCCGAACAACCTATGGATCAGGATCTTCTGCCTTCGGCTGAATGCCGTTCCACTCTGTCAGCCGCCGGCACTCAGCAGTCGTTGAGTTGAGAGCAACCACGGTAAATTCTTCCCTTTTCTGTCCACTCTATGTCCATTATCCATTGGAATATCCACGGCATTAGAGCCAATTGGGATGAATTGTCGATCCTCTTATGATCCTACTCGCCGGTCATCTTCGGTCTTCATGAAACAAAGCTGCGTCCCCACGATCACTTTGTTCCCCTCATTTTCAGTCAGTCCAGTTTGATCTCCTCTCTGTTGATGGCACTCCAGCACATGGAGGACTTACGAGTCTTCTCCATGATACTGACCATTATCACCAAATCCCCTTAAACAGTACCTTCCAAGCTGTTGCTGTCCGTCTTTCCCTTTCTGTATACACCATCTCGATTGCAGCCACAACTGCCATCTATTCGTCCGAGATGCTGGAAGTTTGCCCAAGCCGAGTGGACACTTTTTTCGTCTCTAGCGACATTCGATGACCATCACTTTCCTAGCATTGATGATCAGATCACTCATTTTACAGTAGCTATTCTTATGGCCGCAGGACGTTGAATACCTCACACCCCAGTTCCTTGGTGGAACGAGACATGCCGGGACGCAATACGTTAGCAGCGACGTGCTCTTCGCGTTTTCTGCCACCATCCTACTTTGGCCAACTGTATCCGCTATAAGCAGTTACATGCGTGATGCCGTCGCATCATCTGCGATAGCAAGAAGGCAAGCTGGGACTTAATTACTAGCTCCTTTAACACCTTCATTTCCTCCTCAGAAGCTTGGAGTCGAATTCGACGGTTATCTGGCGCTCCTAGTTTCTCCCCGACCTCTGGGCTCACTGTCACGCATGATACATTAGTGGACCCCGTCACAATTTGTAACTCGTTGGGTCAACACTTTGCTGAGATTTAGAGCTCTTCAAATTACCAGCCAGTCTTTCTCCCAAAGAAATGTGCAACGTCTTGCATTTTTCTCTCAAAATAGTGGAAGCTATAATACTGTTTTCTCCATGCACATGGGGGAACTCCAACACACACTCTTTTCTTCTCGCTATTCCACCCCAGGACCAGATGGTATCCACATCCAAATGTTGCTGCATTTATCAACCCATAGTCTGCATTACCTACTTTGCCTTTATAATCGAATTTGGACTGACAGTACTTTCCCAGAAGATGGCGGAAGCTATTGTCGTTCCTGTTCCAAAACCTGGAAAGGACAAACATCTCCCCTCTAGCTATCGCCCCATTTCTCTCACGAGTACTGCATGTAAGGTTTTGGAGCGTATGGTGAATTGCCGTTTAGTCTGGTGGCTGGAGCCCCGAAGCCTTTTAACACCTGCCCAATGCGGTTTCTGAAAGCATCATTCTGCAGATGACCATCTTGTTGCTCTCTCCACTTATATTGTGAACAATTTTCTCAGGAAACGCCAAACACTAGCAATATTTTTTGATCTGGAGAGAGCATACAATACCTGTTGGAGGACAGGCATCCTCCGCACACTGTTCTTTTGGGGTTTTGAGGTCGGCTGCTCCTTTTTATTCGTGAATTTATGGCAGAGCGCACATTTAGAGTGCGGGTGAACACTACTCTCTCCCGTACTTTCTCCCAAGAAAATGAGGTACCCCAGGGCTCCGTGCTAAGTGTTGTACTGTTTGCCATTGCCATAAATCCAATTATGGATTGTCTCATTCCCGATGTCTCAGGCTCCCTCTTTGTGGACGATTTTGCGATCTACTACAGCTCTCAACAAATCAGCCTTATTGAACGACGTCTTCAAGGATGTCTCGATCACCTCCACTCTTGGAGCATCGAAACTGGCTTCCGCTTTTCTCCCAGTAATACCGTTTGTGTCAATTTTTGGCGTCGTACAAAGTTTCTTCCGCCTTCCCTACATCTAGGCCCTGTCAACCTTCCATTTGTGGACGTTGCTACATTCTTGGGACTTATGTTTGACAGAAAACTGCTGGTTTCTAATCTTTTGGCTCGCTGTCTGCGATCTGTCAGCACCCTCCGTGTTCTGAATGGTACCTCCTGGGGAGCAGACCGAGTGGTTTTTCTCCGCATCTATCGCACCTTAGTGCACTAAAAATTGGACAATGGAAGCATAGTTTACTCCTTTGCTCAGCCATCTATTCTTCGGTGTCTCGACTCTGCCCACCACTGTGGATTGCGTTTAGCATCTGGAGCTTTTTACATCAGCCCCGTGGAAAGCCTTTATGCTGAGACTGCTGAACCTCCGCTGTCCAATTGGCAAGCTATACTTCTGAGTCGTTATGCTAGCCATCTGTCTTCCATGCCTGCTAATAAGGCCCATGACCTTTTTTTCGATGCCTCCTAGGATTTAGGGTATGCAGGCCACTTCCGTCAACTGCTATGTTCTCTTTCCTTCCACTTTCCTAAAACTTACTTGACAACTGGGGGTACAGCACCACCTTGGCTCCACTGCCCGCGGACCTGCCTGCTCCGTGACCTTTGTCAGCTTCCCAAGGATGGTTAGTGCCCCTTCTCTTGTTTATCATTGGGCATTTGCTGCTCTATACGCACAAATGTAGGATGTCACATTTATTTACACTGATGGCTCAAAAACATCATTTGGTTTTGGGAGTGCCTATATTGGTGGCGACACCCCTAATCGATTTCGGCTTCCTGACCAGTGTTCAGTTTTTACTGTGGAGCTTTATGCTGCTCTCCAGCGTCATCAGCGAATACAGTGTATTATATGCTCATTTTCGCTCAGCTCCCTCCTCAGTCTCGAAGCTCTCTACCCTGTCCACCCTCTGGTCCATCGGATTCAGGACTGCCTCCAATTGCTCCACTTGGAGGGTGCCTCTGTGGCGTTCCTCTGGATCCCAGGACACGTTGGTATCTGTGGAAATGAGGCGGCTGATATAGTGGCCAAGGCTGCAGTCTCTCTTCTTCAGCCAGCTATTCGCATGATTCCCTTCACCGATCTACGGAGTGTTTTATGTCGTCGTGTTGCTCTTCTATGGCACACACATTGGTCGACACTTCCCAATAATAAATTGCGGGACGTGAAAGCTCTTCCCTGTGCTTGGACCTCTTCCTCCCGAACTCGTCATTGGGAGGAGGTAATTTTAACTAGGCTCCGGATAGGGTACTGTTTTTTTAGCCATTGACATCTTTTAAGTGGCCGTCCTCCCCCACTTTGTCCCCACTGCTCTCAACTGTGGATGGTGAGACACCTTTTACATGAGTGCCCCTATTTTACTCCACTATGCGCCCGTCTTCAGCTGTCGCCTGATATATCTTCCATTTTAGCAGATGACATGCGCTCAGCCAATCACGTCCTTGAGTTTATTAGTGTGAGTGAGATGATGTCAGTCATTTTAAGCTCTTTTTGGGGAAAACAACACCCCCCCCCTTTCTATAGTGGTTTTCTAAGCTTTCCTTCTGTTTTTTAGTTTCCCCACTTTTTGAATTTCGCTCCCATTGCTGCTGATTTGCAATTTGGTGTTTTTTCCTTTCCCTAAACCACAGAATGGGCGCTAATGACCATAGCAGTTTTGCGCCATAAAAATAAAAAAAAAATAAATAAAAAAAAAAAAAAAAACATAACACTGCTCTGAAAGCATAGAAAAAAATTGTAAATATGGAATATTGTGACTGTGGTAGCGGTTCTTGCACACAAAGCAGCTAACATATATCTTCAATTGGTACATTCATTGCAGTTCTGGAAACTATTGTTGCATTTTCTTTCCCTTAGAGTGAGAACCTACCAACTTCATGCTTGTTATTTACATCATTGTCTATTATGAAAAGTATTTAACAATAAGTTGGTTGTCTGGAGTTCTGATTTGTGCAAAAAATTACAATTCACTGTGAGAAAAATGAAAGTCCTCCTTTGCACTTGAAAGTGTCTGAACCAATGAAAAGGGAATAATATTAATAATAATAAAGGCAGCAGGTATATTCCTGTAACAGTAGCAGAATACATTTTGTCTTATATGTAAGATGTTCTTGTTTGAAAAAGAGGCCTCCTCAAATAACTAACTTCTAAATTTTCGTTTGTACTTTATAGACACCTCAGACTAAATTACTGTTTAATTCTGGTTCCAGATGTACCAGTATTTTCTACACTTTTTATTTTTAGTGGTACTTGGTTTGTTTTGCCAGATGATCAACACATTTTGAAAATTTACTGCAATTTGTGTTTTGTGCTTAATTTGTATATTATTATAATCTGTCCATCTATTAGAGACTGATGGAGACGGAGACAGAGAGAAGTTTTTTCAGCATTGCTAGGGTTATTTTGCATTATTTTTACCAAATAATGGTGCAAAGATATTGCAGCAGTAGCAGCACAAAGATAATACTCACCACATAGCGGAGATGCTGAATTGTAGGTAGGCATGACAAAATTACTTTCACAAATAAATAAAGCTTTCCACCATTAAGGCCTTCATCAACACACACACACACACACACACATGACCGCAGTCTCAGGCAACTGAAACCACACTGTGAGCAGCAGTACCAGAGCATGATGGGAGAGGCGACTGGGTGGGGTAAGGAGGGGGCTGGGGCAGGGAGGGGGAGGGATAGTAGGGTTGGGGTGGCAGACAGTGAAGTGCTGCAGGTTAGAGGGAGGGCAGGGGAGAGTTGGGGAAGGGGTGGGGGTGGGGGCAGGATGGGAGAAGTAGTGGAAAAGGAGAGAAATAAAAAGACTGAGTGTGGTGGTGAAATGACGGCTGTGTAGTGCTGGAATGGGAACAAGGAAGGAGCTGGATGGGTAAGGACAGTAGTTAATGAAGGTTGAGGCCAGGAGGGTTAAAGGAACATAGGATGTATTGCAAGCAGCATTCCCGTGTGCGCAATTAAGAAAAGCTTGTTCAAAATGGTTCAAATGGCTCTGAGCACTATGGGACTTTAACTTCTGAGGTCATCAGTCCTCTAGAACTCAGAACTACTTAAGCCTAACAAACATAAGAACATCACACACATCCATGCCCGAGGCAGGATTCGAACCTGCGACTGTAGCGGTCGCGCGGTTCCAGACTGTAGCACCTAGAACCACTCGGCCACCCAGGCCGGCAAGAAAAGCTGGTGTTGATGGGAAGGATCCATATGGCACAGGCTGCAAATCAATCATTGAAATGAAGGATGCCATGTTTGGCAGCGTGTTTAGCAAAAGGGTGGTCTACTGGTTTCTCGGCCACAGTTTGTTGGTGGCCATTCATGTGGACAGACAGCTTGTTGGTTGTCAAGCCCACATAGAATTTAGCACAGTTGTGGCAGCTTACCTTGTAGACCACATGACTGGTTTCACAGGTAGCCCTGCCTTTGATGGGAAAGGTGATGTTAGTGATCGGACTGCAGTAGGTTGTGGTGCGAGGATGTATGGGACAGGTCTTGCATCTAGGTCTATTACAGGGGCATGAGCCATGTGGTAAGGGGTTGGGAGCAGGGGTTGTGTAAGGATGGACAAGTATATTGTGTAGGTTCAGTGGACGGTAGAAGGGGTGGGAAGGATAGTGGGTAGGAAATTTCTCATTTCAGGGCACAATGAGAGGTAACCGAAACCCTGGCGGAGAATGTAATTCAGTTGCTCCAATCCTGGGTGTTACTGAGTTATGAGGGGAATGCTCCTCTCTGGCCAGACAGTGGGACTTTGGGAGGCAGGGGGAGACTGGAAAGATAAGGCACGGGAGATTTGTTTTTGTACAAGGTTGGGAAGGCTTCAGTGAGACCTTCAGTATATTTCAAGAGAGACTGCTCGTCACTGCAAATGCAATGACCACAGGTGGCTAGGCTGTACAGAAGGACTTCTTGGTATGGAACGGGTGGCAGCTGTTGAAGTGGATGTATTGCTGGTGATTAGTAGGTTTAGTATGGATGGAGGTACTGATGTAACCATATTCAAGGTCAACATCTATGAATGTGGCTTGTTGGGTTGAGTAGGACCAGGTGAAGCAAATGCTGGAGGGATTTGGATAGGGTGTCCTCTCCTTCGATCCAGATAGCAAAGATGTCATCGATGAATCTGAACCAGGATTTCGGATCCTGGGTTTTTAGGAAGGATTCCACTAGATGGCCCATCAATAGGTTGGCATAGGATGGTGCCATGTGGGTACCCATAGCCGTAACGGGGATGCTTCCCACCAACACTGGCTTTCCTGAATTGCGCAGGTGGTAACTCCCCCTGCAATACATCCTATGCTCCCGTAACCGTCCTGGTCTCAACTTTCATTAGTCACTGTCCACACCCATCCAGCCCCTTCCCTGTTCTCACTCCAGCACTACACAGCTGTCATTCCACCATCACACTCAGTCTTTTTACTTATCTCCTCATCCCCCTCCCCCCCCCCTCCCTCCAGCCAACTCTTCCCTTCCCACTGTCTAACCTGCAGCACTTCACTGTGCTCAGGCCAAGCTGTAGCTGTTAAAACTACAAGAAGACTTGCAGAAACAGCTTAAAAGTCTTCAGGCTGCAATACGAATGTAGGATAACAGAGTGCCATGCCCACATTGTTGAGAGATGACAGAAATTCAATAAACAGGCAAGCTGACAAATATGAGATAAAAATCAAGACAAGAATGAATGTGCAATCTCTGCAGTTCTTGAGAGAAAAGCTGGAATTATGGTTCACAATGTTAGAGTTAGTATTTGCACAGAATGACAGGATCCAACAATCACACAGCAGCAGTCTGTGGTTGTTTCCTAATGATGCTGTTGCGTATGGGAAGATATGATCATTGAATGACTGTAGGAGGATACTAGATGACGTAGACAAAATTTCTAGTTGGTGTGATGAATGGCAGTTAGCTCTGAATGTAGAGAACTGCGAGTTAATGCAGATGAGTAGGAAAAGCCAACCCATAATGTTTGAATACAGTATTATTAGTGTGCTGCTCACCAGTCACATCGGTTAAATGTCTAGGACTCATACACGTTGCATAAGGACCATGAAGATAAGCTTCAAGTAATTAGGGCTCGTACGGAGGCATGTAGACAGGCGTTTTTCCCTCACTCTGTGTGTGGCTAGTAGTCGTACAGGGTACCCTCTGCCACACACCATTTGGGGGCT
Organism: Schistocerca nitens; assembly: GCF_023898315.1. Taxonomy (NCBI): domain Eukaryota; kingdom Metazoa; phylum Arthropoda; class Insecta; order Orthoptera; family Acrididae; genus Schistocerca; species Schistocerca nitens. The sequence continues at coordinate 1,308,313,014 of NC_064614.1, read as the reverse complement.
TGTGGAGTGTGTATGAGGGTGCAGACACAAAATTAATGGTATTGTTAATAGTTTGTTAGGTAGGGCGGCCACTATAGTGACAGACGTTACATCGAAACCACTGCAAGAACAACGCTACATATGTCTGAAGGAAATACTAATCAACTAGTTGTGTAAAACAGAGCAATGGGTGCAGCAGGTACTGCATAGTGAACAGATAAGTGACAGAAAGCTTTCAGAATTCTGGCAGCATTTACAAAGCAATGTTGGAAAAGAAAAGTTATCTGACGCAACGCTATGACGTGTATAGATGGTGCAGCTGCCTGCAGTGGTTAAAGCAGCTGTTGTTATGTATGAAAGAACTGATATAAATTCAGTAATGACAGTTGCAGACAAGGTGTATGTAACATTGGACAAGACAAACGCATTGGCTGTAATGAAAGTGGCTGCAGGAATCAACACACAAGAGACTGTGGCTGTCCAGAAGGAGCAACGTAAGGACAATAGTAAGCAGTTAAGCTACTTGAAATAGCAGATAGAAGCATTACAGAAGCAAGTTGCTACGCTAGCAGAAGGTAAGAAGAATACACCCAGACAAGATGCTGGACGCAGTACGAACGAGCCAGATTCAACATGTTGGTGTCATTGGCATTTCGATGAGTGGACCTCGAGGTGTACAAACCCAAATGTTGCCAGCACCCAACAGTAGGCATATTGGGCCATAGAACTCATCAAAAGCTCCATAATAAAGAAGTCGAAGACAATTTTGCCCCAAAAAGAGTGAGTAACCGAACAAGCCTGCTAACATTGTCACATAGATAATACTTGAGATATGTTCAGGTGGATTGTTACAGTCTCGTTGACTCAGTCTGACATTAGCACATTACCAATTGGTAAAAAAAGAAGTGCAATGTCAGCCAAGCATACTCACCTCGTAGTCGCAAACAGTTCGCCCGTAGCAACATATGGAGATCATGAAGTAGAGGTGGCTTTGAGATTTAGTAGGAAGTGCATATGGAATTTCGTACAAGCAGATATAGCAGAACCTTTGTGGGAGCAGATTTTATTTGTCAGACAAAGATAGAGATTAATCTGTGTGGCACAGATAAAGATGGATAGAGAGGTCATAACAGGATCTTTAGGTCAAAGTGTTGTGAGCATCACGAATATAAGGGTGTTGCATAACACAGTACACTAATAAATGTGACACCTGGCCAACCAATCTCACGACAACTGATAAAATTAGCATCCAACTGCTTTGCTGCAACAAAAGCCAGAATTTGAGATCATGCTAAAACCAGGTGCCATATGCAGGTTGGAAAGCCTGTGGGCAACAGCACTGCATCAAGTGAAAAGAAGGATGGCACCTACAGAACCTGTGGGGATTACCGTGTATTGAATAAATGCACAATTCCAGACCGATAACCAGTGCTGAATACTACGAGTAAAGACTTCATCAACGTGACAGCAGGAGCCACAACACTCAGCATAATTGATTCCAAAAAAGCGTAAAATCCGATACCAGTGGCAAAACACTTTGTGTAAACTTCAGACTTCGAGACTTTCACAGTGAAGATATCAATGTATGCATAGATGAGTGCATAGCAGAGAACACCAAATACACAAATTCCTTGGGATAATTATCGATGAAAATGTAAACTGGGATAAGCATTTACAATATATAAGGGGGAAACTCAGCGCAAACCTATATGTGCTGCAGAAACTCAGCTACCTAAAAGATACAGGCATTATGAAAACAATATACTATGCATTAATTCATACAACATTAAGTTATAGCATAATTTTGTGTACCTCAAAAACAAAAATTAATAAAGTATTTAAATTACAAAAAAGAGCCATAAGAATTATAGCCAACCTTAAATGGAAAGATTCATGTAAACCAGCATTTAAAGTTCTCAAAATACTAACATTACCCAGTATATACCTATACGAACTCCTCTGTTGGACAAAATTCAAATATTCTGCTGATACTAGAGATAACAACACACAACATAACCATGACACAAGAAAACGGAACCTCTTCCATGAGCCTACACAACACTACAAAATACAAAAAAAAGCCATTGTACGCTGGACCAAAATCCCTTGAAAAACTCCCTTTATTCTTGAGAGAAATAAACTATAAAAATATTTTCAAAAAATGTCTCAAAAATTTTCTAATAGAATACTGTTATTACAGTGTTAATAAATTTATGTGCACTACAGTTCAAAACAATTGCAATACCATTATTGTATCAAAAGAAAAATCGTACAAAATCTAATTTAATATGAAATAGCTGTAGAATAATTTTGTAATAAATTATATTTTTGATAAATAGTAGACAGTAAAAACGATGTACCTGTCAGTGCATGAAATGAAAATATATCTTGATCCCTGCAATGTACTTTGTCAAAGGATAAATAAATAAAAAAAAAAAGAAAACATACCAAAGACTGCTGTTATAACTCCATAAAGGTTGATCAAGTTTTTAAGAATGCCAGCCGGGTCAAAGAACACAGCGCAGACATGGCAGCGTTTTGTTGATGAAGTCCTAAGAGGCTTTGCATACCTGGATAACATCCTGGTATTTTCCAGGACTGCCACAGCACATGAGGAATATCTTAAGGTCCCGATAAACAAGTGTGGCATAGTGGTCAATGAAGCAAAGTGTACTCTGCGGCAGAAGCAAGTGAATGTCTTTGGCTATGCAGTTTTGGCAGCCAGCATCCACCCCTTAAAAGATGAAACTGAAACGATAAAGAACATACCTCACTCGACAGACTTCCATCAATTGAGAAGATTCTTAGGTGTCATAAACTTCTACCATTGGCATCTACCTGGCACGGTCGAGGTATGAGGGCTACTGATGATGGCGTTGGCAGGTAAAGACACCACATGTCAACAGCATTGGCAGTGGATACCTGAGATGCAATGAGCCTTCAACCAGGTTAATGCCAGCTCACAGAAAGTAATTCATTTATACCATCTCATGTATGATGCAGCATCAGCAGTAGTCATAGACACCAGCCAACAGGCAATTGGAGCTGTACTCCAATAGTATATGGAAGCATATTGGCAACACTTAAGTTTTTTTTCTCATAAAAATCACAGCATCCCAGATTGAAATGGGGGCATCTGATCAAAAACTACTAGCTGTTTATGAAACAGTAAGGTAGTTTTGCTCGTAAGTAGAGGCCAGACAGTTCATAATATATACGGACCACAGGCCTACAGCCTTCATATGCAGCAAACACAAGGACAACTGGTCCCCAAGACAATTCTGATGGCACAAGTTTATTTGACAGTTCACAATAGATATTAGGGACATCAAAGGAGTCAAAAACGTAGTGGCTGACTTTTTTTCGTGGGCAGAGCTATCTCATATACAATGGGTTCTATCTCACATACAATGGGTTACGAGCAGCTGGCCACAGCACAGGCTACTGATACTCAGCTCTTGAGCAAATTGACGGGACTGAATTTTAAGCAGATAAAGCTAATAGGGACTACAGTAAAGATTTGGTATGATATGTCAAAAAGGTAACTCAGACCTTTCGTACCTAAAGGACTACACGAAACAGTTTTACATGTAATTCACAAATTCACTCACCCTAGTGCAAACACAAGCTTAGGCTTATGATAGAGTGATTCATATGGCCCAGTGTATGGAAAGATGGAAACATTGTCACAAGTGGGCAATGACATATGGTGTGTCAACAATGTAAGGTGGCAGACAAGTCCATAAGCAAGTTGTAGAATTTCCAAAAATGTCAAGACCATTTCTCCCATCTACATTTGGACATTGTAGAATCACTTCCCCCATCGGAAGGATACCAATACTTGCTAACAGACATTGATGTATGTACTTGGTGGACAGTACTTTTTAGCAACATGGATATCACGTTTCTGCTGCCCATTGCACTTTGCCTATGACGACGAACATACAGGTTGTGCTTATACATAAGCTTGTTAATAATTTATATAAGAAGTCTTAATGTAAGTAGCATTGACCATGAAACACTTTTTTTACGGTGCATTTCAAATGGCGTTAATCTGCAGCATCAAGGAGTTTCATTCTCACAAGTATTCAAGGAAATGAGACAGGATTGAACAGGACATCAGGGTCAAGGTTTCTGTGGAAGAAAGTTCTGACACTGATGTTGGTGGAGGGAATGGTCTCATCGCCTGCTAACATTGGATTTTAACCATTTTTGTCATTCTCAGTCATATCACAATACCGGTATTATGGTAGTGAATTTTGTTCTTTTTGTATTCTTAGCCTTTATTATTTCTGTTTGTTTTCATGACAAATTGCATATGTTTTATGATGAATTAGATAATTTTTACACAGGGCTAGTTGCACAATCTCCGGTTAACAGCCAGCTGAACTCTATTCTCGGAATGGCACAAGAAATGCGTTGTATGAACCCGGAATAATGCCTATGGCTGTGTTCACAGTGGCATCAACAAAAGTTGTCAGACACTGTCACCAAAAGTTGCCTAATAACATTGGCCGACAGTGTGGTCATAGTGCGTCCAGTCTCCATCGTCAGTTTTTGGTAGGGTCAAGGAGGTTAGGTTAGAATCTATTCCATGTGTGAAGTATGTTAGATTTAAAACTCCGTGCTTGGATACGACTGCTGTATAACAGCTTCTGCTATCAAAAATACGCCAAATGCATGTGAATGAACTTTCTTATCTCATAAAGAACACAGTGAGTTCTATACAGTCTGTCCTCAATTACTGGAGTAACCAGACAAGTTTTATGAATATACGAGATGCGGTAGAAATGTTGTGTTGCATACTCAAGATAATTCGTGGTGACGTTGAAAAGAAAGTTATAAACACCCTGTTTTGCTGTATTTATTTAAAGTTGTGCAGATGCACATCAATTAACCTTCAGTGACTGTCACATAGCACAAGAGTGAAAGACAAGCATAAAGTGTAGCATAAGATACTCTGAAAACCTAAAGCAGTTAAAAGTGGAAATACATACCTATACCACATTTTGCAAACCACTTCATATTAACAGAATCACCATCCTACTGGCATAAAAAGCCAGTAAGCAGTAATAATAATTTGTAGACAACTAATGACAACCTACCACAAAAAAGATCCAGTACAGTAACTATAAGCACGTAAGAAACGTCACCTTTGTGACTTGACCAAATTATTTTTTGCAGTTACAATCTATGCCTAAAATTTCCAATAAACTTTTTTGCATATTTGGAGTTTTGAATAAACCTATGATTTCAGTCCCATAGATTCCGAACTATACCCCGATTATGATATTTTCATCCCCAGGATGCCACAAACTCATTCTTTCGTGGGCTAAATTTATCAGCTTCTCACACTCCATATTTCATGTATGAGATCATTGGTTGATTTGACTGAAGAAAATACCTAATTTGAATTTCACCGATTGTCGTCCGAAATCTGTACATTCAGGAGGTAAAATTGGCTATAGTATGACAACACACGTAGTGGCATCCTGATTTGAAAAGATCAGCCATTTCCTGGTCGTGTCGGTCGTCAGTGGAATCCACTGACACTGGAACCACTGTGACCACAGCCTAACTGGAGAATAAACTAGAGATAACTTAACTGCCGATTTCTGGCCAGTTAGCGAACAGGGGAATAAGTTTTCAAGATGGCTGGGATAGTGACAGATGCAGACAGCGATAACGAGATTTTGGCTGAACTGTTCATGAGAATGAGGAAGGGAAAGAAATAGAGACGCTGCCAAATCCAAATTTATATCCACATTTTGCTTGTCAAAGGAAACCATACTTCATATTGGCAATCTTGTACGTGAGAAAGTGGAGCATGTGACAGACAGATGAAACTATTTCTCTGCTTTCTTAAATAATACTGTTTCTTTGTAGTAGTATTCATTCAATTTCAGTACCTCGTGAATTCTGTCATGTTATTTATATAAATCAGCACATTAAAATGACGATTCTTAGAAAAATAGTTTTGTTTTTCTGGCGTATGTTACACTCGCCACAGTAGCGAAAAGGACCATTTCAATTTAAGCGGCATAATAGACTTAACCAAATTGAAAAACCACACTAGTTATGTGTACTGTTTATATCAACAGCTTTTTCTGTTCTTGATGAAACATTGATTTTTCATGTTGCAAAACATTTTGATAAAGCAAAATGATCTGATAAAAAAGTAGGGTCCAAATTTCATCAATAGCAGAAAATATTGTATGCCCTGATCTGTAAACACTACAGCAGTATCAGAACAACTTTCCATCTCTTCGAGACCCATTAACGCAAGAACATTGTCTCCCATCTACCATTATTCACTTACGCCAAGGAACTATTTATTCTTACTCAAGCTAAGTGTAACAAGATAAGATTATGAGAAAAGTTAGCCTTTTTTAAAAGTGATGCTTCCCCAGCTATTGAACATAGCTGTTGTTTCTCAGTTATTAGGATTAGCCACAAACCCCACCCATATTTATCATAAATTAATAGCTATGTTTGTATATTGTAAGAGCAGCTGTTATTGAATCAGTATAGTTGTAGCATGTGGGAGTGCCTGGAATGCTATATTTTGAACTTACCTTGAATATCAAGTTTTTCAGTGTTCTCCTTTAAGTCAAACTGTAGCTAGCTGAAGGTAAATTAACTCAGAAAACTCTATAACAGAAAAAAAAGGGAAATGAAAAAGAAAGCTATAGGAGATAGCGGTTGTATTTCTCAGTTGTTAGTACTATCCACATAAGCACATCCATATTTATCATAAAGTAATTATCTCTGTGTTACAAGAACATAGTTACTTTTGATTCAGCTAACAGGAATGTTTAGTTATTGAACCTACATAATCATAACAATGGATGGAGTGACTGGCCAGTTATGTTTTTTAAATTTCTCTTGAATTGCCTCATGTCATTCTATTCTTTCATTCAGAAAAGACTCTGTTCCACCAATGAACCAGCTACTTCAAACACTCAAATGAAAGACGCCAGGGCGGGGTCTGAGGTTCACACAGCATGTTTGCTGGCTGTTGTCACTGCATCTGCCAGTTGTTACTATGCGTAGTCCTCTGACACCAATACCTTCCCTGTGCTCCCTGCACTGTGCGGCTGAGTATACTGACGTTTCGCTTTGAGTTTTTTTGTCAAGTTTAATTGAGTGCATGTCTTCTATACTGTCCACCTGAGTGTTTTGGTGTTTTGCTTTGAGTTTCCTCTAGAGTTTCCATTTGGTATTGTATACACGAAAGATCATGAGTGTTTCCTGTGTTGAAGTATGCAAAAACAGAATTGTATGTGGAATGACGGACTGAATTCATATCAAAATTTCCTAAAGATTTGATGATACATAGATTAGTGAAGAAATGAGACTGGATCTGTGTTACAGATGTGAAGGTCTAGAGAACTTAATGTTTTAACCAGAAATAAATTAGATGAGACAGGGGAGGCCTCATAAGGGTGTCTGAGAAAATCTCTGCATCGTTTGGCACTTCACACTGGTGTATCAAGAACATCTGGTCACAGATCTGTGCAGAAACTGAAACAATACAAAATAGCTGTAGTGCATCAACTGAGGAACTCAGCTACTGTTGTTTGACATTATTACTGCAGCTGGCTGCTGGAGCCTTTGAACAGTGAGTAAGTTGAGCCTGAGATTTTTTCCCCTATAAAGCATAACTGCATTTGTCAGGATGTAAATTCTCAAAACAATAGACATTAGAGCTCCGAAAAGCCTCATGAATTACATCAACAATTGCATGGCATCAAAACAGGAGTGTAGTGTGCAATTAGTGCAAGATGAATTATTGGACCAATCTTTTTCCTTGAAACAATATGTCTGACAGGTATGTGAACAAAATATTCCATCATTTTTTTTAGAACTAACATCTAACAAAAAGATGTACCATTATTTCATACAGGACAATGCAAAAACACACATCGCCAATGTTTCTATGACAGCAATATAAAGTGCTTTTGACGATAGGATAGTTGATTGGCCTTCTCGTACTCCAGATCTAAGTCCATGTGAGTTTTACCTTTGGGGAACGTTAAAAGACAAGGTGTATGCAACCAATCCCCACATGCTTGAAGAGTTGGAAGACAGTCTTTACCCAGATTTCGGCATCTAAAATTCGTCGAGTGTTTGCTAACGTGTTGAGGAAATGTCAGGCTGCTGTTACCACAGAGGGGCATCACTTTGTACACCTGCTGTGAATAAAGGTAAACTTAAGTTAATCAAGTGACAAACATTTTTATGCTTAACTCAGGGGAACAGTGCGCACAGCCAGCTACCTGCAAATTAGTGTCTGAGAGAAGGGCGCAGCGGCAGCTGTCGGATGTGGTGGCGGCAGCCGGTGGCCGTGCTACACTATGCGTGGACTTCTCCCAGGCATCTTTCATGAGACACCCTGTATTTTGCCTCTGGTGATTTCTTTCTGTCCATTGGAGATTTCTTTGGTATTGGCTACGGGACAGCCAGCACAATTATTAAAAGGATGTGTATGACACTAGACAACATGCACGAGAGGCATATTTTAAAAAATTATTTCAGTTCTCTGATGTAATTAAAAGAAAATATTTTTAGTTTGTAATCTTCTGTTTTAATTTTTGTTTTATGAGCCTAGTTTAGAGCTTTATGATCAGTTTTTAACCAACACAGTTGTTAATCCCTTCTCTTGTTCTTGTCAAGCTACTTTTGAAGCAGCTCCTCTGCAATTCTGCTAAATCTTTCCAATTTGAGAACAGGTACTTTTATTATGACATCAAAAGTGGAAGTTCTAAGCAGAGATGACGAGAAAAGAAGGATGAGCACAGTGAAGGTGTCACACCCCTGGTTTCTTCCCCTTCCCCTCCCAGATTACATGTAGCTGCTAGAGATGTTTGTACAAGACAGAATTATGTATTAAATAGTTATTCTTCCTTAAACATTTAGTGTGAGATATTAAGTTCATGCAAATGAAACTTAGTCAGTGCATCTATCTTTGCCTTCCACATAAGGTGGCACCACGTAACTGCGGGTATGGTGGCGCCATCTACTGGCAAAGAGACTGACGCGTGTGCACCGTTTGATGTTGCTTATCGCCAGTTTCGTTTCAGGTGGTCACACAAGCTGTCATCCAGTACCGAACATGCAGGCGAGTAAGCAGGAAAGACGAGGAGTGATTCGATTTTTTGCGGCGAAGGGAGTTGGAGGCCATGAAATGTATCGACGGATGAAGGCCGTGTACAGCGAGTACAGTCTGAGTCGTTCAAGTGTTGTGGAATGGCGCAGACGATTTCTTGAGGTGAACAAGTCACTGGAAGACAATGCTCATCCTGGACAGGCTCATTGTGTCCACACTGGAAATGGCTGTGGAAGTGAATCCTTTAGTCTCGGACAAGTCCAGAATCATCTTGGGTGAGATCCATCGGTTATTGGGTATTGGCGTGGGATCCGTCCACGCCATAATGCATCAACACTTGAACTTTCGAAAAATCTATGTGCAGTGGGTTCCCCACCAACTGACCGCCGAACATCGCAATACTCAAATGGCGCCATCTTTGAGTCTTCTGCAATGTTATCATGAAGAGGAATATGGCTTTCTGTTGTGTATTGTCACACGTGACGAAACATGGTGTCACCATTTTGAACCAGAAAGCAAGTGTCAGAGCAAGCAGTGGAAACATGCGACTTCACCATCTCCAAATAAATCAAAGGCCATGCACAGCAGTTCTGGTAAGCTCATGATGTCCTCCTTTTTTGACCACGAGGGCCCACTGCTTGTCGAGTTCTTGGAACGGGCAACCACCATCAGTGCCCATCGTCATCAAGCCACTTTACAGAACCTTAGACGAGCAATCAAATCAAAATGCCGAGACATGTCCGATGGCGTTATCCTCCTGCATGATAATGCCAGCCCGTACATGGCCAATGCGGTGAAGACATCATCAGCGGTTTTGGTGGGAAATGGTGGAACATCCACCGTACAGTCCCGAACTTTCACAGTGTGACTTTCTTGTGTTTGGACTTCTAAAACAAGCTATTTGTGGACATCGATTCACAATGGACGATGAAGTGTGTGACTGGGTCCAAACCTGGATTCGACAGCAGCCTATTAGCATCTTCGAGGATGGCATCGACTGGCTGCTGTCCCAATGGGATAAATGTGCTAGCAGTTTTGGCGGTTTTTTTTGGGTATGTATGCTGTGTATAACTACATTTTTGAGTTAATAAAATCTTTACCGTTACTTTACACTAGTGACTCGGTTTCATTTGAACGCCCCTTATACACACAACAATAGCATTCAGTTTGATGTGTGCCATAGGTACATTTCAACCTCTGGATTTTTTTTTTTTTTAAGTTGCTTATTGTAAATGATGACATCTTGTTCTTCTTGTGTACTCAATATAATTGATAATCACTACACGATAGAAACAGAAGTTATATATGCCCAAGAACTGCAAAAGTGGATGCACAAATAGTGTTCAATAATTCAGCTAGGGTATTTTCTGTAAAGACCCGTTGCTGCTGTGATAAATTAATCACTCAGAGACGTAAATACCACAGCAAGCTAGACAGTAGCACCTCTCAGAATTTACAGTCAAATTAATCTCCATGATGTCTGTGTTTCAGTTTGTTGGAGACACTAACAAGACCAACTATTTCATAAGGCAGGCCTTTTCTGTTATAACTTTACATTAATCATATGTCTTTTGTAGCTGCTCTGTTTATCTATGTTAAGTTGGTTGTGAATGGGAACTATGGCATATTTTTTACTATACTTTACTTGGAAATCTAGAAAGATTTCTTACTGGTCAAATAACAAATACCAGATTATTTAACAAATTTAAAAATACATTGTTATACATATAAGTATCCTCCCAGTTTAATTAAATGTTTTGCACTAATATTTTCATTGAATGCGACTGCAGCAGTTCTTAGATTTGTTACTATACTCCTGAACTCATTTACAGTGTCTGCTAGCCTTAAAGTACCCTCAACTGAAAAGTTTTGCAATGTGAAACCCTCCTCAACTGAAAAGTTTTGCAATGTGGAACCCTTATCACTCATGTTTGACATGCTATTTGTGCGTACAATCACAAGGAAATATGAAAAGACGTATGTGAAATTACCCAGACCTCTCAGCAGTTGTTGCCAGCTTAACTGACATGAATACTATTCTGGGAACAACTAACCAAGAAATAAAATGATAACATACAACACACACTCCAAGTTAACACATGGTAAGTCTATTCCTCAGTTAGCTAGCCCTGGATTTATCCCGAGTTGTGTAACCGGCTCAAGGGCAGCCGGTTAAGCTCTATTCCTGGAATAGCATGAGAAATGCGTTATATGAACCCAGAGCAATGCTGAACTGAAGAATAAACTCGGAATAACTTAACCGGCAATATGGCCGGTTAGTGAGTGTAACCGGGGAATAAGTTTTCAATTTCAGTACCTTGTGAATTCTGTCATGTTTATGTAAATCAGGCATATTAAAATAATGATTCGTGCAAAAATAGTCTTATTTATCTGATGTATGTTCCAATTCCTGCAGTAGTGGAAAGGGCTGTTTCACTTCATTAAGCAGGCATTGCCTCCATGTTGTTGTTGTTGTTGTTGTTGTTGTTGTGGTCTTCAGTCCTGAGACTGCTTTGATCCCAAATCAAAGACACGCCAGTTATGTGTACTATTTGTATTAACAGCTGTTTCAGTTTCAGACAAAAACAGCGATTTTTCATGTGGCAAAACTTTTCCATAAAGTGGTAATGTTACAATTCCAGTCAGCCACATTACTTCAGTAGCAGAAAATGTTGTCACACTCTGTTTTTTATTAGGAATGACCCTTTCTGTAAACATTACAACAGTGTCAGAACAACTTTCAACTTTTAATGAAAATATTAAGATTACAGGCTTCAGAGCAAGAACATTGCCTCCCAGCTACATTTATTCACTGAAGCCAGTGAACTATCTGTGCCCACTCAAGTATAACACTGTAAGATTAACAGGAAAGTTAGTATTTAAAATAGAAATAGTGATTTGTCCTCAGCTACAGAAAATACCTGTTTTGTTTCTCATTTATCAGTATTATCTACCTAAGTCCATCCATATTTATCATAAAATAACAACAGGAATCTAGTTAATGAATCTATGTAATTGTAGCATGTGGAAGGAGTGCCTGGAATGCTATACTTTCATCTTTCCTTGAATATCAAGTTATTTTTTCGGTCCTTTATTTCGGATTGTAGTTAGCTGAAGCTAACTTAAACTGAAATACCCTATGTAGCACTTCTGTGAAGTACCATTTTTTTCTGAATTGTTGGCTTATTATGACTGTTTAATGCAACAAAACAATTGATATTATATTAATGTTCAGAGTTCATTCAGCCACATCTATAGCAGAAAATGTCATTCACACTTATCTTCCATTGGGACAACAACTTTCCATGTTTCAGTGAATGCATCAGAGCAAAAACAATTATACACCACCTAGAATTATTCCTATAAAAATATAAATTATTTGTGCTTACTCAAGACAGATGTAACACAGTAAAATTAAGAGGAAAGTCAATATTTTTAAGAAAGCAGTGGATATGGCTGTCTTATTTATTGATTGAAACTTCCTGGCAGATTAAAGCTGTGTGCCGGGCCAAGACTTGAACTCGGGACCTTTGCCTTTCGCGGGCAAGTGCTCTACCAACTAAGCTACTCAAGCACGACTCAATGGCAGAAGTAAAGCTGTAAGGACGGGGCGTGCGTCATGCTTGGGTAGCTCAGTTGGTAGAGCACTTGCCCGCGAAAGGCAAAGGTCTCGATTCAAGTCTTGGTCTGGCACACAGCTTTAATCTGCCAGGAAGTTTCATATCAGCGCACACTCCGCTGCAGAGAGAAAATCTCATTCTGGTTATTTATTGATTACTAGTATTACCCACATTCATTTTTATCATAAATTGTTATATGTGGGTCATAAGAACAAAGGTACTTGTCATTCAGCTAACAGAGAGCCTTTGGTTTCTGAATGTACATGATCAGAACAGTGAAAGGAGTAGCTAGCAAGTTATGTTTTTAAATTTCTCTTGAACTGTCAAATTGTTACATATCGTGCTTTTTCTTTTCTTTTAGAAATGACTCTATTCCGTAAATGAGGCAGATGCTACTGACACACACATATTTTGCCTCTGGTGATCTGTGTGTGTGTGTGTGTGTGTGTGTGTGTGTGTGTGTTTGTGTTTTTGAGACTTCATTGGTAAGGGTAAGGGGACAGCCAGCAGGATTATTAAAAGGACGGGTGTGACACTGGACAAAATAGGCAAGAGGCAGTTTGTTAATTATTTCGGTTCTCTGATGTAATTGAGTGAAACTGAAATAAACACATGTATATGGAATAAGATAGTTTTATTCTGAAATCATTTGTTTGATTTGTATTTTCTGATCCTAATTTTGAACTTTTTTTAAAAAAATAAAGAAAGAAAACTGTTCTTCCTCTCTTCTTTTGTTCTTGTAATGGTACTTTTCAAGCACCACCATCTGCAACTCCGTTAATTCTTCCATATCTGAGAATAGGTATTTTTATTCTGGAAAAAAAAGTGACAGTTTTAAGCTGAGATGACTATAATACAAAAGGAAGGACACAGTGAAGGAGTCTTGCCTCCAGTTACTTCCCCTTCCCTCCCATACTACTAATAGCTGACAAAGAATAGTGCAAAAGCCAAAACTATGTATGAAACAGTTAGTGTAACGTAAACATTTTGGGTTAGATATGATAACAGCTCCAATTATTCTTTATACATATGCTCAATATAATTATTAATAATCACATCCTGGAAACAAGATTTATATATTTCCAATAACTGCAAAAGTGGATGCACAATGTTCACTAATTCGGCAAAGGTACTCTCTGTAGCAACCCCTTGCTGCTGCAATGAATTAGTCCTTCAAAGACATAAATACAACAGCAAGCTAGCCAGTAATACCTCTTAGTATTGTCAGTCAAATCAATCTCAATGATGTCTGTGTTGTCACGGCTGGAGACTGAAACGACCAGCTACTTACAATGGAGACAGCATTTCACTGTCGCTTTTATATTATGTCGCTACTTGGATTGTGCCGTCCTCTTGACAACTTGATCAATTAGTAAATTTCATTATACACAACTTGGAACTTACATTCCACGCATGGGGGCGCCACCAATCTGCAGCCTCTGCTAACTTTTCTAGGCATAATAATTACATGTTTCTTTCTTGGGGAGGGGAAATGTACGATGTACGACTATTGCAGCTGTTCTGTCGATCTGTGTGAAGTTGTTTCTGAAAGGAAACTTTCATATTTTTTCCCATACTTCACTCGGGAATCTAGAAAGATCTCTTACTAGTGAAACAACAAGTATCTGATCGTTTACTAATTTTATTTTACGATAGATCGCTATGCTGTTATACATGCAAGTACCCTTTGATGTATACACTTCTGTTTTCATTGACCGAGACCGCAGAAGTTTTCGTGTTTTCTGCTACACCCTTGAACTTTTCTACAGTATATGTACAAGCTTCAAAATATCCACAAATTACAACTTCGCGATCTGAAACGCTTGTCGCTCACGACCGGCACACTATTTTGCAGACGACGACTAATGTAAATACTAAATATGAAATGACGTACGCGCAAACAAAGTTGACACTCGGCAGTCGGCACTGTGGCTGATGGGAGCATGGATGGGAGCGATCGTAAAGGCATTTCCATTCGGACCCTTAAGTTGTTGCCAACTTTAACTGGGCGGGAACGCTTTTCCGAGAGTAAAACGTCTCAACGCGTACTCCAGGTTAACCCTAGATTGAACCCGAGATTGTACAACTGGCCCATAACTCCATCACTTGAGTTGACTGTGACGCCCCTTCCTTTCCGTTGACGTCGAGTGTGAATCGATCTAGAGAGTGTCATATATCGAGAGAGGAATATTATGGTTTTCGCATACATCTCTCATAATGTTCGATTAGCAGACTTACTTTCTTCACTGTTCCGAAATATATTCAGTTTTTAGCAGATGACCGTATTGTGCATTGACCTTTTTCATCTGGCCTGCGTGTATTGTGCGCCGTAGATTCAAGGGGAAATGTATTTTATCCTCACACTCATTGATTACCGCTCGCATCAACAGAAAATTGCGACATATGCCAAATGGCAGCGTTACAGCATGAAAAAGTACATTTTTTCGGAATTCTGGTGTAATCTTCTTTCAAGTGAATTTCTCTATTCTAGCAGAGATAAGTGGGCACTCTAGATCTGTGATTGGCGTAGCCCGTCGTGTATCCCCCCAATCCGAAGACGTTACCATGTAAGGCGTATAATAAGAATCCAGTTTGTGTATGTTTGTGGATCACCTGTTGAATGAAAGCGATGTCTGTCATTTTAAAAAATGTTATGAATAGCATATGGCATGCATTTAACGCGCTAACGTCAGATAAAAGCGGTGTAGTGGTGAAATCGAGATTAAAAGTAAATGTTTTTGTAAACTTTTCTAAATAAATGTCGATGCCCTTAATAGGAAGAGGAATAGAGTTACAGAGACTTTTTGTTCCAGGTCCTTACAGCTAATATTGGCACTTTATTGGATCTTTACGGCGTTGAGAAGGGATTAGAACACTATCGCAGCACAAAATGTCTGAATTTTGGACACTATAGTTATTATTTACAACGAGAGGTACGTATTGCGAAATGGGAACGAGGCGTTTACCGAGTTATATTGATCGTTCTGGTGAATTAAATGCATAAATTTGAATCAGCTATATTTAAAGTTTCGCAGCAGCTTCGTGGAGCGGCATTTCAGTTTTTGTTAGGCAGTAGAATTATCTAATTGGTGCCGGCAAGCACTCAGATTCATAACAAAATGAGTGGACATTACCATTAATCTTCACTAGTTTGTACTTGTTAGTTGACATTGCCATTAATCTTCACTAATTTTTACTTGTTAGCGCATTAATGTGTTCCTTTTATTAAGTTGCATGATATGAAGCGAGTTATCAAGAGGTATTTAACTATTAAAGAGAATGAAATAAATGTTTCGTTTCTGCCTCGTCTGTAAAAGTCTTTCCACTTAGAAAATATTGATTGCACAAAAACAAGCTATCTACGTCGAAACATACAATACTAGACGTGAAAAATGACTTTTATTGATCATTATTAAAGCTGTCAGTGGCTCAGAAAACAACAGATAATTTTTTTTTATCAGTTGCCCAATAACATAAAATGCAGGGCAGGTAGCAAAGCAGGTTTTCAGCGTAACATAGTCATTTCATCTGGACAATACCCATTTTGTAGATGAACTTCTATTTAATAAAATGGTTGTCTGTAGAAAAAGTTCGTTTTTAAATATATTTGCATTGGTAGGAATAAAAAATATGTTCATTATTGTTAACACTAATAATGTTTGCATATCCTGTACACTGACAATTTCCAAATCATTTCAATTAAAATAATTGTTTAGATAATCTGTGGAATATGTAACTACCAAGCAGTAGTAGTTTCTTGTACCGTATTCCACAAGCTTTAAAAATTCTATTAAATAGAAAGTATGATGCAGTAAGAATGCTCTAATTTTTACCAAAACGTGAGAATGGTGAAATAACTTCTATAATTTGTGGAAAATTATCATAAATTTGACCCCTCTGTTTGTCACTGAAGTTTTAAAATCTGATCTCCATACTGACTGGAGATAGAACTTTTATGTTTAATATGTCTTGAATAAACAGTTACTGGAATCGTCCAAGAGTATTATCAAAAAGAAAATTCATGTGGCATATCGTAACTGACTCCTTGTGCAATGATATTGAGAGTAATGTGATATTCAAAATAGATGTGTCTTTAACTGATTGGTGTTTTCCATCAGTATGCTGTGTTGTTTGTAGAATCATCAAACACAAGAGCGTATTCTTTCTGTGACAGGACTATGCTGTGTGCCTGCCCATATTATGATTTAGCTGCTGTTTTCCCAAAGGGTGTTATACTAATGTCATTAATTACTCAAAGTGATTGCGTACTAGTACTGTACTTTCTATTAGTACGAACAAATTATCAGGAGAGTGGTGATTTTTATATTAGTCAGTCATATTGTCTGTACTGAAAACGTGTACATTCCGACTCGTACTCTGCGAACCTCTGTGGATTTATCAGAGTCTATACCTATCTTCACCCACACACAAGCTCCAAAAACCATTGTGAAGTGTATGGGAAAGTGTGCCACATGTTCCATTCACATATGGAGTGTGGGAAGAACAACTCCTTACACGCTTGTGTGCACATTGTGATTGGACTAATATTATCATCACTCACTTGTGGTTCATGAGACTTTGTAAGTGGGCGTCTGAGAATGTTGTTGTTGTGATCTTCAGTCCTGAGACTGGTTTGATGCAGCTCTCCATGCTGCTCTATCCTGTGCAAGCTTCATCATCTCCCAAAACCTACTGCAGCCTACATCCTTCTGAATTTGCTTAGTGTATTCATCTCTTGGTCTCCCTCTACGATTTTTACCCTCCACTCTGCCCTCCGATACTAAATTGGTGATCCCTTGATGCCTCAGAACATGTCCTGCCAACCGATCCCTTCTTCTAGTCAAGTTGTGCCACAAGCTCCTCTTCTCCCCAATTCTATTCAATACCTCCTCATTAGTTATGTGATCTACCCATCCAATCTTCAGCATTCTTCTGCAGCACCACATTTCGAAAGCTTCTATTCTCTTCTTGTCCAAACTAGTTATCGTCCATGTTTCACTTCCATACATGGCTACACTCCATACAAAAACTTTCAGAAACGACTTCCTGTCACTGAAATCTAGACTCAATCTTGACAAATTTTTGTTCTTCAGAAACGCTTTTCTTGCCATTGCCAGTCTACGTTTTATATCCCCTCTACTTCGACCATCATCAGTTATTTTGCTCCCCAAATAGCAAAACTCCTTTACTGCTTTAAGTGTCTCATTTCCTAATCTAATTCCCTCAGCATCACTCGACTTAATTCGAATACATTCCATTATCCTCGTTTTGCTTTTGTTGATGTTCATCCTTTCAAGACACTGTCCATTCCATTCAACTGCTCTTAAAAGTCCTTTGCTGTCTCTGACAGAATTACAATGTCATCGGCGAACCTCAAAGTTTTTATTTCTTCTCCATGGATTTTAATACTTATTACGAACTTTTCTTTTGTTTCCTTTATTGCTTGCTCAATATACAGATTGAATAACATCGGGGAGAGGCTACAACCCTGTCTCACTCCCTTTCCAATCACTGCTTCCCTTTCATGCCCCTCGACTCTTGTAACTGCCATCTGGTTTCTGTACAAATTGTAAATAGCCTTTCGCTCCCTGTATTTTACCTCTGCCACCTTTAGAATTTGAAAGAGAGTATTCCAGTCAACATTGTCAAAAGCTTTCTCTAAGTGTACAAATGCTAGAAACATAGGTTTGCCTTTCCTTAATCTTTCTTCTAAGATAAGTCATAGGGTCAGTATTGCCTCACGTGTTCCAACATTTCTACGGAATCCAAACTGATCTTCGCCGAGATCGGCTTCTATCAGTTTTTCCATTCGTCTGTAAAGAATTCGCGTTAGTATTTTGCAGCTGTGACTTACTAAACTGATAGTTTGGGAATTTTCACATTTGTCAACACCTGCTTTCTTTGGGATTGGAATTATTTTATTCTTCTTAAAGTCTGAGGGTATTTCGCCTGTCTCATACATCTTGCTCACCAGATGGTAGAGTTAGTTGACATCAATCTGTGAGTGTTGACGAATTTAAGTTTTTGATAATTTGCGTGATTCTCTCCCATGGGTTAATATTCGTGCTGCCCTTCGTTGTATTTCGGCCTGTTTACTATTATTTGTATTTTATGGCTTTCATTTTACAACTCCAGTCAGTTATATTGGAAGTTATCATTGTTGTTGTTACTGTTGTTCAGTAATTCTGTTAATCCACTGAGAATGACAAGGACCTAAATTACTGTGGTAAATTCTGTGATATTAGCTTGTTAAGCATGCTTCTGAGATCTGCTGATCTTATGATGAACCAGTTTTATCTGCACGCCTTCCACCCATTGTGCAATTGTCCGTTGAGCGCCTCGTGTGTGAGTGGTCAAATTAGTCTCCCAAATCGAGACACGGTACCCATTCTATTATAGAGGGGTGCCAGGCATCCTGTCACTCATAGTCTCCCCCATTGACTTACAGTATGCTCTGTTGGTACCAGAGCCACAGCCTCCCCACACCTGCTGACGAGTGTTTGCCTGTCATGTTCGAGGTACGGAGCTCAGAATGACGGGTACTGTGCTGTGGCAAAGTGACTGGCATCACAGCAGGTGATACGCAATGAAGACAATCAGACTCCCACATGCTGATAATCACAAGGCCCCAGCAGCTTCGCCAAACATAACGAAATATTTGTTGTGGAAAGGTATGACTCGATCACTTTTGCTTCCTTGGCAGTGCCGTTGACAAACAGTAATTTCAACAGAAATACTGATTACTCAGTTTGTACTAGAACTATTGGGGAGTTGGGTTCAAAACCATTGCTCTTCATTTAAAGATACTGAAGAAAATGCAAAACTGCAAAGAGGCTGCACCCTAATTAAAGCAGCGACACCTACTCAGTGATGGGCAGTGCCGTCTTGCGATGAGCTCCGAGACACCTCCATCACTGTTGACCTCCACAAGAGCCTCGATCTGATCCAGGGTGTTAATTTACATTGAGATCTCACGATACACACAGTCGAAGAACTGTGTGTAAACCTTGAGGAACAGGGTGTTCATTTTCTATGCCCTATCCATTGGGGTTGACTGCCTCTCGTCTTCTGAGGACGGGGGGGGAGGGGGGGGGGTGAATTCCCATATCAGATTCAAGTGACTACAAACTCTGCAAAGGTGACAACTCAGCCACCTTCGATAACAAATGTGATAATCATTCCATGTAAGCTTTCTCGGCCAGAGTCTTCATTAATTAAAACTTCCCAGCTGAATTGCCGTGGTCCATGTATAAAACTTCTTCTCCTTCCTGACGTTTCGTTGCCGGCTGCGGGCAACATCTTCTGAGTCGCCGACTCACCTCAGAAGATGTTGCCCGCAGCCGGCAACGAAACGTCAGGAAAGAGAAGTAGTTTTATACATGGACCACGGCAATTCAGCCCGGAAGTTTTAATTAATGAAATGTGATACTGTCTGTTTTTCCCTCAATGTCGGTAACTGGTGGACACCTGACTTCGTTTGTATGCCAGGATGCACAAGAGCCTCTTTCCCTTCTGATCCCACTACAACCCCATTGGGGACTTCAGTTACCCACCTCTAGTGTCCCTTTGGCATCGCCATTGGTCCTCCCTTTATGGGAATAAGCTCAGGATTATTAGGTCTCTCCCAGTGGCTATGATGACCTCCTCTTTCCCCTCCCACCAGGACGGGAGCATTTTAAGTAGGTTGCATACTGGGCATTATCATTTGATAAGTGGCTATCCTCCACCACTTTGTACATATTGCACACAAATTTTAACTGTCTGCCACTTCCTGATGGAATGTCCATTTTTAACCATTTACATTCCCACTTGGCTTTGCTGCCTGAGTTATTGGCCATTTTAGCAAATGACTCGCGGGCTGTCGATCATGTTTTACTTTTTATCCGTCAAAGCAATATGGCAAAGGCCATTTAATTTTTACTTTTGGACCTCCGTTTCTGTTTGGTGTCTTTTCTAGCCCTTTCTCTGCATCCCTGTTTTTAGCTGTCTTTTATGTCAATTCGGACTGACGTATAGTCGTTTTTTAACTCCTCTCTGTCTTCATCTTCCAAAGTTTTGATGTGGGCGCGTATGGTCCCAGTTGTTTTTGCACCCTAGAACAAAACGAACAAACAAACAGTTACCCACCTACCACTGGAGAAGAGAGTCCTACCCATCTGGCACTCCCACACTGACCTGGACCTACACTGCAGACTAATGTGCCTCGTGGTCCATTAACAGCCAGTGTTCCACTAACGCACAGTCTGTGAGCTGCATGGCTGCTTGTTCTTCGTCCTTTCCTGATACACGACCAAAGAACCCTCAGCTAGAATTAAAAACCTACAAGGAAAACAAAAATAAATGAAGAGGAAGCACAAGAAAAAAAACCAAAGGTGAAGGTCAAACTGGCTGTCCAGCTACAGTGGATGTCCCCACATCTGGCATCGAAATTATGCACTCTGACATCATTCCTATTTGACACGTGGTGCATTGAGAGGCTGAAGCATGAGGCATGACCCATCTTCTCTCCTCCCTCCCATCACCCCTGTGTATCCCTATAGGTATAATCCAGTGGAAATATAATAGTTATTATTACCACCTAACAGAACTCAGCCGCCCACTTTCCTTTTATTCCACAAATTATTTATATTGTGGGTGTCTGCCGTCGTCGAAGGGCACGATATTAAGAATTTCATTGATAGATGGTAAAATTGTTGTTTTAGTGACACATAGTTAGTTTTGCAGCCTAAACCTGCATCAGCAGGTGCAACCTGCATGGCAAAGCTTTGTCGATTATTAAAATTAATAAAGGTAAGATCTAAAGTACTCACTATATTAAAAGGTCTTAGATGTAACCTTGACTCATAGTCAAGAAACACTATTCAGTGATATTATGTGAATGAAAGATGAGACTTCATCCATTAATTTTGTTAAAATTGATAGTTGTATAGTTATAGACCTCTCTTTTTAAAGTTTGCCTACATCGAAAATAAGAAAAAATTATTTTATATTCAGAGGACGTTAAAGAACATCAAAAAAAGCCAGATCAGCTATAACGGAGTCACTGTTAATGTGATTAGGCAGGGCTCAACGCAAATTACTGTGTAGAACAGCATAAGGTGGCACCTTCAGGGGACATCATTGTTCCAATTAGAAAAGGAGTTAACATATTTCCTGCTTGGAGATGTTGACTCCGAAATTATAGGTATGTGGAGCACCTCTTAAATAATTTGACAATTCAGAGGCTTCCTTTACCAGGATACATATTAGCTGGCTGCTTGTCAAGGAGTTCCTTGCGGAGTGGGGGAGTGGCTGCAGTTGAATTTAGTGAAACTAAACTTCTAATTTTTGTTGTTTATAGGCTCCCTAACTCTGACTTCAGAGCATTTCTGCTGGAGCTAGAGAGAGTTCTTGATTCACTTTATAGGAAGTACCAGAAATTAGTTACATGTGGTGACTTGGTGCAAGAAAGAGGATGTTGGTAGATCTCCTAAATTCATATGATCTGATGCAGACTGTGTTTTTTCCAACTAGGTTGTGGGGCAACAATAGCACAGCCATAGACAATATTTTTATTCATTCTTCATTACAAGATTGGCATTCTGTTAGGAAAAGGCTGAATGGCCTTTCAGACCATGATGCACAAATTTTAACACTAAAAGGTCTTTTTACTCAGACCAAGGCACATATAATTACAAATTATGTAGGAAAGTTAATCCAAAGGTAATAGAGAGTTTTTTAAACCTCATAAAGGAACAAGAGTGGCAGGATGTTTACAGTGACGATAACATAGATGACAAATATAATGCTATCCTTAACACATTTCTCATGCTCTTTGAGAGTTTCTTTTCATTAGAACGTTGTAAACGGGGTACTAGCTGTAAAAGGCAGCCTGCGTGGCTGACTGGTGGGATAAGCATATCATGTAGAACAAAGCGGGAATTATATCAAAATGTTAGTAGTCACAATCAAGCTACAGTAGTCCATTACAAACAGAACTGTAAGGTGCTTAAAAATGTTATTAGGAAGACAAAGAGTATGTGGTACGCAAATAGAGCAGCTAATTCAGAGGATAAAATTAAAATCATATGGGCAGTTGTGAAGGAAGTGTGTGGTCATCACCACAAGATCGATGATATAAAGTCAGTTCGTAGTAAAAATATTTATCCAGAGTGAAATTTTAACTCTGCAGCGGACTGTGCTCTGATATGAAACTTCCTGGCAGATTAAAACTGTGTGCCGGACCAAGACTTGAACTCGGAACCATCTTTCAGCGCCAAGTGTTCTACCATCTGATCTGCCCAAGTACGACTTGCGACCAGTCCTCACACAGAAGAGCTTCTGTGAAGTTTGGAAGGTAGGAGACAAGGTACTGGCAGAATTGAAGCTGTGAGGGCGGGTCATGAGTCATACTTGGGTAGCTCAGTTGGTAGAGCACATGCCCTGGAAAGGCAAAGATCCTGAGTTCAAGTCTCGTTCCGGCACACAGTTTTAATCTGCCAGGAAGTTTCAAAAATATTTCTGTTACTGATAAATCAGATACTTGTACAGTATTTAACAATCATTTTCTGAGCATTCCTGGTGAATTAAATAAAACTTCAGTTTCTACAGGGAATCGTATAACTCTCTTGCAAATGCCTTTCTGAGATTAAGGTCTGAAATGCTCCTCTAGGGTATAGACAAGGGGGATGATACGTGTTACAAACCGGACACAATAGGAAGGACCAGGCCCCTTTGCTTTCTTTCTTTTATCAGTCATTTATTACATCAGAGAAATACACATTTTAAGACAAAATTTAACTACATGGAATATTGCTCCCAGTAAAGGTTAACATAAGCAGTGACACAACTTAATCTCTTAAGGGTTTCTGCTGGCATCAAATTTTAAGGAGGCAATATAAGGTTTATATCAGTTCAACTCAAACATGAAGCTAGTGATTGAATCATGACACAGACACCTTAACAATTTCGGCAACAAATAAATTGCGTGAATTGGTACTCACAGTAACCAATGAATCAACACCTTGCCATTGAATAAGTAGTAGGCCATTTGGAACGAATTAGCAACACCCAGCAACTAGGGGAGTTAATACCAACAGTCTTTAAATGTCTTGCTCTCCATTTAATAAACAAACTTACAGTAATTAAATTAATAACAAATCAAACACACTGCGCTCCACTCAAACTCTTCAGTGGAAGCCAAGCCAAAATGAAGATTCCATTAACTGACTAGCACTGAAGTCACACTAAAGCTCATCTCTGTGTTCCCAGACACACATGGGGCAAACTTATACAAGGCTAGATTTTGAAGGGAGCACATCAGTAAAACCGGTAGTGGAGCTAACTCGTGCCACTGAAAATTAAGGTACTAGACCAGGGCACAAGGTGGTATACAATGAGGTTGCCTTAGTGCTATACTGCACTCCAAAATATTAATTCAAATGGCCAATTCAAAATTAAGTACACATAAACCAGCATTAATTAACGAGGAGTGACACCAGGTCGCTCGAAGGGATGACAACACTTAATTGAAAAGATGAATGCCGGAGGCGACAGTAACATCAAACACCTTCCTCGAGTTTTAATCAGGAGTCACTTCCCGCTGTACAAGTAAACATTGAACCAAGCACAGGGAAGGAACCCCAAAGAGAAAATTCAAATAAAACCCCCAAAAGATTATAAAGGACAGGGAACCCCAACTATTAAATTAGCTCTCCCCAAAGGCAGTGTAAATGCTAAGGCCACACTTAAGAGGTCACAGAAATTGGTTGCAAAAGGTCTTATACATTTGCTCCTGTTCTTTAAAAGAAACACAAGGCTGCTTAACTTCTGCTGGACGTCCGGTATGGCTCGTGTAGGATACACCAGGCAGCAACCCAAGCTAGGCGGTCGCAAGGCACGGCGAGCAAAATCAGGAGAACAGACAGGCAGGCAGCCAACACATATCCTCCATGCTGAACTGGCAGACCGCGTACCACCAACTCCACATATACGTGGTTGCTTCCCACCTCGTATCTTGCGGTGTCTCAGCAGGTAGCCCGAGCAAACATCAACTGCCCCTCGCCCCACAAAAGCAGAAAACAACAAGGCAAGCAAAGGTAAGAAACATCGAAGGATCGATAATGGAGATCCAAGGGACTGGCGCGCCAGTAACGAGCCCCACGGCTCAGGGGAGATTGAGTCAATAATTAAATCACTGAAGACTAAGGACTCTCATGGTTATGATGGAGTGTCTAGTAGAATATTAAAATACTTTTCTGCACATGTTAGCCCTGTATTTAGTCATATTTGTAATTTTTCCTTTAGGAAAGGTAAGTTTCCTGAACGATTACTCAGTAGTAAAGCCGCTTTATGAAAAGGGAGAAAGGGGTTCTGTAGACTATTTTAGACCTATTTCTATGCCATCAGTGCTTGCTAGTGTTATTGAGAAGGCTGTATGTGTAAGAATAATTGATCATTTTATGTCACACGATTTGCTATCAAATGTACAGTTCAGCTTTAGAAGTCGCTTAACAACTGAAAATGCTATATTCTCTTTTCTCCGTGAGGTACTGGATGGGTTAAACAAAAGGTTTCAATGCTATGCATCTTTTTTTATTTAACTAAGATGTTTGATTTTGTTGATCACAAAATATTGCTCCAGAAGTTGGACCATTGCAGAACACGAGGAGTAGTTCATAATTGGTTCACCTCTTACTTTTGACAACAGGTAGCAACAGGCCATTATTCACAATGTTGAGAATGACTGATGTGGGGTCCGAGTGGGGTACAGCCAAATGGGGGGTGCCCCAGGGATCAGTGTTGGGTCCACTCCTGTTCCTTATTTATATAAATGATATGCCCTCTAGTATTACAGGTAAGTCTAAAATATCTCTGTTTGCTGATGACACTAGCTTGGTTGTAAAGGATGTTGTGTGCAACATTGGCTCAGTTTGAAATAGTGCAGTTTATGACATATAAGTTTATGGCTTGTAGAAAATCAACTAACGCTAAATCACAGTAAGACTCAGTTTTTACAGTTTATAACACACAATTCAACAAAACCTGAAGTTCTAATTTCACAGAATGGGCATATGATTAGTGAAACTGAGCGGTTCAAATTTGTAAGTGTTCAGATAGACGTTCAGGTTCTTGTTCAATGACTATGTCTACTATTCGAATGGTATCAGAAGTAAGTGACCATTTGACACGAAAATTAGTCTACTTTGCTCATTTTCATTCACTTATGCCATATGGCATTATATTTGTGGGCGTCTCTTCCATTCTAAAAGGATATTTTTGGCTCAGAAATGGGCAGTTCGGGCAGTAAGTGGTGTAAGTTTGCAAACCTCTTGTCGACCCCTGTTCACTAGTCTGGTATTTTGACATTGGCCTCTCAGTATATATTTTGTTTACTGTTGTTTCTTGTTAATATCAGCTTATTACCAAGAATATATAAGCATTCACTCAGTTAATACTCGGCAGAAATCCAGCCTGCATTTGGATCGGACTTTCTAAACTCTTGTGCAGAAAGGTGTGCAGTATACTGCTGCATCCATTTTCAGTACGCTACTACATGAATTCAAAAATGTTAACAGTAACCCACGCACTTTCAAATCGAAACTGAAGGGTTTCCTCATTTGTCACTCCTATCCTGTTGAGGAGTTCCTTGAAAAGTTCAGCTGATTCTCTTATGTTACACTGTTGATTGCGTTTAAGTAAACTTATGGCTTGACTTCTTTGGGTTCATAAACATTTTGTTTTTATTTATTGTTACTTTTATATTGTAATTTCATGTACTGATGTGTTCCATGGCCTTGGAGATTTGCCATGCAATTTGGTACTACAGAACTTGATGTGTAAATAAATAAATACTTCTGTACTGGAGTGATGGCAGGGCAACATGGTATTGGGAAAAGTAGAAGCAGCCCGCACAGGGACAGACAAATCGGCCGTCGGAACTAGTGGTACTTCGTGTGGAATGGAACAGACCATCATCCTCTGTTTTTACCAGTCCCTTGTCCGTTTGAAACGAGACTACGGCTGTTCCGTTTATGCATCTGCGTGTCTGTCTATCTTATGCCGTCTCAATACAATCCACTATCGTGGCATTCATTTGGTCACTGGTAGTTTTTACACTAGCCCGGTTGAGTGTCTGTATGCAGAAGCTGCCGAACTACCACTGTCATACCACTGTGATTTTTCTCTTCAGCAGACACACATGCCTGGTCACCCATCCTATGCTTCCTTCTCTGATGACTCCTTTGATTGCCAGTACGTGGCGCGTCCCTCTTCTCTGTTACCTTTGGGAGTTTGCATTCGGCTATTACTCCAGCAGCTTAACGTCACGCTACCTGCTGCTTTCCCAGTGGATGTGAACCCATTGCCACATTGGCTTTGTACGGTAGCTCGTGTTCATCTCGGACAAAAGGACACTACTCCAGACTCACTCTATCACTGCAAGTTTCTCGACCTTCGGACGGAACTTGGACTGACGGCTCTCAGGCTGACCTCGGTGTTGAGTGTGCCTCAGTCATTGGCACCGAAGATTTTTGGTATTGGCTTCTGGAATGCTGCTCAGTATTTACAGCAGAGCTCTTCACTCTGTATCAGGCCACACTGTACATCTGGTGAAGCAGGCTTTGCAATTGTGTCATCTGCTCCGATCCTTCGCAGTGCCCTTCAAAGCCTTTTATGTGCTGCACACCATCCAGCCCTTAGTGCAATAGGTCCAGGAAAGCTATCACTTGCTCACTCTTGATGGGGCCACTGTGATGCTTATGTGGGTCAGCAGTGATGTCAGTCTGACGGGAAATGAGCTGGCCGACACTGCTGCCGAGGCTGCAGTCCCCCCCTCGTACCTCGGCCCGCTAATTCTCTGATTCCTTCCGACGATCTCTGTGTTGCAATCTGTCAGCAGCTGGTGTCACTTTCACATCGACATTGGTCTTCCGTTCACGGGAACAAGCTCCGGGGAACCGCTCCCAGTGGCTCGGTCGACTTCCTCTCGGCCCACTCGCCACGAGATCATTTGAGCTAAGTTGCTTATTGGGCACACGTGTTTTTAGCCGTCGCCATCCATTAAATAGAGACCCCCGACACCTTGTGCTCATTGATGTCAACCTATGGTGGTTCACCGTTTCCTGGTGGAATGCCCTTTTCTAACCACTTTCATTCTAATTTCTGTTTGTCGTCTGAGTTACCTGCAGTTTTAGTGAACAATGTGCAGGCTGTCGACTGTGTTTTACTTTTCATCTGCTGTAGCAATATAGTGAAGGACATTAAATCTTTATTTCAGGACCTCCGTTGTTTTTATGGTGTATTTTATGGGCCTTTCTCCGAGAGACAGTCACTGTTTTTAGCTGACTTTCCTTCAATCGATTGGTCTTAATGTATAATAGCTTTTAACTCCTTTTGCGTTTCTGTGTACTACAGACGCGTATGACCTTAGTTGTTTTTGTGCCCTAAAACAAAACAGAACACAATAGGCTATTGGAATGGAAACTATGCTGTGGATGATGTGACATCGTGTATACGTGATGCAATCGGTCATGTACTGTCAATCAGAATTAGTCAGAATGCTATGGTGCTTTAATTTTAATTGAAAAATTAGAAAAAATGGCTCAGTTCTTGTTGAATAATGAATTCAAATTAAAGAACCACACCATTTGGCAAATTTTGATTGCTTATATGACTAAGTATTAATTGTAATAAAATTCAGTGTTAAACTGGCTTGTGAAGGGAGTGATGCAGTGCTCCTGGGCACGTGTACATGAAGTCCCACCATTCACAAGATAGTGTCCACTCCAGCAAACTGAGAGTCTTAGTCACGTGTACAGGCTGCACCTACTCTTCCCGACACGGGGCTGCCCGGCCGTCACTCCAGTAAGACTGTGCCACTACTCCGTGCTGTAATTTGCACTGTGTGTCGGATAATTGTGTTGTTAGTGACTATTTTATAGCCAATACAATTTTTTTGCATGCTGTCAATATAAAATATTTTTTCTTCTTCTAGATCCAGGCAAATCTTAAAACAAGAGTGTATAACTACATGATCAAATCACCAGAAATTTTAATGAATTTAATGGATCATGTATTTGTCACCCTTTGTTTGCCAATGTAATGTAAATAGTATTTGCTGAATAATATATCCTGACTAGGAGCGAGGGGTACACCTGTGACCTTTTAACATTGTGAGGATATTTTAGATATGATCCCTATTAATATTAGTAATCCATGAAGTCGGGACATTGTATATACTCTTTACCAAGTAGGTTGCACCTGATGATGTGGATTTAGAATGTGAAACTGGTTTGTGTCAATAAAACAATAATTTTAACAGCTGACAGCAGAATTCCTCGTAACATCATGTCCTTTTATCCAGCAATATGTACAGCCTTTGAGGAAACTCGATTACCTGTAACGTATAGCCTCATCATACTTAAACGCCGTGCCTCTTTCAAAAATAGAGTTGGCCCAGAAGGAGCATGAGATGATGCCTCTGTATTGGTGCTTGTGGGCAATTTCAGTGATAAAACATGTCAGCAGCATTGAAGGCTGTAGCTGTTCGTTCATGGACAACTGTGGATTTTTATTCTGTGTAATTCCTGACTTCAGTCAAGGAAGTGACACACAGGGAAATAGTTGACCTTATCCATTAGCTATCTCGAAGTTTACTCCTCGTGGGCAGCTGCAGTCCATTTTGGGTTCGTGACAGAACATTTAACTGAGATACTCTAATGGAACAAGTAATCATAGGCCTTAACTTAAGTTTATTAAGTAGTGACAAACCAACTCATTTCATTTGGCATACAGAATGTATACAGCCATAGATTTCTCGACCCACAGACGCAGTTTCCTCTCCCCCTGCGGGTCCGAGGGTTAGAATAGGCCCGAGGTATTCCTACTTGTCATAGGAGACCATTAAAAGGAGTCTCACAGGTTTCGGCCCTTATGTGAGGGTCCCATGTAGGGTTTGACCTCCATTTGTCCAAATTTTCCTGAAGAGCGAGCCAATTTGGGAAGGGCGCCTTACATGGCGCATAGTGTCCACCGTACGCTGAAACCTGTCGCATCCTTCGTCGACGTGGGTCTGCACTTCCCCGCTCATTCTCCAGATGTTGGGCGAGGTCACCCTCCTGGGTGCATTTTCCTCCATCCTCTGTGCAGTATCGCTTTCTACACTGATGACGATAAGGACTTCTTAGCTCGTTTGCACCTGATATCCAGCACGGTAGCCAGTCCATTGTGGTGGGGCCACTATGTACCCTGTTGGTTGTAGCCCCATGACCACACAGGGATCGCTCTGCTGATGATGCCTGCGCCGTTAACTCCCCACGTACGCCAAGGAGTAGATGCCCGTCACCCTGGGGCACGGGGACTTCCGGCAATGGCCATCCAGCCGAGTGGCATTTGCTGCGGCTGGGTGGCAACCGTGGGGAGGGCCCCTGGTCAGAGTGGGTGGCATCAGGGCGGATGACACGCAGTGAAGCATAGTACGTCATCTCTTGCTGGTGGTCCACCACCGGCAGCCTCTAAGCGGTCGAGGTCTACCTTCAATGGTAAGAAATACAGCCTCGAATCGTTCCCATCCCTGGCCACACCACGGGGGGAATGCCAGGCTCAGCATGCCACCAGTGCCTTCATCTTGGCCTTCGAGGGTGACACATTACACGAGAAGGTCAAGGTGATGGTCTACCGCTGTGACGTAAAGCCGTATATCCCTCCCCCGATATGGTGCTTTGAGGGATGGAAGTTCAGCTATATGTCTTCCCACTGTTCTTCCAGCGTCACCTGTTGGGATTGTGGATGTCCACATCCCAATACTCCCTGTGCCCCACCTCCCATTTGTGTCAGCTGCAGACAGCACCATTCGCCTTGCTCGCCTGACTGCAGGATTCTCCATAAAGAAAGAAAAAGAATGGAATAAAAGACCCTGGATCGAGTAACCTACACTGAGGCTAAGACAAAATATGATAGGGTACATCCTGTGCATATGATGTCAACCTACGCCGCCGCTATGACAGTTGTTCTACTGTCTTCCGTTCTGCCGCGTACTGTTGACTCTGAGAGCCATCAGACTCCACCTGCCCCCTCGGTGGTGGGGGAAAGGGAGGGTGGGGGGCACTTCCCTTCCTGTTGCTCCTGCACAACCTACTTCAGGAACAATACCTCCCCAAACATCGGGGACGTTAGTCCCCACTTCTCAGGTAGAGAAGTGTAAGTATTCTTTGGCCCCTCCCGCCAGGAAGGGATCCCTTGGCTCACTCCCTTCCCAGTGGCTGAAGCAACCACAGGTAGCTAGTCCTCCTCAATCCCTGAGACCGAATCAGTGAAGCCCTCCCAGCCAGACAAACCTAAGGGGCAGTGAGAGATACCTAAAAAGAAAAATACCCCCAAGAACTAAGTGAGGCGGCGCAGTGGCTAGACGCTGGACTCGCATTCAATTCAATCCTGCGTCCGGCCATCCTGATTTAGGTTTTCTGCGATTTCCCTAAATCGCTCCAGGCAAATGCCGGGATGGTTCCTTTGAAAGGGCACGGATGACTTCCTTCCCCGTCCTTCCCTAATCCGATGAGACCGATGACCTCGCTGTCTGGTCTCCTTCCCCAAAAACAACACAACTACTACTAAGCACTGAGGTGGCACACACACTACCACTACCTACAAGCTCTGTGTCTGTGGATGAGGTGGAGATTCTAGCATCCACTGAGGACCTAGATCTCCCTGGGCCCTTGGACACAATGGATGTCGATCGCACAGGTATGCATCTGGTGGCAGCAGGTGACCCTGAGGCGTAGACTACCTCATTGAGTGTTTCACGCCTTCCCAGTCTCACGATAATGTAATCCTCGAGTGGAACTGCGGCGGTTTTTTCCACCATCTGGCTGAGCTACGGCAACTGTTAAGCTTTTCTTCTGCTTTCTGAATCGCCCTCCAGGAAATCTGGTTCCGAGCAATGCGGACACCTGCCCTCAGCAGCTACAAGGGACATTACAGGAACTGTAACGACTATAATAGTGTGTCAGGTGGAGTTTGAGTCTATGTCCTGAAGTCAGTATGTAGTTGAACCTGTGGCTGTCAGGAAAGGACGACACAGGAAATAACTGTCTGCAGTGTATATTTTCCTCCAGATGGTGCAGTACCCCTGAACGTATTTGCTGCACTGATTGATCAACTCCCTAAACATTTCCTACTTTTGGGAGATTTTAATGCGCGTAACCCCTTGTGGTGTGGCGCCATGCTTACTGGCCAAGGTAGAGAGGTCGAAAATTTACTGTCACAACTCGACCTCTACCTCTTAGATACAGGTGCCCCCACACATTTCAGTGTGGCACACAGGACATATTCGGCCATTGATCTCTTGGTTTGCAGTCCTGGCCTTCTCCCATCTATCCACTGGAGAGTACATGATGGCCTGTGTGGTAGTGACCACTTCCCCATCTTCCTGTCACTCCCCCAGCATCATGCCCATGGATGCCTACCCAGATGGTCTTTAAACAAGGCGGACTGGGAAACCTTCACCTCTGCCGTCATCGCTGAATCTCCCCCACGTGGTGCTATCAATGTTGTCGTTGAGCAGGTCACTACCACAATCGTTACTGCAGCAGAAAACGCTATTGCTCATTCTTTAGGGTGTCCCCGGCGAAAGACAGTCCCTTGGTGGTTGTCAGAAGTTGCTGACGCACTTATAAAGGGTCGACGAGCTCTACAGCAACATAAGTGGCACCCTTTCCTAGAGCACCTAATAGCCTTTAAGTGGCTCCGTGCCCATTTTCGCCAGCTTATAAAATGACGGAAACAGGAATGTTGGGAGAGGTACATGTCGACCATTGGGTGCCATACATCACCTTCCCTAGTGTGGACGAAGATCAGACATCTTTTTGGGTACCAGACCCCAACAGGTGTCCCTACCAGTAACATCAATGGCGTGTTATCTATCGACGTAAAAGAGATTGCCGAGCACTTTTCGGAGCAATATGCTCGGGCCTCTGCGTCAGAGAAGTACCGCCGGCCGCGGTGGTCTAGCGGTTCTGGCGCTGCAGTCCGGAACCGCGGGACTGCTACGGTCGCAGGTTCGAATCCTGCCTCGGGCATGGGTGTGTGTGATGTCCTTAGGTTAGTTAGGTTTAAGTAGTTCTAAGTTCTAGGGGACTTATGACCTAAGATGTTGAGTCCCATAGTGCTCAGAGCCATTTGAACCATTTTTAGAGAAGTACCCCCTCGCATTTCGCACCCTCAAATGGCGGATGGAAAGGAAAGTCCTCGTGTTCACTGCATGCCACGGTGAACCCCATAATGCCCCATTTACAGAGTGGGAGCTCCTCTGCACCATTAGCCATTGCCCCGACACAGCTCCTCGGCCAGATCAGATCCACAGTCAGATGATTAAACATCACTAATCTGACTACAAGCGACATATCCTTGTTATCTTCAACTGGATCTGGTGCGATGGCGTCTTTCCATTGCAATGCGGGGAGAGCACCATCATTCCCATGCTCAAACCCAGTCAAAACCCGCTCAATGTGGATAGCTACCAGCCCATCAGCCTCACCAACTTTCTTTGTAAACTGCTGTAACCTATGGTGTGTCAGCAGTTGGGTTGGGTCCTGGAGTCACGTGGCCTACTGGCTCCATGTCACGGCAGCTTCCGCCAGGCTTGATCTGCCACTGATAATCTTGTGTCCCTCGACTCTGTCATGCGAACAGCCTTTTCTGGATGCAAACACCTGGTTGACGTCTTTTTTGACTTACATAAAGCATACAACACGACCAGGCGACATCATATCCTTGCCACATTGTGAGAGTGGGGTCTTTGGGGCCCGCTCCTGATTTTTATCCAAAACTTCCTGTCACCCCATACTTTCCATGTCCAAGTTGGTGCCTCCCACAGTTCCCCCTGTAGGTCTGGAGAATGGTGTTCCACAGGGCTCTGTATTGAGTGCCTCTCTATTTTTAGTGGCTATTAATGGTCTAGCAGCAGCTGTAGGGCCATCGGTCTCACCTTCTCTGTATGCGGATGACTTCTGCATTTGGTACTGCTCCAGATGGCTCCCTGCACCTGCAGGGAGCCATCCACAAGGTGCAGCCATGGGCTCTAGCCCACGGCTTCCAGTTTTCAGCCATGAAGTCGTGCGTCATGCATTTCTGTCGGCATCGCACCGTTCATCCAGTACTGGAACTTTACCTTAATCGCGATCCAGTCACTGCAGTGGAGACATATCGATTCTTAGGGCTGTTTTTCAACACCTGACTGACTTGGCAACCTCACCTTTGTCAGCTTAAGTGGAAGTGATGGCAGCACCTCAGTTCCCTCTGCTGCCTGAGCAACACCAACTGGGGTGCAGATCACTCTACGTTGCTGCAGCTCTACAGAGCACATGTTCAATCCCGCCTTGACTATGGGAGTCTGGTTTACGGTTCGGCGACACCCTCAGTACAGTAGTCATATTCATCCAAAGCAAAAATTACTGAGAGCTTACTGCAGCAGAAAGAGAATGAAGTAGTTTGAATTTGCAGGTGCAGAAAGTCCTCCACTTGAACCTAAAGGCCAGCAAATGAAAAGCTAGCAGGGCTGGTCAAGGGAGGAAGGGAAGCAGTGCTACCTGCCTTGAGTGCGGTTTCTAATTTCACACTATGGATGTAATTTTATCTTGCTTATTGGTGAGAAAGTCTTTTGAAGATACCATGGTTTGCAGCGCTGGCAGGTTGATAGACACACAAACAAATACAAACATACACACAAAATTCAAACTTTCGCAACCAACGGTTGCTTCATCAGGAATGAGGGAAGGAGAGGGAAAGACGAAAGGATGTGGGTTTTAAGGGAGAGGGTAAGAGGTCATTCCAATCTCGGGAGCGGAAAGACTTACCTTAGGGGGGAAAAAAGGACAGGTATACACTCGCGCACACACACCCATATCCAACCACAGATACACAGACACAAGCAGACATTTGTAAAGGCAAAGAGATTCGGCAGAGATGTCAGTCGAGGTAGAAGTACAGAGGCAAAGATGTTGTTGAAAGACGGGTGAGGTATGAGCGGCGGCAAATTTGAAATTAGCGGAGGTTGAGGCCTGGCGGATGACGAGAAGAGAGGATATGCTGAAGGGCAAGTTCCCATCTCCGGAGTTCTGACAGGTTGGTGTTAGTTGGAAGTATCCAGATAACCCGGACGGTGTAACACTGTGCCAAGATGTGCTGGCTATGCACCAAGGCATGTTTAGCCACAGGGTGATCCTCATTACCAACAAACACTGTCTGCCTATGTCCATTCATGCGAATGGACAGTTTGTTGCTGGTCATTCCCATATAGAAAGCTTCACAGTGTAGGCAGGTCAGTTGGTAAATCACGTGGGTGCTTTCACACGTGGCTCTGCCTTTGATCGTGTACACCTTCCGGGTTACAGGACTGGAGTAGCTGGTATCTAAAAACAAAGATGATGTGACTTACCGAACGAAAGTGCTGGCAGGTCGATAGACACACAAACTAACACAAACAAACACACAAAATTCAAGCTTTCGCAACAAACTGTTGCCTCATCAGGAAAGAGGGAAGGAGAGGGAAAGACGAAAAGATGTGGGTTTTAAGGGAGAGGGTAAGGAGTCATTCCAGTCCGGGAGCGGAAAGACTTACCTTAGGGGGAAAAAAGGACAGGTATACACTCTCTCTCTCTCTCTCTCTCTCTCTCTCTCTCTCTCTCTCTCTCTCTCTCTCTCTCGCGCGCGCGCGCACACACACACACACACACCCATCCACACATATACAGACACAAGCAGACATATTTAAAGACAAAGAGTTTGTATGTCTGCTTGTGTGTGTGTGTGTGTGTGTGTGTGTGTGTGTGTGAGTGAGTGAGTGAGAGCGCGCGCGCGAGCGAGTGTATACCTGTCCTTTTTTCCCCCTAAGGTAAGTCTTTCCGCTCTCCCGGGACTGGAATGACTCCTTACCCTCTCCCTTAAAACCCACATCCTTTCGTCTTTCCCTCTCCTTCCCTCTTTCCTGATGAGGCAACAGTTTGTTGCGAAAGCTTGAATTTTGTGTGTATGTTTGTGTTTGTTTGTGTGTCTGTCGACCTGCCAGCACTTTCATTTGGTAAGTCACATCATCTTTGTTTTTAGATATTTTTCCTACGTGGAATGTTTCCCTCTATTATATATATATATATATATATATATATATATATATATATATATATATATATATATATTTTTTTTTCAGTAGACACAGGGTGTGGTTGGACTTCATGTAAAGCGACAATACTCGTGTTCGGAAGACATAGTCTGTAGTCCCAAAACAGTTGGCTCTTTCACACACTTCTTCCCTCAAAACCCTTGTGTATATATTACAAATTAAAAAAACGTCAAAAGTGAAAGTCTGAACAGTATACAGATGAACTGCAGTTAGTAGTTACTGATATTATAGGGAATACACTGGCATAGCATTAGTGTCCCACTATTGGGAGATAAAATTGAACATTAACACACAATGTTTGTGTGAGAGGTCCCAACCAAATTCCGTTCTTGTTATGTGCTTGTATTCAGCATCTGATAAAAACAAAGTCTATTTTTTTAAGTATATTGTCTGAAACTTCTATACTGTGCTTCCCATATCACTTGTTAATTTACTTGTTTACCAATAAAAACCAACAATTACATTTATTTTGTTTATCAGTGTTCTGTAGAATTCTTGTAAGTTACATAACTTCTAGTAGTTTTAACTATTGTTGTTTCTTTACACTAATTCAACTTTTGGCAACTGCAGTTTTCACTAATTGCAGTTCAGATTTTAAATTGGTGTGTTTTTAAATATTTTCAATTGTAAGATAATTTCTATTAATTAACCTGTCACTCTGGACAAAAAATCCATTATTTTAGGTATTTTCATCTTTGCCTGACAACATATCAATAGCTGCATTACGAGACTATGAAGAAAAAATTGATGAAGTATGTTGGCTTGTATGCAAGAAACATTACCTTTCAAGGGAACATCCTGTATTTTCCGATGTATGTGTCTACAAGCTATTCAGGATATTTTGTCTACTTGCAGACCTGATTCCACAGACTGAGGA
Source organism: Schistocerca nitens (assembly GCF_023898315.1). NCBI lineage: Eukaryota > Metazoa > Arthropoda > Insecta > Orthoptera > Acrididae > Schistocerca > Schistocerca nitens. The sequence continues at coordinate 1,308,276,277 of NC_064614.1, read as the reverse complement.
AATTTACCAGGTACAAATAAGTCATACATCATTTTCTGGAAAAATGAGCTGTCTGCATGGAAGTAAACATAGTGAATTTCTTGTGTGTCTCTTCTTTACATAAATAAATACATAAGTGTTACACAGCTCTGACATTTCAGTACATTTCACATATACTAACTGTGAAATAGCTGCATAATATTTTGATACACAAACACTTGTCATGTCTATTTGACCCAAAATTAAATGCAAAGACTTTCACATATTTAAAATACATTTTAAAAGAATAATAATGATTTCAGTGGTATTTTGATGATCATTCATTTCCATATAACTGAGTTTTGAACACGAAATTTCAGTAATGTTTTATGCCAAGCATAATTTTTACATTATATGATAAAACATGTTGATTCTTTGTTGTCATCTTTATAGGACCTGCAGATCAACTTAGTGTGCTTTTTGCATACATATTTGGAAATAATCACATGTGCTGTGGAATGCTTGCTGTCATTTGTATTTTGGCATATTCTTGGGACAGCATAGTAGATAAGAAAGTTCTTACCTACATTCTTTAGAAAGTCCTATTTTGCAACTTTGTTATAAGAACTCACATTAAAGGATACATGAATTCAGAGCACACACATTTTAGAAATGAAAAATACACTGCTATTGGCCATACTTTCAATCTTCTTCCATTGTTGTACTAACTAAATAAATGATCACAAGTTTCTACTCTACATTTTATATGGTGATGAGTACAACAATTCGCAATTGGACTGGAATATATGGCTCAATGATTTGTGAAACCAAACAGGCTTGAAGCTACAGTTCTTTGTGTAATGGGCAAAAATTCTGGAAGAATGTTTTCTGTGTTCTTTTGTAATGTTTTGACTGTCAGATTTTTTTTCCCAACAGAATTCTTGCAATAGGCATGCTAGTGTACCAGTTGTTAGTTCCTACTAGAGGAACAAGAAGATGTTGCACTATTTCTGAACGCTTGTTTTGTTTTTTGAAAGGACAATCTAGCATATATTTCAAAATTCATAAGATAAAATGTTGTGGAGCCAGTCAAAACAAAACAAAAAAGTACCATGTTTCTTTAGAATTTTTGGCAGACACTTTCAGAAGGCACGTGTCCTGGAATGGAACGAGCTGCTCATTAATAATATATTCTCCAGAGTATACAAACTTCAGTACTTTAATCGTGCAATGGTGTGACAAGTTCATGCGCCTCAGCTAACTCATCAGTTTTCTTTCCTCTCATCTGCTTTTATCGTTGCAGGGAATACTGCAAAGTAAATATAGAAACCTCCTATGTAGCACAGTAACTGCAAATACATTGGGCTCATCTGTATCTCACATGTCTTTGAAATGAGAGTTGGGAGCTTTGCAATTGCCATATACAGCAGGACATTTATTTATATAATAGAGGGAAACATTCCACGTGGGAAAAATATATCTAAAAACAAAGATGATGTGACTTACCGAACAAAAGTGCTGGCAGGTCGATAGACACACAAACAAACAAACAAAATTCAAGCTTTCGCAAAAAAACGGTTGCTTCATCAGGAAAGAGGGAAGGAGAGGGAAAGACGAAAGGATGTGGGTTTTAAGGGAGAGGGTAAGGAGTCATTCCAATCCCGGGAGCGGAAAGACTTACCTTAGGGGGAAAAAAGGACAGGTATACACTTGCACACGCGCGCGCGCGCGCCACACACACACACACACACACACACACACACACACACACACACGTTATGTGCAGATGGATCGCGCGCGCGCGCGCGCGCGTGTATACCTGTCCTTTTTTTTCCCCTAAGGTAAGTCTTTCCGCTCCCGGGATTGGAATGACTCCTTACCCTCTCCCTTAAAACCCACATCCTTTCGTCTTTCCCTCTCCTTCCCTCTTTCCTGATGAAGCAACCGTTTGTTGCGAAAGCTTGAATTTTGTGTGTGTGTTTGTGTTTGTTTGTGTGTCTATCGACCTGCCAGCACTTTCGTTCGGTAAGTCACATCATCTTTGTTTTTAGGAAATTTATTTATTTGTTTATTTTCGAGTTCCATGGATCCTTGACGTGAATGTATCGCTAGGATGTAGAACGTGTCAGGTTATTACAGTAATAGCCACATGTAGATGATCATGAGGCAACCAATTTAACATATATAAGCCGATACATGAAAAAGGACATCCACATGTCAAATAATTACACACAAAAATTCAGATAACAACACAGATAAAGTACAATAATGACATAGATGATTGCATAAATAATAGTGCAGTAATGACATAGATGATTACATAAACAAATTTAAAGTAATTCATCTAAAAAATATTCTGCCAACAAGTGATATGCTAATGTACATAATCTGTTCTATTAGATATTCACAAAATTGAACACAAATTCAAGAAGTATTATACATTATCAAAGAATTCCTGTAAAGAATAGAAAGAATTATCCAAAAGATAAAGTTTTAGCTCTGTTTTGAATTTAGTAAAATCCCCAATGACTGATTTGATATGGACAGGAAGTTTATTGAACACTTTCATACTTGAATAATGAACTCCTTTCTGTACCATTCTGAGATTTTTTTAAATCTTTGTGAAGATCATTTTTTCTTCTTGTAGTGTGATCATGGTACGCACTATTCATTTTGTAAATTGCGTAATTTTTGTTCATGAAGCACATTATTGACAAGATGTATTGACAAGGCACGGTGAGGATCCCCAGCTGTTTTAATAAATTTCTGCAAGAAGATCTAGGATGCACTCTACTCATAATCCTGATAACTCTCTTCTGTGCAATAAAGACTTTATTTGCTTATGGTTGATTTCCCCAGAATATGATGCCATATGTCATAAGTGAATGGAAATAGCCGACATATGTAGTTTTGATTGTTTCCATCTCACAAACAGATGCAATTGAGCGAATGGCAAATGCTGCTGAATTCAGTCTTTTACATAGGTCAGTGATGTGGACAGACCAGTTTAGTTTGTTATCAATATGTAAACCCAGAAATTTGGAAGATACAACTTTCACTATTTCTTTGTCTCCACATTTTATTTCGACATTTTCCAATTGTTTGTTTACTGTTTTAAACTGAATGAAATGAGTCTTATTAACATTGAGGGACAGACCATTTGCAGTGAACCAATCTAGAACTTCTTGGAATATAGCGGTCGCAGTGTTCTCCAGACTGCAGTTGGGTACCTTGTCAAACATAATGGTTGTGTCATCTGCAAATAGGGTGAAGTGTGTATTGATTCAAGGAGTTGGTTGACAAATGAGAAAATGGCTTGCTCAGTTGAAACACCCCTTTGGGGCCCAAACCGATTTTTATTTAGCATGTTATATTTATTAAGGTGAGCCATGTTTCTATTGTACATAAGTTTCTCAAGGATTTTTGAAAGACTTGTTAACAATGAAACTGGGTGGTTGTTAGAAACCTCTGCTTTATCACCCTTTTTGAAGAGTGGTTTAACAACTGCAAATTTTAGTCCATTAGGGACAGTACCTTGATTTAGAGATTCATTAAATATGTGACACAGAACTTTAAGAATATATTTGTGGTGATGTTTCAGTATTTTGATAGATATATTGTCCACACCAGTGGAATTTTTGTTTTTCATTTGGCATATCACCTTCTCTGTCTCATCTCTGGGGAGGGGCCAATACTGATGAAAGGTCCTGAGCCGCTGATGAAATAACAGCAGATGTAACTTTTGAATCTACTGCTGACGAACACAGGGGGGGGGGGGGGGGGCAGTTGCTGTTTCTGCTGCTAGTGAGGTTGGTCCCACACAAGGAACTGTTTGGTTTATTTTCTCTCTTTCAACAATTATGTTTGCCATTTTACACACAAAGTTCTTTCCTTCATAATTCAGATACATCCTGTGCATGGTATGCTGGCACCTGTTCAATTTGCCTATATCGAGGATGCTGCGTTTTGCGAACAAAGAGCACATTTGTTTTATTTTCATGTTAGTTTTTCGTATTCTTTGTTGAGACACGAGTGATACATCAAGTCATATCTGTGTGGTAATTTTGAGACAATAGTATTACGTTGTTCGTTTTGTTCTAGGAATTTCTTCATCTCCGTTAGGCAATTATCTGCTTCATTTTTTGCGACATCGTTTGAAGCTGCAATTCACACCTCAAAGTCATTTTTTCTTAGCAATTTGTCATGCAGATTGTCGCCAACAATATTTTTTGTTGTTGCTCCGGGCTTAACAATACTTGCTGCGTAACATTTCCTGTGTTCTGTGAAAAGTTTTGTCACATTTTTGCCATGGCTGTCGGTTAAAAATAATACACTACTTTCATTAATGGGGATGTTTTACATTTTTGCTGATAGTGTTCTTCTCATTCGTTTCATTTTTATGTGCAATGGATGGCCTACACACTTTTTCACTGTCACTGTTTTGCCTAATTCTGGATTTTGATTTTGTTTCAACATTCTGTCGACACACTTGGTTAAAAAGTCCAATTTTACTTTCCGGTATTAATCCTGTTCCTTCATGAATGGAAATAACATGAAATTTGTTTTCAACTTCCAGTTGATCGTTGTCTTCACTCGCTGTGATTTTTTAATAATCGGATTTTTGTTTTTATACGATATTTTCACCACTTGTTTGAGTTTTTAGGTGCAAAAGAACTACAATTTTGTTTGGCTAACGGTACACACACTTCCTTTCTAAGTTGCGACATCTCACTACTCAGTGAGCTGATGATTATCTGCAGACTAGAGATAAGCTCATTTAGCTTAACTATTTCATGCCTACAACTAGCACACACTTTACTTTTACCATCATTATTTTCGTTTTTCACTGGAACACTCTTCACTTGAACACACAACACTTGTCATCTTTGCTATGTCATCCATCAATATATCATCAAAAGAGAGAGAACATGCCTGTTGAAGTCTGTGGCACTCAAGCCAGAGCTAAAGCACATGGCCTATGAAAAATTATGTTACAGCTTTTGGGTCTTCTCCCTACGATTAACTGCTATCGTTGGTCATTTAGTCTGCCATCTTTACTCATATAACAACTTCAGTAACAAATGAATTTTGAGCTTTATCAGTTGATGAGGCAGTCACATCTGAAGGCACCTTCTCCATTGCCTATTTTTCATGAGTCATAGCAGCTCTGATGTAATTTCCTCATTTGTGAGAAACTTAGACCTTTTCTCGAAGGATGTGTAAAACATCATTGAAACATCGTGAATGCACTGTTATGACGACGACGAACGAGTCGTTGCCAAAGTTGACCGGTGGCCAATGCTAAATAGAAACACACACATCACAGCAGGTTTGTCAGTAATGTCGATAAGGTGCTGGCTGCATGGTCTGGAGATGCGACTAAAATAATTAGAAGTCGTTGGTAAAATATAATATATATTGTACTTAACTGGTTGTACTGGAGCCTTCTTGGCTGCATACATATAATTATAAAGAGATAGCTATTGAGGCCTCACTTAGGCCATACATTGTATTGTATTTTATGTTAACTGGGGACCTATAAATGATGGAGAGGCTCTGTCCCCGCCACAGCCGTAGTGGTCCACAACCCCACGACGACTACCGCAGTCCACTTCACCCCTCCACCGCCCCACACCGGACCCACGGTTATTGTGCAGTTCGGGCCCCTGTGGATACAAGTGTAGTATCGAATGTTGATACCACATTCCTCCCCCGCAAATCTGCAAATGGCCATTGAGTATAGCTTATGACCTCCAGGTGGAGGACCCCATGCTGACATAGTCGAGGAGGTGGGGAGCCTGACTGCAGGCGAGGCATGCCCTCCCGCACCCTGCCATTCGGACCGAGGGGAGACAGGAAACGCCTGGAATCCTACTCCAGGATGCACGTCAACATGAGGTGTCTGCGCTTCTACAACTACGGGAGGAACCGAAGGGTCGACCTCCATCGGATCGGGGCACCTGACCGGCAACAAAGACTGGAAACCAGGAAGTGAAGACTGTTCTATGGTGGTGCACGACGTAACCAGAATTTCACTGTGTCCTAAGACAGTCGAAGGCACCTGGTCCATACGGTCATCCGGTTCCGCAGCGATGCTGGCACTGCGGGCAGCTCCGGCATGAGACACGGCATCCGCACTGGCGTGTCGAGGAGAGCAAGGAAGAGGTCCCTGCAGGGGCATCCCCGTGACAGAGACCCCCACAACTAAAGAGGCACATCTGATTCTGATGCCTATGCACTGCCAGATGGACCTGATATGACAAACATAGCGCAGCCAAGATGGCAAAAAATGTGCCCTTTCAACCATCGGAAATGACGAAAAAAGGCAGTATCATCTGGCAAGAATTTGTGGGTCTGCCGTGGCAAAGACACGCGATGCAGAGGATGCGACAAATTCGTCAGAGTTCTGTGAGGACGACCGTGCAGCAACTCAGCTGGCGAAGCACCATCGTGGTGCTGCGATCGGTACGAAAATAAGAATAACAAAAGAACGTACTCGCGAGAATGAGAGTCGCGCAATTCAGGCATTTGCGACTTAAACGTCCGAACGAATCTTTCAGCGGCTCCGTTCGATTGAGTGGAGAATGGTGCTGGAGTTAAATGCTGAATACCATTAGCTTCACAAAAGGTTTCGAACTCTGCAGACACACATTTAGGTCCATTGTCGGTGACAATGACTGTGGCAATCTTTCTATGCAAAATATAGACGACAAGGCTTTGATGGTAGCAGACAATCTCGTTGAGGACATGCAAACAACAAATGGAAAACCACTGAAAGAATCAACAAGAATTAACCATCATGCATCCCAAAAAGGACCAGCGAAATCTAAATGTAAGCGATGCCATGGAAAAGTTGCCTTAGGCTAAGAGAAAAATTTCTGCGGCGGTGTGGATTGGTTTGCTGCACACACAGAACAAGAACAACAAATCTTGGTTATATCAGCATCAATACCTAACCAGGTATAGTGATGGCGAGCTAACTGTTTTGTCCATATGTTACGCCAATGACCTTGGTGAAGAAGTAATAGCACAGCTGACTGCAAAGAACGTTGAACAATAACACGAGACTGATCGTTCTCCGTGCGGAGCAAGATGACACCACGTTGGACAAAAAGTCATTGTCTGTGCATAAAAAAAGACGAACCAATGGATCTTCAATCTGATTTTTAGACAAAGGCCATTGCGTAGTGACATAACATAAAACAACACTTAATACTGGGTCACTAGCTGTTGCTGTGGCTATATGACGAAAGTCACCAGGAAAACTTTCTACACCCTCATCATTTTGCACATTGATGAACATACAAGCCTTTTCGGAAGAGTCAAACAGCGGGTCTGCAGCTATTGGCAATCAGGATAACGTGTCAGCATTGCCGTGCTAGGCAGTAGGCCGATAAAAGATATCATAACAGTACTGCGACAGAAATAGTGACCGATGAATAAATTTTTGAGCCATACGTAGAGGCACGGGCTTTGACAGGTGAAACATAGACATCAAAGGCTTATGGTCAGTGGGAACTGTAAACTTGTTACCATATAAGAAATCGTGGAATTTCGTAACTCTAAAAATCAAAGTGAGAGCTTCCTTCTTGATCTGCGAGTAGTTACGTTGTGTAGAGGAGAGTAGCTTTGATGCAAATGCGATTGGGCGAATTCGCAAACCAATTTTGTGAGCAAGAACAGCTGTGATCCTGAAATTGTAAGCATCAACCATGAGGACAAGAAGTTTTGTAGGATTGAAGGGCGTAAGACATGTACTAGATAACAGTGCAGATTTAAGCTGCTGAAAGGCACATTCGCATTCAGGCGAACTGATGAATGGAACATTCTTTCGACATAGTGGATGTAATGATGCTGCAAGAGATGATGTGTGAGGCAAAAACTTGGATAATAATCGAGCTTTCCAAGGATGGATTGTAATTCTTTAACTGTCTTGGGTGGTGGTAGCTTTGATACTGCTCTTAAATGATCTGGACATGGATGTATGCCTTGAGAGTTTATTATGTCTCCCAAGTAGGATAACGTTTCAGAAAAAAATGTACACTTGTCCTTATTGAGTTTAAGTCCATTCTCACGTAACACTTCAAATAACTGCATCAAATTATGCAAATGTTCATGCTGCATAGAACCAGAAACTATGATGTCATCTAGGTAATTACACACTGAAGGGATCGACGCACAGAGGGTCTGTAAGTACTGCTGAAGTAGTGTCGGTGCAGAGGCACATCCAAATGGAAGCCTCTTAAATTTGTAGAGACCTAAATGCGTATTCACGACGAGAATCTTCTGGGATTTGTCATCCACAGGAATTTGAAGATATGCATCTTGTAAATCTAACTTAGAAAAATATTTGCCAGGACACAATTTGTCAAACAAGTCTTCTGAACGTGGCAAAGGAAACATTGCAACAAGAAGTTGAGGATTGACAGTTCCTTTAAAATCCAAGCACAGTTGCAGTTTGCCTGACTGTTTTGTTAAGATAACCAATGGTGAAGCCCATAGTGATGTAACTGGGTAAATCACTCCTTGGTCCTCAAGTTCACCAATGTTTTAGCAACTTCGTCTCAAAGCACGTGAGGCACTGTGCGAGTGCAGAAAAATTTAGGCTGTGCATTGTCCTTCAATTCAATATGCACCTGAAAATTTTGCGTGCAACCTAAACCTGGCGACAAAATGTCAGCAAACTCTTGACGTAGTTCGGAAGCACTGTTTGTGGGAACACGTTCAGGGATGGCTAGGGAATACATCAAATAAATCAAGACCAAAAATATTTGCAGATGACGGTGAATGCAGTACATGAAAAGAAACCACTTAAGTTTGTCCACAGTACGTCACTGGCAAACTGCACAGTCCTAAAACCGAGATACTTTGACCACTTTACGTAGCTAATGTAACATTTGCGTTACGCAATGCAGGTGAACAGAGCAATTCGTAAGTTTTACGGTTCATGAGTGAAACAGACGTTCCAGTGTCCAACTGAAAAGGAATTGTATGATTCTGAATGTTCAAGTCTACAAAAAGTTTGTTCTGCCATCGGCAAAAAATGTCATTCTGAGAAGCAATTTTCACTGGGAAATGTTGACAGGCAGATCGTGTGTGGCGGGACTTCTTACATCAGCATGCACTGGCATCATAAGCAAAATTTTTATACTCGGTAATGTCACAGGTACTGGATGCGAATTTACATTTATTTCCATTGCTTGTGGCTTGCTGTGATAGGAAGTCTTATTTAGGAAACCTTTCCGGCGGAAGCTACTTTGTCCGGAAATGTGATACGGAGTGTCAGATTTTTGTCTTTTGAGGCACACTGCCTGGACTTGTCCCTTCTTGTTGCAAAAATGGCACATGGCCTTCCGCGATGGGCAATTCTGGCACGAGTGCTTTGAATTACATTGTGGGCACGAACGCAAAGCAGGCGTCTTCTGCCGGCGCATAACAGGTCTGCGTTTCCTGGAAGTGAATTGGGCAGACTCGTCCCTAGCCGGTACAGCTTCATGTACAAGTTATGCACGCGCTGGCTTGCTAACCTGACAGACAGCGGGAGGCGATAATTTGTAGCATAGTCCAAAGTGTCCTGTCTGTCCAAAATGTCCAACACTTGTTCTAAAGTGGGGTTGGATAATTTAAGAATTTGCTTTCTAATGTGTGGGTCTGATACGATTTGCGCAATAGTGTCCCGTACCATTATGTCAGAATATGATATGCCACAACATGAAAATTCAGTTGCGAATGAGGCCTTGCAAAGTGGCTGCCCATACACAGTAATTCTGCTGAGGCGCACGTTTTGTGCATAAAAATTTGTATCGCTGAGCAACAACATTCACACTTTGCTTGTAATAATCAGTTAGTGCCTGAACAAGTTCTTCGAAACTGTGCTGATCTGGAGAACTTCTCGGTAAGAGTTTGAGAAGAATGCAGTACGATGCCATGCCGACACAAGATAAAAGCGCGTGCAGCCGTGTTTTGCCTTGGATGTCATATGCAGCAAGGTGGTGTGGAAGCTGCACGTGACACTCCTGTCAGGTTTCCATGCTGGCGTTGAATGCGCGGAACGGCAGGGCTGTGGCCACAGTACAGACGGCCCCTAATGTATTAGAAAAAGAATACATAGACAAAACAAATGAATTTTTTGCTGCTAATAACATGCAGCACATTGAAAAAGACCCAACCAAACAATTCCAAAGTAAAATTAAGGAACAATTAAAGAACACACATTTCCTGTTGACAGAAACTGAAAAGAAATACCTTACATGAATGAATCAAAAAGCACCACACCTAAGAGCACAGCCAAAAATACACAAAAACGGAAACCCGATACGTCCCGTGGTCAACTCTATAAACAGCCCAGCATACAAACTGTCACAAGAACTGAATAACATACTGGTGAAAAATTATACATATGAAACAACATATTCCATAAAAAACAGCATGATTCTAGCCAAAGAACTAAGAACCAGAAAGCTCCCCCAAGATGCACAGTTTATATCATTTGACATCACCAACCTTTATTCAAACATACCCATACAAGAAGCTCTAACAGTAATACAAAAGAACCTTATGCAACACAAGAAACTTTCATACACAGAGACTGTCGAATTTATGGAACTCCTTCAGCTAACCCTAAGTTACAACTACTTTACCTTTAATGACAACATTTATAAGCAACCAGATGGCCTAGCAATGGGATCATGTATATCCGGTACTATAGCTGACATATACATAAATCACTTAGAACAAAAATTATTTGACAGCCAAGAACCTTGCCTAAGGAAAATAGAATTTTATAGGAGATATGTAGATGACACACTACTGTTAGTGAAAGGAGATACCAAAGACATCACAGACATTCTTAATCATTTCAATAATCTAAATGAGAAAATCAAATTTACAGTGGAACATGAGCAAAATAAAAGTATCAACTTTCTGGACCTAAATATTACAAGACACAACAACACAGGCACATTCAAAAATTTATAGGAAAAACACAATGACTGACACCACAATCCCTGCAACCTCATGTCACCCAAATATCCATAAACAAGCAGCATACAGGTCAATGCTGCATAGGGCAACAAAAATACCATTGAACCAGGAAAATATGCAACAAGAAATAAACACAGTGAAGAAGATTGCAGTTGCCAATGGTTACAATGCTTCCATGGTTGTCACAATCTTAGACAAAGTGAAGAGAAACCCAGGTACAAACTGCACCACAGAAGAAAAAGAGAAAAACAAATATATATCTAGCATTCCATACATAGGCAATGTATCACAGAAGATTGCAAATATTTTCAAACATCACAGAGTAAAAATGGGGTTTTCTACATCCAATAAACTACACCAAAAACTAATACATAATATAAAGTGTAATCACAATCCATATTCAGACTCTGGAATATACAAAGTAACATGCCAGGAACGCTCAAAGTTCTACGTAGGACAAACAGGCCGAAATATCAACACCAGGTACACAGAGCACATTAGAGCATACACACACAACAAACACACTACATCAGCAATAGCAACACACATACATAATACAGGACACCTATTTGGAAAAATAGAGTAAAATGTCAAAGTACTCCACTTACTAAATAAAGGACATAAAATGGATTTGCTTGAAGAACTGGAGATATATTCACATTACAGAAAATATGAAGATAAAATATTAAATGAAAAACTTGAAAGTGAATCATTGAATTTCTTCAGATGTTTCGATAATATACTTAAATAAAAATAGTAAAACATAGAAATAAGCACAATTGTAAAATCAATATAAGTAATTCATGAGCCAAACTGTTAAGATAAATAACCTCTGTACAAAAGCATATCATAATCTGTGGAAGACCTATAATGTTATCTCTGTGAACTACCTGTAAGAAGATCTTTGTAACTGTTTTGTTTTTATAAGATATTTTCGATGTGTAAAGTGTACAAGTTGTGTGTGATGTTAAGTGTGTGTGAGACTCTACACAAATGGACCATTAGAAAACTGTAAGTACAAATTGTTGTCAAACTTTAGCCACTAACCTCACAGAAAGAATTGATACCCAACTAAAAATCGCATGTCTTATGTATTACAGTAAAAGTCAACAAAATGAAGCAGACTCACACACACTGACAACATCAAAAGAAATGGCTTAACACACATAAAAAAAACGCACTTGAAAATGGGAATTATTTCTCGAAACGTGCCATGCGAATAGTAAAATAAAGAAAAATCGTGACTGGTAGCAGAAGATTTATTTATTTATAAACAAACCTATTGTATCTACAGTCGCAGGCTTTCAAAAACCATTTATAATGGATCATAACCTTCTGAAGTATGTAACTGCTGAGGATTTCCTTAAGAGTTGTTATGCATGAATGACAAAGATGGTGGTCCTGTTATAAAGGCACCATTTCTGTTATTCACAATAATAGTCAATTGTGTCAAAGTGTTATTAGTTTTGCACAGTATATGTAAACGACATTTATTGTGATGTTGATTAAATTCTATCAGTATCAGTGATATAAAACAGGAAAAGAACATTTCAACTTACCTTTTTTTGTAGTGTTAGTGTCTAGGGGCAACTAAACTCCATTCAGGTACATCAAAGTTGGTCCAGGTTGATTACAAAATGACTGAATTTTTTTCTTGAAGTTCCTCCTTTTTTATTATGATTTTTGCAATTATTTCCATAATGCTCAAGAATATATGCACATATTTTGATGGTTAAAATAATAACTTAAACTGTTCACTAGTGCATTACAACATTACTCTTAACACTGAACTTTAATGACTGATTACTTGAGAGACTAAGACTATGCATATATCTTGATAGTTACAGTAACAGCATAAACTGTTTAAAAACAACACTTAACACTAAACTTTAATGAGTGACTACTTCAGAGAGAAAGACCAAACTGTGACACATGGTATAATCTAACAAAACACTCTCATGTGTCCAAGATGATTTTTCTTAGAAGTTACATTTATCAGTTCTGTGTAATTAATTTTATACATTTGAAAAATAGAAATTCATGTATTATTATAAAATATAGTGTGTATTGATATTAATAATTATTTTTATCTGCTTGTGTTTTAAGTTGATATTAAAAATACCTAGGTAACTAGTCTTTTAGAATACACAATTTTGTATAAAAAAGGTTATAGTATATTCACGAATTTATCAAGTAGGATAAAAGAACATAAGTGTCAATAAATACAATAAAAAACATGAATAAATAAATAAAAAGCAGCATCCTGGAAAAGCTGAGAATTACATGAATATCAGCAAAAAGTGGTATTGAGTGATTAATTAAGAGTGGGACTGGCCTCGATAGTCAATTGGGAAGAGAAAATATTAAGCTGGGGTTGACTGACACTGTATAAATGTTCACGTCATGCCACTTTGTTATGCAGGTAGTCATGTCAGGTCACTTCATTGCAACACAGAGCACACAAGTAGTCATGTTGGTTCAGAATATGCAGTACAAGGAAACACAGAGGATGACACTGGTTTAAAATACAGCTTGAGGGGCAGCCATCCAATGGAAGAATTTACATGCTATCAGCTACCTCTGTTCCTCACCATGTTTAAGATGAGCAATAGAAGGAAAAATCTCAGTTCATACTGTCCCGGTGCAAACCGATAAAGACTGTGTCACAATTCCCTGCCCCCCCCCCCCCCCCACCCCCCTCTCTCTCTCTCTCTCTCTCTCTCTCTCTCTCTCTCTCTCTCTCTCTCTGTCTCTCTCTCCCCATAAATTTATCATCACTATTTGTTGCTGAATAAGATGTAATATATTGTAGACTGCAAAAACATTTGTTTTGTGAAGGTAGAGCAGTCTTGAACCGAATAGCTTATTGGCTTCACATCCTTTATTTACACTGCCTGACAAAGAAAGTGAAGCACCAAGAAGACATGGATGTCAGTGTAACTTTGTACACACATGCACCATCGGCAGGTGTCTAAATGGTTAAAGTTGGAATTCTCTGTGGCAGGTGCAATGGCCACTGAGTTAATTAGTGTTAGAGTTTAATGTTGTTACCAGGTCTGGTAGGGTGTGCAAAGGATGTGAACAGCATTAGATGTTGAGTGATCACTGTGAAGGATCTGGAAATGTGTCATATGCATCTGAGAAGTGTTATCAGTTCATGGTCGTTTGGGGTGGTCCTAATTATGGGATCTCCATTTGGACAGATCGGTGAATCGTGCAACAATATCCATATTTGTAGGACATTCGGATGTTCCGGTGGCCCAACTTTGGACGGCAATGGGAATGAGATCGCCAGCACGATCGTCACAGATATTCCGACCGCCACAAGGGAGCATTGCCGTAAGCACTGAGCACATCGTAACTCATTCACATCTGCTCCTGGCACCAGAGAACGAGTAGTGGATGCCCTGCAACATTCTGTGTTATCCCACTCCATACGTCAGTGACCAGTGGCAGCCAGACTAGGGAATTACTGTCCCACGCTTGGGCTGCTGGTATCACTGCAACACGAACAGCTGCGTTTGGAGTGGTGCCGTGACAGGGAGGTCTGGACTGCTGAAGTCACATCGAGCTACATATCTCTTTGAACTACCCGTGTGATATGCGAATGTAGGCTTTCCCGGTGTATACTGCCGATTAAATCTTCTCCGGCTTCCGTCCGGGTAGCTGCATCAAAATTCCGCGACGTTCCGATGAGTGTCATTCCCATCATCTGCACTTCACCAGAAGATGATGAGAATGACACTCTTCAAAACATTGAGGATTTTCAACACAGCTACCCGGATGAAATCCCGAGAAGATTTCATCTACCTGTGTGATGTCTCGGTACATCCACAGCAAGTGAGATCCCCAGGTGTGCCCCTAAGAGGACACTTGTCGAGGCACTGGCTCGAACATTGATTCCGTCCCAGTGCCAGTATCCGGGATATTGAGGAACACTTACAGCAGTTGTGGGCCAGTATGCCACATAATAGGACACAACAGCTTTACGATACCCTATCCACCAGAATCAGTGCAATGCATCCAGGGCGGAGGTCGAACAGCGTTGTATTGAAAAGTGGGCTGATACTTCCAAGTCCTTTGTAAACTTGACTCGAATTTGGAATCACTGAAATAACATCACCTACCCTCTCAGTCTGTGAAGTTTAATTTTTGATTTCTTTGTCCTTCTGTGTGCTTCACTTTTTTTGCCAATTTTATTTTGCACAAATATATAGAACACTTGTAGCGAATGAAATATATTTAGCATCCAAATTTACTGATGGTGGTGGTTTTTTTTTTTTTTTTTTTTTTTTTTAAATAATACAACAGTTGTGATGACTTGACAGGCCATTGACAGACGTTATGCTGGCATGTAATTCATTTTGTTTCCTCTTATCTGTCTATTAGGTTGTTTTGATTTCTCCACCTCGTATTTTTCTTTAATGTGTGACAGTCCATTTTAAAACTGGAATTTAATAATTTAGGCTTCTTATGATTGTTTCCTGAATGCTTCTGTACGACTTTAAAGACTTCTAAAATTGTGTTACTGACATTCAAAAGTTCAAAGTATGTCAGGCTATTACATTAAAATATTGCTGTCCTCTTAGGTGTTAATTAATTCCTATACAGTTTTCAGACAAAAGATTTCCCGCAAGTTTATGATTATTTTTATTCTTTGCATATACATGATACCAATTAGTTCTGCAGATGAAGAGAATGTGTGATGAGATGAAATAAATTATTCAGATGGTAAAGGAAGGCAAATATTTGACATGACGGACTATAATTGAAGAGAAGGAAAAGAAAGAAAAGGAAAATAGTAGGATAACATGAAGTGGGTAAGGGGGGGGGGGTGAATGAAGGAAACTAAATAAATACTAAATGGGGAAGAGAGTGTCATGCATATGGTAAGTGAGTTGGGATGGCAAGATGGCAGTCATTAGAACAAAGGTGTTACTTCATTGCAGTGGTATGTTTTTATGACACTTCAATAACCAACATTCTCCACCTAACTGAAAAATATTTAGTTGATTCCCAACTGCATAGAGAGAAATGACCACTGTGATAAAATAAGATATATTTGCTAATTTCTCCCCCACGGTGTTCAAGAGCAGAACAGTTGAAAAGTGGTCTGATAGTGGTTCTGTGAGCTCTCTGTGAAACACAAAAGTGTGAACTGTAGAGTAGTCACATAAATGTAGCTGTACATACTCCTTTAATGCACCTCAAACACTGCTCCGTATGAACTGAATTTGGAATGTGCGCATAATACCACCTTTCTACTAACCGTCTTGCAGAGTGCCTCTGTCACCAGTTAAACACATTGTTCAGATCTGTGATGCCATACCACAGACAATAAGACTGACTTTATCTCTGTTCTGCAACTAGATGGCTACACTGTGTCCAGAAAAGATCTGTATGCAATAGTGACTGAAATAATATATGGACAGATGTGTTGAGTAAAATCATCAAAGCATATTGAATAAAATCATTGAAGCATCAGACATTGCACAGTCTTTAAGCTAGCAGATCAACAAACTCAGAGTGGCTATTTCAAAAGAACACAGTTTCCAGCAACGACTTGTTTTCTGTGAAGGTGATTACTGAAAACAGAGTTTTGTCCAACACTGTGCCATTTGAAAACCTCTCGGAGCATCATACAGTGGTCCATACACAGTACTGACATGCCATGACAGGAAATTTCGATGTTGACATCAGTGTTTCTTCTGTCACCATATGTATTGACAGACTTAAGCCAGCACTTACCCCAACTGAGACTTGCACCAGTTCATAGACAACAGAAAACACAGAAACACTACCTATGTGCGATTGCATGAGGACAGTTGTATGTACACAGCCTTCAGCTCCCACAGCATCTGCTTCTGAGTAAACTTAAGCTGCCAAGTTATCACTCATTCTGGATGTTGCACATGCTTAAACAGCAAACATTATTGACATGGTTGCATGATTGGGAGGGTTAATAATGTGGACAGTAAACTGTCCAGTATTTTCTATGTGCAGTGTAGATTCTTTGATTATTAATGTTGTCTCAAGACTTTGCATATAATGGCATATTCTTTGAAATTCATTGCTACATGGTATAATTAACCATTGTACATTGTTGTAAATAAACAAAGATTTCACATGACATGTGTAATACAGAAAAAAATGATTTTTTTCCTCAGGTTCTCCTACATACGTCAGAATGTGCCAGTGTTGCATCACAGTTTGTTACTTCTTTGGGCTTACAGTGGGATGCTTCTGATTTTGAGTCCCTGGCTGCTGTGATTGGTTCGTTTAGGTTCCCAACATTCCTTGCTATTATGGAAACAAAGTACAGTGGTGCTGGAAAAACAGATCAAGCAGGAGTGGAAGAAGCAGTGCATGAAATGTACCAAACATTCCTCTATGATGTTCTGAAAAAGGTTGTATTCTGTTTTATTAATAATTAGTCTAGTGAAATATAACATATAATAAAGCTTACATCTTTAATGAATTTTCTATTAGGCAGGTAATGAAACCAATGTAAGCTGTGTGTTCAGAATAATGAAAATAAAATGAGACTTCATGGCCTATGTACAGGTTTCAGCAAGAAAAGAAATTAAAATGAAAATTTGTTTGCTCTTGTATCTTAACAAATCTCATGTGCAGTACGACATAGCTGCCACCTCCCATGTATGCTCTGGAGTGGCTGCTTGTCATTCTGGAGCATTCAGACTCCTGGCAGTGGCCACTGTGCCAGACATCCCTTGCTGTAGCTGGGCGACGCACTCGTGAAGAACACCTGATCAGAGTGGCTGGTGTCAGGGTGTACGTTTTGTGTCTGAAACACATTAAGCTCCTGATTTCCTGTGCCACCGCAGTCTGCTGTTTCCCTGCTCACTCCACATATTCTGTAATTCTGTTCTTTCCATGGCTTCAGGACACACACACACACACACACACACACACACACACACACACACACACACACACACACACACACCCTGCACCTCACCACCCTCTTGGTTAGTTCCTCGGCCACAGATTTGGATAGATCTCTTCTCATGTCTGAAAGCCTCCCTCCCTCATACGGTATTCCTGTGTTTGTTCATCCTGCTCTTATGATAGTTTCAGTATCCTATTGCTTTTACATCAGTGGCTCTAAATCTGCTGATCACGCAGTATATGCCTTCACACCTTCTAGTGACATGGAATACTATCTCTTTCCTGCAATATGCTGGATGTTTACTGTGAAACTGATGCCCAAGCACCAGGCTGTCCGCTTTACTGAGTTTTGTTGTGTACAGGCTCGATGAGTGGCCTTCAGGGTATGGCCTGTCGTTTTTCCCTCCGCCCTTTGGCCTCGGCCATCCGTGATCTTCTCACTTATCAGGATCACGCTCCTTGTTCAGTTGATGATTTCCTTTTGGTTCCCAGCCACATATGTTTTCTGGGCTGTGGCTGAAGGAGCAGCCACTTAGCCCCCATTCTCCACGACACCCGCACGGGCAATTTGCTGCTCCATGTCAAATTCCTTTTTGCTCAGTCAGTCATGGGCCGACTCTTCAGAGGCCGACCTCTTCTTCTTCTTCTTCTTCTTCTTCTTCTTCGGCTCTACAACTCCTGATGAGTCTTCACCTCTTCAACTATCTCCTTCCATTTATCCTGGTGGCTTTCTAGCATTTTCTAGTTCCTTCTGAAGGTCTTCTATCACTCCATCCTTCCATCTAGTTTTTGATCGACCATGTTCTCTCTGTCTACCTGGCATTCCTTGTAAAATTTTTTCTGTTATTTCTGTATCATTCATCTGTACCAAGTGTACAACCCACCTTAGCTTAGATTATTGTGTTCTGCCAACTTGTCTAATACAGCGTTCCTAAGAAGCAGTTTCCTCGGATCACTAGACAACATTTCAAGCAAAACGTATTAATGGAATTTATTGCAGTAAGTTAAATTGGCAATACTTAACTATTGTATTCAAAAAGGTGTGTCATAAGCAAATGGCGACATGCAAATAATCAATGTCCTTCGATATATAAAATTTCATTGCAAGCAAAACAACATCGTTCAGAAGTCACTGCTGTAGCTTTAGTATGACAGCTCGTCTTCCACTGCCCGCGGCTAGGTGGCACGGGCTCTTATATTTGCGTAGAGGCTGCTCCTGTCGTGGTGTCATCTTAGAGAGGAGTTCCTCAGCGTACTATCGGCTGACATCATCTCACAGTCCTCCCTGCTCTTCTGTTCCTGATTATCGTGCTCGCGCTTGTTGTTACGCCGGAACACAGGTGAAGTCACAATGCTTCTAACAGGCTGGTCTCTGTAGATGGCTTACAACTCATGGTTGTATCTACTCCTGCATCTTTCCTTTTGCAAATTGGACCGATTATTTTCCTGAGTATTCTTCTCTCGAATGCATCCAGTGATCTGCATCCTTTGCTTTCAGAGGTGTATATAAGCACTGGTCTGATCAGTGTTTTATAAATGGTTAGTTTTGTGGCCCTAGTCAAGAGCTGTGAGGATAGAAACTTTGTTAAGGCAAAATAAGCTGCAGTTAGTCTCTGCTTTATTTCATATGAGGTATTATTTAGGCTGGTTACATTCAAATGCAGGTACCTGAAATGATACTCTTTCAGAGGTATGACTACCCATTGTTATTTCAACTGACATGTTCTCCCTGTGTGCTTTCCCAGGAGCAAGATATTTAATCGTGTGTTCCTGCTGGCCTGTTGAAGTGTAGTGAATTCCTTCCATTGCCATCAGAGTTCTTCCTACCGTGTGGATGTCATCCGCAAAGAGCAGAATCTACACAGATTTATGAAAAATCGTTCCCCTATTAAAGATATCACCTTCTCCAATGTGGAGTTGAATAGGAGGCATGCCAGAGCATCGCCTTTTCTTATCCAGTTTTTAATCTCCAAAGTACTGGACAACATTCCTCCAGTTTTTATGCAACCTTGTGTTTCTCTCATTGTCAACCTTGCTACCCTTATCAATTTTTCTTGGAATACCCAAATCACCTAGAACTTGATATAGTTGCTCTGTGTGTTTACTATCAAACATTGCTTTAAAATCAATAAAAAGATGATACGTTTTGATCCTGTATACCTTTGCTTTTGCCAGAATTTGTCTGAGGATAAATATCTGGTTGATAGTTGACTGACTTTTGATAAATCCACATTGATATGGTCCCGTTTCCCTCAGTATTATTGGAAGGAGTACAGTATGTCAGAGAGGGTTTTGAATCACAGAGTAAGCAGTGTGATCCCTCTGTAGTTAGAAATTCTTTTAATTTGCTTTTAAATGTTGGTTGACTATCTGTCGGACTTTTAATACTATTTGGGAAATGACCAAAGATTTTTTGTGGCAGCATAATTCACCCCTTTCTGTGCCAAAGTGAGATTTAATCCATAATTGTGAATATCATCCTTTCTTCAAGTATTGTAGCTATGCACTTCGCTCTTATTTTTGAATTGGGATGGGTTATTAATGACCAATTTCATAAGTGAATATATTTGTATTGCGAAGGTACTGTGAATATCCTGAGTTCCTTCAATAAATGTCTGCAATGTGATCTTGGGTGGCCTTCAGCTATTATTCTGATTACACGCTTTTGTGCAATGAATACTTTCTCTCTTAATGACAAATGTCCCCAAAATATGATGCCATATAAAGACAGTGAATGAAAATAGGCATAGTTGGCTAATTTACTGATATGTTCATCACCAAAATTTGCAATAACGCTAATAGCATAAGTAGCTGAACCTAGCTGTTTCAGCAGATCCTCTGTGTGTTCCTTCCAATTCAATTTCTCATCAGTGCACACACCCACAAATTTTGAGTATTCTGCCTTAGCAACAGACTTCCATTCACAGTCTATAATTATCAATGGTGTTACGCCATTTACTGTACAGAATTGTATAAACTGTGTTTTCTCAAAATTTAGTGAGAGTCCATTTGCAAAGAACCACTTAATAATTTTCTGAAAGACATTATTTGCAATTTCCTCAGCTGATTCTTGCTTCCTGGGTGTGTTTACTATATGAGGTGGAGTCCAAAATTTTTGGGACTGGTGCTGCCATCTGGAAAGTAGGAATAGTAGATCTTTGCACCGCTATGTGGTGAGAGTTGCATATCTGATAAGTCAGTGTGCGGAGTGGCATTCAGCTTTGAGGACGTGTTGAGTATCAACAGTGATTTCTGTAATACTTTGTGTTTGGTGTGTGGCAATTTTATGATGGATCCGTGAACAGACCAGTGTGTGTGTGTATCAAATTCTGTGTGAATATCGGGAAAAGTGCTATGGAGATCCTTGCAGTGATTCATAGAGTGTTTGGGGGACAGAGCACGAGCCATATGCGTGTGTTTTGAGTGGCATGCCCAGTTCAGGGCCGGCCGTACACACATTGAAGATGATGGTCACACTGGGAAGGCCCGTTAGCCGCCCAACGCCAGATATTGTTGCCAGACTTCAACATCGGTTTGTACGGATCGACGTCAAACCGTTCGAGACCTTGCGAATGAAGTAGGTATTGGTTATGGCA
Organism: Schistocerca nitens; assembly: GCF_023898315.1. NCBI lineage: Eukaryota > Metazoa > Arthropoda > Insecta > Orthoptera > Acrididae > Schistocerca > Schistocerca nitens. The sequence goes on along the minus strand of NC_064614.1, from coordinate 1,308,254,831 downwards.
CATGTCGACAAATGTTGACTGATGAATTGGGCGTGCATCGTGTTGCCACAAAATTTGTGCCAAGGATGTTGAATGCCGAACAGAAGACGCAGCGTGTTGAAGTGTGCACGGACCGTCGTCAGACTGCATCTGATGATCCGACCTTCTTGTCACGGGTTATCACTGGCGACGAGAGCTGGATTTACGGTTATGAGCCAGAGACAAAGCAACAATCGTCCCAGTGGAAGAGCCCTAGCTCTCCAAGACCCAAAAAAGCGAGACAGGTGAGAAGCAAAGTGAAGAGCGTGATCATCGTTTTCTTTGATACCAAGAGAATTGTGCACAAAGAATTTGTCCCACCCGAGCAAACAGTGAATTCCGCATACTACTGTGACTTTTGAGACGGCTCCGTGAAAATGCGTGGCGATGATAGCCCGAAATTTGGTGTCGAGGGAACTGGCTGCTGCATCACAACTACATTCCCTGTCACATGTCCTTGCTCACCAGGACCTTTTTGGCAAAAAAACAACATGGCGGTTGTACCCCACCCACTGTACTCACCAGATTTGGCACCTTGCAACTTCACACTATTCGCAAAACTGAAACTCAAGTTGGAAGGCCGTCGGTTTGACACTCTAGAGAGGATTCGAGAAGAATCACTGGTGGTGATAAACACCCTCAAAGAACAGGACTTCCAGAAAACCTTTGACCAGTGGCAGAAGTGCTGGGACCGGTGTGTACGTGCGGATGGGAACTACTTTGAGGGTGATGATGACCATTAGTCTGAAAGGGAAGGTTTTCAACAGATGGCAGCACCAGTCCCAAAAATTTTGGATAACACCTCGTACTTGTATCATCAGCAAAAAGAACTAGCTTTGCATCTTCATGAATATAGAGTGGCAAGTCGTTAATATATATTAAGAATAATAAGGGACCCAATACTGAACCCTGTGGGACACCTTTCTTGGTACCTCCCCAGTTAGAGGACTCTGCTGGTTGTTGCAGACTGTCTGTACTGTTAATTTCAACATTCTTTATTCTTCCAGTTAAGTATGAACTAAACCATTTGTGCACTGTCCCACTCATACCACAATACTTAGGCTTATCTAGAAGAATTTCATGATTCACGCAAAGCCTTTGAGAGATCACAAAATATCCCAATGGGTGATGTTTGGTTATTCAATGAGTTTAATATTTGATCAGTGAAAGCATACATAGCATTTTCTGTTGAAAAGCCTTTCTCAAAACCAAACTGACATTTTGTTAGTACTTCATTTTTACAAATATGTGAAGCTATTTCTGAATACATTACTTTTCAAGAATTTTTGATAAAGCTGTCGGAAGTGAGATTGGGCAGAAGTTGTTAGCATCAGATCTATCCCCTTTTTTATGCAATGGTTTAACAATAGCGTATTTCAGTCTATCTGGAAAAATGCCCTGTTACATATGTGGCTGAGACCCCTACTTACTTGTTGGGAAAATGCTTTTAGTACTCTGTTTGAAATGCCATCAGTTCCATGTGAGCATTTACTTTTGAGTGAATTTATTATTTTCCTAATTTCAGTAGGAGAGGTGGGTTGGATTTCAATTTTATCAAACAGCATAGATAATGCCTTGCATTTTCTAATGAATAGCTGGATCCTATTTTCTCTACAACACTTAAAAATGATTATTAAAAATGTTTTCTACTTCTGATTTCTTGTTAACAAACTTTTCATTGTGTTTGATAGAAATAAAGTCTTCCTGTGCTCTCGGTTGCCCTGTTTCCCTTTTCACAATATTCGCAATTGTTTTAATTTTATTATCAGATGTGCTAATCTCAGACTTAATGCACATACTTCTGGACTTTTTAATAACTTTTCTTAATACAGTGCGATAGTTTTTATAATGTTTCACTATTTCGGGATCATTACTCCTCCTAGCTATAAGATACATTTCCTTTTTTTCTGTTTACAAGATATCTTTATCCCTTTAGTAAGCTATGGCTTTTTACATAGTTTCTTACAATTATATTTCACTGTTTTCTTAGGGAAACTGTTTTCAAATGTACTCACAAAGGTATCGTGAAAAAGGTTAAATTTTAAATTAGCATCATGTTCCCTGTACACCTCATCCCAGTCTAACTGTTGCAAGCTTTCCCTAAAATTTTGAATTGTTAAATCGTTAATGGAACACACTATTTTGGAGGACTGTTTTGGATCACTGTATGGAGCTATATCATATACTGTAACTAGCTGTGCATCATGATCAGACAGACCATTCTTAACAGGAAAAGTTTTTATTTGATTAAATTTATGGTCAGGTGAGTACAGGGTTATAAATACAAAATCAAATAGGGGTAATGCAGGAGTAGGTTTAATAATGAATAAAAAAGTAGTAATGCGGGTAAGCTACTACAAATAGCATAGTGAACGCATTATTGTGGCCAAGATAGATATGAAGCCCATGCCTACCACAGTTGTACAAGTTTATATGTCAACTAGCTCCACAGATGACTAAGAAATTGAAGAAATGTATGATGAGATAAAAGAAATTACTCAGATAGTGAAGGGAGACGAAAATTTAATAGTCATGAGTGACTGGAATTCGATAGTAGGAAAAGGAAGAGAAGGAAACATAGTGGGTATGGGATGGGGTTAAGGAATGAAACAGGAAGCCGCCTGATAGAATTTTGCACAGAGCATAACTTAATCATAGCAAACACTTGGTTCAAGAATCATAAAAGAAGGTTGTATACGTGGAAGAAGCCTGGAGATACAGGAAGGTGTCAGATTATATAATGGTAAGACAGAGATTTAGGAACCAGCAATCTATTGGTTATGAACTGTAGATTAAAACTGAAGAAACTGCAAAAAGGTGGGAATTTAAGGAGATGGGACCTGGATAAATTGAAAGAACCAGAGGTTGTAGAGAGTTTCAGGGATAGCATTAGGGAACAATTGACAAGAATGGAGGAAAGAAATACAGTAGAAGAAGAATGGGTAGCTTTGACAGATTAAATAGTGAAAGCAGCAGAGGATCAAGTAAGTAAAAAGACGAGGGCTAATAGAAATAATTGGGTAACAGAAGAGATACTGAATTTAATTGATGAAGGGAGAAAATGCAGTAAATGAAGCAGGCAAAAAGGCATACAAACGTCTCAAAAATGAGATCGACAGTAAGTGCAAAATGGCTAATCTGGGATGGCTAGAGGACAAATGTAAGGTTGTAGAAGCATGTATCACTAGGGTTAAGATAGATGCTGCCTACAGGAAAACTGGAGAGACCTCTGGAGAAAAAATAACCACTTTAAGCAGTTTAATAAGCCACGGCTGGAAAATACTAACATGATTTCTTTACAGACGAATGGAAAAACTGGTAGAAGCCAACCTCGAGGAAGATCAGTTTGGATTCCATAGAAATGTTGGAGCACGTGAGGCAATACTGACCTCTACGACTTATCTTAGAGAATAGATTAAGGAAAGGCAAGACTACGTTTCTAGCATTTGTAAACTTAGAGAAAGCTTTTGACAATGTTGATTGGGATACTCTCTTTCAAATTCTGAAGGTGGCAGAGGTAAAATACAGGGAGCGAAAGGCTATTTACAATTTGTACAGAAACCAGATGTCACTTATAAGAGTCGAGGGGCATGAAAGGGAAGCAGTGGTTGGGAAGGGAGTGAGACAGGGTTGTAGCCTATCCCCGGTGTTATTCAATCTGTATATTGAGCAAGCAATGTATATTGAGCAAGCAATAGAGGAAACAAAAGAAAATTTCGGAGTAGGAATTAAAATCCATGGAGAAGAAATAAAAACTTTGAGGTTCGCCGATGGCAGTGTAATTCTGTCAGACAGAAAAGGACCTGGAAGAACAGCTGAACGGAATGGACAGTGTCTTGAAAGAAGGATATAAGATGAACATGAACAAAAGCAAAACGAGGATAGTGGAATGTAGTCTAATTAAGTCGAGTGATGCTGAGGGAATTAGATTAGGAGCAAAATAACTGATGATGGTCGAAGTAGAGAGGATATAAAATGGGGACTGGCAATGACAAGAAAAGCGTTTCTGAAGAACAAAAAGTCGTTAACATCAAGTATAGATTTAAGTGTCAGGAAGTAGTTTCTGAAAGTATTTGCATGGAGTGTAGCCATGTATGGAAGTGAAACATGGACGATAAATAGTTTAGACAAGAAGAGAATAGAAGCTTTCAAAATGTGGTGCTACAGAAGAATGCTGAAGATTAGATGGGTAGATCATATAACTAATGAGGAGGTATTGAATAGAATTGGGGGGGAAGAGAAATTTGTAGCACAACTTGACTAGAAGAAGGGATCGGTTGGTAGGACATATTCTGAGGCATGAAGGATGACCAATTTAGAATTGGAGGGCAGCGTGGGGGGTAAAAATCGTGTAGGGAGACCAAGAGATGAATACACTAAACAGATTGAGAAGGATGTAGGTTGCAGTAGGTACTTGGAGATGAAGAAGCTTGCACAGGATAGAGTAGCATGGAGAGCTGCATCAAACCAGTCTCAGGACTGAAGACCACAACAACTACAAATTTGTCTTGGTCTATGAAAACGTTATTTCTCAGTGTGCTGCTTTCCTGTACCACCTGAGTAGGAAAATAGATAATTGATGTCAAATAGAAAGAACCAAGTAATATTTCAAGGTCAAGCTTTCTATCAGACACTTTCAGAAAATCTGTGTGGAAATCCCCACAAGTTTAATCTTTAGTAAGGCTCATTTGAAAGTGTTGTGTTAACAACCATGACAGGAAAAATAGTAGCTGCTAATGACTCATCATGAGCATCAGGAGGTCAACAGAAAATGAGTGTCCAGGAGATACAGAGGTCAACTGCCTGTGAGATGTCTGTATTACTCTTCACAAAATGGACCCTAGTGCCATTCAAGAAATGTTCAAAACAAACCATGAACACCAAATGAGAAATGGCATGCGACGGTGATTACAAAGTTTGCACCATCAACATCAAAGGTTTCATTCCCATATGCTGTGTGAGGATTTCGTGACATGTTCCAACCGCAATGCTACATTCTTCTGCAATCTCTTGACAGCCAGTCTTCGATTGGCATGTGCAATTTCATCGACGCTCCTGACATGAGCGTCGTAAGTAGACCTCATAGGGTGTTCTGAATGAGGGTCATCTTTGACTTCCATCCAACCATTTATAAACCATGTAGACCATTCGTATCACCAAGTATGGTTTAAGCAGTCATCACCGCAGGCTTCCTTCATCATTTATTGTCTCTGTGTGAACGTTTTCTTGAGTTTCATGCAAAATTTAATACAGACATGTTGCTCTTCTAACTCTGACATCTCAAAATTTGCAAACTGTGAGACACAACAATCTGCTCAATATGGCACTTATGAAAAACTTAGTCATATAGCAACGAAACTTCTGGTATTCACACGGTAAACACAGATGGTTGCACAGATGCCAACAACATTTTGCTCCAACACACCGTTGGCGTGGAACTATGAATATTCCAAAATTTTTGAAAAGACTACATATCTACAACAGTTGTCGAAGTTGACATTTCGTCCAAAAGACACCCAAGGAATTTTGCAGAGTGAGAAAGAAGTTGCAGATGAAGTATTTGTGTTTCTGCAAGATGAGTGGTGACGTGTTGTGTTGTATACGCTCGACTGTGGAGACAATGTACATGAGGAGTACAATTAACAAATATGATGATACATATTTAACAAGTGAAACTGATACTGAAATAGGTGTTGAGCCATCAAGCCATGTAGTTCATCATCCTTGTTGGGCAGGAAGCAACAAATCCTGTATTCAGCGAAACAAAGTAAAGGACAATCATCCAAGGACCATGTACTAAACATAAGTATGTACAAGGAAGACCATCTGCAGGATAGAAGAGAGGGGGGGAAACAGGTTTTGAATAAGTCCACAGCAACATGACCGTGTAGTGAAATAAGAAAAACTATGAATATTCAAGGGAGAACAAGTTGTACTTGTCACAAAAACTGTTGTTTGCGCATTTCACAGTACAATTTACAGAATTTGCATGATAGTGACCACATCAAACTGCTTGTGACATATATTCCAGCGATTTTAATGGAATCAGATGAAGATTCCATAACTTCAAACAGTGCTACAGAATTGGAAAATTTAAGATAACAGAATTTCAAACAAAGCATCAACTTTACGGTGCACAGCAAACTGCGGAATCGGCATGAAAATTTGTAGGCGAGATAAATAACAACTTATCTCATCACTCTGCTTAGGAATTTGTTTTCAACTCCAACTAATCAGGATTTCAAGAGGAGATGCATATGAAAGGAAACCTGGAAATTTATACAATTATGCCGACTGTTCATCTAGATGGTAAACTGGCTGGAAAGCTATTTATTGTGTTTTGAGAAGTTGGAGATGCTCTGCCACCTATGATTCTTTCTCACGTACGTGATCTTGCAAGGCAGTATGGAATATTTACGTCACAATGATGAGACATGGGTGTTTGGTTAAGATGTTGAGACCAAGGTTTAATCCTCACAATAGGTTGTGGGAAAGGTTCTCTAAGACAAATGAAGCTCATCGCGTCAGGCCAACTGTCAAAGCCATTCTGATAGTTTTCTCTGACCTTGAAGGATTAGTTCAACATGAACTCATGCCACAGGGACAAACTGTTAATCGATGGTACTATCGGGACGTGTTGCGAATCCTGCGATAAAATGTAAGAAGGAAATGCCTGCATTTTGGTGAGATTCATGGATCTTGCATCATGATAACACACCCGCACATTCATCGCCGTTGGTGTGTGGCTATTGCACAAAAAATGAAATCACTATGTTGCCTCATCCTCTGTACTCTCCAGACCAGGCCCCTGCAGACTTCCTTTTTTTATTTCCAAAGTTGAAAACCCCATTGAAAGGACAAAAGATTTGCAATGATAGATGAGCTAAAAGAAAATTCACACATGACATTTTGCGCGATCCAGCAGGAGACATACCATGACTGCATCCAGAAGTGGAAACAGCAATGGGAGCGGTGTATCAATTGTGGAGGAGAGTATTTCAAAGGAGACCATGCACAATAAGTAAAAGTTAAGCGTAGAAAAATTTTGTGGACATAGTTCTGGAATTTTTTGGGTAGATCCCGTATAATACAATGCTTGCTTTGTTTATCATTACCATTGCTCTGCTTTGTATTGACACAACTAGCACTGTTGTCAGCTACTCATTGACTAAGCATTTTGATTTGTTCTGTAGTCTCATGCTATGTTCACCATTGGATAAATCTAGTCCTGGCCCCAATTGCCTTTAACAGCCAGTATTGTGATTGCATGGTTGACAGTATGTGGGGCATTGAAAGCCGTAAACATCATCAGCATTTTCAGCTTTGTACTAGAGTGCTTCCTTGCTAGCATTAATATTGATAATAAAACAGGCAGTAGAAGAATTATACTAAGTGTGTAGCCTACGAAAAGATCAAGAACCCTTTGTTTTCTGTTGTTAAACAGCTACATTTACTTTCGTAATTTTGTTTATTGGACAAAGAGCTCATGTAAAATCAGTATAGACAGTTTCACAACCACTTTATTAAAACTACATAAAAGCAAAAGTGATTTTTACTTGTAAAAAATTGTGGCATTCAGCAAATCATAGTAAGTGATAGACGTGATTCAAATGTAACTGTTAGTCTTTCCATTGTTATCGTGAGTAAATGATCCCTTAAGTTATATTTATGTTATGATATAAAAATCAATTTGTTATCTGTTCTTTTACAGGGGATGTTGTATAAACGTGGGTATCTTCTTCCAACATTGAAGGAATATTGGTTCGTATTGCATCCAACAGAGTTGAGCTACTTCAAAAGTCAGAATGAGAGAGAACAATGTGGGTCAATTCCACTGGATCCCCAGTGCAGAGTAGATGTGAGTCCACCAACAAATAGCAATTCTACCCGGGACAGGACTCGTTTTGTGCTCAATACCAATGACAGAACGTTCGAGTTCGCCACTATGGATCACAGGTGCATAGTCATATTTGAACATACATTTTGCATTCCCTACTTAAATTATTTATTTAAGAAGAAAAGTAGAAAAAGTAGAGCGTATAAATTTACTCGTGCTAATTAACTAGAATCACCACTACCACCAACATCACAACTGTAGATATAATTATAACCTCTTGCAAGACAACAATTTTGTAAAAGTACGTGGTAGGCATTAAGGTGGGCAGTAAACCCAACAAAATCCATGAACATTCTTGTAACAAACAGTTACTTAAGATGGATGTAGAAATCACTGTTAAATGTAAATGTTCTTACTGATAAATAATATTGTTGGTACATCAGTAAAGTGTATAACTACTAAATTATTTCAGAACCCGTTTGCAATGGATATCTTCCTTGCAGACAGCAATATCGTATTCTGGATTGCGTGAAGGTTACCAGAGGTCACAAGCAAATCGTAGAAGGCGGTTAAGAGATGCAGAGATCCTAAAAATAAGTGAGGAGAACAGATGTCGAACGAGTCAGATAATTGATATGGAACAGACGAGAGCAGAGTTACAAGCAGAGAAAATGGTAGGTGTACCTTTTTAAATACTATCAAATTCTCTGTTTTAGTTGTTGGAAAACAGATGTTTACTCTGTCCATTAGTTTATTGATTATGGTAACACCCAATAATAATTGTACACAGAAATTTTGCAGAAGTAACTAACTTTTGCTATGAAGTAACACGAATTACTAAACATGGTTTTCCAGAATTCGTTCACCAAAGAAGTGCAGTAAAGATTCCAGAATTTGAATAAAGAACAGCTGCCCACATGAGTATCTAGAAGTAGATATCCCAGCGTAACAAAATATTAACTTCATAAAGGCAAGTCTTCCAGCCCAGCTTGTTTACCAGTTAGATTCTTTCCAGAAACTACTGATATAATAGCTCCGTACTTACAAGGGAACCTCCCCATCGCACCCCCCTCAGATGTAGTTATAAGTTGGCACAGTGGATAGGCCTTGAAAAACTGAACACAGATCGATAGAGAAAACAGGAAGAAGTTGTGTGGAACTATGAAAAAATAAGCAAAATGTACAAACTGAGTAGTCCATGCGCAAGATAGGCAATATTAAGGACAATGTGTGCTCAGGAGCGCCGTGGTCCCGTGGTTAGCGTGACTAGCCGCAGAACGAGAGGTCTTCGGTTCAAGTCTTCCCTAGAGTGAAAAGTTTAAATTTTTATTTTCAGTTTATGTGACAAACTCTTATGTTTTCATCACTTTTTTGGGAGTGATTATCACATCCACAAGAAAACCTAAATCGGGCAAGGTAGGAGAATCTTTTTACCCATTCGCCAAGTGTACTAGTTAGGTGGGTCGACAACATATTCCTGTCATGTGACGCACATGCTGTCACCAGTGTCGTATAGAATATATCAGACGTGTTTTCCTGTGGAGGAATCGGTTGACCTATGACTTTGCGATCAAATGTTTTCGGTTCCCATTGGAGAGGCACGTCCTTTCGTCTAATCGCACGGTTTTGCGGTGCGGTCGCAAAACACAGACACTAAACTTATTACAGTGAACAGAGACGTCAATGAACGAACGGACAGATCATAACTTTGCGAAAATAAAGAAAGTAAAATTTTCAGTCGAGGGAAGATTTGAACCAAAGATCTCTCGTTCTGCAGCTGCTCATGCTAACCACGGGACCACGGCGCCCCTGAGCTCAGAATGTCCTTAATATTGCCTATCTTGCGCATGGACTACTCAGTTTATATATTTTGTTTATTTTTTCATAGTTCCACACAACTTCTTCCTGTTTTCTCGATTGATCTGTGTTCAGTTTTTCAAGGCCTATCCACTGTGCCAACTTATAACTAAATCTGTGTGTGTGGTGTGTGTGTGTGTGGGGGGGGGGGTGATGGGGATGTTCCCTTGTTAGTAATCATATACAATTGTTCGCTCAATGAAAGATCCATTCCTAAATCCTGGTAAATTGCCCAGATCACACCAATATTCAGTAAAAGAAATAGAAGTAATTACACACCTGTATCACTAAACCCTGAGGAGAGACACCACTCTGTGTTGTCCCCAGTCCTTCCAGCACTGCTTATACTTTCTGTGCTGTAAACCTGCACTTTGACTATCTCTTCCCGTTGGATGGTCCATTTGGTGCAGGCCCTGCTTGGACTTTGCAATTTTGGTGTAGATTTCCAATTTCACTGCCAGTGCTATCTTTACCTTCTGTTAACACTTATGTGGCCCCCATTATTGGTTTTCACCTGCCATCTTATCCAAATTTTACAGAAGTGTGTGTTGAGCAGGGAAGGTCACCCACTAAGGTGTATGCTCAAACCTTCCACCATGACATCCTTCCTCCCTGTTGTTGTAGTATGTCCAAAACGCAACACGATAGCCATCCTGTTATGTGTATGTGTGTGTGTGGGGGGGGGGGGGGGGTTGGGGTAGTGAAGTACCTGTACGGTGGTAGCCCCTCGATCACGCAGTGATCGCAGTGTTGGTGCCTGCGCTGCACACTCCCCATATGCCACGGAGCATGTGCCCATCGTGACTGGGGCACAAAGTCTCCCAGCAATGGATTACTTGTCAGGTAGCTGTTGCTGAGGCTGGGTGGCACCCGTAGGGAGAGCCCCCATTTGGAATGGAAAGGCCATGTACAATGCAAAAAAATACGATCCCAATGTGTTCCCTTCCCTGGCCACCCATGGAAGAATGTAGGACGAGATGACAAAAAGAAAGACACTCTCCCCAGTACCTAGTCTGTGCCAGGACTGATGGGGACTTCTTTTTGGCCACAGAGCATTTATTTAATGTTGAACACATCAAAAACAAATACAGGGATGTTCCAGCTAGCTTTAAGATGAAGAGTGATTCCCGGCTGATTAAAACATTACCTCCTGCCCAGTCACAGGCACTGCTGTCTTGTGGAAAGTTGGGTGACATTCTCGTGACCGCCACTCTCCGAAAGAGTTTCAGAATGGTCCAGGGCATCATCTTTCATGGTAATCTTCTATTGTGACAATGAGCTACGAGCCAACTTAGAGCGGCGGGCTGTGCTCATCATCCGTGATGTCCGTAGGGAACCGAGGGAAAACAGAGTTGCTACTGTAGCTTTCGTCTTGCCTCACAAAGGTAATACAATGCCTGAGAAGGCCAAGTTGATGGTCTACCGGTGTGATGTGAAACCATATGTTCCTCCTCCTCTTAGATGCTTCAAGTGTATGAAGTTTGGACATATGTCTTCCCATTGCACTGCTACCCTTCTCTGCAGGGATTGTGGACATCTGTTGCATGTGAATGTTCCTTGTGCCACTTATCCCATCTGTGTAATCGGAGGCAAGCTCTTTTCTCCCTGCTCAGCAGAGTGCTCCATTTTTCATGAGAAGAAAATCCAGGAGTGTAAGACCCTGGATGAGCTTGCATATCAAGAGGCCAGAAAAAAGTGTGAGCGTCTTAATCCCATAGAAACGATACAATCTTGCACTACAGCTACAATGTCAGCCTCTTCTTTGTCAGAGGTGCTTTCCTCTCTTGTGTTTCTTACTGCTCACCACCACCACCACCACCACCCCATGCCGTTGGAGCCATTCTTGTGCTTCCACCACACCCATTTTAGGAGCATTGGCTCCCCACCTTCTGAGGCCACTGGTCCCCATCCCCCAGCTGGGTGTGCCTCCTCCTCCTCCTCCTCCTCCTCCTCCTCCTCCTCATCTGGGTTCTCTGGCAAGGAGGAGGTCCCTTGGGTCTCTCCCTTCCGTGGTTTCAGTTGGTCCACAGCCAGATGCCAGCCGGCAGCTGAAGGAATCGCAGACTGATGCAAGCCATCAGACTTCTCATTCTTCCTCTGTCCCTGAAACCAATTCAGGGAAACTTTCCCATCATTGACTTCTGAGGAGGAGGAAGAGGAGGACAACAATGACAAAAGGAAATCCTTTAAGACAAAGGAAACTACAGTGGCCACACACCAGTGGAATTGTAATGGATTTTTCTACCACCTGGCTGAGCTACAGCAGCTTTTAAGCACTAATGCTGAATTCTGTATTCCCATGCAGGAGATATGATTTCCAGCAGACACTGTTGCCAAACATTTTGCTGAGCATTATGCTCGCTCATCTCTGTCTGAGCACTACCACTTTGTTTTTCATCTCGTAAAACTGCAGGTGGATCGAATGTGATTATCTTTTACTAATTGCCACCTGGAGCCATATAATGGTCCATTCAGTGGATTGGAACTCTCCACTGCCCTAGCGTATTGCTCCGATATGGTCCCAAGGCCAGACCGCATCCACAAATAAATGCTGAAACATCCCTCAGTGAATTGTCAGCATCACATCCTTGCCCTCTTTAGTCAGATCTGGAACAATGAAGAGTTCCCAACTAAGTGGCAAGAAAGCACGGTAGTTCCGGTACTGAAATCGAGTAAGATCCCCCTCGAGATGTACAGTTATCGCCCAGTCAGCCTTACCGATGTTCTCTTTTAAGTTGCCCGAATGCACGGTAAGGAAGGGGCTGTGCTGGCTCTTTGAGTTGTGAGGCCTTTTGGCTCCATCTCAGAGCGATTTTTACAAAGGCTACTCCACGGTCTTTGCACATTGTCAGCACCTCATCGCTGTCTTTTTTTGACCCCCAGAAGGCTTATGACATGGTGTTACCACATCCTTACTACATTGCACAAATGGCATCTCTGGGGTCAACTCTGGATTTTTGCCAAGAACTTCCTGTCATACTGTATGTTCCAGGTTTCAAGTAGCTGCTTCACTCAGTACCCCACGCATTCAAGAGAACGGAGTCTTGCAGGGATCATCACTGAGTTTGCCCCTCTTTCTGATGTCCATCAATGGCCCAGTGGTGGCTGTGGGGCCCTCCTTGTATGCTGACAATTTTTGCTTTTATTATTGCTCGTTTAGTATGGTTGTTGCTGAGTGTCACCTACAGGGTGCCGTATGAAAGGCAGGGTCATGGGCTCACACACAAGGCTTTTGTTTTTCAACCACCAGTACACGTTTCCTGCACTTTGGTTACTTTTATACTTCCCACCCACAGAGCTTTCTCTAGATGATCAGTCAGATGATTTGTCTAGCTGCAGTTGAGATGCACAGCTTTTTGGGACTGGTCTTCGATCCCTGGCTGACATGGCTGCCTCATTTTTGCCACTGTAAGCAAAAGTGCTGGTGACACCTCGGTACACTTCACTGCTTCAGTAGCACTGCTGGGGTGGAGATCACTTTTTTCCTTTTGCAGCTCTACAAAACCCTGATTCTGTCCCGTCTCGATTATGGGAATGTTGTGTACGGTTCTGCATCACCCTCAGCATTGCCGATACTGGACCCCATTCATCATTGTGGTGTCAGACTTGCGACAAGAGCCTTCTGGACTAGCCCTGTGAGCAGCATACAAGTTGCCGTTACGAGTCCCTCTGTTACCTATGAGGCACCAGCAACAGCAACATTCGTAGCTTGCCTGAACATCACAACTCCTGTGTCTTTTTTTCCCTGAGGGGGAATTCCATCTTCCACAACAATGACCCAGAACTGGGTTTACAGTTGCTGCACAACTCCAGTGTCTCTGTTCGGAACTGCAGCTTCCTCCACAGTCTCCTCTTTTCGGGGAGACAGCGCATCTAACCCCCCTCCCTCGTGGCTTGATCCCTGACCTTGCATTTGTCTTGACTTCTCCTGTGGTCCAAAAGATTCCGTTGGCCCCACGATTTTTTGCCACCAGTTATTAGCTGTCCTTGAGACCTATTTGGATTTGGAAGTGGTATTCACAGATGACTCGACAGTCGACGGACGTACAGGCTTTGTATACAAACACGTGCACGGTACAGTGAACTCCACCCTCCGCCAAACGGCTGGAGTGTCTTTACTGCTGAGTTCGTGGCCATTAAATCAGCCCGTAGCCATTTTTGTTCTTGCACTGGCAAGAGTCTCCTGATCTGTAGCTATAGACCACTGTTACTTTCCTCACCCACTTATTACGGATATCCAGGATTGTGTCTCTGACCCCTATCAAGCTGGACGGCCAGTTGTTTTAATTTAGACCACTGGTCGTGTTGAGGTTTTGGAAAATGAACAAGCTGACCACATGGTTGCCAATTCTGGAAGTTGGGATCCTAGCACCAGACCTTCACTCATTTATATTCCATCAATTGCTGGAAGTCTGGAACTCAGAGTGGTCTGCCCTGATCTCTCGAAACAAACTGAGGACAATTAAGGAGATCACGTCCTCTTTGCAGTTTCCGTATTTGCTTCTCGCTGGGAATCCTCTGTCCGATGTAGACTCTGCGTTGGCCTCACTCGACTGACCCGTGGCCACATTCTCAGGTGGGAGGATCCCCCTCGTTGCCTATGTGGAGCCCACTTGACGGTGGCCCAGTTTCTCATACACTGCTGTAATTTAGCTGCTTTCAGGCAGCATCTTAATCTTCCTGACACGCTGCCTCTGGTGCTAGCAGGCAATGTCAAAGCGACTGACCTGTTGCTACATTTTGCCCACGAAGGTAGTTTCTATTCATCCCTGTAAGGTAGGGCATTTTGGGCTCATTGATCTGAGGGGTTGTTGGTCTCCTCTCTTGCTCATCACCCCCCACTTGTCACCCTCGCCATCACCCTCACCCCCACCCCCTGCTCCCACCCCCACCCCAACCACCACCCCCGCCTTCGCCCCCACCCCCGCCAAGAGCTTTCTTCTCGAAGAGTGAAAATATTATTTTGTTGACTTTTATCTATCTGTGGAAAAATGATCATCATAATAAAATAAGAGAAATTGTAGCTCGCCTGGAATGACACACAAGAGTTCATTTTCCCACTTGCCATTCGAGGATGGAACCATAGAGAAATAGTGTGAAAGTTGTTCAATGAAACCCCTGCCAAGCACTTAAGTGCAAATTGCACAGCAGTCATGTAGATTAGATATACTTCAGTACCACTGTAAAAGACCTACAGAGGAAAGGTAGCTTTCATTCTGTTTGTGTCATTCAAGTGTTGATTGGCGACTCCATGTTGTCTTGTGCACAACGACCAGATAACAGGTATACTTGAAAAAAGAGACAGCATTGGTCGTATATTTTTACTATTGCAAAATCGATTTTCTGTCACTGAGTGACCATCTTCAGTGCTAGAAGTTAAAAAATTTTTCACATTACGATCAGAGAGTACAACATAGAAAATCACAATTACATCTGTATATGAACATAACACTTGTTAGAAACAAACCTATATTGTATAACTTAAATTGGGATGCACTGTTGACACTATGCTTACGGCGATCACATAGACTGAGGTCGCTGTTTACCTGCACTTGTTCAGCAGACCTCGGTGTGACGGGGCTTGACACGCCCTCTATGTGACATGTGTCACGTGAAGACATAGTATTATTGGTTTTGCGAATTATTAACACTAAATAACTCTTGTACTTTTGTGAATGGTGTAGTAATTCAAATTTAAAATGTACGTACAACACATAGCAGATGCAGGAGAATATCTAAAATACATTGGCATATTGTTTTTTATAAACTATAAAACATAAAATAGATCGATGATAAGTTATTAGAGTGCAGAACATGTAAAAAGCAAAAGACAATGCCAAAGAATAATAAATGAACAACATAAAAAGAGGCGCAACACAGGTCTTTCTTAAAAAACGTAACACCCACCATCTGGCGTGGGAAGTCAAAAGTACAACGTTCGTAATTTAGGTAACAAACGTTAATACCAAGGAGTCAATATATAAAAAATAATAACATTAATACCAAGGAGTCAAATATATTAAAAATAATCACATTACGAAACTGCTGTTACTTAATAATTAAATTAAAATGCCGTGCAAATGTAAGGTGCGAACAAGTAGTATACATCAATCATCGAGAAACCAACATGAGGAAGGACAAGTAACAGTGTCACTTATACCAAAATGTACGTCGTACTTTAGAGAAATTAAACATAGACTATGCACGATATCCAGCACTTATTCAAATAGCAAAAGAATTGTTAACCTATATTAAAAATAATTACGTAAAGTGATAACCGGTTTGTATTACTTTGTGTCAACGCCTACGAGATGTCGACTGTCGTAAAATTATGTTCAGTAGGCGTCCATAAGTTCTGTAAATTACAGAACAAACAAGAAAGAAGCATCTTTTAAAAACCGAAATTAGTAATGTTATTAAAACAAACTAAAAACATGTGTGTCAATGTGTTGAGACAGTTGAAATAGCGACCATTATACGTGTTCTCGTAGCGACTATGACTGAGGCGTTGTATATAAGGGATAACAAGCAGCTCAAGTGCTACGTGCTCGCGGAACCTTGTTTCTAATTTTCGTCCTGTTTGCCCTATGTAACCTGCATTACACGCGGCACACATAAGTTTGTAAACACCTGATTCATGTAAGACTTTGCGTTCATGAATGTTATTCCTTAAAAGCACGCCCAGTCTGTTCGCCGTCGAGAAACCTACATTAATATTTCTCTTCTTGAATACACTGGCAATTTCATTGCTAATGGGACCATAGAAAGGCAATGTGATAAATTTTTGATTTTTAGTTTCGCTTATCTCATTCCGCCTTAAATTGTCTTTACTATATTTTTTGGATGTCATCTCATTTAATTATTAAGTAACAGCAGTTTCGTAATGTGATTATTTTTAATATATTTGACTCCTTGGTATTAATGTTATTATTTTTTATATATTGACTCCTTGGTATTAACGTTTGTTACCTAAATTACGAACGTTGTACTTTTGACTTCCCACGCCAGATGGTGGGTGTTACGTTTTTTAAGAAAGACCTGTGTTGCGCCTCTTTTTATGTTGTTCATTTATTATTCTTTGGCATTGTCTTTTGCTTTTTACATGTTCTGCACTCTAATAACTTATCATCGATCTATTTTATGTTTTATAGTTTATAAAAAACAATATGCCAATGTATTTTAGATATTCTCCTGCATCTGCTATGTGTTGTACGTACATTTTAAATTTGAATTACTACACCATTCACAAAAGTACAAGAGTTATTTAGTGTTAATAATTCGCAAAACCAATAATACTATGTCTTCACGTGACACATGTCACATAGAGGGCGTGTCAAGCCCCGTCACACCGAGGTCTGCTGAACAAGTGCAGGTAAACAGCGACCTCAGTCTATGTGATCGCCGTAAGCATAGTGTCAACAGTGCATCCCAATTTAAGTTATACAATATAGGTTTGTTTCTAACAAGTGTTATGTTCATATACAGATGTAATTGTGATTTTCTATGTTGTACTCTCTGATCGTAATGTGAAAAATTTTTTAACTTCTAGCACTGAAGATGGTCACTCAGTGACAGAAAATCGATTTTGCAATAGTAAAAATATACGATCATTCAAATGTGTCAGTTGCTGGTTAGTTCGGGGAAAGAAAATCATTGTCTTTCACAAACCAAGTTAAAGTAAACATGCTGCTGCTTTATGGACAATTCATAAGGAACAATAAAGAGAAGTTGTTGGAAGGGCATTGTAATACTACGCAGAGGACAAAGAGCAAACCTGTTAAAAGTGCAGCAAACGAATTAGATGCTCTGGAAGCTGTTGATCACTGTCTGTGTATTAGCACCAGGGAGCTTCCATCCATATTGGGTGTTATTTCTGAAGCAGGGTTACAGAAGACACTTGGAATTTTGCCACTCATTTCTGAAGCAACAATGGTTCTTTTTTTTTTCACAGAATTGTCTTACCATTGAAGCTACAACTAAAAGTCATGGAAAGCTAAAAATAAGAATTATACCTTATTGAGCTACTGAGAATTTGCCCGAGACATTTTGAACATTGAGTGTTAGTAATGCTTGAAAGTTTGGTACGGGATAATTGGAGACTGTGACTGTTTCTTACTTCATTAAAGAATCTTTAATGGGGAGGAGATACAGTTTCTTAATGATGTCCTGCCGACTTTCCAGAGGAAGCTACCTGACATACATATATGTATGTGGTATCAGCACCATGGATGTCCAGCTCACTGATTACATGTGGATAGGAAAGTGTTCACCCAGCTCATCCGTGCATGCTGGGTAAGATGTGAAGGCATTAGTTAATTAGTTGGTTCATTACTTACTTACATCTTCTATGGATCATTTTTACAAAAATCATAATGTTGTGGAACGAGTCATTTTACCTTCACATTTTAATATGTAAATATGACTACATGCTGGACATTTATAAGTTTTTTTTTAAATTGTACATTACAATAGAAATTCTTCTATGTAATAGAAGGGGTTGTCAAGGAGGAACTTTTTCATTTTGTTTTTCAAATTTTGCTTTGCTGTCTCTCAGACATTTTACATTACTAGGCTCGTGATCAAAAATTTTTGTTTCAGCATTGTACACCCCTTTTTGTGCTAAAGACAATCTTAATGTGGAGTAATGAATGTCATTGTTTCCTTGTGGTATTGTGATTCTGTACATCATTGTTCTTTTTAAGCTGTTGCGGATTGTTTACAGCAGACATCTTGAGAGAATATATATAATGTGAAGCAGTAGTCAGAATAACCAATTCTTTAAACAGATGTCTATGAGATGATTGTGAGTGAGTGCCACATATTATTCTTACAGCATATTTTTGAGCAATGAAGCTTTCTTTCTTAAAGATGAGTTATCCCAGAATATTATTCCATATGACTTTATTGAATGAAAATATACAAAATTTCAACTTATTGCATTCTCTCTCCCCAAGATTTGCAGTGATTCTAACTGCAAATGTGGCTGAACTAAGTTGTTTTAGGAGCTCCATCAGGTACTTTTTCCAATTTAAATTTCCCGTTGATATGGACACCTTATAATTTCGAAGTTTCCACCCATTCTATACCAAGAAGTTACTTCCGTACAGCCTAGCCACCCGTGGTCATCGCATCTGCAGTAACGAGCAGTCCTCCTCAAAATATACCGAGGGTCTCACTAGATTAGATTAGATTAATACTAGTTCCATGGATCATGAATACGATATTTCATAATAATGTGGAACGAGTCAAATTTTCCAATACATGACATAATTAAGTTAATTTAACAACATAATTAAGTTAATATAACAACTTTATTTTTTTGTTTTTTAAATTTTTTTATATTTTTTATTTTTTTAAAATTTATATCTAAAAATTCCTCTATGGAGTAGAAGGAGTTGTCATTCAGAAATTCTTTTAATTTCTTCTTAAATACTTGTTGGTTATCTGTCAGACTTTTCATACTGTTTGGTAAGTGACCAAAGACTTTAGTGCCAGTATAATTCACCCCTTTCTGTGCCAAAGTTAGATTTAATATTGAATAGTGAAGATCATCCTTTCTCCTAGTATTGTAGTTATGCACACTGCTATTACTTTTGAATTGGGTTTGGTTGTTAATAAAAAATTTCATAAGAGTGTACATATACTGAGAAGCTACTGTGAATATCCCTAGATCCTTAAATAAATGTCTGCAGGATGATCTTGGGTGGACTCCAGCTATTATTCTGATTACACGCTTTTGTGCAATAAATACTTCATTCCTCAGTGATGAATTGCCCCAAAATATGATGCCATATGCAAGCAATGAGTGAAAATTGGCGTAGTAAGCTAATTTACTAAGATGTTTATCACCAAAATTTGCAATGACCCTTATTGCATAAGTAGCTGAGCTCAAACGTTTCAGCAGATCATCAATGTGTTTCTTCCAATTTAATCTCTCATCAATGGACACACCTAAAAATTTTGAATATTCTACCTTAGCTATATGCTTCTGATTAAGGTCTATATTTATTAATGGCGTCATACCATTTACTGTACGGAACTGTATGTACTGTGTCTTATCAAAATTCAGTGAGAGTCCGTTTACAAGGAACCACTTAGTAATTTTCTGAAAGACATTATTGACAATTTCATCAGTTAATTCTTGTTTGTCAGGTGTGATTACTATACTTGTATCATCAGCAAGGAGAACTAACTTTGCCTCTTCATGAATATAGAATGGGAAGTCAATTAATATTAAGAACAACAAAGGACCCAAGACCGACCCTTGTGGAGCCCCATTCTTGATAGTTCCCCAGTTTAAGGAATGTGCTGGTCTTTGCATATTATGAGAACTGCTTATTTCAACTTTCTGCACTCTTCTAGTTAGGTATGAATTAAACCATTTGTGCACTGTCCCACTCATGCCACAATACTTGAGCTTGTCTAGCAGAATTTCATGATTTACACAATCAAAAGCCTTTGAGAGATCACAAAAAATCCCAATGGGTGGTGTTCTGGTATTCAGATCATTCAAAATTTGATTGGTGAAAGCATATATGGTATTTTCTGTTGGAAAAACCTTTCTGGAAACCAAACTGACATTTTGTTAGTACTTCATTTTTGCAGATGTGTGTAGCTACTCTTGAATACATAACTTTCTCAAAAATTTTGGATAAAGCTGTTAGAAGGGAGATTGGATGGTAATTGTTGACATCAGATCCATCCCCTTTTTATGTAAAGGTATAACAATAGCATATTTCAGTCTATCAGGGAAAATGCCCTGTTCCAGAGAGCTATTACACAGGTGGCTGAGAGTCTTGCTTATCTGTTGAGAACAAGCTTATAGTATTTTGCTGGAAATGCCATCAATTCCATGTGAGTTTTTGCTTTTAAGCAAGTTTATTATTTTCCTAATTTCAGAGGGAGAAGTGGGTGAGATTTCAATTGTATCAAACTGAATAGGTATGGCCTCTTCCATTAACAGCCTAGCATCTTCTAATGAACACCTGGATCCTACTATATCCACAACATTTAGAAAATGATTATTAAAAATATTTTCAAGTTCTGACTTTTTGTTCGTAAAGTTTTCATTCAATTTGATGGTAATACTGTCTTCCTGTGCTCTTGGTTGACCTGTTTCTCTTTTAATAATATTCCAAATTGTTTTAATTTTATTATCAGAGTTGCTGATTTCAGACATGATGCACATACTTCTGGATTTTTTAATAACTTTTCTTAATATAGCACAGTAGTTTTTATAATGTTTGATAGTTTCTAGGTCACTACTCTTACTTGCTGTCAGATACATTTCCCTTTTCCGATTACAAGATATTTTTATACGCTTAGTAAGCCATGGTTTGTTACATGGTTTCTTACGAGTATATTTAACTATTTTCTTGGGGAAGCAGTTTTCAAATGCATTTACAAAAGTGTCATGAAATAAATTATATTTTAAATTGGCATCAGGTTCACGGTACACCTCATCCCAGTCTAACTGCTGTAGGCTTTCCCTGAAATTTGCAATTGTTAAATCGTTGACTGAACGTACTACTTTGGAGGTCTGTTTAGTACTGCTGAATGGAGCTATGTCATATATTGTTCCAGAGAGCCTTCACTGACCGTAACTATGCCCCCAACCTTGTACAAAACCAAATCTCCCATGCCTTATCTTTCCAGTCTCCCACCACCTCCCTAAGTCCCACAGTTCGGCCACAGAGGAGCATTCCCCTCATAACTCAGTACCATCCAGGACTGGAGCAACTGAATTACATTCTCCGCCAGGGTTTAGATTACGTCTCGTCATGCCCTGAAATGAGAAATGCCCTGCCCACTTTGCTTCCCGCCCCACCTACCGTGGTATTCCACCGTCCTCTGAACCTACACAATGTACTTGTCCATCCTTACACAACCCCTAGTCCTGATCCCTTAACCCATGGCTCATACCCCTGTAATAGACCTAGATGCAAGACCTGTCCCATACATCCTCCTACCACCACCTACTCCAGTCCAGTCACTAACATCACCTATCCCATCAAAGGCAGGGCTACCTGTGAAACCAGTCGTGATTTACAAGCTAAGCTGCAACCGCTGTGCTGCATTCTATGTAGGCATGACAACCAACAAACTGTCTGTCCTCATAAATGGCCACCGACAAACTGTGGCCGAAAAACAAGTGGACCACCCTATTGCTGAACACGCTGCCAAACATGATATCCGTCATCTCAATGACTGCTTCACAGCCTGTGCCATATGGATCCTTCCCACCATCTTTTCTGAATTGCACAGGTGGAAAGTTTCCCTGCAATACATCCTAGATTCCTCTAACCCTTGTGGCCTCGACCTTCGTTAGTCACTGTCCTCATCCATCCAGCCCCCTCCCTGTTCCCATTCCAGCACTACACAGCCATCATTTCACAGCCACACCCAGTCTTTTAATTTCTTTTTATTTCTTTCCTTTTCGCTACTTACTCCCTCCCCCCTCCACACCTTCTCTCCTGCCCTCCGTCTAGACTGCAGCACTTCACTGTCCGCCACTCCCACCATACTATCCCTCCCCCTCCCCACTCCAGCCTCCTCCTCACCCCCACCCAGTCTCCACTCCCATCATGCACTGGTGCTGCTGCTTGCAGTGTGGTTTCAGTCCTCAGAGACTGCAGACGTGTGTGCAAGTTGCGTTAGTTCACTTGCGTGCGTGTGTGCTCGTGTGTGTGTGTGTGTGTGTGTGTGTGTGTGTGTGTGTGTGTGTGTGTGTGTGTGTGTGTACTGCTGACAAAGGCCTTAATGGCCGAAAGCTATAATTGTGTGAATCTTTTTGTTGTGCCTATCGCGACTCAGCATTTCTGCTATATGGTGAGTAGCAACTTTCCTTGTCTGGTATTGTTGAATTTTATGTACGCTACTTTTGAACATACTGCTGTGATTTTTCTCTTTAACTGTTTTCCCAATACTTTCTACTATATATAAAAAATATTTGTTAAATGTATTTACTACTTGTGACTCTTCATATATAGCCTGCATGTTCACCTGATTTTCACTGGGGTAAATTCAAAGATGAAGATTATACACCACACGGCTGACAACCAAGAGAATTAAAATATCTCGTTGTTGCAGCACGTGCTGTGATATCAAAGGAATCTCGTTGGTCTGTCCACATAAATCCTAAATGTTGTAATTTCTTCAAAACTGCTAATTGGATTTTAAAGAGGGAAATGCTGTCAAATTTGTCCCTTTTTGAACTATGATAGTAGCAGCAGAAATTACTATAGTTCTATTTGAGAAAGCAAAGTTGAACTCTGTGATAAATGTAGTCAGGAAAAGAGACTGCATGTTGTTTACTGTCAAATTTTCCACGTTTAGTGTTGACTTTCCGTAGCTCATTTGGGTGAAAACAGAACTACGATGTTTTAATCAGTTCCAGTGGACATCTTGGCTGAATCAGACTGTATAAGCTGCAAACGGCAGACAGTGGTCCTAACAATGTGAGACCTGAGTTTCTCCTGGCGTATACAACTTTCAAATAACTTCCGGGAATTCAGCCAGGTAACACTTTCAGCGACCGCCGATATTTCGGCGGGAGAACACCCCGCCATTTTCAAGGCAAACTGCAACGGACAGGCGGCGTGCATGCAAATTTAATACCTCGGTTCTGCGACAGAAGCAGGAAAGATAACACACACACTGGACACTAGTGCCACCAAAGATGACCAAAGTCAGAGCTATCGATAGTGAGACTATGAATTCACAGGTGAGGCAGCATTGACTCTGTTCCTCTGTTTTTTGACAAGGGAGAGAGCCGGATTCCAAACAGAGTTTAAACAGAAACCTCCATCCCTGTTAACGAGGTTGCTCGCTAGTTTAATCTCAACTGCCTCCTTAATGACACTGTCCCAATAGCTGGACGTGCATGCCAATATCTCGGTGTTATTATATAACATGGGGTGACCAGTATCCAAGCAATGTTCGGCAATAGCAGATCTATTTGGCTGCTGTAATCGTGTGCGCCGTTTATGCTCAGTACATCTGTCCTCCACGGTCCTGATAGTTTGACCAATATATGCCATACCGCAGCTACAGGGAATACGATACACACCTGCCTTACGCAATCCAAGATCATCCTTAACGGAACTCAAAAGTGCTCTGATTTTAGATGGAGGTCGGAAAACACATTTCACATCGTATTTCCGTAAAATACGACCGATCTTATTGGACGTGTTTCCTACGTAAGGCAAAAAGGCAGTAGACTTAGGTGTTGACCCAGAATTATCATCAATCACCCGATGTACAGTTGGTCGATAGCGCAACGCACGTTCAATCTGTCTATCACTATAACCATTTTGACGAAATGTAACTTCAAGATGGGACAGCTCAGCTGGCAAAGTCTCAGCGTCAGAAACGACATGTGCCCTGTGTACCAAGGTACGAAGTACCCCTTCACGCTGAGCCGAATGGTGACAACTATTAGCTTGTAAGTACAGATCGGTGTGAGTACGTTTCCTGTAGACTGCATGTCCCAATGATCCATCATCCTTCCTCCTAACCAACACGTCGAGAAAGGGAAGGCAACCATCCTCCTCCACCTCCATCGTAAAACGAATGTTCGGGTGGATCGAGTTCAGATGTTCTAGAAAGACATTCAAATTCTCCCTACCGTGAGGCCAAACAACGAAGGTATCGTCAACGTATCTAAAGAAACAGGCGGGTTTTAAAGGCGCCGACTCCAATGCACGTTCCTCGAAGTCTTCCATAAATAAATTTGCGATCACAGGAGACAACGGACTACCCATCGCAACTCCATCTGTCTGCTCGTAATACTGGTCATTAAATAAAAAGTAAGTGGATGTCAACACATGCCTAAAGAGATTAGTTAAATCAGTACCAAACCTGGCTTCAATTAACCGCAACGAATCAGACAGAGGAACACGAGTGAAGAGAGAGACCACATCGAAACTCACTAAAATATCAGAGTCATTCAGCCTCAGTCCCTCCAAACGACGTAAAAAATCAGCTGAGTTCCTGATATGATGTTCACACTGTCCTACTTGTGGACTCAACAGAGAAGCAAGATGCTTGGATACACGATATGTCGGAGCGCCTATGTTACTCACTATAGGACGGAAAGGAACCCCTTCCTTATGAACCTTTGGAAGGCCATATAACCTAGGGGGAACGGCACTATAGGTGTTAAGCCTCTTGATTGTGTCCTGCGAAAAACCACTTTTCTTCAGGAGGCTGTTGGTCTTTCTCTCAACACTTTTCGTGGGGTCAGCATCGATTCTGCGATACGCTGAATCAGATAATAAACGTTGCATCTTTTGTACATAATCAGGTTTATTTAAAACAACGGTGGCATTGCCCTTGTCAGCAGGTAAAATAACAATACTGGGATCGACTTTGAGAGAGCGTAAAGCAGCCCTCTCTGCTGCTGTTACATTACTCTTGGGTGGACGAGCCCTAGTCAAAACACGGCATGCCTCCCTCCTAACTTCCTCTGCAGCGTCAGGAGGTAGTTTGCAAACTGCCTGTTCAATTGAACTAATAAAATCAACTACCGGCAAATTCTTCGGAGTGGGTGCAAAATTTAAACCCTTCCCTAGCACGGATAAGGTTGCGTCGTCAAAAGATTTCTCTGTGAGATTTATCACAGAACGTCGAGATATAACATCCGACTCCGCGCGATGAAAACGTTCAAACTTTGCCAAATGGAGTTGTACTCCCAGTCAGCTTGGGTCCATGAGGCACCGTCCAACCAATCCCAAGTGAAATCAGACACTTCAGATGCAACCATTAAATGAAAACGATACAATTCTTTGGAAACAGAATCCAAACGTCGACGAGTAAAACGAATCCTTTCGCGAACAAGAGCCAAGCCAGCACGTTGCTTGATACGATTGGCGGCAGGTGAATTAATATGGTGCACAACCTTAGCAAATGTTGGGACATGATTTTCATCACGACACCTCAATAAAAACGACAAAGCACATTGCAGTCTAACTCGACAGCTACGAAGTTTATCCAACTTACGTAAACACCGATACATTTCCTCCCCGTAGAGGTAAACAATGTGAGACCTGACTAGGGCTCGTCCACCCAAGAGTAATGTAACAGCAGCAGAGAGGGCTGCTTTACGCTCTCTCAAAGTCGATCCCAGTATTGTTATTTTACCTGCTGACAAGGGCAATGCCACCGTTGTTTTAAATAAACCTGATTATGTACAAAAGATGCAACGTTTATTATCTGATTCAGCGTATCGCAGAATCGATGCTGACCCCACGAAAAGTGTTGAGAGAAAGACCAACAGCCTCCTGAAGAAAAGTGGTTTTTCGCAGGACACAATCAAGAGGCTTAACACCTATAGTGCCGTTCCCCCTAGGTTATATGGCCTTCCAAAGGTTCATAAGGAAGGGGTTCCTTTCCGTCCTATAGTGAGTAACATAGGCGCTCCGACATATCGTGTATCCAAGCATCTTGCTTCTCTGTTGAGTCCACAAGTAGGACAGTGTGAACATCATATCAGGAACTCAGCTGATTTTTTACGTCGTTTGGAGGGACTGAGGCTGAATGACTCTGATATTTTAGTGAGTTTCGATGTGGTCTCTCTCTTCACTCGTGTTCCTCTGTCTGATTCGTTGCGGTTAATTGAAGCCAGGTTTGGTACTGATTTAACTAATCTCTTTAGGCATGTGTTGACATCCACTTACTTTTTATTTAATGACCAGTATTACGAGCAGACAGATGGAGTTGCGATGGGTAGTCCGTTGTCTCCTGTGATCACAAATTTATTTATGGAAGACTTCGAGGAACGTGCATTGGAGTCGGCGCCTTTAAAACCCGCCTGTTTCTTTAGATACGTTGACGATACCTTCGTTGTTTGGCCTCACGGTAGGGAGAATTTGAATGTCTTTCTAGAACATCTGAACTCGATCCACCCGAACATTCGTTTTACGATGGAGGTGGAGGAGGATGGTTGCCTTCCCTTTCTCGACGTGTTGGTTAGGAGGAAGGATGATGGATCATTGGGACATGCAGTCTACAGGAAACGTACTCACACCGATCTGTACTTACAAGCTAATAGTTGTCACCATTCGGCTCAGCGTGAAGGGGTACTTCATACCTTGGTACACAGGGCACATGTCGTTTCTGACGCTGAGACTTTGCCAGCTGAGCTGTCCCATCTTGAAGTTACATTTCGTCAAAATGGTTATAGTGATAGACAGATTGAACGTGCGCTGCGCTATCGACCAACTGTACATCGGGTGATTGATGATAATTCTGGGTCAACACCTAAGTCTACTGCCTTTTTGCCTTACGTAGGAAACACGTCCAATAAGATCGGTCGTATTTTACGGAAATACGATGTGAAATGTGTTTTCCGACCTCCATCTAAAATCAGAGCACTTTTGAGTTCCGTTAAGGATGATCTTGGATTGCGTAAGGCAGGTGTGTATCGTATTCCCTGTAGCTGCGGTATGGCATATATTGGTCAAACTATCAGGACCGTGGAGGACAGATGTACTGAGCATAAACGGCACACACGATTACAGCAGCCAAATAGATCTGCTATTGCCGAACATTGCTTGGATACTGGTCACCCCATGTTATATAATAACACCGAGATATTGGCATGCACGTCCAGCTATTGGGACAGTGTCATTAAGGAGGCAGTTGAGATTAAACTAGCGAGCAACCTCGTTAACAGGGATGGAGGTTTCTGTTTAAACTCTGTTTGGAATCCGGCTCTCTCCCTTGTCAAAAAACAGAGGAACAGAGTCAATGCTGCCTCACCTGTGAATTCATAGTCTCACTATCGATAGCTCTGACTTTGGTCATCTTTGGTGGCACTAGTGTCCAGTGTGTGTGTTATCTTTCCTGCTTCTGTCGCAGAACCGAGGTATTAAATTTGCATGCACGCCGCCTGTCCGTTGCAGTTTGCCTTGAAAATGGCGGGGTGTTCTCCCGCCGAAATATCGGCGGTCGCTGAAAGTGTTACCTGGCTGAATTCCCGGAAGTTATTTGAAAGTGGTCCTAACAGTAAGAGCCCCCACTGCTCTGCACTTTTCCTCCCCTTCCAGTTCCCACTGTCTGTTTCATCTGGTCACTATTATACTACACTCCCGTTCACAACTGAAAGTACCATATGCCAGTTATCACTGCTTTTATGAAGATTGTAGAGATGTAACTGTGTTCTGCGTGGTAGTTCCATTTTATTTTATTTTTATACATTCACGTCCATACTCTGCTAACCACAGTGAAAGGCATGATGGGAGGTACATCCCATGGTAGGATTTTGTGTGTGTGTGTGTGTGTGTGTGTGTGTGCGTGTGTGTGTGTGTGTGTGTGTGTGTGTGTGATCTTGTGAAATCACTCTCTGTACAATATTATTTTCTAATTTTCCTTATTCTTTCATTTTAGGCCCGCTTAGCTGCAGAAACGCAAGCAAAAGAACTTGAAGAAATCCACAAAGAGGAGGAAAGAAGGCTTCAGGAATTGGAAGATGTTCGTCGCAGACTTGAAAAATTACTAGAGGAAGAAACTCAGGCGAAGCGAGATGAAGAAATTGTGAGGAATCTCCAAGCGAGGTGCGATTTTGAACTCTTGTAAGGCAGTGGACTCCTGTCACTACCCAGCCTGCTTTACAACTGTCCAGACAGTGGCTGCCCCTCCGTAACTTTTCATTGTGGTCTTCATTCCAAATACTGATAAGGTGCAGCTTTCGGTGTATTTAAGTCAAAATTGTCAAAAGTTTTCTCTAAATCTGCAAATACTGTAGACTTAGGTTGCCTTTTTTCACCCTGCCTTTTAAGATAAGTCAAAGGGTCAGTGTTGCCTTTTGTGGTCGTACATTTCTCCGGAACCCAAACTGACCTTTCCCAAGGTGGTGTCTACCAGTCGATGTATTCTTCTGATGGTTCAGTAATAATCATACCACTTAGCACATGGAATTATGATTATTACATTCTTCTTGCAATCTAAGGATGTTTTGCCTGTCTCATGTATTGTTGTGTTCCAGTAGAACAGTTTTAACATAGTTGGTCCTCCAGGATCTCTGATTATAACTAATGTGTTCTACCCAGGGTCTTTGTTTCAACTTTGGTCTTTCAGTGCTCTGTCAAATTCTTCTTGCAGTATCACAAATCCCATCTCATATTTATTGACTTACCCTTCTCTTTTGCCCGCATCTCGTGGTCGTGCGGTAGCGTTCTCGCTTCCCACGCCCGGGTTCCCGGCTTCGATTCCCGGCGGGGTCAGGGATTTTCTCTGCCTCGTGATGGCTGAGTGTTGTGTGATGTCCTTAGGTTAGTTAGGTTTAAGTAGTTCTAAGTTCTAGGGGACTGATGACCATAGATGTTAAGTCCCATAGTGCTCAGAGCCATTTGAACCATTTGAACCCTTCTCTTTCTATATCCATGCTGTCCAAGTCATTTCCTATATATCCACCCTTCCCTTCTCTTCTCAGTATGTCTAGTCATCTGAAATTTTGATGTTCACACAGCTGCTTATCTTTTCTCTTAAATTTTTCATTAGGTACTGTCTATCTTTCTGCTAACCACATATGCTTTTAAGTCTTGCATTTGTCCTCTAGTCTTCTAGGTTAGCCACTTTGCACTTCCTATCAGTCTGATTTTTGAGACATATGTATCCACTTTTGTCTGCTTCATTTGCTGCATTTTAATGTTTCTCCTTTGATCAGTTAAATTTAACATCTTATGTGTTACCCAAGGATTTCTATTGTGTATTGTGTATTTAATTGTCCTTCTCCTGTCTTAACTATTTCACCTTTGGAAGTTCTGTATTTGTTTTTTGTTCTATTCCTCTGCTCTGTTTGTCAACAGATGTCTAATATCCTGAAATGTTCAGCAAATTCTTCCTTCAACTTATTTAGGACCAATCTCCTTAACTTTTTTCCTGCAGTTTCTTTAGTTTTAATCCAAAATATGCAAGAAGTAAATTATGGCCCAAGTCAACACGTTCCTGTGGAAATGATTTTCAGTTTCAAACCATGTTTCAAAACCTATTTTATACAGTTCTGTGATAAACTTCAGAGCTTCCAGTGTCTCAGAGTCTCTTATGTGGTTATAACTTTCTTTCATTATTTTTAATGAAGTGTTAGCAAGGAAAAAATTATGCTCTATGTAAAGATTTATCCGGCAGCTTCTTTCTTTCATTTCTTTTCTACAATCTGTCATCTAATGTTATTTTCCCTTTTCTTCCTTTTCATACTGTTGAATTCCAGTCCCCCAAAACAATCAGATTTTTATCTTCCTTAATTACCTGAATATTTTTTCTTCCTCGTTATATATTATTTCAGTCTCTCCATCATTCTTGAACCTCATAGGCATATAAACTTGTACTACTGTGGTGGTTGTTGGCTCATGTCCATCTTAGTTGCAATAATGCATTCACTATACTGTTCTTAGTACCATAACTTGCCTGCATTTCTATTATCTTGTTCTTTATTAGACCTATTCCTGCATTATCCCTGTTTGATATTGTTTTTATAACCCCATATTCATTTGATCAGATGTTGTTAAATTTTCTAACCTATCTACTCAGTTAAGGGATCTACCAGTCCCCACTCTGACTTGTAGAGAGCTAGTTGTGTTTTTCCTGATGTCATCCTTCTGAGTAGCAAAAAAAAATTAATAAGGATGGGGCCCCTCCACGCCCACACCAACGTGGTGACCAAACCAAAAGTTCTACTGTCACCTCCGTAAACATGTTAGTTTTTGAATCAGGCGTTACAGGATGCAGGCTGTGATGTTATCCATGCGTCTGGGTAAGATTGCTCATTAACATGGTCCATCAGGAGATAGAAGTGGTCGAAAACGATTGAAGGGTAGCGGTTGTAAGGGCAGAGGAAAAAAAGTGCCAAGGCCAGTGCCAAGGGAAAAAAACCTCTGCGACAGTAGGACGGGTAGTAAGGGCAGTAGTGGCTTGCTAGCTGCGACACAGCATGCAAGGTGAGGGAAGGTTAGCATGAGGTATCGTGCATCGTTACCTATGTGCTGCGTGGTCGTTAGCTGGGTCAGTCCGGGTGCTGCGGCTGGGCTCGCTTGTAGTCTCCTGGGCCGGCCGCAGTGGCTTCATCCCTGTAACATAAGAGTCTGGCGCGGCAATGCATGCGTTGCTGTTAGGCCCTCTGCTGCACCTTGTCGTCAGTGACTCGGTGCAGCTTCATCAGGCTGGTGCAGAACGGCGGCGATCGGCTACCGTTCAGCGTACTCCTCTACTGCACGGCGCAGGACTGAGTAGCACTTGTCCAGAGGTTTAAATTGGGTACTTGCTCGAAGAGGATGCCATCTTCATTAAGTCCTATCTATAGCTGCAGGCCCTCAGTAGAAATAACAGCTGTAGTTTCTGCTTGCATTCAGCTGTTCACAGTACCAATATACCAAGGCCATGTTGTCCAATTTTACGAGTCCATATCAGTCCATCAGCCAGACTGTTGCTCCTACCGCTACTGAGAAGGCCACTTTCCCAATGTTCAAAGTGACATGAAAAATTAATACTGAATAGAGATGGAAAATTTTTTTGTGACCTGAAACATAGCCCCCAGTGGTCACTTGACTCTTTGGTGAGTATGTGCTTGGCTGCCTCGGGGCCACACCCTTTGCAGCAGTGCTTTCTCTTTCTGTGCTGCAAACCTACACTTCGACTATCACTTACCTCCTCCGACTTTCCGTCAGATGATCCTTTGAGTGCACCCTACTTGGACTTGTTTCAATTTTGGTCTCGATTTCTAGTTTCGCTCGCAGCACTACATTCCTGGGTTTGACCTTCCATCTTTTCCAAATTTTACACAAGTGTGTGTGTCATGCAGGGAAGGTTGCCCACTGTGATGTATGCTCAACCTTTGTGCCCTTCCACCATGGCACACTTCCTTCCTGTTGTCATAGCATGCCCAAAACCCACCACAGTAGCCATCCCACTGTGAGAGGTGGCAGGGGTCGTCGAGTACCTGCACGATGGTAGCCCCCTGACCACGCAGTGATCACACCGTCGGTGCCAGCACTACACACTAGTTATGTATGCCACAGAGTATGTACCCATCATGACTGGGGCACGGGGGCTCCCAGCAATGGATTACTGGCCAGGTAGCCATTGCTGTGGCTGTGTGGTGCCCATGGGGAGAGCCCTCATTTGGAGTGAGTGGCACTGTGGTGGATAATTCGCACATGAAGCGATTTAGTTTCTCCCACTGGTGATCACATGGCTGCAGCAGTCTCTTCAAATGGAAAGGCCTTGTACAATGCAGCAAAGTACAATCCCAATGCATTTTCTTCCCTTGCCACACCTTGACTGGAATGCAGGACTAAATGACAAGGAGCAAAATCCTCCCCCAATACCTGGTCTGTACCAGGGCTGACAGGGACACATTTTTGGCCTCAAAGGCTTAATTTGTTTTCTTGTAGGAAACACTGAAGACAAATGTGGGGAAGTTGGAGCCATCTCTAAGATGAAGAGCGGTTCCCTCTTCATTTAAACATCATCTCCTGCCCAGTCAGTCACAGTCACTCTCTCTTGTGAAAGGTTCAGTGACATCCCCATGACTCTCACTCCCCACTGGAGTCTCAATATATCCAGGGTGTCATCTTTCACCATGCCCTCCTTTGCAATCTGATGTTGAGCTGCAGGCCAGCTTAGAGCGACAAGGTGCGCACTTCATCCATTGTCTCTGCAGGGGACCAAGGGAATACAGAGTTGCTACTAGGACCTTCATCTTGAATTTTGAAGGTGATACATTGTCTCAGAAGGTCAGGTCTGCCATTGCGATGTTAAATGCTATTTTCCTCCTCATATGAGATGCTTCAGGTGTGTGAATTCAGATGTATGTCTACCCACTGGACCGCTACCCCTGTCTGCAGGAATTGCAGGTGTCTGCTGTACGTGAATGTTCCTTGTGCCCCTCCACCAATCTGTGTAAACTGCGCTGAGCCCCACTCTTCCTACTCACCAGATCACTCCATTTTTTAAGTGTGAGAAGAAAATCCAGGAGTATAAGGCACTGAACAAGCTCACATATCAAGAGGCCAGAAAAAAACGAGTGTCTTAGTCCCAGACAAATGACACAATCCAATGCTACAGCTGCAACATTGTTGTCTTCTCTATCACTGGTGCCTTCATTTGTTGCGCTTCTTACTGTGGGCCCTTAGAGCCACCTCCTGATAACTGTCCCCCCACCCCCCTACCCCATAGACGTATGCCCCTCCCCTCCCCCCCTCCCTTCTTGTGCTTCCACTGCACCCACTTTGGGAACATTGGCTCCCCACCTGTTGGGCACACCGGTCCTCAGCCACCAGCTGGAGGAACATCATCCTCCTTGTGTTTCTCTAGCTAGGAAGAGGTCCCTTGGTACTCATCCTTCCATGTTCCTTGGTACTCATTCTTCCATGGTCCCTGCTGGTCCACAGCCAGACAGCAGCCAGTGGCTGAAGGAACCACATGCTGCTGGCCGATGAACGTCTCATTCTTCCTCTGTCCTGAAACCAGTTCACGAAAATCTTCTCAGTCTTCTTTTTCTAACAAGCAGAAGGACGAAAAGAAGTCCTCTAAGATGATGGAAACACCAGTGGCCTCTCCACCACTGGCCTCTGCTTGTATCCTTCTGTGTCCAAGGTGCAGATCACGGTGGTGCCTGAGGCACCAGACTTCCTCAGGTAACATGCCAACATGCCATGGAACCTATGTCAGTGGATCCCCTGATGTTCAGCCAGTGGCAATACGTAACCCGGGATGAGAACCTGCCCCCTTCTGGTTGCTTCATTTCCCCACAGTATTCGTACAGTCTGATCATCCAGCAGAATTGTAACAGAATTTTCACTACCTGGCTGAGCAATAGCAGCTTTTAAACACATACCCTGCATTCTGTATTGCCATCCAGGAAACATGATTTCCAGCTACTTGCACCCCTACCATTCGTGGCTACCAAGGTTATGTTAAGAACTTACTGACTGTGGGAGGGTATCGGGTAGAATTTGTACATACGTGCTGAACTCCATATACAGTTTCCTTGTGCCTCTTGATACACCAATGGAAGCTCTAGCTGTTGGGGTATGGGCACATCAGGATTTTACTGTCTCTTATGTTTATCTCCTCCTGATGATCTCATGTCCCAGGATGTACTGTATGGAGTATTCTCTCAGCTCCCTGCACCTTTCTTAGTCTTGGGTGACTTCAAGACCCATAAACCTTTGTGTGGTAGAACAATGATCACTGACTGTGGCAAAGAAATTGAAACTTTACTGGGACAACTCAATTTTTGCCTCTTGAACTCTGGTACCCCCATACAGTGAAGTGTGACACATGGAACTTATTTGGCCATTGATCTTCTACCAGCTACGCACTGGGGAGTACATGATATCGTTTGTGGTCGTGACCACTTGCCACTCTTCCTGTTCCTCCCTCAACATTGCTCCCCTGGACGCCTGCCCAAATGGGTTCTGCATAATGCTGCCAGGGATGGGCTCACCTCTGCTTTAGTCCTTAGCTCCCCGCCACAAGGCAGTATTGATGTAGCTGTTCAGCATACAACAGCAGCCATTGTGTTGGCAGCCAACCGAGCCATTCCCTCTTCCTCAGGATGCCTCCATAGGAAGATGGTACCCTGTTGGACTACAGAGATCGCTGTGGCCATTGGAGATTACAGGCGAGTTCTCCAATGCCATAAGTGGTTCCCTCATTGAAGCACCTCAGTGCCTTTAAACAACTCTGCACCCACATTTGCTACCTCACAAATTTCTGAAAGCAAGAATCCTGGAAACGGTATGTTTCACTGTTGGGTCACATACCTCTCCATCACAGTTACGGGCAAAGATCAGATGACTCTACAGTTTCCACTCCCCTGCAGGTGAACCAAGTATTTCCTCAGTGGTGCCATTTATACTAATCCAGACAGTGTTGCCAAACGTCTTGCTGAGCATTATGCTCGCTCATCTCTGTCTGAGCACTACCACATTGTCTTTCGTCTCGTAAAACTGCAGTTGGATTGAATGTGCTTATCTTTTACTAATTGCCACCTGGAGCCATATAATGCTCCATTCAGTGATTAGAACTCTCCGTTGCCCTAACATATTGCTCTGATAGAGTCCCAAGGCGAGACTGCACCCACAAGTAAATGCTGAAATATCCCAAACATCCCTCAGTGAATTGTCGGCATCACATCCTGCACTCTTTAGTCAGATCTGGAATAATGAATAGCTCCCAACTAAGTGGTGAGAAAGCACGATAGTTCCATTAGTGAAATCACGTAAGATCCCCCTCGAGATGTACAGTTATCACCCAATTGACCTTACTGATGTTCTCTGTAAGTTGCTCGAATGCATGGTGAGCAAGGGGCTGTGTTGACTCCTTGAGTCACAAGGCCTTTTGGCTCCATCTTAGGGCAGTTTTCACAAAGGCCACTCCACGGACTTTGCGCATCATCAGCAGCTCATAACTGTCTTTTACGTTCTCCAGAAGGCTTATGACATGACATGACATGACATGACATGGTGTCATCACATCCTTACTACATTGTACAAATTGCGTTTCTGGGGTTCACTCCGGTTGTTTGTCAAGAACTTCCTGTCACACTGTACGTTGTGGATTCGAGTGGGTGCTTCACTCAGTACCCCATGTATTCAAGAGAACGGGGCCTTGCAGGTGTCTGCCCTGAGCGTCACCTTCTTTCTGATGACCACGAGTGGCCCAGTGGCAGCTGTGGGGTATTTGGTGTCGCTCTCCTTGTGTGCTGTCAGTATTTGCTTTTGTTATTGCTCCTCTAGTATGGTTGTTGCTGAGGGTCACGTACAGAGTGCCGTACATAAGCCGGGGTCACGGTGTCTCACCTGTGGCGTTTGCTTTTCAGCCGCCAGGACTTGTGTCGTGGTCACTTTTGTACTGCTCGCCCACACCCAGACCTGTTCCTAGATAATCAGTTACTTCTTGCAGTTGAGACACACGGCTTTTTGCAACTGGTCTCTGTTCCCCGGCTGACGTGGCATCCCCATCTTTGCCACCGTAAGCAAAAGTGCTGGTGATACCTCAGTACACTTCACTGCTTCAGTAGCACTGGCTGGGGTGCAGATCACTCTACCCTTTTGTAGCTCTACGAAGCCCTGATTCTGTCCCGTCTCGATTATGGGAGTCTTGTGTACAGTTCTGCATCACCCTCGGCATTGCAGATACTGGACCCCATTCGTCATTGTGGTGTCCAGCTCGCAGAAAGAGCATTGTGGACTGGCCTTATGAACAACATACCAGTTGATGTTGGAATCCCTCTATTATCTATTAGGCACCATCAACATCTGCTGAATCCCACTATACACATTTGTAGCTTCCTGAACATCCAAACTCTCGTGTCATTATCCCTGGAAGGAAGCTGCATCTCCCACAACAGCGACCCAGAACTGAATATACCATTGCTGCATGCCTCCAGTGTCTCTGTTCAGAACTACAACTTCCTCCTTTGTTGCCTCTGGTCAGGGATACATCGCATCTACCCCCGTGGCTTGTGCCCTGACCTCGGATTTTTCTCAAAATCTCTCTTTGTTCAAAAGATTCTGTAGACCCTGAGATTTTTCATTGCCTGTTCTTCATTGTCCTTGAGATGTATCCGGGTTCGGAAGTGGTATTCGTTGAAGGCTCAACAGTCAAAGGCCAAACAGATTTTGCTACACACATGCTCGGTGTAGTGAACTCCACCCTCTGCCAAACTGGTGGAGTGTCTGTACTGCCGAGTTGATGACCATTAAGTTAGCCCTTAGCCATGTTTGTTCTTGCACTGGCAATAGTATCCTGATCTGTAGTAACTCCCATAGCAGCCTTCAGCTATAGACCAGTGCTGCTCTCCTTACCCACTGCTTACAGCTATGCATGATCTTGTCTCTGACCTCCATCAGGGTGGACGGCCAGTTATTTTCATTTCGACTCCTGGTCATGTTGGGATTTCAGGAAATGAATGAGCTGACCACTTGGCCAAGATGACCACCATGATGCTAATTCTGGAAGTTGGGGTCCCAGTACCAGAATCTTGAACTCAGATTGATCTGCCGTGATCTCCCCAAACTAACTGACAAGGGAACCTCCCCATCGCACCCCCCTCAGATTTAGCTATAAGTTGGAACAGTGGATAGGCCTTGAAAAACTGAACACAGATCAGTCAAGAAAACAGGAAGAAGTTGTGTGGCACTATGAAAAAAATTAGCAAAATATACAAACTGAGTAGTCCACGTGCAACATATGCAACTTCAAGGGTGATGTGTAGTCAGGAGCGCTGTGGTCCTGTGGTTAGCGTGAGCAGCTGCGGAATGAGAGGTCCGTGGTTCAAGTTCTCCCCCGAGTGAAAAATTTACTTTCTTTATTTTCGCAAAGTTATGATCTGTCCGTTCGTTCACTGACGTCTCTGTTCACTGTAATACGTTTAGTGTCTGCGTTTTGCAACCGCACCGCAAAACCGTGCGATTCGTAGACGAAAGGATGTGCCTCTCCAATGGGAACTGAAAACATTTCATCGCAAGGTCATAGGTCAACTGATTCCTCCACAGGAAAACACGTCTGATATATTCTATACGATACTGTTGACGGCATGTGCATCATATGACAGTAATATGTTGTCGACCCACCTAACTTGTACACTTGGCAAATGGGTAAAAAGATTCTTCTACCTTGCCCGATTTAGTTTTTCTTGTGGATGTGATTATCACTCCCAAAAAAGTGATCGCATTGGACGGACAGATAACAATTGTCTGAAAATAAAATAATTAAAATTTTCAGTCAAGGGAAGACTTGAACCAAGAACCTTTCACTCCACAGCTGCTCACGCTAACCCTAGGGCCACGGCGCTACTGACTGTACATTACCCTTGAAGTTGCATATGTTACACGTGGACTACTCAGTTCGTATATTTTGCAAATTTTTTTCATAGTTCTACACAACTTCTTTCTGTTTTCTCGATTGATCTGTGTTCAGTTTTTCAAGGCCTATCCACTCTGCCAACTTATAACTAAATCTGAGGGGGGTGCGATGGGGAGGTTCCCTTGTGAGGACAATTAAGGAGACCATGACCATGTGACAGTCTTCCCTGCATGCTTCTTGCACGGTATCCGTGTCCTCCGTAGACTTCACACTGACCACACTTGGCTGACCCATGGCCACATTCTCAGACATGAGGTTCCACCTCTCTGCTGATGCAGAGCCTTCCTGATGGAGGCCTACTTACTCATAGACTGCCCTAATTTGGCTGCTTTGAGGCAGCATCTTGATCTTCCTGACACAATACCTCTGGTGCTCACAGACGACGCCAAAGTGGCTTACTTAGTGTTAAGTTTTGCTCGCAGAGGTGTTAAGTTTTGCCTGTGAATATGGTTTCTATTTATCCCCCTCACAGGTCCCCTCGTGGTCATTGCTGAGTGGCCCAGCCTGGCCTATACCCATTCCACCTTTTTATTCTCTTTCATTTCTTGGTGTTAACACATTGTGTTTACTAATATTTTGAGGATTTGTCTGTGCTTTCCTTTTTTCTGTGATTTTATCTCTGTTTTTAAATTTTTTATTGTGTTAGTTCCATTTAGTCTTTTCAGGATTTGCCTTTCGCCTCCTTCCTTTGACGACGACTACTGCTGGTTTGCCACATAATGGGTGAAGGGGCAAATGACCGTACGGTTTAGTCACTTTCACTCCAAACCGACTGACTGACCGACCAACCTTAAACGTAGGTAATCAGATAATGTGTAAAGGGGTGCCTAACCCAGTATTTTTATATTTCATTTGAATTTCCAGGGATTCTAAAGCTCTTGCTTTGTACTTGCTGAGAAATAACAGAACCTGCCTGTAGGAGACATAGTCTGTATAGCAAAATCTGTATGAAAAGTATTTGTGTTTAAAATATTTTGGATTTGTAATACATAGCTCAACTGAAATTGAATTTTGTTATTGGCAACTCTGCCACTACAAAGTAAGTAAATGGAAAAGGGAATTAAGATTACAAATATCTTCACTGAAAATATATAAAACATGTACAGAACAAATTTAATCTGTGTAAAGAAGAAAGAAAAATTATCAGAGTTGGGTAGACACCATGCCCGAGTATGATAGGGATGTTGCCTTTCACTGCTCTTGTTTATTATTTGTTTGGATACAGTCATCAGAAACTGTAGTCAAACGCCACATGGCTTTGCTCAAATCAACGGAAACACAAAACGGTGCTTTACTTTCTGCAAATGATTTCTCTCTTCTGGCATCTTCAGAGAATAACTTGCAGTGTTCTGTACATGATTTACAATTTTAGCAGAGAAATACAGCATAAGCAACAATGCCCCCCCCCCCAAAAAAAGACATGAATTCTCTGTAAACAAACTCTGTTGGAAAATAACAAGTACAAAGAAAGAGCTGTTTCAAAAATGAAATTGTGGAAATAGTGAACACATTCATTATCCTGTAAGGAAGAAATAGGCTTAGCTATAAAAGACACCAACTATACAAAAACTAGGGGAATCATTAATATAATGAGACTGTCTCTAGTCCAGAAGCACACCAGAATATGCCTTTGTAAGACCTCTGCTGTTTTATGTTAGTGAAGCCCGGACAATGAAATCTAATTGCTAAAAGACTATAAGCTTAAATCCTTGAGATGAACAGTTACACCAGTGGAGATCATGAAAGGAATGGAGATATGTTGAGGGTTGTAAAATACATAATATAGAGAACTACATAAAAACTAGAGAAAAGTCTACAACAAATGTGCTTGACGAGGATCCCAAAATCCGTGCTACAGAAAAAGTGGCAGGAGAATTTTTCAATGAGATCGTAACAGGCCAAGAGGTGTTACACATGAAAGGGAAAAGATGTAGTAGTTTGACAGAAACCTCTGTGATGTCTGGTTATCTTATTTACCAACTTTTTTACTGTTGCTAACAATGAATACCTACTTTGCCTCTCTTAGCTCCATTTTTCCAGG
Organism: Schistocerca nitens; assembly: GCF_023898315.1. Lineage (NCBI taxonomy): Eukaryota > Metazoa > Arthropoda > Insecta > Orthoptera > Acrididae > Schistocerca > Schistocerca nitens. The sequence continues at coordinate 1,308,215,208 of NC_064614.1, read as the reverse complement.
AGGTAATTCTGTATGCCAACATAATCGAAAACTCCAGTCAGTGGGTGGTATTTCTAAGTGCAATACATGTCAAAGTGAGGTGCTTAACTTGTTTATCTCTAGTTCTGCTTATAAACCATCTGAACCTTTTTGAATTTTATGCTCAGTATTTTATTTGGTGGAAGTTTCTAGTACTAACAGCTTTTCATTTGTTTGAGATTGCTTAAACTATTTCCTGTGAGCTATTTTTAGGCAAATAGGAGAGTCACTCCAAAAGAAATGCACAAGGTTGTCCCAAACATCCAATTTTTTCCATACCTTCAGTATTTTTACAGTATGTTGATACATTCGTAAGAGACAAAATGTCATTTTTCAGCATAAACTTCATTCCTTTCCACTGCCTTACAGCTCTGTAGAATTAAGGCAAGGATACCTGCATGGTAGCATCCAGGAGGAAACATGGAAGGAGCCTCCACAAATGATTGTGGTATAGAGAAAACAATTGGGCACACCCATGAAACATTGTACTAAGGTCAATAGCTAATCTGTCCACCAATGCGAAACGTGTGAGAAACATCAAAAAAAGATGGTAAACCCACACAGTTGATAATTTTCAAGACTAAAAATTGTGAAAATATTGAAGCAAAAATCAAACTATGGAAAATACAGGATGGAATGTAACAGTATTATGAAAAGGAAAGTTGCTACTCACCATATAGTGAAGATGTTGACTCGCAGGTAGTCACAACAAAAAGACGCCACAAATATATAAATCTTTTGGCCATAAGGCCTTCAACAATAGATGTACACACACACACACACACACACACACACACACACACACACACACACACACACAAACTGCAGTCTCAGGAAATTGAAACCACACTGCAAGCAGCAGCACCAGTGCATGATGGGAGTGGCGACTGGGTGGGTGTAAGGATGAGGCTGGGGCGGGGAGGGGGAGGGATAGTATGGTGGGAGTGGCGGACAGCGAAGTGCTGCAGTCTAGAAGGAGGGCAGGAGAGAAGGTGTGGAGGGAGAGGGTGTAAGTAGCGGAAAGGAGAGAAATAAAAAGTAATTAAAAGACTGGGTGTGGCTGTGAAATGATGGCTGTGTAGTGCTGGAATGGGAACAGGGAGGGGGCTGGGTGGGTGAGGACAGTGACTAACGAAGGTCGAGGCCACAAGGGTTAGAGGAATCTAGGATGTATTGCAGGGAAACTTTCCACCTGTGCAATTCAGAAAAGATGGTGGGAAGGATCCATATGGCACAGGCTGTGAAGCAGTCATTGAGATGACGGATATCATGTTTGGCAGCGTGTTCAGCAATAGGGTGGTCCACTTGTTTTTCGGCCACAGTTTGTCGGTGGCCATTTATGAGGACAGACATTTGTTGGTTGTCATGCCTACATAGAATGCAGCACAGTGGTTGCATCTTAGCTTGTAAATCACATGACTGGTTTCACAGGTAGCCCTGCCTTTGATGGGATAGGTGATGTTAGTGACTGGACTAGAGTAGGTGGTGGTAGGAGGATGTATGGGACAGGTCTTGCATCTAGGTCTATCCCTTTTACGCTGTCTCAACACTATCCACCATCGTGGCTCCATTTGGCCATGGGTGCCTTTTACACCAGCCCAGTTGAGAGTCTGTATGCTGAAGCTGCTGAACCACCATTGTCCTACCGCCATGACTTTCTCCTCAGCAGGTAAGCATGCCATTCGTCTGCCACCCTTCATGTGCCTCCTTTGATGATTCCTTAGATCATCAGTATGGGGCTCGTCCCTCTTCCCTGTTACCTCCTGGCGTCTGCTGTAGCCACTTTCTACGGCAGCTTAATTTCACGCTACCTGCAACTTTCCCTGTTGGTGTGAACCCTTCACCACCTTGGCTTTGTGAAGCGACCCACGTTAACCTCGGTGTTCATTTGCTTCCTAAGGACACTACTCCAGCCTCGGTCTATTGCCTGCAGTTTCATGACCTTCGCATGGAACTTAACGATTGGACCTTTGTGTACACTGATGGTTCTCAGACCGACCATGGTGTCGGGTGTGCCTTCGTCATTGGCACCCGTGTCTTTCGATATCGGCTTCCGGCTCACTCCTCAGTATTAACAGCCGAGCTTTTTGCCTTGTGTATCGAGCCGTGGAGTACATCCGGTAACACAGCCTTCCCAATTGTGTCCTCTGCTCAGACTCACTCAGTGCCCTCCAAAGTCTCTGTGCGCTTTACACTGCTTATCCCTTAGTGCAGCGGGTCCAGGAAAACTGCCATTTGCTCACTCTTGGTAGAGCCAATGTCATGTTTCTGTGGGTCCCTGGTAATGTCAGTCTGCCAGGAAATGAGGTTGCTGACGCTGCTGCCAAGGCTACAGTCCTCTTATCTCAGTCTGTGAGTACAGCTGTTCCCTCAGATGATCTCTGCGTTGCCGTCTGTCAGGTGGTGGTGTTCCTTTGGCATCGCCAATGGTCCTCCCTTCACGGGAATAAGCTTCGGCTTCTTAAGCCTCTCTCAGCGCCTCGGATGACCTCCCCTCGGCCCTCCAGCTGGGAGGAGATTATTTTAACTCTGCTGCATATTGGGCACTGCCTTTTTAGCCATCGTCATTTTCTCAATGGCACTGCCCCACCACTTTGTATATATTGCGCTCAAATTTTAACTGTCCGCCACTACCTGCTGGAATGCCTTTTTTTACTAATCTACATTCCATCTTGGATTTGCCATCTGATTTATCAGCTGTTTTAGCAAATGACACACGGGCTGTCACTCGTGTTTAACTTTTTATCCACTGAAGCAATATGCTGAAGGCCATTTAATTTTTAGTTTTCCATCTCCATTTTTGTATGGTGTTTTTTAGACCTTTTTCCACGTGCCTAGTTTAGATGTCTCCTATTCTTCCCATTGGGACTGACATATAGTCGTTTCCCTTGTCTCTGTGTTTGCGTTCTATAGTTTTGACTTAGGCGCGTATGACCTCAGTTGTTTTTTGTGCCCTAAAAAGGAAACAAACCAACCTCCCACAGTGGTATTCCACCGTCCACTGAACCTACACAATATACTCGTCCATCCTTAGAAAATTGCTGCTCCCAACCTGTTACCTCGTGGCTCATAACCCTAATCGACCTAGATGGAAGACCTGTCCCATACATCCTATCACCATCACCTACTCCAGTCCGGTCACGAACATCACATATGCCATCAAAGGCAGGGCTACCTTTGAAACCAGTCATGTGGTCTACAAGCTAAGCTACAACCACTGTGCTGCATTCTATATGGGCATGACAACCAACAAGCTGTCTGTCTGCATGAATGGCCACCGACGAACTGTAGCCAAGGAACAAGTGGACCTCGCTGTTACTGAACACACTGCCAAACATGACATCCTTCATTTCAATGACTGCTTCACAGCCTGTGGCATATGGATACTTCCCACCAACACCAGCTTTTCTGAATTGCGCAGGTAGGAACTCCCCTGCAATAAATCCTACATTCCCCTAACCCTCATGGCCTCAACCTTCGTTTGTCACTGTCCTCACCCATCCAGCCCCTTCCCTGTTACCATCCCAGCAGTACACAGCCCTCATTCCACCATCACACCCAGTCCGTTTATTTCTCTCCTTTTCTGCAACTTTGTCCCCCCCCCCCCCCCCCCCCCGCCTCTCCCTTGCCCTCCTGCTAACCTGCATCACTTCACTGTCTGCCACCCCTACCATACTATCCCTCCCCCTTCCCGCCCCAGCCTCCTCATTAACCCCACCCAGTCGCCACTCCTATCATGCACTGGTGCTGCTGCTCGCAGTGTGGTTTCAGTTGCCTGAGACTGCAGTCGTGTGTGTGTGTGTGTGTGTGTGAAAGCTTTATTTATTTGCAACAGTCTTTTTGTCATGCCTATCTGCGACTGCAGCATCTCCACTATATGAAAATATTGAAGGATTATTGAGGGAGAGGTTTTTTTACTATTTTACAAGTGCAACCATCAGTCACGGAACTTTTAGCTTTGCAAGAAACACACAGAAGTGCTAATGACCGAAAACCAGAAAGTGAAGGGATGAAGATGGTAGTAGAATGCTGTGGTGAACAATGTGATAGTCCTCTTTCTGTAAGGCCATATATAGAGATTCACACAATAAGCATCATGGACACACACAGCACTGAAATTTTAACAACTGAGCTACAGACCTAGCTATATACACTCCTGGAAATGGAAAAAAGAACACATTGACACCGGTGTGTCAGACCCACCATACTTGCTCAGGACACTGCGAGAGGGCTGTACAAGCAATGATCACACGCACGGCACAGCGGACACACCAGGAACCGCGGTGTTGGCCGTCGAATGGCGCTAGCTGCGCAGCATTTGTGCACCGCCACCGTCAGTGTCAGCCAGTTTGCCGTGGCATACGGAGCTCTATCGCAGTCTTTAACACTGGTAGCATGCCGCGACAGTGTGGACGTGAACTGTATGTGCAGTTGACGGACTTTGAGCGAGGGCGTATAGTGGGCATGCGGGAGGCCGGGTGGACGTACCGCCGAATTGCTCAACACGTGGGGCGTGAGGTCTCCACAGTACATCGATGTTGTTGCCAGTGGTCGGCGGAAGGTGCACGTGCCCGTCAACCTGGGACCGGACCGCAGCGACGCACGGATGCACGCCAAGACCGTAGGATCCTACGCAGTGCCGTAGGGGACCGCACCGCCACTTCCCAGCAAATTAGGGACACTGTTGCTCCTGGGGTATCGGCGAGGACCATTCGCAACCGTCTCCATGAAGCTGGGCTACGGTCCCGCACACCGTTAGGCCGTCTTCCGCTCACGCCCCAACATCGTGCAGCCCGCCTCCAGTGGTGTCGCGACAGGCGTGAATGGAGGGACGAATGGAGACGTGTCGTCTTCAGCGATGAGAGTCGCTTCTGCCTTGGTGCCAATGATGGTCGTATGCGTGTTTGGCGCCGTGCAGGTGAGCGCCACAATCAGGACTGCATACGACCGAGGCACACAGGGCCAACACCCAGCATCATGGTGTGGGGAGCGATCTCCTACACTGGCCGTACACCACTGGTGATCGTCGAGGGGACACTGAATAGTGCACGGTACATCCAAACCGTCATCGAACCCATCGTTCTACCATTCCTAGACCGGCAAGGGAACTTGCTGTTCCAACAGGACAATGCACGTCCGCATGTATCCCGTGCCACCCAACGTGCTCTAGAAGGTGTAAGTCAACTACCCTGGCCAGCAAGATCTCCGGATCTGTCCCCCATTGAGCATGTTTGGGACTGGATGAAGCGTCGTCTCACGCGGTCTGCACGTCCAGCACGAACGCTGGTCCAACTGAGGCGCCAGGTGGAAATGGCATGGCAAGCCGTTCCACAGGACTACATCCAGCATCTCTACGATCGTCTCCATGGGAGAATAGCAGCCTGCATTGCTGCGAAAGGTGGATATACACTGTACTAGTGCCGACATTGTGCATGCTCTGTTGCCTGTGTCTATGTGCCTGTGGTTCTGTCAGTGTGATCATGTGATGTATCTGACCCCAGGAATGTGTCAAAGTTTCCCCTTCCTGGAACAATGAATTCACGGTGTTCTTATTTCAATTTCCAGGAGTGTAGATTTGACATGGCACAAACCAAATTATTTTCATAACCAAACCATCAAGATTGTAATGGGAGATTTTTAACTGCCAACTTTCAGCTGGGGATATAACTCGATTGATAATAATAGAGAAGACTAGAAAGTAGGATGGAAAGAGACAGAGTGAAGCTTATTTTTAACCCAAAACTAAGACTGTCATTTAATGGTAGCCAAGGGCTGAGAGGGTGTAATCCTAACAGTATCTTTATTGCCGAGAACATTACTCATCATGTTACAAAAGCAGTAGAACAACTAATCTGCAGGGTGCAACCTTGCCCTTTGTCGTGTGTAGTATCAGAAGTTGTCAGAGTAGAAATTGTACCCTTCAAACTCCATTTTAACTCGAAGAGAGCAAAATGGATTTCAGAGAAGTGGATCTCGTAACTGAAAAAGTAGGGGCAGACCCTAAAAACTACAGAGAATGTGTCAGGCTTGTAGAGAGAATATCAAAAAGGCAAATTCCACCTGGATGTAGGATCCAATTTATACCTGGCCTTCACCAAAGTTCACAATCTCTCATGAGCAATGGTGGTAGCAAGTTTGATGCAGACGCTTTGTCAGCAAATGCAATTGAAGCGGGAGAAAAACTACTCCGAAACATAGCTGAGTAGAGAAGGGAAATACGGATGAAGTTACTATCAGATCTGGACACGAAACAAACCAGTTGAAGGATGTGAAAGCTGATTAAAAAAATCTTGGTAATGACACTGCAAGTCTGCCATTGAGCCCAAATGTTACTCTGAACCAGATTGCTCACCAGCTTCTACTGAATGGAAAGGCAAGACAGAAGATGACTATTCTGAACCTCAAGGGAAATGTAGGAGACAACAAATCTCTGTGCACTGTGGAATGCCACATTTAATTTACACCATTCTGTTAGTTTCATTCAAGTAGCGCATTTAATCAGTGAGCCCTCTGATTTCTGTTATCAAAGAAAAATTACTTTTAGACTTGGAGGAAGTTATTTTAGTTTCCCAAGTGGAATTATGTGGTACACACAAGGATCTTGACTAGGGCACAGAATAATTATTCATTGGTGTTACTTAAATCACTGTGCTTCTGGTACAAAGCCAAAATATATGAGAGAGAGATGGGGGGGAGGGAGAGGGGAGGGGCACTGAGGAAGAATCATTACCATTTCTTCACTTTCTCTGTTTGTCGTCACCCAAAGAATGCCTCCTAGCTGACCCCTGAGTACTAATGCCGAGTGTACACACACACACACACACACACACACACACACACACACACACACACACACCAGCCCTTGTATATCTGAATGCTGCTGCTGATTTTAAGTATACAGTGAACTTTCTGCTTCCTGTCTCAATAGCTTTTCACAGTTCTGGCCACTAAAATGTGTCAGGTTCTTTGTAGTGATCTAATTCATTGCACAAATGATCTTGCCAAAAAAGTTCCACCAGGCGTAAATTAGAGGCATTCACATAGTTTGAGTGCTTTTGTGTTCTCAAATCTTTGTTTACTTTATTAACAAGTATGAAAAGGATAGATTGCTACTGAGTGTAAAGATGACACTTAGTTGCAGACAGGTACAACAAAAAGGCTGTAACACACTGAACTTTTGGCTAAAGCCTTCTTCATGAAAAAAAAAGAAAACGGACACGCATTCAGATAAGCAAGCACACTTCACACATATATGACCGCTCTCTCTGGCCACTGTGACCAGTGGTTTTGTGTCAAGTGGCAGCAGCAGGTGCTTGGATTTGTGTTTGTGTGTGTGTGTGTGTGTGGGGAGGGGGGGGGGGGGGGACGACGACATTTTCTGAAGGCGGCTTTGGCCAAAAGCTCAACATGTAACAGTCATTCTGTTGTGCCTGTTGGCAACACAGCATGTCATCTTTATGGTGAGTAGCAGTTTAATTTTCATAATTTTGACATTCTAACCTGGACTTTTGATTATTTAGTTTATTAACCAGTTAATTTTTTATTAACATAGAATAAGCTTTCAAATGTTAGTTGCAGTTTATTTTTAATGACTTCCAAATTTCGTACAGTATTTTTAATGTAATAAAAATTGAATCTTGACAGAGTTCTTCGTGAAGAATGGGAGAAGAGGGAGGAATTGGAGCAACTCCAAGAAGAACAGAGATTACTTCTAGAACAAGAGAGAGAGAAGAGAATTGAATTTGAGAAAAAACAGAGAGACAAGGAATTGCAACTGCAAGGTTAGATTACTACTCTGACATAACTGAGTGCTTCACTGGATAGGCTTATTAATATTCTATCTATACAAATGGAATCCTTGGTTTTTCAGAGGCTATTGATCGTTTGGGGCAGCTAGAAGAAGAAAGATTGCAGCTTGATCAGGAACTTAATATTGCAAGAGATAAGATACTTCTATCAGAAAAGTCAAAAGAAGTTCTTGAGGCGAAATTGAGGGTAAGTGAGAGGTTGTATGTTTCCTTAGATGGTACTGTGACACAAAGAGCGTTGGGAATTGCCTAGCTGGGACTGGGTGAAGTGAAATATATAGCAGATTGAAAATTATACACACTGCAAACGTGACAGGCAAAGGCGATATACCTGTTGTCCTTTTGTGTTTTATTATTAAAATATAGTGTTTGGTGTAATGCGTGGCAGCCAGTGCTGTATTAAATTCTGATTCTGACTTCCCATTAAGTATGGCTCAGTGCATGTAGAATGTTTATCGTTTGCTCTAATTTTGGAAGAAATATCAGACATGTACTTAATGAATCTATAGTGAATTGTAGAATATTCCCAGGTGCTGTGCAGGTGAGGTTACTGACATTCTATAATCTTCCAACTTCATAAGACAGTGCACTCATTTGCATATAAACACCGCTACTTGAGATTTGTGAGCATATGCTGCTTTCACATTTTCTGTCATTCAAGTGTCAAGTAGGACGACAGCTGAATCTAGCCTGTGGCTGGTATCCTGGAGAGATGTAGCTGTTACGAATAAGCAAATATTGTCTGCGTATTTCAGTAGTTCAACAGGTGACAGTAGAAGTTCCAGTATCGGCATCTTTTACAGTACTGGGAGTTGAAAGTGCTCCTTGTGGGACGTCTTGTGATATTCTGTGATGAACCACTGTCGTATATTTCAACACAATGTGTGGGAAGCAGCCAGTAGATATCTGTGATAAAGGTTTTTGATATTCTGCCAATATGGAGCTTATTTATCAGAATAGAAATTTTTGCATTGTGAGATACAAGTAAGATATAGAAGACTGCACGCAGTAAGTTGCACCAAACAAATGTGGTCAAAATTTCAGTCTCTAATCTTACACAGATACTGCAAGTTCCCCTTTCTTTGCTGAAGTCATCTTGATGCATGGGCCTCACACATTTTAGCAATATTCCAGAATGGGTAACATGAGTGATTTACAAGCAGTCTCCTTTATAAACTTCAATGCGAGATGCTTATAACAGTTTCCACAATGAAACTTTGTCTCGAAACCTATCAGAAAGTCCAAAGAGATTCTGGCCATATGTGAAGTATGTTAGCGACAAGACACAATCGATGCCTTCTCTCCATGATAGCAATTGAGATACTATCGAAAACAGTGCTGCCAAAGTAAAGTTGCTAAACACAGCCTTCCGAAATGCCTTCACAAAAAGAAGACTTTAGTAAATATTCCAGAATTTGAATCCAGAACAGCTGCCGGCATGATTAACGTAGAAATAGATATCCTTGGAGTAGTGAAGCAACTTAAATCTCTTAAGAGGAGCAAGTCTTCTGGTCCAGACTGTATACCATTTAGGTTCCTTTGAGAATATGCTGATGCAATAGCTCCATACTTAACAATCATATATAATATACAACCATTTGCTCTATGAAAGATCCATACCCAAAGACTGGAAAGTTGCACGAGTCACACCAATATTAAAGAAAGGTAGTAGGAGTAATCCACTAAATTACAGGCCCATCTCATTGACGTTGATATGCAGCAGGATTTTGCAGCATACATTGTGTTCGAAAATTATGAATTACCTCGAAGAAAACAGTGTATTGACACAGCGTCAACACGGATTTAGAAAACATCGTTCTTGCTCTTTACTCGCATGAAGTGTTGAGTGCTATTCACAAGGGTTTTCAAACTGATTTCATATTTCTGGATTTGCGGAAGGCTTTTGACACTGTACCACACAAGCGGCTTGTAGTGAAATCGCATGCTTATGGAGTATCATCTCAGTTATGTGACTGAATTTGTGATTTCCTGTCAGAGAAGTCACAGTTCGTAGTAATTGACAGAAAGTCTTAAGAGTAAGACAGAAGTGATTTCTGGCGGTCATCAGAAGATCAAAACAAATTGCAAAATGATTTAGAAAAGATATCTGTATTGCATGAAAATTGGCAGTTGACCCTAAATAATGAAAAGTGTTAGGTCATCCTCATGAGTGCTAAAAGGAATCTGTTAAACTTCCGTTACATGATAAATCAGTCAAATCTAAAGGCCATAAATTCAACTAAATACCTAGGATTTACAGTTATGAACAACTTATGAAATACATAGAAAATGTTGTGGGGAAGGCTAACCAAAGACAGTATTTTATTGGCAGGACACTTAGGAAATGTAACGGATCTACAAAGGAGACTGCCTACACTATGCTTGTGCGTCCTCTTTTAGAATACTGCTGTGTGGTGTAGGATGCATACCAGATAGGACTGACAGAATACATCAAAAAAATTCAAAGGAGGACAGCACGTTTTGTATTATTGCGAAATAGGGGAGAGAGTGTCACTGGAATGATACAGGGTTTGAGGTGGACATCATTAAACAAAGGGGTTTTCCATTCCAGAGCAATCTTCTCACGAAATTCCAATCGCCAACTTTTTCCTCTGGATGTGAAAATATTTTATTGACACCAACCTACATAGGGAGAAACAATCACCATTATAAAATAAAGGATATCAGAGCTCATATGGAAAAGTATGGGTGTTCGTTCTTTCCATGTGCTATACGAGATTGGAATAACAGATAATTGTGAAGGTGGTTCGATGAACCCTCTGCCAGACACTTAAATGTGATTTGCAGTGTATCCCCGTGGACGTAGATGTAGACTGATAGTGTTTTCCCGAAGTTCTACCAGTGAACCGAAACCTACCACCTGCTTTACCCATGACAGTCTATGTGGTCATTCCATTTCATATCCCTACAAAGTGTTACATCCAGGTATTTTTATGAGTTGGCTGATTCCAACTGTGACTCATTGAGATTGAAGTCATAGGATACTAGGTTTTTGTCATTTTGTGAAGTGAAGTGCACAGTTTTACATTTCTGAACATTTAAAGGAGGTTACCAATCTTTGCATCACTTTGAAATCTTATCAAGATCTGACTGAATATTTCTGCAGCTTTTTTCAGACAGTACTTCATTATAGATAACTGCATCATCGTCTGTAAATAGTATGAGGGTAAAATTAATATTCTGTGCAATGTCATTAACATATAACATGAACAGCAAGGGTCCCAGCACACTTTCCTGGGGCACACATAAAATTACCTCATCTGACAATTACTCTCCATCCAAGTCTTCCCTAGCAAAAAATCCTCAGTCAAATGCTTTTTTGAAAATCAAGAAATACTGCAGCTACCTGACTACTTTAACTCAAAGCTTACGGTATGTTGTGTGAGAAAAGGATGAGAGAGGTTTCACACGATCGATCTTGTAGGTTTGAACGGACAGGGTCATTTTGTAAGAAATAGCTCATTATGTTTGAACTAAATTGATGATGTAAAATTAAGTTACAAATTGATGTCACGAATATTGGATTATAGTTTTGTGGATCGCTTATGCTACACTTCTTGTAAATGAATGTGACCTGTGTTTTCTTCCAACTAATGGGCACAATTTTTTTGGTGTGATATGGTGCCTGGCTACTGCAGGGCCCCAGCCTTTGCAGCACCTTTTCCCTTCCGTAATGCATGCCTGTCCTGCTATTCTTTTTCCCCTCCCATGGGGAACATATTTGGGTTATTTTTGGGGATGTGTTCTGAAGTTTTAGTAGCCTGATGTCAGAATAATCCCTCCTCTGTTTTCTTCACTCTACAACTCGTATCTTTTTCCCACTTTGGCATTTGAGGTTACTTCTGTGTCTTCTTCCTTTCTGTTTGCTCCTGAAGATCGGCCCGTGCATCTGACGCATAACAGATGACTGTGCAATGTGTAATTCCCAGGCCTGGGTTGACAGGTAGGCTCTGCACACCCCATGGTACAGGCCAGCCCCAGGGAGAGGTGACTGCTTAAGCTATTATCAAATTTCCAATTAGCCCTCTGTTTGAAGTGCGGGAGGTGTGACTTGAGGTGTGGACAGTCACACCGAAGGCAGGTGTGTCCCCACTGATGGGGATTGGGGGGAGGGGGGGGAGGAGAGAAGTAAGACATCAAAGCACAAAATCATTGTCTCTTCTCAGAAGTGATGTTCTCATTAATAGTGTCACTCTGCTAATTGCTTTTCATTTATCCACATAAGGAGCAGCCTTTCGACATTGTGCAGAATATGAAAACATTGTTTAGATAGTATTGTCACTCCCTTTGAAGCATCTGTCTCCTCAATATTGTCCTTGTCCATGAGAATAGCCCAAGTAGTTGATGTAGACCAATTGTGTGTGCATGCTAAATCAGCAATGCTCACACAGTGTTCGCATTTTTCAATGATTTTACGTTTTATTTCTAAGGTAATTTTCTTTGTCTTACGGTTGTCTTCTTGCGTCTTTATATTTGGGGACGTTTCTGTGAAGGTTGTTAAAATTTGCACACAAGAAGCACTGTGTGAACACAAGTTTAGAGAAAATGTGTGATGACAAGCTGCACTAATAGGGTAGCAGAAGTAGCAATAAACTCAGACCACAGTATTACTAAAGACATTGTTCACATGCCGCTGCCGACAATGAAAGGTGTTCGTACGGTTGAACATTTGCTCCATTGTGCGCAAACGGCTGGTAACATTACACTAAATCTTCGTCGCTCGTTATGTGAAACATCGCTTGTCAAACGAGTCAGATTTACAATTTGTTTTGCTCATTACGTGAATTGCGCATTATGGGAGGTGCTCATTAAGTGAGATTCTACGGTAGTTAGAAGAGGGGCTAGCTCAACTGTAAATTCAGTGTAGAACCTGATAGGGATTTGTCTGACACACTAGCACTACATATCACTGGAACACAGAAAGACATCCAAACACTACTATTAGCCATACATTTGTACAAGAGACCAGGAAAATCAAACTCTAATTTCCTGTTAATATCATGATTGTAAATAAAACACAAAAACTTTTAAAACAGTTGTGGACTTTTACAGGGGCCAAGTCGTAGTTCTAATTATGAAACTGCAACCTTGAAACCTGGGTAGGTATTAATCCTTCTCTTATGTATTTGTGCTTCAACACGACACATTTTTCCCAATGGTGAATGGCTCGATGGAGATCTGTTTTGTAGAAATAGACATTTTGTTGGTTCGGGAAAGGTTACTCTTCAAAAATCACCTTATTGTTGTTGTTCTATAAATGCCTGCCATGCAGCTGTTTCCCCTTCTGAGGAAAGAAGAAGTCACTAGATGCCATTTTGAGTTAACACAGTGGGAGAGGCATAATCCAAAGATGTGGCATGCGAGACTCTCCTGTGCAAAATGAGCTCGAGTGAGACTGTGGACTGTGGACTGTGGACACTCCTTTGGGCAGCTTCCTGGAACATTTTTATCTGACAGTCCTCCATAATCTTGCAGGTGATCTTGATAGTAAGTTCCTGTAACAGTTTGCCCCCTTACCAGCATCAGCTGCTAACATCACACCATAAAGTTCAAAAAATTATCGGCATCCCCTTGTCCTGTGATGACTGGGTGTCCTACGATGCCTGTCTCAGTGGTGAGTATTCCGTATTTCCATTGGGTGCTTTGTCCCTTTGACACTAGGCACTCATCTGTGGTGATGGGTGACAAAAGAAGTGGCGTGGGTTGGCCTGACATAGGTGAGACATACCCATGGCTTCGTCTGTTTAGTGGTCTTTCTGAATGGGTTTTGAGCAGTCGCAGCACATGGTGTGTGGTTTGCTAGTTCAATTTCATCAGCAACTCCATGACTCACTACCATGGGTCACACAAGCCTGTGACTATTCATGCTGTGCCCTTCTTTGTATACATTCAATTTCTGTTGTTAGTTGTAGTTAGTTTGGCCCCACACACTAGAGTAGTATTCTTGGATGGGTGCATGAGTTTTTTGAAAGCAGTCTGCTTTGTAAATTGATTGCATTTCCCTTGTATTCTACCAATGAACCCAAGTCTGCCACCTGCCTTACCCAGAAATGGGCCGATGTGATCATTCCATTTCATTTTTGCACAATTTATTGCACCCAGATATTTTTATAAGTTGACTGGCCATGTCTTTGACTCATTGTAGTCGTAGAACACCCGATTTTGTGCAAAATTTTACATTTCTGGACACTCATCATTCTGACATCACTGAGACAGTTATATTCCAATGCCCTCCAACATGAACAAGCTACGTGTTTGAGACCTTGTTTGCAGGGTTGTTTGTTTTGTGTGTGTGTGTGTGTGTGTGTGTGTGAGAGAGAGAGAGAGAGAGAGAGAGAGAGAGAGAGAGAGAGAGAGAGAGAGAGAGAACATTGTGAAAAAAATACTCACTAGAAATTACGTAATCAATTTTGTCTGAATTTTCGTAGCCAGACAAAGAGTGGAAAATAGAGAAATGAGGTAGAGGAATGATTAGCATGAGGTCTAGTTTTGTAAGGGGGGGGGGGGGGCAACCTTGCTCTGAATTAATCAGGTATTTATAAAAATTTAATTCGTGATTTGATGGGAAGATTTGTGGGAATTTTCATTGCCAAATGAATAATGGAAAATTTACAAAACGTGTATCAAATTGACCATTGTGAGATCTAGTTAAAAAAGAGAGAGAGAGAGAGAGAGAGAGATTTCATTGTTCAAAAGTAATCGGAATATTACATCCCATAGAGAGAATAATTGTTCTTAGACGATTTATAGGAATCAGCTAAAAATCCAGAGATAGTTCCTCAATGGCCATACCTACCATTTTGCTGGCAAACATTTCTATGGAATTTAAAATAATTGTAAGTTAGAATCAGTTCCAAACAATCCATGCATGTTTTAATCTCTCGGATTGACTTATCTTTTTCTACTTACCAAGTTATCAGTCACTGTGTGTAGAGTGAATTTCATTGGGTTGTTTGTATAGAGATTCACCATGTCTAAGGAGGCTAATTGGGATCCATCAGTCATGTTAGTGTATGAGGGTAGGTTGAAAAGTTCTCAGAACAGAATAGAAAAAAAGTACTTACATCACTGAAACTTCTTTTATTTTTCAATGTAGTCTCCTTGTAGATTAATGCACTTGGTCCAATGATGTTCCAGTGCCTTGATCCCATCTCAAAAATTAGTTTCCTCCAGGGCTGCAAAATAGTTGTGAACTCCAGCTATCAGTTCTTCATTTTAAGTGAATCCTCATCCACCGAGAAAAATTTTAAGTTTTGGGAAGAGATGGAAATGTGACGGAGCCATATCAGGTGAATAAGGCAGATGTGGCTACAATTCATACCTTAGTTCGTATAATTTTTCCATGGCAACAGCACCTGTGTGTGGGCGCACATTGCCTTGATGGAAGATGACTCCTCAATTTTTATGTATGTTGCAATTGGTCCAGGAGCTTAGCATAGTATTCTCCAGTAATTGTTTGCCCAGTGGGGAGATCATCTACAAACAGAATCCGTTTCGCATCCCTGAACACTGATACCATGACCTTTCCCACCAAAGGAATTGTCTTTGCTTTCTTTGATGGAGAAGAATCAGCATGTTTCCACTGCTTTGACTGTTTTGACCCCCTGCGGGTTCGGGGGTAAGAATAGGCCCGCGGTATTCCTGCCTGTCGTAAGAGGCAACTAAAAGGAGTCTCAAACGTTTCGGCCTTATGTGATGGTCCCCTATCGGGTTTGACCTCCATATCTCAAAATTTTTCCGAAGAGCGAGCCGATTGGGGAAGGGCGCCTTACTTGGTGCATTGTGTCCATCTTGCGTTGACAACCTTCTCCATCTTATTCGTTGTTGCATTGCAGTCCTGCCCGCTCTCCATCTCTTGGGCATGGACACACTCCTGCGTGCACTTTCTGCCAAGCAATGTGCAGGGCCATTTTCTGCACTGACGGCAACCATGGACCACATGGTCACCTAAAATCCAGCACGGTACCCAGTCCGTTGTGGTGGGGCTGCCATGTACCCTGTTGGCTGTAGCCCCCTGACAACACAGGGGTCACTCTACTGATGCCTGCGCCGTTTACTCCCCATGTATGCCAAGGAGTAGATGCCCGTCTCCCTGGGGCATCAGGACTCCCGGCAATGGCCATCCTGCCAGGTGGCTATTGCTGAGGCTGGGTGGCGCCCGTGGGGAGGGCCCTTGGTCGGAGTAGGTGGCATCAGGGTGGATGACACGCAATGAAGCGTGGCACATCTTCTCTTGCTGGTGGCCAGCCACCAGCAGTCTCTAAGCGTTCGAGGGCTCATTTTAGAGCTATGACCCCAAATCGTTCCCCTCCGTGGCCATACCGTGGGAGGAACGAAAGGCAATGAATGAGAGAGACACATTCGCCCAGGTATCTCGTCTGTACCAGAGCTGATGGGGAATCTTTTATATCCGTGAAGCCTCAGTTCTTTGTAGAGCATTTAGAGGACAAGTTTGGGGAGGTGGAGGGCTTGTCCAAAATGCGGTCCAGTTCGGTATTGATAAAAACAGCATCCTCTGCCCAGTCGCGGGCCTTGCTCACTTGTAATAAGCTGGTGGATGTTTCAGTTAATATCACGCCCCATAAAAGCTTAAATATGGTCCAGGGCATTATTTTCCACAGAGATCTCCTTTTACAGTCCAATGATGAGCTGCGCGCCAACTTAGAGCGGCGAGGTGTCCATTTCGTTCGGCGCGTCCACCGGGGTCAGAGGGATCATCAAGTTGCCACCGGTGCCTTCATCTTGGCATTCAAGGGTGACACATTACTTGAGAAGGTCAATGTGATGGTCTACCGGTGTGATGTAAAGCCATATATCCCTCCCCCAATGCGGTGCCTCAAGTGTTGGAAGTTCGGCCATATGTCTTCCCGCTGTGCTTCCAGCCTCATGTGTCGTGATTGTGGTCGTCCATCCCATCCTGATACTCCATGTGCCCCGCCTCCCATCTGCGCCAACTGCGGAGGGCACCATCCCCCTTGCTCGCTGGACTGTCAGATTCTGCAGCAGGAAAGGAAAATAATGGAAATCAAGACCCTGGATAGGCTGACGTACACTGAGGCTAAGCGGAAATATAATCGGCTTCAACCAGTGCGCATGTCGTCTTCTTATGCCGCCACAGTTACTCCTGTTACAGTTCCCTCAGCTTCACCACTTCCAGTTAGCTCTGAAAGTTGAAGGACCACACCTGCCCCCTTGATGGTGGGGGGCACTTCACTCCCTGTTGCTCCTGCTCCATCTACTTCGGGAGCAACACCCCCCCACCCATCTGGGACATCAGTTCCCCCTACCCAGCTGGACAAGCATAAGACTTCTTCGGCTCCTCTCGCCAGGAAGGGGTCCCTGGGGACTTCCCTTCGCAAGTTCCGACCGGTTTAAAAGCGGACATCCGCAAGTGGCTCAAACAACCACCGGTCCCTGGTCGTAGGGCCTCACGGTCGTCGTCCGTCCCTGAGACTGAACCAGGGAAGCCCTCCCAGCCTACACCACCGAAGACACAGAGAGAGACACAGAAAAAGAAAAAGGTTCGTAAAAATCAAGACAGTGCGGTGGAACCTGTCCCACCGCTTCCTATAAGCTACGCGTCTGAGGATGAGGTAGAGATTCAAGCATCTGCTGAAAACCTCGATCTTCCCGGTCCCTCCGACACCATGGATAGTACTAGCACAGGTGCTCAATTGGAGGCAGCAGATGACCCAGCGGCGTAATATGCCTTCCCAGTCCCTTCATGCCTTTCTCAGCCATGGACAATATCATCCTCCAGTGGAACTGCGGCGGTTTCTTCCACCATCTAGCTGAGCTCCAACAACTTATCAGCCTTCACCCTTTCTTCTGTATTGCTCTTCAGGAAACTTGGTTTCCAGCAATGCGAACCCCACCCCTCCGTGGCTATCGGGGTTATTATAAGAACCGAGCAGCTTATGAAAGGGCGTCTGGTGTCATCTGCACCTGTGTCCTTCACTCTCTTCACAGCGAGTCTGTCCCTCTACAAACACCTTTAGAGGCTGTCGCTGTTCGGGTGTGGACGCCACAGGCTGTTACCGTCTGCAGTCTTTACCTTCCACCGGATGGTGCTGTCGCGCAGCATGTCCTGGCTGCTCTGATAGCCCAATTGCCGCCACCTTTCTTGCTATTGGGCGACTTCAACGCCCATAACCCTCTGTGGGGTGGTTCAGTGGCAACAGGTCGAGGTGCCACCATTGAGCATTTATTAGCACAGCTTGATCTTTCGCTTTTAAATGATGGTTCCTCCACACACTTTAGCGTGGCGCATGGCACGTACTCCGCCATTGACCTTTCCATCTGCAGCCCTGGCCTCTTACCGTCTGTACAATGGCGAGTGCATGACGACCTGTGTGGTAGTGACCACTTTCCGATCTTTCTGTCACTGCCACCATGTCACTCTTCTGGGCGCCCAAGCAGATGGGCTATGAATAAGGCTGACTGGGACTTGTTCTCCTCCACTGCCGCTATTGAGCCTCTCTCTACTGATGACATTGATGCGGTGGTTCAATCGGTCAACACCGGCATCGTTACTGCCGCCGAATCTGCCATTCCCCGTTCTTCTGGGTCCCCTCGGCGGCGTACTGTGCCTTGGTGGTCGCCTGAGATCGTTGAGGCGATTAAAGATCGCCGTCGGGCGCTCCAGCGTCACAAGCGACATCCCTCCATAGAACACCTCATTGCCTTCAAACGGCTGCATGCGCGGGCCCGCCGCCTTATCCGCCAATGCAAGCAGGAGTGCTGGGAGCGGTATGTTTCCTCCATTGGCCTCCATGTCTCTCCATCGCAGGTCTGGGCCAAGATTCGATGCCTCTATGGCTATCGAACCCCTGTCAGCGTCCCAGCGCTCTCACTGAATGGAGCAGTTTGTACTGAATCCGACGTCATTGCAAACCACTTGGCAGAGCATTTTGCTCTGAGTTCCGCTTCTGCGAATTACCCCCTGGCCTTCCGCTCCATAAAAGAGCGGATGGAATGTCGGAGCCTTTCGTTTCGCACGCACCATCCAGAATCGTATAATGTTCCATTCAGTGAATGGGAATTTCGCAGTACCCTAGCCACTTGCCCTGATACCGCTCCTGGGCCAGATCGCATCCACTGTCGGATGCTGAAACGCCTTTCAGTGGACTGCCAGCGACGGCTCCTCGATCTTTACAACCGTCTTTGGGTCGAGGGTGAGTTTCCGTCGCAATGGCGGGAAAGTATTGTTATCCCCATTATGAAACCTGGCAAGAACCTTTTGGAGGTGGACAGCTACCGTCCCATTAGCCTCACCAACATTCTTTGCAAGTTGCTTGAACGGATGGTGAGCCGGCACTTGAATTGGTTACTGGAGTCTCGGGGCTTTCTGGCTCCTTCTCAGGGTGGGTTCCGTAAAGGCAGCTCTGCCGCCGACAATCTGGTGAGCCTGGAGTCAACCATCCGTACTGCCTTTGCCCGCCGTCAGCACCTGGTCGCTGTCTTTTTTGTCATGCGGAAGGCGTACAACACGACATGGTGTCATCACATCCTTTCTACACTTCATGGATGGGGTCTTCGGGGCCCTCTGCCGATCTTTATCCAAAATTTTCTGTCATATCGTACCTTCCGCGTGCACGTCACGGCCTCCCATAGTTTCTCCCGAGTCCAGGAGAACGGGGTACCACAGGGATCTGTCCTCAGTGTCTGCCTGTTTTTAATTGCAATAAACGGGCTCGCTGCAGTGGTGGGAAATTCTGTCTCCGCTTCCCTGTATGCTGACGACTTCTGCCTCTACTATAGCTCCATTGGCATTGCAGCTGCTTAACGTCAGCTGCAGGGCGCTATCCGGATTTCTGCTGACGCCGAACAGTCCACCCTGAGGCGCGGCTTTATCTTGTCGGCGAACATCTTGCTGTGGTGGAGACACATAGGTTTTTGGGAGTTGTTTTTGATGCCCGGTTGACTTGGCTGCCTCATATTCGGCAGCTTAAACAGACGTGTTGGCGGCATCTAAATGCTATGCGATGCTTGAGCCACACCAGCTGGGGCGCTGACCGATCCACCCTATTACGGCTCTACCGGGAGTTAATCCAGTCCCGTCTGGATTATGGGAATCTGGCTTATGGCTCAGCATCCCTATTTGCGTTGCGGGTGCTGGACCAAATACTACACAGGGGGATACGACTTGCCACTGGTGGCTTCCGGACCAGCCCTGTGGACAGCATCCTTGTGGAGGCAGGTGTCCCTCCACTGCGGTTACGGCACCAACATTTACTGGCTGCTTATGCTGCCCATGTTTTTAGCTTGCCCGGGCATCCCAATTATCGTTTTCCGTTCCCACAATCGGTCGTTCATCTGCCAGAACGTCGGCCCGTTCAGGTTGTACGATTGCGGTCCGCGTCAAAGAGCTTCTCTCCATGCTTGGGGTTTTCCCTGTTCCACCTCCTTTCCGGGCCCCTCTGCGTACACCCCCGTGGTGTGTGCCCCGCCCTTGCCTTCGGCTCGAATTGGCACAGGGCCTGAAGGACTCAGTCCCTCCGGAGGCCTTCCGCCGCCGCTTTCTTTCCCTCCTCACAACGTATCGGGGCTCTGGCGTTGTTTACACTGACGGCTCGTTGGTTGCTGGTCGGGTCGGTTATGCTCTAACTCTAGGTGACCACTACGAACAATGATCCTTGCCGGCTGGCTGCAGCGTTTTTACTGCTGAGCTGGTCACCATCTTTCGTGCCCTAGAGTATACCCGATCCTGCTCAGGTGAGTCCTTTGTTATCTGTAGCGATTCCCTGACGGGTTTATGAGCTATCGACCAGTGTTTCACTCGTTCTCGTCTGGTGATGGCTATCCAGGAGTCCCTGCATACTCTTGCCCGTTGCGGCCGCTCTGTGATCATTGTGTGGACCCCCGGTCATGTCGGTATCCCGGGCAATGAACGTGTTGACTGCCTGGCCAAACAGGCCACCAGTGAACCAAACCTGGACATCGGCCTCCCGGAGACTGATTTACGAGGAGTCTTACGCGGGAAAGTTTTCGCGCTATGGGGTGCTGAATGGCGCTGTCTGCCCACTCCTAACAAACTCCGTGCAATCAAGGAGACGATGACTGTGTGGCGGTCATCCATGCGAGCCAATCGCAGAGACTCAGTTGTCCTTTGTCGGCTCGGCATTGGCCACTCCTGGCTGCCGCACAGTTACTTACTGCGCCGGGAGGACCCTCCTCTCTGTCGGCTTTGACAGTGGCCCACATTTTGTTGGACTGTCCACTTTTAGCTCTGCTCAGGCAGACATTTGCGCTGCCTGACACGCTCCCTGCGCTTTTAATAGATGACACTGCCATGGTGGACTTAGTTTTGCGTTTTATTCGGGCAGGGGTTTTTATCATTTAATCTGAGTGTTTGTTTTTAGTGCTGATTCTGGCATTTGGCCTCTGATTTTAAACTGAGTTTGTAATGTGTTCTCGGTGGTTGGCTTTTCCTTTTTTTCTCTCTATGGTCGGCCAACCACCGTTACACTCTGTGTGATTTTAATTTGTTTTGTCTCATCTCTGTCGGAGTATTTCTTGTCCTGTGTCGTCTGCCGTCTTTCCTGTTGTTCGTTTTTTATTCTCTGTGGGTGGTTTTAGTTTTTTTGGAAAGAGGGACCGATGACCGTAGCAGTCTGGTCCCTTTAATCCCACAAACCAACCAAGCAACTGTTGTTTTGTCTCTGTGCACCCCAAGTTTCATCTGTGGTCACAAACCAATGTAAGAAATCTTTTTCGTTTCTCCTAAAACGGGCCAGACATTGTTCCGGTATGTTCATTCTCATGCGTTTTTGGTCAAGAGTCATGGCACCCATCTTGCAGATAATTTTTTTCATTTCTAATTCTTCAGTTAAAATGTGATATACTCTTTCAGGTGACATCTGGCAAGCATGAGCAATTTCAAGCACTTTCAATCAGCGATCCTCCATGACCATTGTGCACTTTTGCAATGATTTTGGGAGTAGTGACACATCTTGGCTGACCACTGCGCGGATCAGCATCTAAACTCTCCCGACCAAATTTAAATTCATTTGTCCATGTGGCAACAGTTCAGTATGAAGGAGCAGAGTCCCCCACTGTATTCTGGAAATCGGCATGAATGTCCTTTGCTTTCATACCTTTCTTTACGTAGTACTTTATCACTGCTCAAATCTCGATCCCCCACCCCATCTTCGCAAATCACTATGTGGGAACAACAACAGAGCCACGCCACTGCCACAGTTCTCTTCCAAGTGCACTGATGTGGCACGTGTTTACAGGCAACAGTCCAATGAATATCATGTGACCAACTCATTGCACTCACCTCTTGTGGTGATTCTGAGAACTTTTCAAATCACTCTCGTATAATACTGCCTTTTTGAATGCAGCTCTGTGTTCATGATTCTGTCATTTCTTATTTTATAAGCTCCTTTCAGTAGATTCAATAATTTGTTGTTGAGTTTTTATGGTGGTCTCTTTCAGGATTTTACAGTTGGCCTAATGGGTGTGTGTATCTTGTGAATTTTGGGTGCTTTGTGTTTCTTGTTAAATATCTCTTGTGTCTTGTATGATTTGGGCATAGGTGACTTTACTCATTCTTTCTTTAATTTTTGTCTTTGGAAAATTTAAGAGGGGTCTTTCTGAATAATGTTGTTCTGTAGAATAATTTGTGTGGTTCCCCCCCCCCCCCCACCCCCCCCCATTATGACTGCATTCCCTTTGTGAACCTTTACTACAAGTGAGTTGTGTTCTTTCAGTTTCTTCCTAATACTAGTAACTGTTACTTTGCCTTTGTTAGTGATACGTTATTTTCTGTGTGCACTGATATCTTTACTGAGACGGGAACTAATTTTGTGAGTGAGTGATCTCTGTCTGTTTTGTCTGGGCCATAATTTCTACTGCAATTGACTTTATAGTATCAGCCAATGTATGGAATGTAGATGCTATATTATATTTAAAGTCTATATTAAGAATCAGTGTTTCTTCTTTCCTAAAACTTAAATCTGTCACATTAAGTAGCAGACACTTCATATTATTTTTTTTTCCTGAGTGGACTGGTGGGCATGAATTTAACGGTATCTTCACAAGTTCAGTGATTTTTCTTAGCTGCACAGTTTGTTTGTTTATTTGATCTTCAATAATTTGGATGCTACTGATGTTAATAGTTTGTGCAAATTGAATAACACATAATGGTACATATAATAATAAAAGAAATAGTTAAATCATGTAGATTTGCATAAATACATGCAGTGAGTATAAGTTAAAATTTCAGATATTCTTTTGCTCAATCAAACCTCTACGGTGTAGAAAGACTTCTTTTTAAGCCAGTTTTGTAGAGCATTTCTGAAGATTTTTAAGAGTTAGTATGTGCTTATGTGGACAGTGCATTAAACAGTTTTAATCCGATGTAGGTACAACTATTCTGAGTCTCGCTTAGTCATGTGAAGGTCAATCTTCTCTTTGTGGTGTATATTGTGACAATGGAGTGTTTGCCTTAATCTGTAGATCTCGTGGTTTTCTTTTGTGTAGACTAGTCAACTAAGTGTAAATAATGATACAGCAGTGACAACTAATTTCTTGGAAAGTGGCCTAAAGGATGTATTGCTTTTGAAAATACCTGCTACGCATGTGACGGACTTTTTCTGTGATATGAAAACATTTTTTGCTCCAGTGGAGCAGCCCCAAAACAGAGTGCAGTATGTTATGTGGCTATGAAAAATGCATAATAGGAGCTCAGCATCATATTTTTGCTTGCACATGCTCTTAAGTTTATGTAACATGTATGTGACTCTTGATAATTTAGTGCATATAGAATCTTATGTGGAGATTCCAAGTCAGTTTTGGAATCCAAGGGTACACCAAGAAGTTTAACCGACATACGATCGTTGTTGGTATTGCATAAATTAAAAATTACAATTTCAGTTTTTTTCTCTTTTTCAGTTAGTTCATATTGGACATTCTTTTGGCTTTTCTTTGTTCCTGTAGGTCCTGTCATTTCCAGTTGCAATGAAAGTGGTGTCATCAGCATACAGAACAGATTTACGTAGCATTATACTAAGTAGGTGATTAATATAGATTATAAATAATACAGGTCCCAGTACGGAAATTTTAGGTGCACATCTTGAAACATCCCAGAATCCAGAGCTCATACCATTAAAATGTATCATCTGCTTCCTGTTGTCAAGATAAGATTCTGTACAGATGAGTTCTGTATCTTGAATGCCGTGGCACCTCAGATTACGTATTAGAATGCGATGACTCACAGAATCAAATGTCTTGTGTAGGTCAATCAGAGCACCTTGCAGACAAAAGCTTTAGATGTAGTGACTGATCATCCTTGTTTTTATTTTTAATACCTAATATGTGTGTGTGCTAAGTGTGTAAGTCGATTTTATTCCATAAAATACGTGTATCTGAGATCAGAAGTAGTCAATCCGTAGACATTTTTGCTTGATAGTTTCATCTATACCCTTTAAACACTGAAAACTCTTACCAAGAGTGTCACAGTGATCCTGGACTCATTGAATTGGGAAATCTTAATTTGTACAGAATTGACCCATACTTGCAGTTTACTCAAACATGACAAGTTTGTTGTAATGTACTTAAAATTATTCAAGAGCGAGGAGTGAAAAATTGATGGTAATTGTCTTTACGGATTGATGCTGTTAAAGGTTGTCGAGCATATCATTCCATTATTTAAAGGAAGTCCTGAATGTTAGTGTTTTGCACATGTGTGGAACTGTTGATTTTTTAACTAAATCTAGCATTCAGTTTTAGTATTTCTTCATTTATTCACATTTCTTAACACAGAGCATTTAAAGTAAGTGTTCCTTCTCTGTTTGCTCAGTCATCATTTTACACACTACTACTGTCCACTATGCTAGCCAAGGAACAAGTATTGTATCACCTCCCACCAAAGCTCCCAACACAAAGTGAAAACAGACATACATTTTACCCATAAAGAAAATATAATACAAAGATTTAGGCAAGTAAACAAACAGTAATCATTCTTGACTTCAATTTATTTTATATAATCTTTACAATAATTTGAGATTATGAAAATTGATTTTGTAAATTGGAATTATTATCCTGAAATATTGTTTTCATTCTATACTGTAATCAGAAAAGGTGAATTTAAAAAAAAATTAATACTACAGGACCAAATGCATAATTCTTATTTATGTAACCCCTGTTCCAAAAATAAATCTACAATTTTTTTCTGAATTTTCATATTAAAATAGTAAATGTAACTTAAACAATGGAAAATCCAGGCTGGAATGTAACAATACTATGAAGAGGATAGTTGCTATTCACAATATAGCGGAGATGCTGAGTCGCGGATAGGCACAATAGAAAGATGTCACACAATAAGCTTTCGGCCAACAAGGCCTTTGTCACACACACACACACACACACACACACACACACACACGTCCTCAGTCTCTGTAAGCTGAAGCTAGACTACAAACAGCAGTGGCTGCTATTCGTAGTCTGACTACAGCTGTCAGTAGAGACTGTGTGTGTGTGTGTGTGTGTGTGTGTGTGTGTGTGTGTGTGTGTGTTTTTGACAAAGGCCAAAGGCCATGTTGGCTGAAAGCTTATTGTGTGAGTCAAGTAGCTTGAGGCAGTTGCCATTGAGCATCATTGCGTCATTCGAAGGGGGGTGGGGGGTTAAATGCCTGCAGCACATCTCTTAATGTGTTAATGTGGCATGCCACGTATCAATTAACCACCAAGGAAGTTAGTTTTTGTTTTATTTTCTTTGTTTTGTTTTGGTGAGTACACTTTAAATGTGGCTTAACTCAGAAACATCAAATTGCTACATACATGGGATTGAAAACTACCTGCACATCATCAGTCGGTATTCAGTAATGAAGTGGAGTATATTGTTGACAATTTCTCCAATATTTGTGTCCATTTTATTCAATAACCTTACCGTAAACACCATTGATATGCTCTACACTAACACCACTAGCGTCTCATCATAATACCGTACAGTGAATGACTGTCTTAATTAAATGTGAAGTCTTTTGTTATCCTCAAGAAGCTTTATCAGACTAAAACGTAAATACAACAGTGTGGCTGTTAAGTAGTTGCTGAAAGAAACACAGTTAAGAGTACTCAGTGATATGATTTCATTAACAGATTTGTGTATTTTCAGTAGCAGTTCCGCAGTATTTTATGTTTCTTACCTCTAGATCAGCTGGTTACTGAATGTAGTGAGATGTCTTATAATGACAAAATTTCTAAAGATGTCTTTCTGAGTTTGATATAGCTGTTTGTAGCTCTTTCGCAGAGGAGGTAAAATGTTACTCTTGTGCCATTTTGGAACTGAGAGCTACTGCCTATTACTCTGTACAGTGTGTCAACATTTTCATGTAACAAGTGAAAAACTGCAGCGTTTGTCACCTCTTCATTGCCTTTGTGATGGCTGATACGGATAACTTGGAATGTAGACAAGGAGATTAGTTGTAGCTGCTGCTTGAAAGTAATCTCCTCTGTCTGTAATATATATTTGATAAGTCAGTGACACACCGAAGTGGAGTGCATTCAGAATCTTTGGTTGGTATACCATGAATATATCAACGTAATCTTGCAAGATAATTCTGTCATTCCAGGAAGTAACAAAACTGCCACAGGGTCACCAGACATGATCCATTATGTTGTCACGAGTGTATCATAGTTTTAGCAGCGTGATGATGTTTCTGCAGGCAATGTTTTTCTTGCGTGGCTAACAATTTAGGAGTGTATCTTGTGCATCAATGATGCAGTGGCGTATTTACTTTTCCAACGACCTCATTAGAAATATTCTAGTACTTATGGTGAGGGAGAAGAATGGAAAGTTATAAATATGCCCATAATACATATGAAACAAAATAAATGTGATCCACTGAGTTGTAGATCCATGTAATTGACATTGACCAGTAGCAGGATATGTGAACAAATGTTTTGTTCCAACGTTAATGAAATACCCCAAAAATGTATTACCTATTGACATTAAAACAGCATGGATTTGGAGACACAGCTGGCACTTTAATCGCATGACGTACTGCCTACAGGGGCTCTCAAATTGGATTTGTACTTATATAGATCCATATTTGTACAGTTCCAAAAAGGGTTTTGGTATCATTCCTCAGAAGTGGCTTCCAGCAATATTCCTTTCCTATGGACTATTGATTCCAAAAGTAAAGTGATGTAGACATTCTGCTATTTCTAATATATATGAAAGCAATTTAGCAGACAATCGGAATGTTTCTCTTAGATTTTTGGGAAGTGATTCTGCTGTCTAGTAAACTACTCAGAAGAGCAAAGTGAATTGCAAAATGATGATGAAAATTATCTTCAAGCTGCAGAAACAATAAAATGTGTGAGGTTCTCTGCATGAATACCAAAACAATTCCATTTAAGTTTGCTTACAGAATAAATCAGTCACATGTAAAGGTTGTTGATTCAACAAAATATCTAAGACCTACGATCATGAACGACTTACATGGGAACCATCATATGAAAAATATCGTGGGGAAGGAAACCCAACCCCCCTGCGGGTTCGGGGGTAAGAATAGGCCCGCGGTATTCCTGCCTGTCGTAAGAGGCGACTAAAAGGAGTCTCAAACGTTTCGGCCTTATGTGATGGTCCCCTCTCGGGTTTGACCTCCATCTTTCTAAATTCTTCCGAAGAGCGAGCCAATTGGGGAAGGGCGCCTTACATGGTGCACTGTATCCGTCGTGCGTTGAGACCTTTAGCCGGCTTTTTCGTCGTTGCACTGGTGTCCCGCTCGTTTTCCGTCTCTTGGGCGAGGATACGTCCCTGGGTGCGATTCCCACGCTGCACTCTGCAGTGTTTCTTTTAACTGCGACGACGACCTTGGACAGTTTTGCACCTAAGATCCAGCACGGTAGCCAGCCCGTTGTGGTGGGGCCGCCATGTACCCTCTTGGTTGTAGCCTCCTGACAACACAGGGATCGCTCTACTGATGCCTGCGCCGTTAACTCCCCACGTATGCCAAGGAGTAGATGCCCATCTCCTTGGGGCATCAGGACTCCCGGCAATGGCCGTCCTGCCAGGTGGCTATTGCTGCGGCTGGGTGGCGCCCGTGGGGAGGGCCGTTGGTCGGAGTAGGTGGCATCAGGGCGGATGACCCGCAATGAAGCGTGGTACATCATCTCTCGCTGGTGGGCCTCCACCAGCAGTCTCTAAGCGATCGAGGTCTAACCTCAACGGCAGGAAATACGAACCACGATCATTTCCCTCCCTGGCCACTCCATGGGAGGAACGTATGGCAAAAGAAGGCAGTGGAGAATATTCACCCCGGTTCCTTGTGTGTACGCGAGTTGATGGGGAATCATTTATGTCAACCAAGCCCCAGTTTTTTGTGGAGCATTTAGAGGACAAGTTCGGGGAGGTGGAGGGCTTGTCCAAGATGCGCTCTGGTTCTGTGCTCATCCAAACGGCATCCTCTGCCCAGTCACGGAGATTGCTCAATTGTGACAAGTTGGGGGATGTTTCAGTTAGCATCACGCCGCATAAGAGTCTCAACATGGTCCAGGGTATTATATTCCACAGGGATCTTCTTCTGCAGTCCGACGATGAACTACGCGCCAACCTAGAACGACGAGGTGTTCACTTCGTCCGGCGCGTCCATCGGGGTCCGAGGGATAATCAGGTAGCCACCGGTGCCTTCATCTTGGCCTTTGAGGGTGATGTCTTACCCGAAAAGATTAAGGTGATGGTTTACCGTTGTGATGTGAAGCCTTATATCCCTCCTCCGATGCGGTGTTTTAAATGCTGGAAGTTCGGGCACATGTCATCTCGGTGTACTTCCAGCATCACGTGTCGGGATTGTGGACGTCCTTCGCATCCTGATACTCCATGTGCCCCGCCTCTATCTGTGTTAACTGCGGAGAACACCATTCCCCTGCTCGCCGGACTTTAGGATCTTCCAGAAAGAACGGAAGATAATGGAATATAAAACCCTGGACCGCCTGACGTACTCTGAGGCTACGTGGAAATATGAGTGACTCCATCCTGTGCCAATGACGTCAACGTACGCCGCTGCTGCTACGACGGTTCTTCCATCTACTGTGTCGTCCCATACGGTTGGTTCTGTGATTGGTCAGCATCCAAAACCCCCCTTGCTTGTGGGGGGCACTTCACACCCTGTTGCTCCTGCTCCATCTTCTCCAGGAGCAACACCCTCCCAACCATCGGGGACATCAGCTCCCCCTTCCCAGCCGGAGAAGCGTAAGACTTCTTCGGCTACTCTCGCCAGGAAGGGGTCCCTTGGGGACCTCCCTTCGCAAGTTCCGACCAGTGGAAAAGCGGACGCCCGCAAGTGGTTGAAACAACCGCCAGTCCCTGGTCGTCGGGCCTCGCGGTCGTCATCTGTCCATGAGACTGACCCAGTGAAGCCCATGAAGCCTGAACCACCGAAGGCACAGCGCGACAAGCAGAAAAAGAAGAAAGTCCCCAAGACCAACGATATTGCGGTGGCACCCATCCCACCGCTTCCTACACGCTCTGCCTCTGAGGACGAGGTGGAGATTCTGGCGTCCGCTGAGGACCTCGCTCTTGCCGGTCCCTCGGACGCAATGGATGGCATTTGCACGGGTGCTCCATCGGAGGCAGCAGGTGACCCAGCGGTGTAAACTGCCTTCCCAGTCCCGTCACGCCTTTCCCAGCCATGGACAACACCATCCTCCAGTGGAACTGCAGCGGTTTCTTCCACCATCTAGCTGAGCTCCGCCAACTTATCAGCTTTCACCCTTTCTTCTGCATTGCTCTTCAGGAAACTTGGTTTCCAGCAATGCGAACCCCACCCCTCCGTGGCTATCGGGGTTATTATAAGAACCGAGCAGCTTATGAAAGGGTGTCTGGTGGCGTCTGCATATATGTCCTTCACACTCTGCACAGCGAGTCTGTCCCTCTCCAAACACCTTTAGGGGCTGTCGCTGTTCGGGTGTGGACGCCACAGGCTGTTACCGTCTGCAGTCTTTACCTTCCACCGGATGGTGATGTCTCGCAGCATGTCCTGGCTGCACTGGTAGCCCAATTGCCGCCACCTTTCGTGCTATTGGGCGACTTCAGCGCCCATAACCCTCTGTGGGGTGGGTCAGTGGCGACAGGTCGAGGCGCCATCGTTGAGCATTTATTGTCGCAGCTCGATCTCTCGCTGTTAAATGATGGTGCCTTCACACACTTCAGTGTGGCGCATGGCACGTACTCCGCCATTGACCTTTCAATCTGTAGCCATAGCCTCTTACCGTCTGTCCAATGGAGTGTGCATGACGACCTGTGTGGTAGTGACCACTTTCCGATCTTTCTGTCACTACCACAGCGTCACTCTTCTATGCGCCCTAGCAGATGGGCTATGAATAAGGCTGACTGGGACTTGTTCTCCTCCACTGCCGCTATTGAGCCTCTCTCTACTGATGACATTGATGCGGTGGTTCAATCGGTCACCACCGGCATCGTTACTGCCGCCGAATCTGCCATTACCCGTTCTTCTGGGTCCCCTCGGCGGAAGGCTGTGCCTTGGTGGTCGCCTGAGATCGCTGAAGCGATTAAAGATCGCCGGCGGGCGCTCCAGCGTCACAAGCAACATCCCTGCATTGAACACCTTATCGCCTTCAAACGGCTGCGTGCGCGGGCCCGCCTCCTTATCCGCCAAGGCAAGAAGGAGTGCTGGGAGCGGTATGTGTCCACCATTGGCCTCCATGTCACTCCATCGCAGGTCTGGGCCAAGATTCGACGCGTCTACGGCTATCGGACCCCTGCCAGCGTCCCTTCGCTCTCACTGAATGGAGCAGTTTGTACTAACTCCGACATCATTGCAAATCGCTTAGCAGAGCATTTTGCTCTTAGTTCCGCTTCTTCCAATTACCCACTGGCCTTCTGCTCCATTAAAGAGCGGATGGAACGTCGGAGCCTTTCGTTTTGCACCCACCACCCAGAATCTTACAATGCTCCATTCAGTGAGTGGGAATTTCGCAGTGCCCTAGCCGCTTGCCCTGATACCGCTCCTGGGCCAGATGGCATCCACTGTCAGATGCTGAAACACCTTTCAGTGGACTGCCAGCGGCGCCTCCTCGATCTTTACAACCGTCTTTGGGTCGAGGGTGAGTTTCCGTCGCCATGGCGGGAAGGCATTGTCATCCCCATTTTGAAACCTGGAAAGAACCCTCAGGAGGTGGACAGCTACCGTCCCATTAGCCTCACCAACGTTCTTTGCAAGTTGCTTGAACGGATGGTGAGCCGGCGCTTGAATTGGGTACTGGAGTCTCGGGGCCTTCTGGCTCCGTCTCAGGGTGGGTTCCGTAAAGGCCGCTCTGCCACCGACAATCTGGTGAGCCTGGAGTCTGCCATCCGTACTGCCTTTGCCCGCCGTCAGCACCTGGTCGCTGTCTTTTTCGACATGCGGAAGGCGTACGATACGACATGGCGTCATCACATCCTTTCTACGCTTCATGGATGGGGTCTTCGGGGTCCTCTGCCGATTTTTATCCGCAATTTTCTGTTGTATCGTACCTTCCGCGTGCAAGTCACGGCCTCATATAGTTCCTCCCAGGTCCAGGAGAACGGTGTGCCACAGGGTTCTGTCTTAAGCGTCTGCCTGTTTTTAATAGCCATTAACGTGCTCGCTGCGGCCGTAGGAAATTCTGTCTCCGCTTCCCTGTATGCTGACGACTTTTGCCTTTACTACAGCTCTACTGGCATTGCAGCTGTTGAACGTCAGCTACAGGGCGCTATCCGCAAGGCGCAGTCTTGGGCTGTAGCTCATGGGTTCCAGTTTTCGGCAGCCAAGACCTGCGTTATGCATATCTGTCGGCGACGTACTGTCCACCCGGAGCCGCAGCTTTCTCTTAACGGCGAACGTCTTTCAGTGCTGGAATCACACAGGTTTGTGGGGGGTGGTTTTTGATGCCCGGTTGACTTGGCTGCCTCATATCCGGCAGCTCAAACAGGCATGTTGGCGGCATCTCAATGCTCTGCGATGTTTGAGCCACACCCGCTGGGACGCCGACCGATCTACCCTGTTCCGGCTCTACCAGGCGTTAATCCAGTCTCGTCTGGATTATGGGAGCCTGGGTTATGGCTCAGCTTCCCCATCTGCGTTGCGGGTGCTGGACCCAATCCTCCATAGCGGGATACGCCTTGCCACTGGTGCTTTCCGCACCAGCCCTGTTAACAGCATACTAGTGGAGGCAGGTGTCCCTCCACTGTGGATAAGACGCCAACAATTACTGGCTGCTTATGCGGCCCATGTTTTTAGCTTGCCCGGGCATCCAAATTACAGTGTCCTGTTCCCGCAGTCAGTCGTCCATCTGTCAGACCGTCGACCCCGATCGGGTTGTCCGATCGCCGTACGTGTCAAGGAGCTTCTCTCCGGGCTTGGGTTTTTCCCTGTTCCACCTCCTTTCCGGGCACCTCTGCGTACACCCCCATGGTGTGTTCCTCGCCCTCGCCTTCGGTTCGACTTGGCACAGGGCTCGAAGGACTCAGTCCCTCCAGAGGCCTTCCGCCGCCGCTTTTCTTCCATCCTGGCCACGTATCAGGGCTCTGGAATTGTTTACACCGACGGTTCGATGGTTGCTGGTCGTGTCGGGTATGCGCTAACTCTAGGGGACCATTCCGAACAACGTTCCTTGCCGGATGTCTGGAGCGTTTACACTGCTGAGCTGGTCGCCATCTTTCGTGCCCTAGAGTACATCCGCTCCTGCTCAGGTGAGTCCTTCGTTATCTGTAGCGATTCCCTGAGCGGTTTACGAGCTCTCGACCAGTGTTTTCCTCGTTCTCGTCTGGTGATGGCTATCCATGAGTCCCTGCATGCTCTTGCCCGTTGCGGCCGCTCTGTGGACTTTGTGTGGACCCCCGGTCATGTCGGTGTCCCGGGTAATGAACATGTTGACCGCCTGGCGAAAGAGGCCACCAGTAAGCCATCTCTGGACGTTGGCCTCCCAGAGACTGATTTGCGGGCAGTCTTCTGCCGCAAAATTTTGGCACTATGGGACGATGAATGGTGCGAACTGACAACGTGCAATAAACTCCATGCTGTCAAGGAGACGACGGCTGTGCGGCGGTCATCCCTGCGAGCCACTCGCAGGGACTCAGTAGTTCTTTGCCAGCTCCGCATTGGCCACTCCCGTCTGACACACAGTTATTTACTGCGCCGGGAGGACCCTCCTCTATGTCGCTGTGGGGCGGCTTTGACAGTGGCCCACATTTTGATGGCCTGCCCCCTTTTAGCTGTGGTCAGGCAGACATTTGCGCTGCCTGATACGCTCCCTGCCCTTTTAACAGACGACTCCGCTATGGCTGACTTAGTTTTACGTTTTATTCGGGCACGGGGATTTTATCATTTAATCTGAGTGTTTCTGTTTTATTTTATTGTTTTGTGTTGATTCTGGCCTTTGGCCTATGATTTTAAACTGATTTTTTTTAATGTGTTTCTAAGTGGTTGGCTTTTCATTTTTTATTTCTATGGTCGGCCAACCACTGTCACACTCTGTGTGGTTTTAGTTCGTTTTGTCTTGTCTTTGTCTCAGTTTCTCTTGTTCTGTATCGTCTGTGATCTATTCTGTTCCTCGTTTTTATTCTCTGTGGGTGTTCTTTGTATTTGGAAAAAGGGACCGATGACCGTAGCAGTCTGGTTCCTTTAATCCCCCAAACCAACAACAACAACAAGGAAACCCAAAGACCAAATTTTATTGATAGAATGTGTAGAAAATGCAACAAATCAGTTAAAGTGACTGCCTATGACACACTTGTCCGTCATCTTCGTGAGTATTCCTACGTGTTACGGGATCCCTACGAAGTAGGACTGAAGGAAGACATCAAAAAAGTTCAATGAAGGGCAGCTCTTTTTTTAATATCATGAAATAGGGAACATTGTCATGGATATGGTAAATGAGTGAGGATGGAAATTATTGAAACAAAGGCATTTTACATTATGGTGAGGTGTTTTCACTAAATTCCAATCGCCAGTGTGCTCCGCTGAATGCCACAATATTTTATTGGCCCCAAACATACGTAGGAGACATGGCCATTGCAATAAGAGACGTCAGTGCTTGCATGGTAAAGTTTAGTTGTTCATTATTTCCAAACTCTTTTTGAGAGTGACAAATAATGGTGACAGTGGTTCACAGAACCCTCTGCCAAGAACTTAATTGTTAATTGCAGAGTATTCATGTAGACGAATGTTTTCAGAGCAAAGAATGCATTGTAGGTTAGGGGATATAAAAGAATGCGGTTTCATAGGTTTTTAGAGGAATGATAGAGAACAGTAAAGAAAGCAGAAATTAAATGAGAATGCATAGTTTCAATGGAAACCGCTGAATTTGTTTATAACATTTTGGGAGAATGGATAATGTGTATGTGAGAGAGAGAGAGAGGGGGGGGGGGGGGAGAATGAAGGATAAATGAACAATAAATAATGATGAAATCTCTTCAGGCTTTCCCGGCAAGATCTTGACATGTGGAATAATCGGGCAGTAGACCCGATTATTCCACATGTTATGATGAAATCATGTGCATAATATGGATGGAGGAGAAGAGAGAGATGTATTTGAAATAACACAAAATATTTTTAAAGCGTACAGCTAAACTGATTACTTCGTTAAGTATCTAGACAGGGTACAATTGAAATAAAAATAGAATATTTAGCAGACTGTAAATTCAAAAGAAATTCACTTCAATTAAAAAAGCAACTCGAAGGAAAACAAATTCAAATTGTATTTTATCTGTTGCCAAGTGATCTTCCAGTGGCTCTCAATGTGGATAAATGAAGAAAAAGACCATATAACAAAACTTTGAAGGACTCTAATATTTTATCGAAAATCACACGTTATTTTGCATATAATCTATAAGCTGTTGGCTGTAGCAGCCTGAAGAAGCAACTTCCTTCCAGGCTTCAAGAATGCTGTCCCAAAGAGTGTCAGCTATAGTCTGTCGGTTTGTGGCCAGTTCTCTGTTAATATTCTAATGACCTCAGCCCATATGTTTTTTGTAGGGTTCATGTCAGCAGCCTGTGGTGACCATTCTGCCACATTGATACCAACCTTGGAGAACTACTGCTGAACAAATGCAGACTTGTGAATGGGAGAACAGTCCTCGCAATGCAAAGTCCTCTTCTCTGTACTGAATTCCCACTGACAGAAGCATTATGTTTGCCAACATGTGGGCACACTGCTGGCAGTTGATAGTTCACTCCATCCTGTGAAGAATTCCTGCTTCTCTCTCAGAAATCTATCCCTAGCAGGAAACAGATAGCCACCCATTTCTTCTTATCGCGGTTACATATTTGCGTCGACAGTTTGTCCCTTATGGCCTGTAAAAATCTTTGGACCACTGTTACTGGTGGAAAACACCTTGTCAGCAAAAATGTTGTTTTCCCGTGACGTACTCAGATGGAGCTCTGCAAATGCGAGCCAGTATAAAACACTCTCTCTGCTGAACTCTCGTTTCACACTGGATCATCATGCGTGCAGTTCAGGGCCCCTCATCCATCAGCGAATCGTGTCACTGGAGCTGGGGAAATTGGTCTCTCACCACTACTGCTTCACATTCAGAATGGGATTTTCTCTGCTCTGAGACACTAGCTTCCTGTCCTCGTGCTGTGAGCTCTCTCTCTTTTTGCCTGAGCCAGGAGCTCTGTTGGTAGTGCCTCTTTCAAGGCAGTTCCTTCACCATCTCATTGCAGTGGTATGTGACGTGCCATACCTCCTGCCATCTTCTCTGCTGTAACACTCACTATCTTCAGTAAGAGTGATGACATCTGTCCTCTCGGCGTCGGGCTGCAACTGGCCAGCCCGGCTGACCAGTAGCTCGCGAGCCGCGGACGGTACGAGCCCGGACCGCAAAGCTGCGCTCACTCCACGAAGGATCAAATGTTTCAGCCACCCTATCCAAATCTGTTATATAAGCTAGTGCAACTAGAGCTATTTTGCTCTGACATGAGCAGGCACGTCTGCTTTTGACATTTCATTCAAATCTTTAATGAAAAATAAGTTAAAAAATACACCAATGATAAATGTAGCTACCACAAAATATTCCATCTAGCTAGCAATCGCATGATGCAGGAAAGTATTCTTTCTTGTAAGTGCTCTGCATTAGACCTCGCCTTAAGAAAATATGTATTCTACCAATACAACTAAGTGGGTTGTAAAAGCAAACAATTTGGTGTCAGCTTTGCCAAATATTTGTGTGCACCTAGTACATCATTCACATTCTGAGAACTTATAAAGTGCACTCATTGTCTGTGAAACACTAATCGCTGCTTGATGGAAGTTACGTTCTGCTGAGGCACTTCATTTACTTTGCAAACAATACATGACTACTCTGTAATTCACTGTTAAGTGTTTCATGAAGGGTTCACAGAATTGCTTCATTCTCTTGACCATTCCACTCATGTACGAAGCTCGAGAATAGTAAACACCAAAACTTCTATTTTCTGATTTCTCCTATGGTATTACTGTTCTACCATTATCCTTTGCAAGGCAGTGGCAACAAAAATTATTTGCATTTGGAGAAGAGAGATGGTGATTAAATGTCATGGAAATAATGTGCTACAGTGAAGAAGTGTTTGTTTTAATACCGTGTCCCCAACTCGTCCCCCAGCCCCCTCCCCCTAAAATCTCAGGGGGGAAAAAAGAAAAACATCTGCGACTCTCTCTCCCCTAATTCACGATACTATAGAATTGTCTGCCTTCTTTCCATGTTTTCAATGTTCTCCATCAATCCCATCGGGTAATGGTTGCACAGTGCTCAGCAATATTCCAGAAGAGGTTGAATAACTCAAGTACTTGCAGATTCCTTAGTAGAATTCTCGGGTCTTCTAAGGGTTGTGGGAAAAACCCAACATTAGTTTCATCTTCACCTTAACGTGTGACGTTTTCCAGTTACTTTGTTTATATTTGTAACCCCTAGGACTTTAAATAGATATATAACACTCAAATTTGTTTTACTTATCGCTTTCTCAAAGCTTCATAGTAATAATGTGGGGAACCTCACACATTTTATTGTTTATCATCAGTTGTCATGTTCTGCACTGTATTTCCAACATCATTTTGCAATTAGCTTTGCTCTTCTCAGTAGTTTACTAGACAGCTGCAGTACCTGCCACAAATCTAAGAAAAATGTTTTGATTGTCTGCTAAATTGTTTATATATATTGTAAATAGCAGAAGGTCTACATCACTTTACATGTGAAATGACATTCATCACTTTCAATTTACATGTGAAATGACATTCATCACTTTCACTTCACATGTGAAATGACATTCATCACTTTCACTTCACTAGGTGATGTGCCATCAGCTACTTCGAATTGTGAGTTTTCAGACAGGAAATCACAAATCCAGTTGGATAACTGAGGTGTAGTCCATAGGAAAGCAGCGTGACTGGAAGCTGCCTCTGATGAATGATATCAAAAGCCTTTTTGGAACTATATAAATACTGAATCAATGTGAGAGCCCCTGTATGCAGTACGTCATGCAAATAGTGCCAGCTGTCTCTCACAAGAGTAACGCTTTCCAAAGCCGTGCTGTTTGATGTGAATAGGTAGTATATTCTGGGGTACTTCATTACTGTGTGTCATACAGCAACTACTCTCACAGCCACACTGTTGTTTTACATTTTAGTCTGGTACAAAAGACTTCACATTTAATTAAGATAATTCATTGTATGGCACACTAAAGCTCCAAAGAAACTGCATGCGTATTCAAATATGGAGGTATCTAAACAGGCAGAATACAGCATTGTGGTCAGCAACACCTACATAAGACAACGAGTGGCTGGGGCAGTTATTAGATCGATTACTGCTACTGTAATGGCAGGTTATCAAGATCTGAGTGAGTTTGGACACGGTGTTAGTCACCGCACGAGCAATGGGACACAGCATCTCCGAGGTAGCGATGAAGTGGGGATTTCCTGTACAACCGTTCCACGAGTGTACTGTGAATATCGGAATCTGATAAAACGTAATATCTCTGACATTGCCGGAGCTGGAAAAAGATTGTGTAAGAATGGGACCGACGACGACTAAAGAGAAACATTCAGCGTGATAGAAGTGCAATCGTTCCGCAAATTGCTGCAGATTTCAGTGCTGGGCCATCAATAAGTGTCACCGTGCAAACCATTCAATGAAACATCATCAGTATGCACTTTCAGAGCTGATGCCCCACTCGTGTACCCTCAGGGACTGCACGACACACCGAGCGAGGTGGCGCAGTTGCTAGCGCACTGGACTCGCATTCGGGTGGACGACGGTTCAATTCTGTATCCAGCCGTCCTTATTTAGATTTTTCACGATTTCCCTAAATCACTCCAGGCAAATGCCCAGACGGTTCCTTTGAAAGGGCACGGCCGACTTCCTTCCCCATCCTTCCCTAATCCGATGAGACCGATGACCTCGCTGTCCGGTCTCCTCCCACAAACAACCTGACCCGACTGCACGACACAGAGCTTTATGTCTCGCCTGGGCCCATCGACACTGACATCGGACTGTCAATTAGTGGAAACTTGTCGCCTCATTGGCTGTGTCTCGTTTCAAATTGTGTCGAGCCGACGGACGTGTACGCGTATGGAAACCACCTCGTCGATCCGTGGAAGCTGCGTGTCAGCAGGGGACTGTTCATGTTGGTGGAGGCTCTGTAATGGTGAGAGTCGTGTGCAGTTGGAGTGATACGGGACCCCTGATATGTCAAGGTATGATGTTGGTAGGTGACACAGGCAGAAGCATCCTGTCTGATCACCTACATCCATTCGTGTCCATGGTGCATTCCAGCAGGACAGTGTGACACCCTGCATGTCTAGCATTGCTACACAGTGGCTCCAGAGGCATGAACATCACGGGATGCCTTGCAGCGTGCTGTTCAGAAGAGATCTCCACCCCGTTGTACCCTTACAGATTTATTGATACCCCTGCAGGATTCACGGTGTCAATTCCCTCCGGCACTACTTCAGCCATTAGTCGAGTACATTCCACATCGTCTTGCGGCATTCTGCGTGTTCGCAGGGACCCTACACAATATTACACAGGTGTACTAGTTTCTTTGGCTCTTCGGTGTATTATGATGAGACATCACTTGTACTAGTGTAGTGCATATCAGTATTGTTTCCTCTTAGTTTATTGAACAAAATGGACACAAATATCAGATAAATTGTCAACAATATACTTCACTTTGTTATTGAAAACCTGCTGATGATGCATAGGTAGTTGTTCGATCCCATGCAAACAGCAAACTGCTGATTCTGAGTTAAGCCACATTTAAAGTGTAATTACCAAAACAAAACAAAGAAAAGAAAACAAAAACTGACTTCCTTGGTAGGTGTTTGATAAGGGGTGGGAAAGGTAAACACATGCGGGTGCCCGATTAGAAGACTTGCTGTAGGCCAATCGAGTTCCTCGGTGCTGACTTCCAGCTTGCATTTGTTTAGCTGCGACTGCAGGGCACTGTATTTTTTGGCAAAATGTAAACTGTGAAGGACACATGCCTGTGAAGCATTCGTGGCTTACTTACTACTTTCTTCTTCTTAAGTTAACATACGGTACTTCAGTTCGCCATCAGGCTGCACTGATTTAGGTTTTTGGTAACTCCTTAAATCTACTCGTATTATGTCAGATGTCAGGGCAATCCTTTGAAGGGGCACAGATAACTTCTTCTACATCTGCATCTCCATCTACATCTACATGGATACTCTGCAAATCACATTTAATGCCTGGCAGAGGGTTCATCGAACCACCTTCACAATTCTCTATTATTCCAATCTCGTATAGCAAACACCTGTATCTTTCTGTATGAGCTCTGGTTTCCCTTATTTTATCATGGTGATCATTTCCTCCTATGTAGGTCGGTGTCAACAAAATATTTTCACATTCAGTATTTAAGAGTTAATAATGTTCACTCAAGAATTTATTGCTGCTAATAACTGTTTGTTATAGGATTGATATACCTCATTATAAAGCCGTATTTTTCTTCTTTGTAAACACTTTCACATCTTCCTAAATTTTGTAGTTTAGTAAATTTTGTTATAAGAAACACAGGCTGTTCAAATCACAGAATTTAAACCTTTT
This sequence comes from Schistocerca nitens, assembly GCF_023898315.1. Classification (NCBI taxonomy): domain Eukaryota; kingdom Metazoa; phylum Arthropoda; class Insecta; order Orthoptera; family Acrididae; genus Schistocerca; species Schistocerca nitens. The sequence continues at coordinate 1,308,175,335 of NC_064614.1, read as the reverse complement.
GAAAATCTGGCATTCCAGTTTTGTATCTCTAACTTTTCTCTATACTATTACTCACCTATAATGCCCTGCTGCTCACAGTCTGGGTCCTGCTTCCAGAGACTGTGGTCATGTGTGTGAGTTGTGCTTGCGTGAGTGTGTGCATGTGTGTATGTTTGCCTACTTTCAGCAAAGGTCTGACAGTCTTTCTGTTGTGTCTTTCTGCAACTCACATTGAACACCTATGAAAAGGTATGAAAAAAAAATTTGAGTGTTAAAAATTCATCGTATATGTTTGTTATAAAATCATTGAAAACATTATCAGCGATCTTTAAAATTAAAATTTGAAGATTAAAAACTGTCTTCAAAGTATATGTTTATTAGTTTCAGAAATATAGACGTGCCAAATCTGATGATTCTTTTTGATACACCCTGCACTGTTACTGGAAAAACATGCTATTTATGTCTTCACTTATAGAGTAATCTTGGTGAGCTTTTTTAGAAAATGTGGGAGAAATAAATGCATTCAAATCCCTACTCATAAAATGAGAACCCATTTGAAGAATGTACTAATAAAATGGAATTAAAATAGCTCGACTGCCGAATATACATAACTATTGCTTGCAATTCCTGTCTGTTACATTATTATTTAAACTGCAAGTGGTCTGTACTTTAACAGTGTGTAAAAACTTCCCTACACAAGTTTTTAAACGGGCACTGTGTGTGTGTGTGTGTGTGTGTGTGTGTGTGTGTGTGTGTGTGTGTTAGTCATGCAAGGTCGCTATTACAGTCAGTCAGCATTGAGCCCCCAGCTTCTGTATCTGCACTCATTATATACTTTTGCTTTGGTGCTAAACCCTGGGATAGCCGGTTCAATTCCTGGAGATAGAAGACTTTTTGTCACTGGTACATGGCCATTAAAAGCAGGAGATATTACAGATCCTCAGACTTTGTGCAACCATCCTTCAAACCCTACCACACTCCTGTGAAGTGAAGGAATGTGACACTGTTAATCTTGCAAACTTTGCAGGTGGTCAGTACTATGTGAGATGAGTAGGCTACGTGCGAGAATTGGTTTCACCTTCTCCCTCCTTTCATCATAGGACTGTCAGGTCACCAGTACTCATGAATTATACTGAAAGACAGCTCACACAGTTTGGGAAGGAAAGGTGCCATTTTGTGCAGAGAAAGAAAAGCCTTTCCAATTAGAGTGAATGAACCTACCCGTCGTGGTGCCCCATCTGATCTTGCGGTACTGTTTTACTTTACTTATCATTAAGCTCCAGTCAGGTTCAGTTTTGTTCCATTACTTATGTGAGATAGAGTGAAGAAGTGTGAAAATAAATGTAAGTTTACTCCAATTTCAAATATATGTATATAAATTTAAATATTGGATGTATGTCATGTTTATTCAAAATTCTTCCAGCTAATTTTACTGTCAAATTAACACAAGAAACTTTATACAGCCCATAATGGCTGATAATTTGGTAGCTCCTAAAAAAGAAGTCTCTTAAAAGAGAATTTAATGACTGAACGAAAGAGATGGCTGTGATACAATTCTTGATATTTTTAAAGATTAAAGACATGTGTTTGTAAGGTAATGAGGACATTAACAAAGCTTTGTTGTAGCATAAAACAGGCAGACATTACAGGTGCTTACAAATAATTTCTTGAAGTAATGAAAAACTGTTTACCCTTTGTGGTTTGCTTTGATCAAATTTAATGTCAGTTTTTCTGCTCTTTTGCAGGTGATATCTCCACAAATTCGAGAGCCAGATAGAATAAGACGTGCCCTTTCATTTATGCCCTCGACTAAGGAAAGACCTACTCACATACAAGTTAGAGGGGCTAAGAGCTTCCGTTCTAAAGGCCAACAGAATGCAGAATCCTGACCAGGCTTGGATTGGCAGTAATATGTATACTTTTGTCAGCGGGTCACAAAGTTAAACCTAATGAGTAGAATATATTAGAGGATAAGAATGGGTATAATCTATGCCTCATACCTCCCACTCTTCAGCCATAGTCCAGTCCCCCCTCACACTACCTCTTCCCTCCTACCTCGCACCTCCCCTCTCCCCTCCTCCCCCTAACCCCCACCTTCTCCAGACAGAAAATTGGAAAGACAGCTTGCTGGAGTCGTATTTCAGTGCGTGTTATGTTTCAGTTGTGTTACGAAAGACTTTAGGTGTGAAATTTTGGAGTTGTTGTAATTATTGTATATAGAATGTGGAAATTTATCAACTCATTGTCGTGAAACTTGTCTCCTCATATTTCACGAAAGTATTATCGTAAAACTCTCAGGTCAATCTGTGACTTTTGTTGGCGAAGAATGGGATTGAGGGGTACATCTTGTTATGGAGACCATTTTTTTGAAAGAACAAGCTTCGTTCGGCATTGGGATCTTCTTCTTATTAGCTTCTCTTCAGTAGTAAGAGCAATGTGTATGATATTGAATATGCCAAGTTCTTTGTACTGGCACGTGGAGTGGATTCAAATGTTGAATGAGAAGAAAATTGAGATGTCAGAAACAAATAGTTTGAGGGACCAGTTATCTCTCAGATTCATTTATAATGCTGCCAATTTAGGGCAAACCTAATATGATGATTCGTGTAATTGTGAATGTATTACATTGTTTGTAAACGAAACAAATATGAGAATTACTGACAATGTGGGATGAATGAAACAGTTGATTAAAATGAACATGATAAATAATTGTAGGAGACAGTTTGAATCTCAGTCTTAGGAAAAGATTAATAACTGTGGGAGCTATTACAAGCAAAATTTTAACAAACAATGGTCTGTTGAAATTTTTAGTTATATACAGTATGTGATGAATGAATATCTTAATTGCAATGAATTCTTGTTTCATCATCACTGTGCTACTCCAGACGTGAAGAATTTTCACATTTAGTGAAAACTCTGTAACTTTAATGTATTATATCATTAAATAGAAAAAGATAATGGTCGCATAGTACAAGATATTTTATATATCGGCACCACTGTTATGTAGTATGTTGGCAGTAGTTAATGTTGATAGCACTAAAATGAGAAATTTGTGTGCATAAATCTGAAAATGGATTTTTTAAAAGTATCTATTGCCTCATAACTTACATTCAACATTATTGATAATTACAATGATATTCTTATTTTGTTGTGAGAATTTGTTTATAGAAATCTAGAAAAATTTTTACTGTATGCCTTTGTGGTGCATGTTATAAATTAGCAATTTATGCTTGATTACAATAAGTTTACTTTTCCCTTATTCGTCCAGAATCTGAAATTACAGTTACTCAATTCTCTGAATGAGAAGTTTCTTGACAATGCCTTGTGCTTAACTTAAATATGCTGGAGGCCCTCAGTTGGCATGATCCAATGACTATTGACGCTACTGCAACTTTGGGAGCTGCATGCAGTAATGAATAGCCATTTTCAAAATAATTAATCCATGACAAACTTGATATTTAACTTCTCACTGATGTTCAAAATCTGCAATAGTTTCAGCAAAGCCTTCCTAGATGGAACACAGATCCTCAGTCTGAAGCACTTTAATACAATTGATATCCATGCCCTATTCATTGGTGACACTTTCTGTCTCATGAGAACTTGTCCACTATTGACTCATCTGAAAAGCCATTTTACAGCTTCTCTGAGGTCTGGGAGAATTCTGCCATCAATATATCCGAAATTCCCACAGTCCACTCACTTCAATCTCTGTTAAATGTACGTAGTGTAACAGTACAGTCTTTGATTTAAAGATAGAAGCTATTTGTCATACTGATATTTCTATTGTATTTCTATTTGATGAACCAGGAAAGGGGTTGTCATCTCAGTAAGAATTGGTTTTTGTAATCTGAAGATTCCTAGTAATGGGTGCAATATTTCCCTAAGTAATAGGTGTGCTTTCAATGGAATATTTTTCCCTTGTTTTCAGTTGCTGATGTGAAGTTTTTATTGAATTTAATGTCCCATGATTTGAATTTGACATCAGCTACCTCACTGATAATAATAGTAAGGGAGTTGAATATCATATGCCTTGCCAGATTTGTTCATTTCATTTCTAATAATGTTCCAAGTTGCCTCTGCTATGTTCTTGGAATTCTCTATTTTTTTGTACATAGTTCATGGTAATTTTACTGACACGGTGAAGAATTTTGGTTTAGTGTTTATAGTACACCTTTATGTCTTGGTTAGAATTTGTGTTCTGTACTAAATAAAGCTCTCTCTTCATACCACTTGATAATTTGATTCCAGATGTTCTCTCAGGGTTCAATGTGTTTGTCCATGACCAGAACTGGATTACACTGTTGTTAAAATATTTTTAGGAAGCCATTAAATTTCTTGTGTGCTGTAGGTTCTTGGTAAATATCTTCCCTTTAGTTTGTCTAGTTAATACTCTCTGAGTAAGGATGACTGAGTCAGTATTTATGATTCTGTGAAACTTTTATGTAGTAGATTAATGCACTTGGTCCAATGTGGTTCAAGTGCCTTGATCCCATGTCGAAAATGAGTTTCCTCCAGGCCTGCAAAATAGTTGTCAACTTCGGCTATCAGTTCTTCGTTTGAAGTTAATCTTCGTCCACCAAGCAAAATTTTCAGTTTTGGGAAGAGATGGAAGTCTGATGGAGCCATATCAGGTGAATAAGGCAGGTGTGGCAACAATTCATACCTTAGTTCATGTAATTTTTGCACGTCCGTTCTCACGCATTTTTGATCCAGCGTCAAGAGTCAGGGCACCTATCTTGCAGATATTTTTTTTTATTTCTAATTCTTCAGTTTAAATGTGATATACCCTTTCAGATGACATCTGGCAACTGTAAGCAATTTCACGCACTTTCAGTCGGCATGTCCTCCATGATCTTTTGTGCACTTTTGGAATGATTTCTGGAGTAGTGACACATCTTGGCCGACCACTGTGCAGATCATCATCTAAGCTCTCCCTACCAAATTTAAATTCATTTGTCCTCTTGGCAACAGTTGAATACAAAGCAGCAGAGTCCTCCAGTGTGTTTTGGAAATCAGCTTGAATGTCCTTTGCTTTCATACCTTTCTTTATGAAGTACTTAATCACTGCCTGAATCTCAATTTTTTTCCATCTTCACAAATCACTACACGAGAACAACAGAGCCACATCACCACTGCAGCTCTCTTCCAAGAGCACTGACGTGGCACGTGTTTACAGGCAACAGTCCAATGAATATCACACAAACAACTCATTGCAGTAGCACAGACCTCTCGTGGTGATTCTAAGAACTTTTCAAACTACCCTCGCAACTATATTATGAAAAGAAAGTTGCTACTCACTGTAGTGTTTCCTTTTTCTTCGGGGTTCTGCCGTGAAAAATATAAAATAGACAATCTGATTGGGTTTTGAATTTTGGTGGTTTCAGTTACGGATAAGGCGGACTTCGTATTATTGATTTGAGATCATGCTGTAATTTGACCGTGCATGGCAGACCGGGTTGGCAACACTACAAAAAGCGACTGTACAGAAATAGCATCAGAAACTAATTGAAATTTACCTTATAATCTTGTTAGATACGCAGTATTAATTACAATATAGTCTTCATGGCTGTCCTCCTAATTTCTCTTGTAGGACGACCCGTCTTTCACTTTTCTCCGTCTGTTGAAAACTTCTTCAAGTTGTCACTCTCATGATCAATTTACAAATTTGGCGATAACCACCTCGAATCACTATTGAAACAACCTCGCTTTGTAATATAATTTTAATTTCCACCCAAAATACACGTCTTTCGTAAGAAGACAAGAGAGAGAGTGTGTAATCAATTAGTTGTTAAAAACAAAAAAACTACGCAAAAAGTAAAAAGACGAACAAAATTATTTATAAAAATCGGTCGCTGGTGGAGCGCTCTTCTGCGTGCGCGATCGTAAATTATATCTTTGTATTGGCGGAGGCGCGGTAGTCAAAGTACCGTTACATCACCATATAGCGGAGATGCTGAGTTGCAGATAGGCACAACAAAAAGACTGTCACAAATTAACATTCAGCCAGTACGGCCTTCATCAAAACAACACACACACACACACACACACACACACAACCACACGCGTTCGTTCACGCAACTCACAAACACATGACTGCAATCTTTGGCAACTGAAGATACACTGCCCAGGATGTGGTGTGTGTTTTTGATGAAGGCCATTCTGGCCGAAAGCTGTTATTTGTGACAGTCTTTTTGTTGTGCGTATCTGCGACTCAGCATATCCACTACATGGTGAGTAGCAACTTTCGTTTTCATAATATTGTATGCTTTTACCTTCTTAGCTAAAACTGATTGGTGATGGTTGGGTTAATCCTGACATTTAGCCATCACTGTCAACCAATTGTTTATTATGGGTCTCACATTTGTTTCTTGAAATACAATAGGATTTTGAAATTAATTAATAATTGCTGTTGGGCTGTGTCCTTTCCTTGTTGAGAATGTTACTGTGGGAAAAACCCAAAGTTGGTCATCGGTAACTCTAATTGCTCTTTATTAGAACTATTTTGAGATCACTATTGTAATTACCAGATACAGCAACTTCCTAATTATTTCTGTAGCATTTTAATAGTGTATACACTCTAATTGCCTGGTGATGTTTAATCATTTTTCTCCTTAGGACATAATCTTGTCAGATTTGTTGTTGTTTTTGTTGTCGGCAGTGTCCTGAGTCTGAAGACTGTTTTGGTGCTGCTCTCCATCGTGCTTTATCATGTGACTCTTCATCTCTGTACAGTCGCTGCAACCTGCACCTATTTGAACCTTGTTACTGGATTCATCTCTTGGTCTCCCTCCACAGTTTACCCTCCCACACTTCCTTCCATTACCAAATTGACGATTCCTTGCCGCTTCAAGATGTTTCCTATTAACTGATGCCTTCTCTTAGTCACATTGTGCCATAAATTTCTTTTTTTTACCCAGTTCAATTCAGTTCCTCTTCATTAGTTACTCAGACTATCCATCTGATCTTCGGCATATTTGTGTAGCACCATATTTCAAAAGCTTCTTTTCTCTTCTTGTGTGAACTCCTGCCACATAAATTTGTATTAAATGTTAACAAACTCCCCTTTTTTACAAAAATGTTTTTTGTTCGATAGCTAACCTGCATTTTATCATTTTTCACTTTGACCGTAATCAGTTATTTTGCTGTACAAATAGCAAAACTTGTTTACTACCATTAGTTTCTCATTTCCTAATCTAGCTCCCTCAGCATCAGTTGATTTAATTTGACTAAATTTCATTTTGTTGGCATTCATCTTACAATCTCTTATCGAGACTATATCTGTTTCGTTCGACAGCTCTTCAAAATACTTTGACATCACTGATGAATTAGTGTTACTGGCAAACCTGAAAGTTTTCATTTCTTCTCCACAAATGTAAATTCCCTGTCCAAATTTATTCTTGGTTTTCTTCCTGTACTTGCTCAGAGCACAGATAGAATATTAACCGAGGTAGGCTACAACCGTGCCTCATTCCCTTGTCAACCACTGTGTCTCTTTCATGTCTCTTAAGTCTTATAACTAGTAGGATTTTGTACAAGTTGTAAATAACCTGTCTCTCACTATATTTTACCCTTGCTACCTTCAGAATGTTAAAGAATGTATTCCAGCCAACATTGTATAAGGCTTCCTGCAAATCTAAAAATGCTGCAAACAGAGGTTTGTCTATCTTCAATATATTTTGTAAGAGAAGTTGCGAGGTGAGTATTGCCTCCTGTGTTGGTATGTTTCTCCATAATCCAACCCAATTCTTCCCTCAGGTTGGCTTCTACCAATTTTTCCACTCTTGTGTGAATAATTCTGTCAGTATTTTGCAATCAAGGCTTATGTGCACACCTGTGGAATTTCTTTGAAATTGGAATTATTATATTCCTCTTGAAGGCCGAGGGTATTTCACCTGTCTCATATATCTTGCTCACCAGGTGGAATAGTGTTGCCATGTCTGGCTGTCCCGAGGACCTCAGTAATTTTAAGGGAATGCCGTCTGCTCTGTGGGCCTCATTTCAACTTACATATTTCAGTGCTCTTTCAAATTCCTCTTGCAGTATCATATCTTCCATTCCTGTAATATTACCTTTGCACTAATTTCCCTTTTATAGCACTTCTGCATAGTCATTTCACCTTTCAGCTATCCTTTCTTTTCTTAGTACCAGATTGCCATCTCAGCTCTAGATATTCATACAGTTGCTCCTTATTTCACCAAAGATCTCTTCAATTTTCCTGTTGGTGGCATCTGTCTTTCCCCTAGTCATGGTTGTGCATACAGCCGTACATTTTTCATGTAGCTGTTCCTGATTAGGCAGTTTGCACTTTCTGTCATTCTAATTTTTTAGACATTTTTCTCTTTCGCCTGCTTATTTTGCTGCATTTTTATATTTTGTCATTTCATCATTCAGGTTAAGTATCTTGTGTGTTACCCATCAATTTTTCATGAGGTTTCATCTTTCTGCATATTTGATCCTCTTCTGCCTTCAATATTTTCTCTCTGTGCTACCCATTTGCCTTCTTGTCCTTACCCCCATTTCAGTCAGTCATTACCTAAGGTCATAGTGTCAGCAGACACTACTGCTTTCATCTTTCCTTCACCAGTTACATGTGGCACTCTGAGCACTCACCTATCACCACAGTGAAGAGCAGTGGTGAGAGTGCACTTCCCTGCCTCAAGTCGGTGTCCTGTTCTGACTAATCTGGCCTCTCTCCTACCACTTGCACACAGTTCGCTCTCTTGCCATACCTTTCTCTCATTCTTCGTATAGTCTATTTGTTCTCCAGGGACTTTGTTTCTACACATCTTTATGTAACAAAATGGCACATACATTGTTGTGTATTATAGCCTGTGATTTAAATGAAAATTGTGTATTCGTAATCTCGTGCTGGAAAACTCAATAGTCTCCATGTGGAGTTTGTTCATTTATATTTACTGATAACTGAGATTATTGTTTAGTATAACTATTTATAGGATTTAAGATTGGAGAATGAAATAATTCCAAAAACAAGAGAGTATATCTGTTACACTTTCATGTGTGTCTGTCAGCAGTACCATACATTTACCATTTGTGAAGGTAAATTACTGACTAGCAGTTCTGTCTCATAATTTGTTTGTTTTCTTGATTGAATTTTCCTGTTATACGTGTTATCAGTTTGGTTCTTTCAGGTACCTTTTGTTTTCAGGGTGTATTAGTAGTATTGTTTCACAGTATGATAATGACATTATGTAACTTTCAAGATAAGTTTGTCATGTAGACATAATATAAATGAACGTTCAGTGTTCCCAGGATCTCAAATCAGGAGGAAGCAATACTCAGGATGTCTTCCAGTTAAGGTGTGGTTTTACTGTCAGAATCTCTCCATTGTACTGATTTTAAATGGTCTCTCTACTCATGTGTATTGGGTATATTACCTGCTGTAGCAGTGTTGTTTTACCATTTACGGACATACTGTGAGGAACAGACATCATGTTATACAGGCAGAGTAGCTGACACAAAGCACAACTATAATTCCCATCATCATCATTATGGGACATTTTTCTATTGTGAAGTAAAATGAATTAACACTATTCATAATCTGGATCTCTTTGTACAAAACTGTGTTGATACATTTCTTTCTTTTGTGTTCAGCTATCCTGTCATATATGGCATATATGTAATGGCTCATTTTACTTACATACATGGTTTGTGGTTTATATTTTACAGAGATGTTCTCCTGTATACTACCATCTAACTGAAATCTTGTAATTCCTACCATCAAAATGCAAAAATATTTGTATTGCTACTTTTTATGCCTTCCTAAGTTAAAAAATTTAATATAATTGTAAAAAAAATATTTTTATATAATAAACCATTGTAAATGATATATTGTTTTGTAACTATTTTTATATTGTTCTATTTTACACAAGGTGTGAAAAATAAACATTTTATTTTTCTTCTTTTTTTATTTCATTACACTTTGAATGTGTCCTTTGTATTCCCTCCAGGCATGCAAAATTCTGCGTGCATATCTTTTTGTAAAGAAATGGTTCATCTCAAGTTCACTGTTAATATTCAGCTTTTTTCATTAATTCTTCCAGATTCAGATTCTTTATTTTCCGTTGACCACATGCAGAGAAATAGGCGTTACAGTTATGTGAAGATACATAAGAAGTTACTACATTAGTGAGTGTTTACATTGCAAGTACAAATTATTTATGCTACATTAATCAATATACAGTATTAGAATCATAGACTGAAATCTCAATTTCTATGTTAAAAGTATCCATGAATACTGAGAGACTGTAGTATGGATTGTCTATTAACCATTTGTGCAGTTTACTTTTAAAATTATTGAAAGGTGTATTGAGTGCAGTATGTGGTAATTTGTTAAATAATTTCAAACAGTTCACTTTGTGAGAGTTGCCTGTTTTTGTCAGCCTATGTCTATGAATGTCAATACTCTTTGTTTCTGGTGTCATGTAAGTGTACATTCTTTCTGGTGTTAAATTTTGTTCTGTTCTTTTTAGCATATACCAGTGATGCATAAATATAAAGATTTATCACTGTCATTATTTCCATTTAAATGAATAAGGGACAGCAATGTTCCCTTGGACCAACCTTGCACATTATTCGTAGCACCTTTTTCTGCATCAGTAGTACATCACTGACATGACATGAGTGGCCCCATGGTAACAGCCCATAAGATATATGAGACTGAAAAAGTCCAAAGTAAGCTGTTCTGAGATATTTGTTACTCACTAGAGCAGACAGTTTCCAGATGAGATAGGAAATCCTCGATAACTTTTTGCAGACCTGGTTGATATGGGGTTGCCAGTTAAGTTTTGAATCAATGTGTATTCCAAGCAGTTTTACGGATTTTGGTTCTACCTCATTAGACAGTCCCAACTGCAGATGCTGAGTTTTCTCTGGATTACATAGAAGTTCGTTAGCCGAGAACCAGTTTAGTGTTAAGGTGAGAATGTCCTGTGATTTGTGGTGTAGCTTTGATAAATCTCGATCTGTGCTGATTAAGGTTGTATCATCTACATAGCAGATAACTGTCTCAGGCCCAACAAAAGAAGGCAAATCATTAATTGCAACAATGAAGAAGAAAGGACAAAGCCCTGAGGTACACCAGATCTGACATTATTCATAGAAGTGTGTCTGTTATGAATTGACACAAATTGTCTCCTGTTATGTAGACAAGAGTTGATTATTTCCAACTCTGTATTATTTATACCATAATACTTTAGTTTGGATAGTAAAATGTCAAAGGGGATACAATCAAATGCCTTACTCAGATCACAAAGTTCAAGTGGGACGGTTTGTTTATTTTCAAATGCTGTTAATGTCAGATTAACTATTTCAATGACTGCAGAGGTGGTATTTTTCCCTTGTCGAAAACCGTGCTGTCTATTACAGAGAAGGTCATACTTTTCAAAATAGTTGCTTAGCTGTTTGTGGAAAATTGCTTCAAATATTTTTGAAAAGATTGGTACAATAGACACTGGTCTGTAGTTTCCAGGAAGGTCTTTTTCCCCCTTTTTGTATATAGTTATAACTTTGGAAATTTTTAGCTGATCAGGGAAAACTCCAACTTCTAGGCATTTATTCACAATAAAAGTAAGTGGATTGCAAATGAAGTGTATTGTCCTTTTTATTGTGTAGTTAGATAGCCAGTAGTAGTCCATGGTTTCGAGTTTGAAAATTTTCTAACAATATTTATTATATTTGTGGGTGTGACGGGGTGCCAGTGAAATTCATGCCCCTTAGGTAGCTGATCAGCAAGTATACCAATGGCTAGTATGTCTGACTGTTTAATTTTTTATTTTAATTCATTTACTGTAGTTCTAAAATAATTATTGAGCTCTTCTGGCTCAAGTAGAACATCTTGTGTTTGGGTAGAGGTATGTTCTTGTTTTATAATATCCCAAGCAGCCTTGCATTTGTTTGGGGCTCCTTCTATGTAATTTTCACAGGCAGCTTGTTTGGCAAGTTTAAGGTTGGCTTTGTAATGTTTTTTACATTTCTGATAGTCTTTATAATAAGTATCATTTTGTTCTGTCCCACATCTGCCATTGTTTTTGTGTGTTTTGTAAAGTGAAAGCATCTTTTCACGGATACTAGCAATGTCATCAGTGTACCATTTAAGCTTCTTACCTTTTCTATTTGGTTTGTTACTTTTTTTGTCAACAAGAGTAGCATAAGTCAGTATATGTCTTAAGGAAATTATCAAATAGAGTTTCAACAGTTGATTGATCTGTGTCATGTTCATAAACAAAATCCCAGTTTACCTTTATGAGGGAGTCTATGAATATCTTAAGAAATTACTCTTTCTTACCTCTAACCCACGTCATGCTTGGCTTCTTATTTGCAACTTTATAATTCTTATATGACTGTGTATACTGATACGTTAGGAGTAGAGGATCGTGATCTGCTAAACATTCATCTGCAATGCTTACACTATGTAGGTTTCTTGAAAAATTAAGTATAATATTGTCCAAACAGGCATTTCCATGTGTCGGGCTATTGTTAGTATAATATAGATTTAGTGATCTGAGTAGGTTTAAGAATGTTTTTGTGTTGAGTTGTTCTGTGTCAATGTTGAAATCACCACATATTGCTACATTTGTTTTGAGTTTTAAGATTTTTCTCATCATCTGTTCAATATTCTCGAAAAATAAGTTAACATCACCGTTTGGAGAGCTATACAAGCTAACAATTACAATATTTTGGTCTATCAGTCTTATACAAGTAAATTCGCTATTTCATTCTGAGGAGTATGAACTTACATCTATTTTAGAGAATTGTATACACTGTCTGATAAATATTGCAGCCCCTCCATTTTTTTCTCTCATTTCTACACATTATATCTGCCAGAATGTACTCCTTAGGTATGAAAAAATCTGCTTGATATTCTGTAAGCCAATGTTTTCAGACACACAGTATATCACTTTTACAAAAATGTTCCAACTCTAAAAGCTTGTTCCTAATGCTGTAAATGTTGATTTGCAGGATGGTAAGTGGGCCTACTTTACATCTATTTTGTTCCCTCTCTGAGCCATTAAGATCTTGTTCTTTACTTTTGTGTGTTTTAATTTCCTCTTCAGGAAACTTGTCGTTGTTTTTGGACCAGATCCTGTAAGATTTGGTCTGTTTTAGCAGTTTCCCTGTGAAGGAGTGCCCAGCGTAATTATAGGCTTAATAATGATGTTTTTTCGCAAAATACTTCTTCTGTAGCCTGGTTTATGTTTGTGATAATTTCCCTTTTGCCATGCTGATCCAGGTGCATACCTCTGGATACTAAGGAGTTCCTGGAAAACATTTGTTGGAACACTGAATATATGTAATGTAACTGAAAAGTTAACTCCAGAAAACATGTATCATTATTAATTGTGGAGTGGCAAAGCAAGCAATCAGGTATGCTACAATTACAACTACTTTGTAAATTCATGTTACAAAGTACAGCCACAACCGCCAGACATGCAGGTGCCACAGGCAGGTGCAGAACCTCGACATGCCAGGCTGCCTGCTAGCAGCGCACAACCTCCCATCTGCACTCCCCGACTGCTCCACTGCTGACCACTGCAATCTGTCAATCACAGAATAATTTTATTTGAGCTGTAGTAGCTAAATAAATTTAGTGTGTGGAAGTTGAACCAAAGACAGTGTTTTGTTGGCAGAACCCTTAGAAGGTGCAATAAATCTACTAAGGAGACTTTTCTGGAGTATTACAGCACAGTATGGGATCCTTACCAGATAGGACCGACATCGTTTATCGAAAAAATTTAAGAAGTGGCAGCTCATTTTATACTGTTGCGAAATAGTGTCACAGATACTAAATTTCAGTTGGTGCGACAATTGTGAAAACAGACATTTTTCATTGGGGCAAAATCTTTTCACAAAACTTCAATCAAAAATTTCTCCTCCTAATGTCAAGTTATTTTCTTGACTCCCATTGACACAGGGAGAAGTGACAGTCAGATTAAAATTAGATAAGTCGCAGCTCAAATGGAAAGATGGAGGTGCACTATAGTCGTGTAGCTGTCCCAGAAAATAATGTAGAGTGAAGGTGACCACCTATAATGAACTGCAAAACCTCAAAAATCAATTTCCTTTATGTATAGACAAGGTAATGACAATGTGTAATGTGCAAAAACTACTGAAGCCAAAGGTTATCGTATATCAGAGGGTCCAGAAAAATGTAGACAATATTAATGGAAGAAAATGATATACCTCTACAATTCTTTCATGGGGGGAAAGTTATTTTGTGTGTTAAAAGTGACCCCCATTAGCAGCCAAACGATGCCAGTGCTGCTGAACACCTTGATGGTTTCATGTAGCTTGTTCAATGTTCTGTTGATAAACTTCATTTTTCAATATTCCCCATAGGCAGAAGTCAAGAGGTGTAAGGTGGGTCCTCGAAGCTCTTCTTCGACCTATCCCTTGCCGAGGTAGGTTTTCATCCGAGTGGGCTCTGACATCTTTGTCATAGTGAGACGGAGTACCATCTTGTTGTAGGTAAAATTTGTCATTTCCCCACACCTCTCAGATGGCAGGTAAAATCAGACTAACAGTCAACATAATAGTAATATGAATGCATGAAGCTGAAGCTGTTGACGTTAGTTGATCTTAATACAGCTCTGTTGATACCTCTAATTTCCAGGATTCCTTTCATATGCATTTCCCCTTCAAATCCTGATTGTTCAGAGTTGAAAATAAATTCCGTACCAAACGATTGGATAAGAAATTGTATACAAATTTTCGGGCCGTTTCTGCAGTTTGGTGTGAATCGTCAAGTTGACACATTGTTTGAAATTTCTTTTTCTTAAGTCTTTCAATTCTGTAGCACTGTTTGCAGTTATGCAACATCACTGCTTCCCTTGAAATCACTGTAACCTATGTTGTGTGCAATTTGATGTCCATGATATAGTAGGTCACTATCATGCGCATCCTGTAAATTGTATCGAGCATCATTGAAACACACAAACATCAGCTTCTGTAAAAAGATCACCTTGTCCTCCTTTGAATGTCCATAGTTTTTCATATGGTCTACACGGTCATATTGCTGCAGACTTCTTCGAAATAAACTCATTATTGTTTTTTTACTATGCTGTGGATGTTCTTCCATGTACATAATTTGTTCAGTACCCGCCACTTGGATCATTGTCCTTTCCTTTGTTTCACTGGAGACGTGATTTGTGGCTTCCTGTCCAACAAGGTTGATGAACTACATGTCTCGACACCTGTTTCAATATCAGTTTCCATTGTTAAACGTGTATCATCATAATTGTACTCTTCGTGTACATTGTCCACACAATCGAGTATATACGAAACTGCACATTTCACTGTCTTGTCGTGCAGAAACACTAATATTTCATCTGCCACTTTTTCACTCTGGGAAAATCCTTGGCTTCCTTTTGGACAAAATGTCAACTTTGGCAACTGTTGTTGTAGATATAATGCAACATTTGCTTTGTTTGTCATTGCCATTCCTCTGCTTTGTATCAACACCACTTGCACTGTGGCACTGTTGTGGGTTACTCGTCTACAAAGCAGTATGACTGCACTTCGTAGCCTCACATTTTGCTCGCTATTGTATACCTCCAGTCCCGCTGCCTGTTCCCATTAGCAGCCAATATTTTGGTTGTACGGTAGACAATATGTGTGGTGTAGATTGCTGTAAATATCATTGGCCTTTTGCAACCTCGTACTAAAGGTGTTCCTTGTTGGTACTTTATGGTGCGGTTTATCCACATGAGCAATATCCTGGAATGTATCGCACGAGTGAGACTGATTGTATTTTCGTAGTATTCTGTCAATAAACCAAAGTCTACCACCAGCTTTACTATGACTGAGCCTATGTGATCGTTCCATTGAATATTCCTACAAATTGCTAAATCCAGATATTTGCATGAGTTGACAGATTCAATTTGTGACTCATTGAAATAGTAGTTGTAAAATAGCGGCAATTTTTGATTTTGTAAAGTGCAGAATTTGACATTAATGTAGATCTCAAGTCATTTGACTGTCTTTGCAATCCTTTAAAGACCTGACTCAATATATGTCCAGCGTTTTTCAGATAGTATTGCATTATATGAGTAGATAACTGCATCATCTGCTCAATGGCTAAGGTTATTATTAATATACAACATGAGTAGCTAAAGTAGTTACTGTAGTAGTCCTGTAAAAAATACTTAATATTTTCTAAAGAGCTGTTTATATAAAACAGAGGTGCACTGTGTGTTAATTTAAAGAATGAATCTGATTTGATCCATTATAAATGGTTTTTGAAAGCCTGCAACTGTAGAAACAATAGGTTTGTTTATAAATAAATAAATCTTCTGCTACCAGTCACGATTTTTCTTTATTTTACTATTCGCACGACGCGTTTCGAGAAATAATTCCCATTTTCAAGTGCGTTTTTGTGTGTATTAAGCTGCTTCTTTTGATGTTGTCACCACAATGTTATTGCACTTGGACTCCCGTACCTGTTGTCGGAAACACATGATAACGGTGTAGTAAACAAGTTCATCTGTGCATATACCATCATGTGGTTGAGCACGTCCTCACGAAATATCATGATAAAAACCTGGTGGTAACTTGACCGAAGTTCCTTCACTTCAGGGTGCAAGAATATTATGGTAGACTTACACTGATAGCGTACACAATAAATGTCATTTTTTCTCATCACATTTCTTATGTTCTTTGAACGTTGTATTCCATAAAATCATTTAAAATAGGGTACTAGAACTAACATGCAACCTGTGTGGCTAACTAATGTGATAAGGGTACCATGTAGAACAAAGTAAGAATCATCTCAAAACACCAGAAGTAGTCTCAACTGAGCTGCAGTAGCCCATTATAAAGAGTACTGCAAGGTGATTAAAAATATAATTAGGAAGACAAGAACAATATGGAATGCAAACAGGCTGACTAATTCTCAGGATAAAATGAAAACGATGTTACGGTCAGTCCTGAAGTAAGTGCATGCCCAACAGCACAAGATCGAGGATATAAAGTCTGTATGTAGAAAATTATTTTTTGTTACTGAAAAGTCGTACACGAAGTGTTCGAAAAAACTGTCAAATACTTTGAGAGATTGTAGCACTCATTGAGACAAAAAAATAAGTCTTCTTAACATGGGTCCAGAAATGCATACTTTCTCTGATACACATGTTTACAGGAGGTGTTCGATTGGCGTGGCATAGATCAGTTCGAGTGTCCTTGTAACCAAAAGTCTATGTAAATGTGGTGTGGGGAATGGGCAGGCCAAGATGCCAGGCCCCCTGACCAATCCGGCAGTCCTGAAACATCTGCATCAGATGTTTGTGCACATTGTGACGAAAGTATGCTGGTGTACCATCTTGCGTGAGCCACATTCGTATTCATTGCTGCAATGACACAGCCTCCAGCAAGGTAGGCAAATACATTAATGAGGAAGTTCAAATAATGTACTCCAGTTGATCTTTGTGGTAACGTGTATGGCCCTATTAATCTATCGCCAAGTATGCCTGGCCATACGTTGATTGAGAATCGGTGTTGATGCCCTCTTTCCTGAATTAGTTGGGGATTTACAACTGCCCATACATTCTGGTTGTTGATATTCACAACACCAGCTCTTGTGAGCCCTGCCTTATCGGAAAATAAAATGTTGGATGTGAACAGTGGATCTGCTGCACACTTCTGCAATGGTCATTGACAGAACTGCCATCTTGCCATGATGACCCTGAGGCCTTAGGCCCTGAATGTGCTGTAAATGATGTGTTACAGCAATCGTTCATGAAGTATCCCACAGATAAGAGTGTGACACACTCGTGCTGCTAATCATTGCACATAGGCCCCAGTTTTTTTTCATTGAACGTAGCACACTCTTCTCTATGTCAGGCATGCAGACTGTGGGAGGACTTCCACTGGCAGTCTTCTGAGGTGCAAGGGTACCTGTGTCCTTCAGGTGCTGGAAAACTTTGCCGAACAGCATACTTGTGTTGTAAATATTTTTCAGCGTAGAGGGCATGAGCTTGCAGGCTATGTCCATTTGCTAAACCACAGCAGAATATCGTATATACCATTTCCCTTGTCAAGTAGGAGGCTTCCATTGCCAAAAAGTTGTGAAAGAGAGAAAATATAAATGTACTACACTACTGTATGTACAGCCAGTGCAATAACAGTAAACACGAATGTGAATCCACATTTGGAAGAACGTAAAACACCACAATACATACCAAAGGTTAGAGTACTTTACAGTAAGACATGCAAACACAACGAAAACTAACGTAGCCTACAATATGACTCGAACCACACAACTAACAGCAGACCAGCTAATGGTTGGTAGAATAGTAAGATATCATAATACACTACAGACACATTTAATGAAGTGCCAATGCAATGACTGTGCTAATGTCCGCAACCTTGTGTCACGAAGCTCTTCCTTTAAACAGACGTTTATGTCGGAAAGTATGTGTTTCTGGACCCGTGTTTACTGGACTTAATCACTGAAGACTAAGGACTCTTGAGGATATGACGGGGGTATCTAGAAGGATTCTAAAGCACTGTGCTGTGTATGCTAGCCCTCTACTTAGCCATATTTGTAATTTTTCTTTTAAGAATGGTTAGTTTCCTGGATGATTAAATTCTCAGTACTGAAACCACGTTGTAAAAAAGGAGAAAGGGATAGTGTTGGCAATTTAAGACTTATTTCTGCGACATCAATGTTTGCAAAATTTATCAAAAGGCTATATATGAGAGGGTAATTGATCAGTTCAGTTCACATAACATGCAGTCAAATGTTCAGTTGGACTTTAGAAGAGTTTTAACAACTCAAAACATCACTTTCTCTTTTCTCCGTGGGGCACTGGATGGTTCAAATAAGAAGTTATGAAATTTAGGCATTTTCATTGATTTAACTGAAGCTTTTGATTGTGTCAATCACACAATATTACTGCACAAGTTGGACTGTTATGAAATAAGAGGTATACTTGAAGAACAAACACCAAAAAAGGTTATTCTCCATAGTAATGAGGACGGCTGTGACGTGTTGTCTTACTGGGTCACAGGTAAGTGAGGCTCGTGTAAGGGGTCAGCGCTGGGACCATTACATATATTATGTGGGCTGCTTGCCAAACAAAAGTGAATCACCCACAAGAGGAGGAGGAAAGAGAATGGAACTTCAAAAGTTGAGAGGATATGTAATGGTCTTGCAGTGATTACTGTAGTGAGTCAAATTTACATACAACTTTGAAATATGAGCCCACTTACCAGTATGATGTCGCACCCTCTCTGACCTGGACAAACGCACCGATAAAGTGAAGACGGATGTCAAGAAGCCGTTGTATTCTCTCCTGAGGCAAGCTGGCCTACAGCTATTGTAACTGGTCCTTTATATGCTGGGATAGGGTTGACATCCTGGCCAATCCCACACATTATATCAGGGACAGATCTGGGGATCTCGCCATCCGTGGGAGTGCCTCGACACTGTGTGACTCCCCCATCGGAAAATGGCACCGTGGTACTGTCACATGAAAAGTAACATGTAAGAACATGGCAAGTCTGTGACATACTGTCAGGTCATCAGGGTTTCCTCGGTCACTGCCACGACCTGAAGAAGTACCCGACGGCTCCCCACACTGTGACACCAGAAGTAACAGTTCTGTGCCTTTCTAAAACATCAGGAGGACAGTACCACTCCCCAGGTCAGTGTGATACTTGTTGACAACAGTCGTCATGGGTAGCGCAGTGTGGCAACTTGTCACTAAACACTGTGTGTCATTTGTTAGTGGTATGGGCTTCCCAGATGTGGCACCACTCCAAAAACAGATTTGTGCTGTGGTGTTAACATAATCCTACACAGGGTTGGTAATTCCCTAGTCTGGCTGCCGCTAATGTCCAACCAGTGGTGTGGGATGACACAGAATGTTCAGGGAGTCGAGTACTTGTTCTCAGGTGGAAGTTACAGACACTAAGGGATCACAGTGTCCTCGGCTGTGGTTGTTGGAACCTTGATGTTGCAGTCCGACTTCAAGACTCTGTCAAATTTGAATACGCCACAAATCTGAAAGTTCTAAGGCTCAACCATTTGACCAAATGGACACTCACAGTGAGGCCCCTTTCAAACTCTGAGTTGCTGACAGCACCGTCTCACCTGATTATGCAGCATCTCTGTGTCCTTTGAAACTATCACTCGACATCCGATGCTGTTCGTGACCCTTTGTTCCCTACCGGGGCTGGTAATGACACTAAACACTAAAGCACTCTCGTGGCCGTTCTGCTTGTCACAGGAAATTGTAATCCTAATCCTTTACACACCTGATGATGGTGTGAAAGCATACGAAGTTATGATAACGTCAGACTGTATCTTCTGCGTTCTTCACTTTTCTGTCTTTAAGTCTAAATAAATGATATGACTTATAATATGACTGGCAATTCTAAAATAATTTTGTTTCCTGATTACACTAGCTTTGTAGTGAAGGATGTCGAGTACAAAATAGACAATGTATCAAATAGTACAGTTCGAGACATTTAGTCATGATTCGTAGAAAATAAATTGGTGCTAAGTCACAGTAAGACTCAGTTTTTATTATTTCTGACTCACAATTCAGCTAAAACTGTCATTTTAATTACACAAAATGGACGTAGGATTAGTGAGTCAAATCAATCCAAATTCCTAGGTGTTCAGACGGGTGCAAGCTCTCATAGGAAGCCCTTGTTCAAAAACTGAATGCTGTTATATTCACCATTAGAATAGTATCTGCAATAAGTGGTAGCCCAACACAGAAACTAGTCTACTTTACTTATTTTCATTTGCTTATGTGTGCAGCATATTCTGGGGTAACTTTTCTCATTCACAAAGGGTATTTTTGGCTCAGAAATGGGCATCTCAAGCAATATGTGATGGAAGTTCACAAACTTGTTGGCAACCACTGTTTGGAAGTCTGGTAATTCTGGCATTGCCCTCTCAATATATATATTCTTTAATATTATTTGTTCTTAACAATATGAGCTTATTCTCAAGAATTAGCATCTTTCACTCAGTTAATAATAGGCAGACACTGATATGCATTTGGATTGCACATTCTTGACTCATGTTCAAAAATGTGTATCTCATGCATCGATTTTAAGTAGGCCACAACAAGAATTTAAAAAAATCTTAGAAGTAACCCTCACAGTTTCAAGTCTAAATTGAAGAATTCCCTCATTGCTCACTCCTATTCTGCCAGGAAGATCCTAGGAAGCATTTAAGCAAATTCCTGTGGTGTACTGTTAATGTTTCTAATATATATTCAGCAGCTTGTCATGTACATAGGATTTGTGTACATTTTATCTATTATTAACTTTTATGATGTAATTTTATCTACTGACTCATTCCATAACCATGGAGATTAACTGCCTAATGTAGTCCTACAGAACTAGATAAGTAAATAAAATAAAATCATTTATGGAAGGCCAAGGCTCATAAAAGGCAGTTGTGGTGACAATGATGAAGTTTGTGCATTTTATACTTGCGTAGTGAACACGACGCAACCTGCTCTCAATCTCTGCTAAAGGGGCAGTTTAATGTTGTGCAGGAAACATTATCTTTTGTGGACAGTATTCAGTAATGTAAAATTTAGCTAATTCAGTAACATTTGTAAATCATATACATGAGTTTCATGCATAAATTATGTCAAGTACTATATTTTATATTAAATGAAACTGCTTTAAATTGTGTTGTCACAAATTTTTGCTGAGCAGCTACCACTAAATAATTCTTCTAGACAAAAAAATTATCATCACAAGGGACAAATAGGGAAATTGCAAGATCAGTTAGAAATGGTTGACAGTATAAAGAATGCTTATACTTTTATCATGTTGGATGCTGTGAAGCAACCAATTTGGATGGAGATGTGGCTAGTCTTTGGTGATGTTGTAGTTGTGGCTCTCACTCCACAGTTAGGGAGAAAGAGCCACTGATCTGAATACTCAAAACTGATATGGCAGTTGCGCCAGTAGAGCTAGAGCAGATGAGAGCTGTGGTTGGCAGGTGTAAAGTTAGGAATAGGGTAATGACTGGCCTGTGATCATAACTGCCAGATTGGACAAGCTTCAGTCTAGATGTCTGGAACTGAAGACAAAAGCTTTCAGACAGCACAAGGTCAGGAACACTCTGACAAGGTGGGAAAAACTGCAAGCAAGAGCAGTATTTAGAAGAATAATTAGTTTATATGTAGAGAGAAAGCTACATACTTGCCAGTTACAGGTATTTTTCTGCAAAAATGTGTAATTATTTCTATTCAAGAATTCGTCTATGGTGTAGATACCATTAAGGAGAAACATCTGTCTCTACCTTTGAAAACATTTCTGCTGTCGGTCAAACATTTCATTTTCATTGGTCGGTTGCCAGAGTTTTATAGCTGTATGTCACCCCTTTCTGTGCTAAAGACCGGGAAAGTCTTTCTGCTAGGGATTACTCATGGGAGGAGAAGTTAACTGCTGCAGAACACCCTGGGTAGTTAATACCAGGTAACTAGTATTTTTAAGCGAAGTGCAGGACTCAACAATGTCACCTATGATTTAGGCAATGTGGGGAAAGATCTTGGCAAAGAATACCGTGTAGGGATTATTGGGATTACCATGAAAGTTTGGATCGTAACCTCAACTACACAGTTAAAGATGACATCAGACAAGCACTGGGAATGTTCCGCACACAAATTTGAATATTGTGTTAACCTTTAATCAATATGACAAGCACAGGACTAAGTGTTCTACTGAATGTGTAAATGCAGAGCTTCACGAGTCACTCTCAAGACTGGGGTGATAACACACAAGTGAGATCAATGCACTGCCCCTTGCATGGTCACACCACAAACAGCACGATCTACATTTGAATTCCAGAATGAGATTTTCACTCTGCAGCGGAGTGTGCGCTGATATGAAACTTCCTGGCAGATTAAAACTGGCAGAAGTAAAGCTGTGAGGACCGGGTGTGAGTCGTGCTTCGGTAGCTCAGCACTTGCCCGCGAAAGGCAAAGGTCCCGAGTTCGAGTCTCGGTCGGGCACACAGTTTTAATCTGCCAGGAAGTTACATTTGAATTATTCCAGTAAGGGTTTACTTGCACAACCAATTTCCATGAACATTTTGTGCAACCAAAATAATATCTGTCAAATCCTCGCAATCTTCAGTATTTTCACTAGACCTCCTTCAAGGTTTCTGAAAGAGAGAGCTGCCAAATAACTATGGACACAGTTTAAATAGTAAATGGAGGAACAAAATGTGGCAAAATGTTAGAATCTCACTCAGCAAGAAAAGTACAGTACTTACATTAGTACAAGATAACGAAAAATCTAAACTTATTTTTACAGATGTACTATGCACAACAGAACATCGTCTTGAAGTCACATAGATTGAACAAGATGCATCTAGATGGATACTAGTCACTGTCACATTACATTATGTGCCATTTGAGGAAAGGAGGAGTGGCCTTATACATATAAACTGGAACAAAATCCCAGGCCATAGGCCTCAGTTAATACTGCACTGGAATATGTTTTTGTGTGCTCTGCTTTAGTAATAAACTAGGAAGCATGAGACAGCAGTTTTGATTACCTGTAGAGCCCCTACAGGAAATGTTTTAGACTTTATTAAGCAGTTATAGGGGGGCTTATGAGACTTAGCAAAAACAAGCAGAAATTGTATGTATGCAGAGATTTCAACATTGATTGAGGACACCAAGAACTACTGATGTCTAGCTTTAGTCTGATCCCCACAATAACATTCCCTACAGGAACAGGAGATAGTGTAAGATGTATTGATAATTTATCTAAATACACCTTTCTAATGAAATTGATGTGTACCCCATAACAAATGGATTATCTGACCATAATGGTCAAATGGCAGCTGTAACACATCTTCATCAATCAGTGTTTTTGGAAGGTGACTGTTAACAGCCATCAAGTAATGTATAACATGTGTATTTTGCCATCAGTTGCTTTTTTATGTAAAACCCAAGTATCAACCGGTTACAGTAACAGACCATCTTCATGAATTAGTGTTAAAACAGCTTAAGCCATATCACATTTGTCATTACTTAAATAATGGCCACATCTCATATGTAAAGCATATCATGAACTCCATTATACCACACAGTGCTTTTAAAGGCAAACATACTAATGACCATAGTTGCACAGGGATGGACCAGCATCATATGTAGGTTTGGAGGGCAGTAGGATATCACTATTGAGTGGGGGGGATTGTGATGGGAAGTCCCCCATTTCTGGGGATGACAATAAATAGGGAAAGCCCTGACAAAGGATGTGGTTCGGTTTCTCCAGTCTATTGTGATATCAGTTGGTAAGGAAGCCACTCCTCTGCAGGTGGTGGTGGTGGTGGTGGTGGTGGTGGTGGTGGTGGTGGGAGGATTGAGGGGTGCGACGATACGGTACCAGTTTTGGGGGAAGTGCCTTTCTGTCCTGGGTGTCAAATTTGTATTTTCCCCTAAACTCAGGTGTTTAAAATTTCGATGCAAAATGTGTCCTCCCATGTTAAAGCACACCAGTCTGGGAGGGTTTGCTTTACTTTTCTTCTGGATGCACTGTTCATCAGTCACAATTCATCAAAAACACCGAGCTTAAGATTTGTATCATAAAAGACTAAAGGTTTTCTTGAAATATTTTACTGAATTTGCAGTCTTTCCAGTTTTATGTAATTTTTGGCGGTTGCTTTAAATTCTTTTATATGAATGCATGGTGTCTTCAGACATGTCTGAAAGAACAGACACCATGCATTCATATAATTGATTCACCTCAATGGGCAATGGATCCACCACATTCGATGTTGATGCACAATTGGGTCCGACCTTCTGCAGGAACCTCTAAGTACCGAGCACGGGGGACACGGACAGGGCCTGTGGATAGACTGTGCTAGGTGGGAATGTGGTTTGTCCGAGAGGCATGCTGAGACAGTCCACACAGTTGCGATAAATGCTGTGCCCAGGTGCCACAGCTGTTAACGCAACTGCCTAAGCAGGAGATCCTGGGTTTGAATCCTTGTACGCCATACATTTTCACTCATTGCCTCTGGTGCTGCACAAAGTCCTGATGCAGTTGATATCAATAATCTGTTCCCTTCCCTTCCCTTTCTCCTCCCCCCCCCTCCCCCCCCCCCACGTCTTCAATTTACGTAACTTTAAACAATGGAAAATCCAGAATGGAATGTAACAATATGAGAGAAGGAAAGTTGCTACTCACCATATAGTGGAGATGCTGAGCCGCGATAGGCACAATAAAAAGATTCACACAATCATAGCTTTCAGCAATTAAGGCCCCTGTCAGCAGCAGACACACGCGCGCGCACACACACACACACACACACACACACACACACACACACACACACACACACACACACAAGTGCAACTTGCACAAACATCTGCAGTCTCAGAGAGCTAAAACTCTCATCTGAAACTTTCAGCTCTCTGAGACTGCAGATGTGTGTGCAAGTTGCGCTTGTGTGTGTGTGTGTGTGTGTGTGTGTGTGTGTGTGTGTGTGTGTGTGTCTACTGCTGGCAAAGGCCTTAATGGCCGAAAGTTATGATTGTGTGAATCTTTTTATTGTGAGTATTGCGGCTCAGCATCTCTGCTATATGGTGAGTAGCAACTTTCCTTCTCTCGTATTGTTACATAACTTTAAGTTCTTCTCATGCATGTTAAGATCTTTATGAGCCAATTTTTGTCACTGCAAGACCACCTAGGGCATATTTGTATAGGCATGAAGTGCCCATTATACAGAGACAGTGCATCATAAACTTTTATCCAGTGGCTCCTTCTTCTGGCAGAATAGTTGAAGGGGAAGGAAGAGGGGTGAAGGAAAAGGACTGGAGATGTTGTGAAAAGGGATACAGTTCAAAAAAGTCATTCAGAACCCCTGGTCAGGGGAGACTTACTGGACAAGATGAGTATGAAACACTGGTTCTTTGGGACTGCACCAGATGAGATTTGAAAACCTGAGAGCTTAATGCTGGAAGATAGGGTAGTATGCAAGACAGAGATTACTACTAAAACATTGTAGATGAGTTAATAAGAGTGAAAAACTAGGTGCAATGTAAGTTACAGAGGTGGGAGGGCAGATGGCGAAAAATAGACAGGTCATGAAACAACAGATGTAGAAAACTAAAATGGAGTAAAGAAAGGAGAGTTACTGTGAAGAAATACTGAGATAGAAGATAAATTAAGGCCAGGTGGGTGGCAAGAACCGAGGAAATGTTGTAGTGCTGGTTCTTACCTGCAGAGTTCCGAGAAACTGGTATATGGGGGAAGAATCCAGATGTGTGTGGTGAAACAGGCACTGAGGTCACGACTGTCACGTTGTAGAGCAAGCGCTGCAACAGGATATTGTGTGTTGCCAGTATACACTCTCTGCCTATGACCATTCATCCTGACAGATAACTGGACGGTAGTCATGCCGACGTAAAAGGCTGAACAATGTTTACATAACAGCTGGTATATAACATGTCATTTCAAAGGTGACTCTCCATTTAATAGTATTTGTTTTGCCAGTTACAGGGCTGGAATAGGTGATGGTAGGAGGGTACACAAGGCAAGCATGGCAGTGGGGATGGTCACAGGTGTAGTAACCATAGGGTGCCCGCCCGGTTAGCCACGCAGTCTAATGCACTGCTTTGCATGCGGGAAGGCGTGCCGGCCTCTGGACAAATCCGCCTGGCAGAATAGTGTCGAGGTCTGGTGTGCTGGCCAGTCTGTGGCTGGTTTTTAAGGCAGTTCTCCACCTGTCTCAGTGAATGTAGGCTGGTTCCCCTTATTCTGGCTCAGTTACAGTACATCAGCAATTGCTGCGCAAACACTTTCTCCACATACGCGTACACCGTAATTACTCTACCACGCAAACATTGGGGTTACACTCGTCTGGTGTGAGATGTTTTGTGGGGGTCCACTGGAGGCCGAACTGCACAGTCAATAACCCTGGGTTCGACACGGGACAGCGGTGGGGAGAGTGGACCGCTGTAGCCTGTTGTGGGGTTGTGAACCACTGAGAGCTATGGTGGGAATGAAGCCTCTCCATGATTTATAGGTCCGCAGTTCCATACAATACATTCTAGGTGTGGTGGCCAAAACCTCAGACAGAATAGATATTATTTCTGGGTATGGCTGTGGGAAGTCATGGCCTTATTGAGGTATGTGATTAATACAGGGTGACAACTATTGAGCTATATGAAAAGCACTTCATCTTTAGGCCACGAGTGGCCTACCGGGACCATCCGACCGCCGTGTCATCCTCAGTGGAGGATGCGGATAGGAGGGGCGTGGGGTCAGCACACTGCTCTCCCGGTCGTTGTGCTGGTATTCTTGACCGAAGCTGCTACTATTCCGTCGAGTAGCTCCTCAATTGGCACCACGAGGCTGAGTACACCCCAAAAAAGGGCAACAGCACATGGCGGCCTGGATGGTCACCCATCCGAGTGCCGACCACGCCCGACAGCACTTAACTTCGGTGATCTCACGGGAACCGGTGTAACCACTGCGACAAGGGCGTTGCCAGATTGAACTGCATGAAAAAAAACGTAAATTAGTTACAAAGTTCAATGTGAACACACTTTATTCAACATTTAAATGTCACTACAGATATTTGGATTTAGGTTACGACACGTTCAGTATGCCTGCTATCATTGGCGATGATCTGGTGTAGATGAACAGCAAGTTCTGCATGACCCACTGAAGTGTTGGAACATCGATGCTGTTGATGACCTTATGAATGGGTGTTTTCAATTTAGGAATGGTTTTGGGGTTATTGCTTGTATTTAATATAGCCCCACAAAGACGAGTCACAGGTGTTCAGATCCAAAGAACACGGCAGCCAATCGAGGTACGTACCAGTGGCCTCTGGGTACCCCAGAGACAGTATGCGGTCCCCGAAGTGCTGCTCCAGGACACCAAACAGTCTCCTGCTTAGATGGTGTCAAGCTCCACCTTGCATGTACCACGTTTTGTGAAAATCAGGGTCGCTTTGGATAATGGGAATGAAATCATCTTCCAAAACCTCCATGTACCAGTCAGGAGCCACTGTGCCATCAAGGAATATTTCACCAATTATTCCGTGACTGGACATTGCACATCACACAGTCACCCATTGAAGGTGAAGAGACTTCTCAATCGTGAAATGTGCATCCTCAGTCCCCAAATGCACCAGTTTTGTTTACTGATGAACTCACACAGGCGAAAGTGGCCTTTGTCACTACACCAAACCGTAATGTGCATACTAATTCACATCATGCCCTGTGGCCGACTGTGCAGTTTGATTGAGGTAACACAAACTGTTCAGAAGTTATGATGATTTCATTTCAGGTAGTTCAATAATTGCCACCTTGTACACTGAAGACCAGGATAATACTGAGTGGCAAGTGCTGTTCTCTGAACTTGTTTTTTGAAGAGATCAGCAGCGCCAGAATTGGATGTGATGGCCTAGGAAATCTGCTTTTGGACTAGGCTGTTGTGGTAATTATGTCCAGTGAAGTATGAGGTGAGAATGGTGGTGTATTACTGTAAAGAGACTAAACCAGAGCAAATACATCTGCCTCAAATGCCAAGTCTGTACGGGAGGGAACGTTCTTCCTGCAGAGCTGCTCACAGTCGTGAGGACTGGTTGGTGGACGCAGCTGTGACGCAGCCCATCTTTGTAGTGATCTGGGGTGTGCTCTGTGGGATTCAGACCAGAAGAGCAAGCATGCCACGCCACGCTGTGCCGTGCGTGCAATATCTTCTGTTTCCAAGAAAACATCAACCACCTGTGCTCTGTGAGGTTGAGCATCAATGTCCTTCAGTACAAAGTCCAGGCCCACAGCACCTCACAACAGCCACACGTGAGGTCCTAACATATTGTCACAATACCTGACAACAATAGCTAACACTTGGTTCAAGGATCATGAAAGACGGTTGTACACATGGAAGAACCCTGGAGATACTAATAGGTATCAGATAGATTATATAATGGTAAGACAGAGATTTAGGAACCAGGTTTTAAATTGTAAGACATTTCCAGGGGCAGATGTGGACTCTGACCACAATCTATTGGTTATGACCTGTAGATTAAAACTGAAGAAACTGCTAAAAGGTGGGAATTTAAGGAGATGGTACCTGGATAAACTGAAAGAACCAGAGGTTGTACAGAGTTTCAGGGAGAGCATAAGGGAACAATTGACAGGAATGGGAGAAAAAAATACAGTAGAAGAAGAATGGGTAGCTCTGAGGGATGAAGTAGTGAAGGCAGCAGAGGATCAAGTAGGTAAAAAGACGAGGGCTAATAGAAATCCTTGGGTAACAGAAGAAATATTGAATTTAATTGATGAAAGGAGAAAATATAAAAATGCAGTAAATGAAGCAGGCAAAAAGGAATGCAAACGTCTCAAAAATGAGATCGACAGGAAGTGCAAAATGGCTAAGCAGGCATGGCTAGAGCATAAATGTAAGGATGTAGAGGCTTATCTCACTAGATAGATACTGCCTACAGGAAAGTTAAAGAGACCTTTGGAGAAAGGAAAAACACTTTTATGAATATCAAGAGCTCAGATGGAAACACAGTTCTAAGCAAAGAAGGCAAAGCAGAAAGATGGAAGCAGTATATAGAGGATCTATACAAGGGCGATGTACTTGAGGACAATATTATGGAAATGGAAGAGGATGTAGATGAAGATGAAATGGGAGATATGATACTGCCTGAAGAATTCGACAGAGCGCTGAAAGACCTGAGTCAAAACAAGGCCCCGGGAGTAGACAACATTCCATTAGAACTACTGACGGCCTTGGGAGAGCCAGTCCTGACAAAACTCTACCATCTGGTGAGCAAGATGTATGAGACAGGCGAAATACCCTCAGACTTCAAGAAGAATGTAATAATCCCAATCCCAAAGAAAGCAGGTGTTGACAGATGTGAAAATTACCGAACTATCAGTTTAATAAGCCACGGCTGCAAAATACTAACGCGAATTCTTTATAGACAAATGGAAAAACCAGTAGAAGCCGACCTTGGGGAAGGTCAGTTTGGATTCCGAAGAAATATTGGAACACGTGAGGCAATACTGACCCTACGGCTTATCTTAGAAGCTAGATTAAGGAAAGGCAAACCTACGTTTCTAGCATTTGTAGACTTAGAGAAAGCTTTTGACAATGTTGACTGGAATACTCTTTCAAATTCTGAAGGCGGCAGGGGTAAAATACAGGGAGCGAAAGGCTATTTACAATTTGTATAGAAACCAAATGGCAGTTATAAGAGTCGAGGGAGATGAAAGGGAAGCAGTGGTTGGGAAGGGAGTGAGACAGGGTTGTAGCCTCTCCCCGATGCTATTCAATCTGTATATTGAGCAAGCAGTGGAGGAAACAAAAGAAAAATTCGGAGTAGGTATTAAAATCCATGGAGAAGAAAAAAAAACTTTGAGGTTCGCTGATGACATTGTAATTCTGTCAGAGACAGCAAAGGACTTGGAAGAGCAGTTGAAAGGAATGGATGGTATCTTGAAGGGAGGATATAAGATGAACATCAACAAAAGCAAAACGACGATAATGGAATGTAGCTGAATTAAGTCGGGTGATGTTGAGGGTATCAGATTAGGAAATGAGACACTAAAAGTAGTAAAGGAGTTTTGCTATTTGGGGAGCAAAATAACTGATGATGGTCGACGTAGAGAGGATATAAAATGTAGACTGGCAATGGCAAGGAAAGCGTTTCTGAAGAAGAGACATTTGTTAACATCGAGTATTGATTTAAGTGTTAGGAATTTGTTTCTGATAGTATTTATATGGAGTGTAGCCATGTATGGAAGTGAAACATGGACTATAAATAGTTTAGACAAGAAGAGAATAGAAGCTTTTGAAATGTGGTGCTACAGAAGAATGCTGGAGATTAGATGGGTAGATCACATAACCAATGAGGAGGTGTTGAATAGGATTGGGGAGAAGAGAAGTTTGTGGCACAACTTGACTAGAAGAAGGGATCGGTTGGTAGGACATGTTCTGAGGCATCAAGGGATCAGCAATTTAGTATTGGAGGGCAGTGTGGAGGGTAAAAATCGTAGAGGGAGACCAAGAGATGAATACACCAAGCAGATTCAGAACGATGTAGGTTGCAGTAGGTACTGGGAGATGAAGAAGCTTGCACAGGATAGAGTAGCATGGAGAGCTGCATCTAACCAGTCTGAGGACTGAAGACAACAACAACAACAACAACAACCTGACAACAGTTAAACCTTGCCAATTCACCCATACAATTTCATGAAGAGCTGTTCAATGGTCAACATAATTTCTGCCCACACCATTAGGGATCCTCCCCAACATCAGTCTCTTTCCACAATGTTTGTGTTCCAAAATTCTGTACCACATTTCCTACAGATACAAATCCATTGAGACTCACTTTCCAGACCAATTTGGGACTCATCTGTGAGAAGAACATTGGAACACCATTCAAGTGTGCAGGTGGCATGTTCATGACTCCACTCTAGATGTTCCCTTCTGTGAAGAAGCATCAGAGGCACACATACGGCAAGTCTCCGACAATAAAGGCCACTCTGCTGGAGCCTTCTGTACACTGTTTGCCTCAATACAACACGTCCAGCATATGTTGGTATGGCAGTTGCTGTGCAGTTGTAAGACGATTCCACTGTGCCCTTACAGCCGAATAACATTCTTCTCTCTCTGATGTCACGTGTGATTGGCTCTGCCCTAGTCTTTGGGATACAGTTTTGGTCTGTATAAACTGTCGCCACATCTGAGAAACGATAGAACTGTTCACTTTAAGTGATCGTGCCACATCAGTTTGCAGCTGCCCTGCTTCCATTCTTTGTACCTCTCCATTGCATAGAGTGTGCCATACTACACTGTCTGTGACTTTCTACACAGCGGTTGTGGTTGTGAGACTACACGACAAATACTACCCAGTTTGATGGGTGCCCCGATGTCATCGACGGAATGGTTGTCTGTACACCAGAATGTAATTTTCCGTTCAGAACACGATCGTACAGAAATCTGTCGAAACTAAGTGGGGAAATAGCAGTTTGTTGCTTTAATTTTGGACATCAGTGTAAACTTTTGTCTGCTAAGAGGATAATGATATACTTCAGAACACACCACTTGTCACTCAGTATTATTGTGATCTTGAATGTATTAATCAGCTATTTTGACAAAACCGTGATTTTCTACATTATGCCCTGAAATAAGATCCACTCTGACTGAGATTTTACCCACCACACCTAAAACAGCTTTTCGTCGCCCTCCCTGTCTCCCCAATATCCTTGTCACACCCTACGCTCTTCCTGTGCCCGTCTCCCTCGCTACACTCCCCTGTGACTATCTCCACTGCAATACCTGCCCTATGCGCACTCCTACCACCACCTACTACAGCTCTGTAACTGGCAAAACAAATACTAAGAAAGGGAGAGCCACCTGTGAAATGACACGTCATATACCAGCTGTTATGTAAACACTGTTCGGCTTTTTACATCGGCACGACTACCACCCAGTTACCAGTCAGGATGAATGGCCATAGGCTGAGAGTGTATACAGGCAACACACAGTATCCTGTTGCAGAGCATGCTCTACAATGTGACAGTCATGACATCAGTGCCTGTTTTACCATAGGCATCAACTGGATTCTTCCTTCAGGCACCAGTTTCTCAGAACTCTGCAGGTGATAACAAGCACTACAACATGTCCTAGGTCCTTGCCACTCACCTGACCTTAATTTACATTAATTCCTTCCATCTCAGCATTTCTTCACAGTAACTTCTCCTTAGTTTCCTACATCTGTCATTTCATGACCTGTCTATTTTTTGCCACCCCCTCCCATCACTGAAACGTACAATGCACTTAGCTTTTCACTCTTAGTAACTCATCTACTATGTTTCAGTATTAATTTGTATCTTGCATGCTATCCTGTCTTTCACTGTTAAGCTCCCACATTTTCAAATCTCGTCCAGTACAGTCTTGTCCGCTAAGTCTCCCCTGACCCGGGGATCTTTTTGAACTGCACACCTTTTTATAAACCTATCTTCCTTCTCCTTCAGCTCATCTGCCAAAAGAAGGAGCCACTGCCTACAAAGGCTCGTACAGGTGAAACTTTTTTGTGTACGTGTTCTGCTGACACCACTTGGTGAGTATATTTTCTATCTATTCGTTTAAATCATATTGTAAATAATTGACTATTTTTGTTGACTAAAAACATAGTTTGATGACCTCAGAGCCCTTATAATGACCTTCCCATGAGTTCAGTACATTAGTTAAAACTAAATTTATACTGCAGACTGGATATTACATGTATATTTTATGTGCACAAACACGGTAACTTTGAACCACTGGCTCTTGGTGATGTATAATGATATTAAAAATATTTTAATGTTCCCCAAGAACATCTTAAGAATAAATGGTAAAATATTTGATGATTTGCCATGAACAGATATTCTAGAAGTGACCAGCTCCACAATTGTTCCCTTTGATACCCAAACTTACGGTTTTTCAGGTGTATCTGGATAACAGACAGAGATTTTCAGAAACAGGAAAGTGGTGATTCTAGATGAACATCTAAAGAATGTCCAGTTAAAATTTGAGCCATTTGCTATGATTAGTTATTTAGATAATTGTTGCCCACTGTGCAAAATTGGATAAAAAGACTAGTTTTGAGGTATTTTGCAAAGATGTGGTAGCCTTGATACCCTGGATCTTGGATATGGCTAATAATATTTGAAGAAGTTTTGTAGTTCCGTGAGAATATCAGCTTAAGAATAAGTGGTAAAAAGGTCTGATGATTTGGCATGAGTATAAATTATAGAAGTGGTCATACCCACAATTGGGACTTTTCATACCTAAAATCATGGTTTCTTTGCATTTTCTCAGGAACCACAATGAACAAACAGTGCTTTTATAAGCCACCTTAAGTCCACCCTGGACCACACCTAAACCACCTGATTTGCTCAATTTGCATGGGCTGGAGGAAGCGTGTAATATTTACATTTTGACCCTGTACTATAGGATAGTTACAGTATGCCTCTTCTTCCAACAGATATACAAATGGTCTCTAGGCCAAGTACAGTGCAAAACACTTAGCTCCTGGGTCCCTCATCACTGTCGATGCAACCTCCTTACACACCAACATCCCTCACGGCCATGCCCTTGCTGTGATTGAACACTACCTCTACCAACATCCTGCAGATTCCAGATCCACCACTTCATTCCTTGTACGCCTAATCAACTACATCCTAACCCATAACTACTTCATCTTTGAAGGGAAGGTATACAAATTCCTGGCACAGCCATGGGCATCTACATGCCATCCTCTTCATGGGTCACTACAGGAAACATTCCTAGCTCCCCAAAATTCCAAACCCCTGGTGTGGTTTGATGATGACATCTTTATAATCTGGACCCAAGGTCAGGGCACCTTATCCTCATTCCTCCTCAACCTCAACACTTTCTCTCTCATCCACTTCACCTGGTGGAGGAATCCATCGTGCCACCTTCCTAGATGTCAATCTCCTCCTATCAGATGGCTCCAGCCACACCTCGGTCCACATCAGACCCGCCAATGACCGACAGTACCTGCACTTTGACAGCTGCCACCCCTTCCACAACAAAAAATGCCTCCCATACAGCCTGGCCACCTGTGGTAGACACATCTGCAGTGGTGAGAACTCCCTTGCCCAATATGCTGAAGGCATCACAAAGGCATTCGCAGATAGGCAACGTCCTGTAGACCTAATTCACAAACATATCTCCCGTGCCACATCTCCGCATGCACCTGATCTTCACATCCATCCCAGGAACCGACCACAAAGAAGTGCCCCTTTGTCATCCAATACCACCTGGGACTGGAATGAATGAACTGCGTCCTTCATCAGGGCTTCGATTATCTATCACCGTGCCCAGAAATGTCGGACATCCCACCCGAGATACTTCCATCCCCTCCCAAAGTGGTGTTCCACTGCTGAGGCAACCTCCACAACATCCTAGTCTAGCCCTATGCCACTCCCATCCCCAATCCCCTGCCGCAAGGATCATACCCCTCTGGAAGACCCAGATGCAGGACTTGCCCAATCCACCCAGCCAGCATCACATACTGCAGTTCCATCACAAGCTTATCCTACCCCAATAGAGACCGGGCCACTGGTGGAAGCAGCTATGTTATATGAGGTGCTATGCAAAAGTTTTGGGTCTGGTGCTGCCATCTGTTGAAAACCATACCTTTCTACTAATGGTCATCACCACCCTCGAAGTAGTTCCCATCCGCACGTACAAACCGGTCCCAGCACTTCTGCCACTGGTCAAACGTTTTCTGGAAGTCCTGTTCTTTGACGGTGTTTATCACCGCCAGTGATGCTTCTCAAATCCTCTCTAGAGTGTCGAACTGACGGCCTTTCAACTTGAGTTTCAGTTTTGGGAATAGGACAAAGTCACAAAGTGCCAAATCTGCCGAGTATGGTGGGTGGGGTACAACAGACTTGTTGTTTTTTGTGAGAAAGGTCTTGGTGAGCAAGGACATGTGACAGGGCGCATTGTCATGAGGCTGGGCTGGTATTGCCACGCATTTTCTCAGAGCTGTCGCAAAAAATCACAGTAGTACTCGGAATTCACTGTTTGGTTGGGTGGGATGAATTCTTTGTGCACGATTCCCTTGGTATGAAAGAAAATGATGGTCATGCTCTTCACTTTGTTCTTCACCTGTCTCAGGTTGGGTATGTATTCTCCCTGTAGATCAAGCTCACTACGTCTAATGTTGTCTGTAAAGAAGTGTAGTTCTATAACTGCACCACTGCTCGTCTTCACCAAATCTTGTACGATATGTTATTTTATAGTTTACGTCTCAGTCTCACACATTTTTCTACATGTATATCTCATTCTACTTTTCACATTGGCACTTACTTACGTGCTGTATGTAAGTCACTTAGTTCTTAAGTTCTGTGCTAATCGCTTTCTTTTAAGTGTACCTGTTGATACTTCTCTTTCAGACTTCTCTTAATCCTGTTGTATATACTTGGAATATACACATTACCTGTGTATATTCTCTTCTATTTGAATACTTATACTTATTTCTAACTATGTACATGCAATAGCCTGTGCTAAGTTCAAAAATTTTGTGTATTCCACGCTCCTTATGGTTTACTTGCATTAGTGCGCTCATTTTCTTAAAACTACATATGGTTAACCTAATGATATACTCTTAAAACTGGTGCTCTTTAAAGTATAGTGTCCAACTTGGAAGTAAATGTCTCTATTCATTTTGTTTGTGTAGCTGATTTACATCATAGTAATCAGCTGATAGGTACTCCTTTCATATAGCTTCTGTTTAGTCCAGCTGGCTGGAAAAAGATCACACTCGTTGGCGATCTGAATCATTATTATAGAAATTAAATAAAGTTCCCTTCCTTATCCTTAATCCTTATCTATTAAAAAAACTACACATTGATCTT
This sequence comes from Schistocerca nitens, assembly GCF_023898315.1. Classification (NCBI taxonomy): domain Eukaryota; kingdom Metazoa; phylum Arthropoda; class Insecta; order Orthoptera; family Acrididae; genus Schistocerca; species Schistocerca nitens. The sequence goes on along the minus strand of NC_064614.1, from coordinate 1,308,138,958 downwards.
GCCAAAAGCTGAGAAGCGATTCTTCTTGGTGTTGTAGCTCTCTGGGACACCCTGTGATGCTAAATGTTCATTAATATTTGTTCATATGGGCGAAAATCTCGTCTCGAAAGTGTTGTAGCTGGTTGCCTATCTGCCGCACCAGGCCGTCTCTAGTTTTAACAAGACGGCCGTAACACTAAATTCAAGTCTTCCTGTCAACACCCTTCCGCAGCTATATAGGTAATTAATCTGCAGAGACAGCGTCAGTCGTCGAGCAGTTGCACATGCAGCAGCATCGAGAGAGATTAGTTATGCCGCGTTATTTTAGGAGGAGTAGGCCTCGGTGTATTCCAGATTTTAAAGCAATAGACAACATTTCTATTACTACCAAGGATTTCGTAGGCGCCCGAGTCGTCTTGCATGGGCCGTCAGTATTTTGCGGCGGAGTTTTGAACTTCACTCTCGCTAAAAAGGATATGAATGAACAAGGTAACGGCTGGGTCACCGTTGCTCTTGTACATGGACCAAAAGTCAATAAAGTAAAAAGCTAGATAATTTCAATTCACGTGCCATCGCTTATCGGACATTTCAGATTTGTGAAGTTTACAACAGAGATAAGGGTTCATGCTATTTCATGTCGACTATGCCTTTGGTTACAAAATAAATGAATCAGAATCTGTCTCCGTGTGGGTGAAAGGTGTTGACAACTGTAAAAAGATCACACTCATTAGTTATCTGACTCATTATTATAGAAATTAAATAAAGTTTCCCTCCTTATCCTTAATCCTTATCTACTAAAAAAACCACACATTCATCTTGCCAAAAGCTGAGAAGTGAACTACATGGAGGTACTCCATCCATATCAAACCTACTAACCACCAGCAATACCTCCACTTCAACAGCTGCCACCCATTCCATACCAAGAAGTCCTGTGGTTGTCGCATCTGCAGTGATGAGCAGTCCCTCTCAAAATATACCGAGGGCCTCACTGAAGCCTTCACTGACCGCAATTATCCTCCCATCCTTGAACAAAAACAATCCTCCCATGCCTTATCTTTCCAGTCTCTCACCACCTCAAAAAGTCCCACAGTCCAGCCACAGAGGAGCATTCCCCACGTAACTCAGTACCATCCGTGACTGGAGCAACTGAATTACATCCTCTGCCAGGGTTTCGATTACCTCTCGTAGTGCCCTGAAATGAGAAATGTCCTGCCCACTTTGCTTCCCACCCTGCCTACCGTGGTATTCCACCGTCCTCTGAACCTACACAATGTACTCGTCCATCCTTACACAACCCCTAGTCCCGATCCCTTAACCCGTGGCTCATACCCCTGTAATAGACCTAGATGCAAGACCTGTCCCATACATCCTCCTACCACCACCTACTCCAGTCCGGTCACTAACATCACGTATCCCATCAAAGGCAGGGCTACCTGTGGAACCAGTCATGTGGTCTACAAGCTAAACTGCAACCAATGTGCTGCATTCTATGTAGGCATGGCAACCAACAAGCTGTCTGTCCTCATAAATGGCCACCAACAAACTGTGGCCCAAAAACAAGTGGACCACCCTGTAGCTGAACATGCCGCCGAACAAGATATCCCTCATTTCAATGACTGCTTCACAGCCTGTGCCATATGGATCCTTCCCACCAACACCAGCTTTTCTGAATTGTGCAGGTGGGAACTTTCCCTGCAATACGTCCTACATTCCCGTAACCCTCCTGGCCTCAACCTTCATTAGTCACTGTCCTCACCCATCCAGCCCCCTCCCTGTTCCCATTCCAGCACTGCACAGCAGTCATTTCATCGCCACACCCAGTCTTTTAATTTCTTTTTATTTCTCTCCTTTTCGCTACTTAGCTCCTCCCCCCTCCGCACGTCCTCTCCCACTCTCCATCTAAACTGCAACACTTCACTGTCCGCCACTCCCACCATACTATCCCTCTCCCTCTCCTCCCCGGCCTCCTCCTTACCCCCACCCAGTCACCACTCCCATCAAGCACTGGTGATGCTGCTCGGAGTGTGGTTTCAGTTCTCTGAGACTGCAGACATGTGTGCAAGTTGTGTGTGCACGAGTGTGTGTGTGCGTGTGTGTATGTGTGTCTACTGCTGACAAAGGCCTTAATGGCCGAAAGCTATAATTTTGTGAATCTTTTTGTTGTGCCTACCGCGACTCGGCGTCTCCGCTATATGGTGAGTAGCAACTTTCCTTCTCTGGTATTGTTACATTCCATCTTGGATTTTCCATTGTTTAATTTTCTTCTAACATTTATAAAACAATCTGGACTAGTATAAATGAGAACAGAAAAGAATCATGTGTCTTAAAAGATAGAAATATATCACTAAAAAGGCAGGCAAAAGAAAGTGACAGATCCATGAGAAGCACATAACAGTTTCTATCAGTCTTGTTCTGGTCATTTGCAACTACAACGATGGGCTCAACAACTTCCAGAAGCAACCGATAACAATTTATTTATTTTTATTTATTTTATTTACTTATCTCTTGTTCCGGTGATCCATGTTGTGACACTATCAGAGGATATGGAACGTATCAATTTTACAAGCTTTTGGCCAGAATTTATGGTAATACATAAAACAAAACAAAAACAGTAACCAGTAACTTAGGTCTCACTACAAAAAATACATTTTAGATATAGATAGAGATTACAAAACAAAAACAGTAAACAGTAACTTAGGTCCCACTTCAAAAGATACATTTTAAGAGATAGATAAAGATTACAAAATAATAAGTGTTACAGAGAAATAAATATTGCAAAATGTATGTTTACAATAAAAGTATTCGGTATTACAAATACAAATTTCGGCATACATTTGCAATTTACAATACAAGAAATGTTAAACACTGTAGTTCAGGAACCCTTCTATTGTATAAAATGATCCTTGCAATAGGAACTGCCTTAGGGCTTTTTAAACAAGAGGTCATCATCTACCAAACACTTAATTCTTGAAGGGAGGGCATTAAAAATCTTACAGCCACTGAAATGGACTCCTTTCTGCACCATACTTAGATTTGGCTGTTCATAGTGGATATCATGTTTCCTTCTAGTATTGTGACTGTGATATGCACTATTCAGTTTAAAGATGGATTTTTCTTTCCTTATGAAGCACATCAAAGAGAATATATATTGTGCAGTGGATGTAAGTATTTCAAGCTTCTTAAAAAGATTCTTGCATGTGGCTCTAGGATGGACTCCACACATGATCCTTATGGCTCTTTTTTGTACACACAGTACTTTTTTTAGCCAGTGGCTGATTTCCCCAAAATATAATTCCAAATGCCATAATTGCATGAAAGTAACCATAATACGCTGACTTCATCGTTTCCATATTTCTATAGGAAGAAACAATGCGCAATGCGTATGTTGCTGAACTTAGTCTTTTGCATAGGTCCAGGATGTGGTTTGACCAATTCAGTTTGCTACCAATATGCAAGCCTAGGTATTTTGAGGAATCTACCCTGGTTATTGTCTGCTCACCTATTTTTACTACTATTTGCTCATCTTTAGATGTTGTGTGGAACTGAATGTAGTTTGTTTTACAGTAATTTAGAGAAAGACCATTAATGTTAAACCAGTTCACCATTTCATTCAAAATCTTATTTGCTGTTACCTCAAGTTTACCTACTGAATTATCAATAAGTAGTGTAGTGTCATCAGCAAAAATGGTGAATCTACAATATTCCGTACAGAGATGGAGATCATTTGTAAATATAATAAAAAGTAGGGGTCCCAGAACTGAGCCCTGCGGCACTCCACATGTGATGGTACCCATTCTGAAGATATGGGACACCATCTTGACTATCTACTACAACTTTTTGTTTCCTGTTTGACAGATATGAGTCAAGCCGTTTCCCTGCTGCACCACTTATACCAAGATGTGCAGCTTTCTGTAAAAGAATTTGGTGATTTACACAGTCAAATGCTTTTGTTAGGTCACAAAATATGCCAATCACTTTCAGTTTTTTGTTGATAGATTCCAAGAGTTTGCCAGTAAATGCAAATATTGCATCTTCTGTTGACAAACCTTTTTGAAATCCAAATTGACTTTTGCTGAAGATATTGTGTTCACTGAGATGCTTAACTATTCTGGCACACATTAGTTTCTCTAAAACCTTTGAAAAGCTTGTCAGTAGTGATATTGGCCTATAGTTAGCAGTATCCATCTTATCCCCCTTCTTATACAGCAGTTTTACAACTGCATACTTAAGCCTCTCAGGAACTATTCCTTGCTTAAGTGATGCATCAAAAATGTGGCAAAGGACTTTACTTACATGGCTGGAGCAGTATTTAATAATTTGTTAGAAATGTTGTCAATTCCAGCAGAGTTTTTACTTTTCAGGGATTTAATAACTCTTTCAATTTCTTGAACAGTGACTGTTTTTACCTTCATGTGTTGCACTGAACCATGTACTCTAGCTTTCAAAAGATTGATGGCTTGCTTCATGGACCCTTGTCAACCTATTTTTTCTGTTACTGTTAAAAAATTGTTGTTGAATGTGTCTGCAACTGTTTTTGGATCGCTAACAAGATTACTCTCACTTTTGATTTGGATATTTTCACTACAAACTGCATTTTTCCCCATTTTCTTCTTTACAAATTTCCAGATAGTTCTTACTTTATTGCTCAAGTTGTCAATTTCTGCCTTCAAGCACATGTTCTTTGCTGCCTGACTGGTCTTATTCAGAACTTTATTGTAGACTGCACATGCCACCAGCTCGTCGAAAGTTTCTTGGGCAGCAGCCTTCAAAATGCAGTTGAAACAGGTTTGCTCTAATGAAACAAAAGGAAAGCCGCTCCAAGCAAAGTGTTTAGCATTAACTCCAGGAAAAGTAATTGTTATCGACTTCAATAAATATGATAGTGATGAGGCTGCAAGCAGGGAGTCCCTATCCGGAACATTTAATAGTGATCTCGAACAGCCCAAGTCAAATGAAAATGAAGAAATGGACAAGGAGGAAGATAAAGATTGGCATGAATTTAAAGAAAATGATTTCACCATAGTAAAATTTCCTACGAAAGAAAGATTCAGGTTTTTTATTGGTAAAATTGAAAGCATCTCTAATGACACCTATTAAATGACATTTCTGAGAAAGAAAGTTCTTGATGGTAATGTTTATTTTGTCTTTCCAGAAATTGGTACAAAGAAGGCACGGTAAATTTATTTTTGAAGGGATAGATGATTATGACATTGAGTAAATACTTTTCACATTGATTATGACATACAATAACTAAAAATTAATATTTGTTTGTCAAATTTTGTGAATGCAAGCGTTTTTATAATAAAAATCTCAAGCTTAATGTGCTTGTAAAAATTTGTTTAGTCTCGAAATTGAAAAATTTTGTTATAAATACTGCAATATATTTTTAAAAATCAAAATAGTGATCAGATTCACTCCACTGGAAGTCTCATTCCGTTCCTGCATACAAAATACACTGGTGATCGGGTTCGCCCCAGCTAAGGAGGTGAAACCGATCAACAATTAACTTAAAATAATAACTGCAATTATAAACCAAAAATAACTTAATACACTAATATATCATTATCATTGTCCAATATCACAACAGTAATTGGTGAAATTAAAAAAAAAACTGCCATTTTTTATTGGATTCACCTCATTGGCACAAGTGGTAAAGTATCAGTGGTTACAAGTGACAGAAAAGCAGTCTTTTAGGGTAGGGAGGGCAGGAACAAAAGTTGTTCAGAGACAGGCTGAAAATGACATTCACATCGATAAAACAGGCGGCCAGAAAGTAAATTTTAATGTACACAATTCAAGCAAACACCCTATGATTGATTAGAGATACTCAAAAACTGACAGGAAAATTAGGTACATCCAGTTGTAATTCAGCCAGTGCACAAAATCAGTTACCATTATTGCATCAGAATATCTGAGAACTAAGGGGTAAGCTTAATGAGTTGCTTATGTGTGTCGAAGAATTAGAGTTGAGCAAACCAGTTGACATACTCTGCCTCTTGAACATCATGTGACCACTGGTACAGATATGTTAAATGTTGCAGAATTCAAGTTAGCTTCTTACTTCTGTAGAGAAAATATGGAGAAAGATGATGTTGCCACATTTGTCACTAACTGTTTTGATTTCAAGAATACTGATGTTAATAAATTTTGCCCAGAACAGCACTTAGAAGCTTGTGCAACATAATTAGTATTTCATGATAAGTCCTTTATAATAGTAGGTATATGCAGACCACATTCGGGAAATTTTAACCTCTTCATAAAAAATCTGAAAGCTCTGTTGTCCCATCTCACAGTATAAACAAGGAAATGTGGTTACTGGTGATTTTAATGATCATTTATTGGAAAGCTCTGTTAGTGAACAATTATTGCAGTCAGTAACACTACCATTCAATTTAATTCCCATTGTGAACTTTGCAACTAGGATATGTAAATGCGCTGAGACTGCTATTGATAACAACTTTGTAAGCAAATCTGGGGAAAAAGTCATATCACAAAACCAATAATAAATGAATGATGACTAACCGATAACCTCAGCTGCCGACAGGTGTTGTTGATATACCTCGATGTGGACAGTTGAAAATGTGTGCCCTGACCGGGACTCGAAACCGGGACCTCCTGCTTACATGGCAGACGCTATATCCATCTGAGCCGCCGAGGACACAGATGAATAGCGCGACTGCAGGGACTTATCACTTGTACGCTTCCCGTGAGACCCACATTCCCAATTGTCCACAATTCTACATATGTATTTTACCTTATAGAAATTTTACCTCCAACTCATTACTCGCGCATGATTTGGCGATTCCCGTAAGAGTTTGAGCAACCTGTGCGCATTCGCACAGACATAGGTCAATGGCTGGGTAGCCTTTAACTATATATACAAAGACTGCAGGGACTTATCCCTTGCACGCTTCCCGTGAGACCTACATTCCCAACTGTCCACAATTCTACATATGTATTGTACAACACCTGTCGGCAGCTGAGGTTATCAGTTAGTCATCATTTATTCCAGGGAAAAGCTGCACGGTCTTCAACAGTAACTGTTCTTTCGAGAACAAGTTACTGTCTTCGTATGTACAATAATAAATGGGCTATCTGATCATGACAAGCAGCATCTTGCGTTAAATGTTGATACTTGTCAGGATAAAAAAGTCTATTAAATCTGAGTACATGAGGGTAATAAATAAGTAAAAAATTGAGAAATTCAGGAACTTGCTCAAAGACATGAACTGGATAGATGTTTACAATACTTCTGACTCAAATGGAAAATACGAAACAGTCATTAATAAAGTTACCTCCACTACTGAAAATTGTTTTCCCCTAAAGGTAACTCAAATCCCAAAGAAGTCAAAAAATAAACTATGGATTACACGAGGAATAAAGATATCATGTGGGACAAAAAGGAGACTGTATCTATATCTAGGAACAGCTCTGACGTTAGGATTGTAATGCATTCCAAAGAATACTGCAAAATATTGAAGCAAGTAATTCAGAAATTGAAGGAGCTTTATTATGAGAAAAAGATAATTACGTCGGGCAACAAAATAAAAACTGTATGGGATACAGAGAATACAGAGACAGGTGGGGCCTAAAAGGAAGAGGAACAGAAATATTAGCAGTTCCAGTTTACTGTAATATATTCACATATTTTGACAGTGCTCTGGCAAGTGATCAGGATAGTGAGTGTTATATTCAAATGTTTTACTTTTTTATGTTACACTTTTTGACACGTTCCACACCCACGAAAATCATTTCATTTTTTGGGTCTGTGGAACGAAAACTGAATGTAATCTAAAATCCACGGTACCAGAAACCAAGATTGTTCCTATTAACATATACATCCGATGTCGGCAATCGTTTTTAGGAAGTCTGCGCTTCCGTTATGTAGATTGCGAGCATTGTCGAGAAGTGATCCGTGTCGATTGCTGGTACGGAAGGCGCTGCAGTCGATAGACATTGTATCTGGGTCTCTGTGCACGCTGTGGGACCCCACTAGCCCGGTCTGCTGTAGGTTGTGGGGTGGGGTGTGTGGCTTTCGTTTGTTGTGGAAACCCCAACAGCGACACCAGGACAAGAGGTTACGGTGGTGAGGCGGCTGTCTGCAGCGTGTCCTGGTGTGTTCGTCGCTGCAGTCCTTGGTGAGTACGGAGCATGTTCTGATGTCCTGCACAGCGTAGTTGTTACGAAATATTGATAGTTTCTGCACACGCTATGGATAACCTCCGTCATGATGCCGATGTAAGCTTTGGATACGGAACTTGAGATTACTTACTGAAAGGATTATTCCTTGCCTGTTCGGAAAATAGCGTCACTATACTCTTAGTAGATAAAGTTTCTCATCAGGGCAGACATTAATTACGGACTTCTGACAGTTTCTGCAGTACCTGCTGAGGGAACTTTGGCGTCGTAGCTGCGTTCTTTAGTCAAATGTGAACTCTTCGGTGCGTCAAAGACTTCATTAAAAACCGAGCGAGGTGGCGCAGTGGTAAGACACTGGACTCGCATTCGGGAGGACGACGGTTCAATCCCGCGTCCGGCCATCCTGATTTAGGTTTTCCGTGATTTCCCTAAATCACTCCAGGCAAATGTCGGGATGGTTCCTCTGAAAGGGCACGGCCGACTTCCTTCCCCATCCTTCCCTAATCCGATGAGACCGATGACCACGCTGTCTGGTCTCCTTCCCCAAAACCAACCAACCAACCAACTTCATTAAAAAATGAACCACAGTTGGCAACGGTGTTGTAAGCCAGGCGCACAGGGTGTACCTTCAATCCATGTAACTAACGATGTGCAGTACATAAGTTTAAACTTAGACTGGACGCATAGCTATTAGGTGGCAAGTAGAACTTGTTTCACTTTAGAGGCCCCTACACATGCTTCAGTTTATCGGCCGGCGGACCGCCTTATTTCGAGGCAGCCTACACACGTCCCGACCGACTGCCTTCGGCGAATGCAGCGCCGGTGTGTTGCCGTGATTTGTTAACGGAAAGTCCCTAGAGTTTGTTCGAAGAGGTACTGCTTCGTTTTACACAAACAGAAATCGGAGTTTGCCTGGCTATTCTGGAGGGCACAGAAACCTGTGGGCAAAGAAGCGGCTAATGCAAGGAAAGAAATTCACCCACGTTCCGCTACTTAAGCAACTGGGAGCAAAATATTTCCGTAATTATGTAAGAACGGATGAATTGTGCATTTCGTAGTTGCTGAAATGTAGCGCTTTTTGACGAAAAAGGATGGTCATGTGAGGCTGTTATATAGATTTGTACCCACTGCCAGATGTTAGAGGATCTCAAATTTATTTGTGTTGTATTCCACAATTAGCAATTACTATGACTTTTGAAACACCTAACATTATTTATAGTTGACCTCTGAAATAAATCGTGATAATGCACAATTTATTAATTTCTATCGCATAAAATGAAATGCCAGTTTAAATAACTCATTTCAAATTCGAAGGAAGTTTACACATGGTGTCGCACATTACGTAATAAATGCACCAGGTACATGAACCATTTAGCGACTGGTAGAACTGAAAAAAAAATCCTAAACTTTGCTGTTAGTTAATCTGAAATCTGGGACGGTAGTGTGGCAAGGAAGGTACCTGAAGAGTCGAATATGATTTTAGCACTGCCCCCCCCCCCCCCACCCCGCACACACGCGCGCACACACACACACACACACACACACACACACACACACACACACACACACACACACACGAGTTTGTTACACGAACTGCTGACAGTGAGTGCTTGGAATTGTCGTGAAACTAACACATTTGCGTAAAATTGTCGTCCTTACGTGCAATTTCGTTGTTTCGTTAGATGACTTTGACTTGTAAGAAATTTAAACATTTCGCTGATTGTAGTTTAACAGGAAGTTAGTCTTGATACCATTTGTCTTCCATATACTGCTTGGACATTAGCTTGTTCTCATACCATCAAAATAGAATGTCTGTACAAATAGCCGAAAGTAAACTGAGTCCATTATAAATACTTTGGTATGTAATTGCTGTGCGAATGGTTACCTCATGCAGAAACAACTAAACAACGCTCTGAGCTAGACGCCGTCATTTTACGGGCTGACAGCGCTGTTGCCTAACCTAAGTTTTGTGACAGCAGTGTTTCCGGAATCGGGGTTTTCAGGATGTTACCATCACAATTTCCTCTAAGAACACAGCTATTGGTATAGGGTTTTCTGTTTCAGTGGTGAAAATCAGCTTCACTGCTACTTATTTACCAGGTACAGTATACTTCGCCTTTGTCGCAACTTCGAAAAAAGTATTACTGTAGAACAGGTGAGATGATTTAAGTCTTAAACTCGCATTTCGTGTATTAACGGAAATGCCAATCAAAAATCTGTGCCCATGGCGCGTTGGTCGATAACCTCTCGGCTCGCTCTAATCGAGCTACCGCCTGTGTTACGCAATTTGATGATAGGTTAGCCAATGAGACTTGAAAACATTTTACTAAACTGATATCCTACGAAAAACTGTAAACCTAAATGTTACAAAGCAGATAAAATTCAGAAAAATTCATGCTGAAGCCGGTGAATTGCCACTAACCTACCGGCGCGATATACTGCTTTGTCGGTATGCCTGTCGGCTATTATCAATGCCCGACCACCCGTCTTATCATTACTCCTTTGACGACTCTCTCGACCGTCAATACGGGTTGTATGTATCAGCCCTGCTACCCCCTGGAGTTCGCTTTCGTCGCCTCCTTCAGCAACTTGATTTTCCACTCCCTGCAACCTTTAGAGTGCGTGAGAGCCAAACGCCACCTTGGCTCCAGGCTCAGGTTCGTGTTCACCTTGACCTCAGCTCGCTCCCAAAGGAGATTACCCCAGCTTCAGTATACCGCTCGCGGATGTCTAACTTCGAAGTTCCTTAATACGATTTTCGTTTATACAGATGGTCCAAAGACCAGTGACGGTCTGGGGTGGTCTTTTGTCGGGGCACACAGTTTCAAATACCGGCTCCATGGCCATTGTTCGGTCTTCACAGCTGAGCTCTTTGCCCTCTACCAGGCTGTTCTTTACATCTGCCGCCACCGACATTCTGCTTATGTCATCTGCTCCGATTCCCTGATCGCCATCCAGAGCCTCAGTTACCGTATCCGGTTCACCCTTTCGTGCACCGGATCCAACGCTCTCTTCAGCAGCTGGTGGACGACGGTTCTCCGGTTAGCTTTGTGGGCTCCTGGCCATGTCGGTATCCCTGGGAACGAAGCTGCAGATGCCGCGGCCAAGGCTGCGGTCCTCCAGCCTCAGACAGCTTCTTGTTGTGTGCCTTCATCTGATTTTAGCAGGGTCATTTGTCAGCGCATTTTATCGCTGTGGCATGCCGATTGGTCTACACTTACTAAAAACAAGCTTCGGGCCTTGAAACCCCTCCCCACGGTTTGGACGACCTCTTCACGCCCTTCTCGGCGGCAGGAGGTCGTTTTGGCTCGGATACGGATTGGACACTGCCGGTTCAGCCACCGCCATCTGCTGACGGCTGCGCCGGCGCCGTTCTGCCCATGTGGGCAATTGCTGACGGTACATCACATTTTAACGTCCTGACGGAATTTTAATACACTGATCATTGATCTTGGCCTGCCATGTACTCTGGATGAAATTTTAGCGGATGACCCAGGAGCAGCTGCTCGCGTTCTTCGTTTTATCCACTTGACAAACCTGTCTAAGGACACTTGATTATGCCGTTTTCTTTTAATACCTTGCCTGTTAATGTGCCTTTTATAGTGTTGTCCTTTTTAGTTGCTGTTTCAACGTTGTGCCTCGCAGTGCATTCATAATTTAGTCTGGGCGCTAATGACCACTGTAATTGTGCGCCCTAAAACCACAGACAAACAAAAAATTCTCGTCCCAGCCTGGAAGATACCTTTTCCGACATTCTCGGGCTCGTTCGTCGGTGTGATAACTGCTCGTACACAAGTGTTACAGATATCAGCAGACGGAGGAATCCAGTCCCGGTATTTATCAAGGAAAGCGTTCCAATCAGCTAGGGGCACAAGCTAATAGCGTTTTTGTTTTACATGTTGGTATTAAAGTTGCTGGGGGTTGATAGATCAATTTTTATCTGAGTTCACTGCTTGAGTTTTCATTCTGTTGTTTCGTCTTCGCACGTAGTGGAGCTGTGGAGTTAGATAATGGAGTGCCATATGGACAAATAGGCATTTCGTACATATTCTTCTGAGTTCAGTAGTGGAGTGACAGAAGCGGAGGTAGCCAGAAACATGAGCTGTAGATCGTTCAAACGCATTTATCCACAAATGATTGTCATTGTACTGGAGGACTGGCAAATGTGATTAACTATGATGTTTCCACCATCGTGTGACATAAGCATACAAGGAGAAAGATTAAAAAATGGGGTGTATAGGTACTGCGTATTCTATAAGCCAAAATAAGGGAGTCGCCATATGCGCATCCGTTTGCTCATAAATTTTCTCGTGAACACCGAACATTCGTATTGTGTATCATTAATGGTCACGGAAAATGGTATCATGCTAACATAAGAAAAAGAAGGGAATGTTTGAGCCCAAAGAACGAAGCAACTCCCCATACAAAGTCATACACGTTTTCACAGAAGATAATTTTATGTATCTGGTGAAGCAGGGACGATGTGGAGTACTAAGAATTGTTTCCCTGAGTTCTTCCACTGATGACATTTGTTAACAACCGAGACGTCTTACAGACTCAATCCGATGACGATCATGCAGACTGCCTGAAGTGATGACCCCACGATAATGCCCGCCCACATTGTTAGATGACAAGAAACGCTATACAGGAGATGGACAGCGAAGTCACTGAACACTCGCTTTATTCGCTTCATCTTGCACTCTGATTTTCACCTTTTCCGCTCTATCGGACCACCTCCAAGAAATTTCCCTTCTTAATAAAAATGCGCTTCGAACACGGCGCGGCGACTTTGTTCGCCTCAAAACCACGTCATTCGCACAGCTACGGAATCGAAAAGTTGCCCCAGCGTTGGCAGACCGATGTAAATAGCGAAGGATAATATTACTAATGTCTAAATTATGTATATGTGTTGTTTATTAAAGTTACAGAAAATGCTACCAACTTACGCAGCAACCTAATAAATAAAATACATTGGTAGTTAGTTTTCCTGTCAATATTACTCGAACAATCGTAACAGCTTTTCCTTCCTTGGTTCTATGTCTAAGAACTGGTTCCACTCGATGGTTGTGGATACAATATTGCAAATAAGTTGTCAATCGATGATCTCAGTTGCCTGGGAATGTTTCGCATGTATTTCCTCCGTTTCACTTGCTCATCACCAAGACCAAAAACAAGTTCTTTCAAAAAGGTACGCCCTTTTTTCGGTAGAGTATCTTTTTGCGAACTGTAAACTACCATTGCATTAAATCCACTAACATTTAGCAATGAATAGAACACGGTCATTGGCCAATGTAGAGTATTTCTGGCCACATTCACAGAACTGCTTATCCTATCCACGGTGTCAACCCCAGATTTGGTGGCATCATAAAAAAAATATTTCCGGCCTTTTGGCGACTGTTTCACTTTGTAACAGCGTAATGATGCGTACTAGATGAGAGGATAACTATTTTTTTGACCTGATACGCAATAAGTTTTTGGGTCATCAAACAAGAATTGGGTGCAATACAAATTTTATCTGCAATTCCAGGTAGTAATTCCTTTCTATTTTTTGCATACCGTCCCAACCATTATCAATCTTTTATTCGACAATCCTTCGGCCAGTGAAAAGCTACTGAACCAGTTGTCCATAGTAATGTTTCTGCCGGTATTGTGTATAGGCTTCGTCAGGTCCATCACCTTTCAGATTAGGTTAGATTTACTTTCATTCAAATTGATCCGTAGTGAGGAGGTCCTCCAGGATGTAGAACATGTCAGAAAAACAATACATGACAAATATTTAAAACTCCAAAAAATAAGCTAATGTACCATTGCACAGGTCCCAAGAGGAATGATCGTCATTTTTTAATGGACACTAGATGAAATAATCATTTTACAAACACTAATGCACTGACTTTAAAATAGTTTTTTATTTATTTATAAGGTAATAAACTTGTAATAAACTACTATAATACGAGAATTTAATTGGTTGTTAATCTTTTTATGGCTGCTGGTAAGTTATTGAAAATGTGTGTTCCTGAATAATGCACACCTTTTTGTACAAGACTAAAGGATTCTAAATCCTTGTGAAGATTATTCTTATTTCTAGTATTGATTCCTTGAATTGAGCTGTTGGTTTCAAAAAGTGATATATTTTTAATGACAAATTTCATTAGGGAATAAATATATTGGGAAGCAGTAGTTAGTATCCCTAGTTCCCTAAACAGACTTCTGCAGGATGTTCTTCAGTTCACACCACGTATAACTCTTACTGCTCTTTTGTGTCCGGAAAACTTGGGCTTGGCTTGATGAATTATCCCAAAAATAATCCCATATGACATTATGGAATGAAAGTAAGCATAGCATGCCAGCTTTTTCATTTTTATATTCCATATGTCTGACACAATTCGTATTGCAAATTGAGATTTGTTAAGATGGTTCAGCAGTTCTGTGGTGTGCTCCTCCCAGCTGAATTTATTATCAAGCTGTAATCCCAAGAATTTAACTGTCCACTTCTATCTTCTCATTGTATGTTAGACATATACTCGTGGGACACCCCTTACAAGTTCTGAACTGCATCTAGTGTGTTTTTTCAAAGTTTAGTGACAATGAATTGGTTAGGAACCAGTGATTAATGTCCACAAATATTTTATTAGCTGGCCTTTCTAAGACTACACTTGATTTGCTATTTATTGCAATGTTTGTATCATCGGCAAACAAAACAAAATTGGCATCTGGTAATGTTACTGATGAAAGGTCATTGATATACACAAGAAAAAGGGTCCCAAAATTGAACCTTGTGGGACCCCACATGTAATTAGTTCCCAGTTGGATGATCGATAGCTTGATACATGTCTCTTTCCTAATAACAGACTTTGTTTCCTGCCAGAGTTATAAGATTTGAACCATTTTGCAGCATTTCCTGTTACACGATATTATTCTAATTTACTTAAAAGGATATTGTGATTTACACAGTCAAATGCCTTTGACAGATCACAAAATATACCAGTTGCCTGCAATTTTTTATCTAATGAATTAAGCACATTTTCACTGTTGAAGTATAGCCTTCTCAATATCAGAACCCTTTAGAAATCCGAACTGTGACTTTGACAGTATGTTGTTTGAGATAAGATGGTTATAAAGGCGATTGTACATTACTTTTTCTAAAACTTTTGAGAATGCTGGCAAAAGTGAAATTGGATGGAAATTTGATGCTATTTCTTTCTCCCTTCTTAAACAGTGGCTTAACTTCAGCATGTCATATGGAGACATGCCAGTCGAGAAGGGTCCAGGCGGCTGTTTTCCTGGCTAAATTTCCATACTGAGGGTATAAAAGGTCCTTGCATCGGTAAGAGGAAACACCGTACCTGGCGGGTTTCGAAGGTATCTATTGCTTGAAGGGGCATCTTCCTCTCAAAGCCTCAAGCTTTTCGTCAATTGTAGCATATTCCCCAATAGTATAGCACTTTTGGAAATTACTCTTGACGAGTTCGTTTATCATCGAATCGTAAATTTTGTAATAAAAATCTAAACCTCTGCATGCTCATCGCTGCTCTGGCAAATTTCTCACCCGTTGTATCGTTAGCCCATATTTCCTCGAGGTTTATACGATTGAGTTTTTTGAACCAAGCACATATATTACGCCCGCGAGTGGCCACAATTCTACAGTGCCTGTATCCTTCGCATCCCTTTCTCGAGAAAAATTATCTTTTTTTCTAATTTGGAAGTTTGTGCACTGAACTATAGTATTTATTATGTCGGCCTCAAAGAAAATTTACCAACAGGCTAAAAGGGTCCTAGCAGGTTTCGCTTGTCTTTTCACACCAGGTAAACGTGTCATAATGTTCCTTTCCAGGGTTGTCATATTTCCACCACAAATTTCCTGGTTCATATACTTTCATCAAAACGATGAAGAATGTCGCCTGTGTCATCTTCGTTCGAGGAATTTTGTTCCGTGTCAGATGTTTCCTCCAGCGATTCTAAATAGTAGTCGCTCGCCACATCTGCCGAATCCTCATCTTCAGATTCATTCTCACCCTCGAAGTTAGAGGTGTTGCGTAAGCCCAGCTCAGGAAGATCGAGGAGCATCGTGAATTCATCAGGCGGTAATATAAATCGCTCTCCCTCCATACCTAAAAAGGCAAAAGAAAAATGTTGAGGTCTCCATGCACAAAAAAGTGTTGTGAGAAAAGTAACACGATTAGTTGCGTGGGTCTGACAGACCCCAGAGCCGCAAGGTCCTATTTAGGAATCCTACTATGCAATAAATGTATTACATAATGTCAATCGTCGATATGATGAAAATATTATACTCGGAAGGAAAAATAAATCTTACTGTGATAAGGAAGGTCCGGGGGACCCGGAGACGAAAACTCGACAAAGTACTCTTCGACAGGAGGGTGAGAGCTGCAATCTAGCTGGGGTTCCGCGCTTGCACAGGGCGAGTGGAGGGAGAGGCCCACCGGACGCCAGCTCGCTACCTCCATACCGGCTACTTCCTGTAGAGTGTGTCTGGAACTGTCGGGTCTGCCGCGGGGTTAATAAAGATTGCCTCTCAGCCGATTAAGTCGCAATTATGAACACCTGAATTCTGAGGAGGACGCGTAATAGGGTTACGAGAAGTCGGTTGTTCCTTTTGCGATATTGCAGAAAAACTTAGCAGGAACGCGGCCACTGTCGGTGATAGCTGGCAGCGGTCGTCATGGGGATGTACGGTCACAAGAACGCAAGGCTCTGGACGACCATGTAGCGCTACCGATAGGGAAAACCATCGTCTTCGTCGTGTGGCTCTGGCTCACCGTACCGTATGTGCAGCTGCAGTTGGCACCACAAAGGCAGCTCCGAGCCAGACGCCCTGTAGCCTGTGTTCCACTGACACCAAACCATCGCCATCTGAGACTTCAGTGGTGTCAAGGGCAGGGTGGGGGCCCACTACGCTCCCTGGTGAAATGTTTCTACCTCGGTGCCAGTGATGGCGGTGTGTCGGTTGGGAGGAAGCCGGTCGATGACCTGCGACCGATCTGTCTGCGTGCTCCACACACTGGACCGAAACTTGTAGTTTCCGTCTAGCGTGAAGTTTCGCATGACAACAGCAGCACTCCCGTGATTGTCCCACACACCCTGACACCCTGACCTCAGTTTTGTACATTATTCCGGTGGTTCTACCTGTTGCACTGCCATTCGTGAACAGCATTATGGGAGGATGTTTAAAAAGATTTCGGGCTTGCAGCCGGTCGTCGTTAACTTCATTGCACGATATTTCGGCTGGACAACTGCCAGCCGTTTTCAGGTGAGCCGAACGAGTACTGACGAAGACGTATTTTTTTTCCTTTATCGTAATTTTAATACCTGTACATCAGGTAGGCTGGCAGCAGCATTCTACGCTGCTCTTCAGCCTTCGAGTCGACAAAGACAAAACAGAAAGATGACACGTAATAGACATATTGACGGGCAAAAAACAGTAGACATAGAATACAAAAACATGGAACCGTTCACACTCGACGAAAAATGCACTGAAACACGTTGGCACGGCGCACAAACACTGATGATTTCGATGGCACAAGTGAACGTTGGAGCGTGACGGCGAACGCTAAAAACAAACACGATGGCACGCACACACGAGAAACGGATGGCGATGATCTCTGGCGCGCGAGTGTCCACGTAACGTGTGCGAGTCCGGGGACCTGCCAAGAGGGGAAGAAGGGGGACGGGAGGGAGAGGGGAGAGCAAAGATGCCAATGGCAGAGGAAATGGGGGAGGAGCGGAGGAATTGGGGAGCGGAAGCCCGGGGGAGGAGTGGGGATAGAGGGAGGAGGGAGGGAAGGGATGGAGGGTGCCCATAGGAACAAACTCTGGAAGAGGGAGGGAGGTTCAAAGTTGGTAGGAGGGGTAGATGGAGGGGAGGAGGGCAACATCAGGGAGGGGGAGCCGGCGGAAGCCACCTTGGGAGAGGGCACGGAAAGTGGAGAGATGGAGAGCAGGTGGGACGTGGAAGTACAGGCGCGGCAGTGGACGGGGGTGGGAGGGGATTGGAGAGACCAGCGGGTGAGGAGATCGAGTTTACGGGAGGTGTAGAGGATCCGTATCCGTTAGAGGAAAAGGTGGAGGTGGGGGAAGCGAATAAGGTCGTAAAGGATCCGCGTGGGGGAAGGGAGACGGATGCGACAGGCGAGGCGAAGAGCATGGCGTTCTAGGATCTGAAGGGATTTGTAAAAGGTAGGGGGAGCGGAAATTCAGATAGGGTGGGCGTAGCAAAGGATAGGGCGAATGAGGGATTTATAGGTATGGAGGATGGCGGAGGGGTCCAGGCACCAAGTACGGCCGGAAAGGAGCTCGAGGAGACAGAGGCGGGAGCGTGCCTTGGCTTGGATCGTCCGGAGGTGGGGGGTCCAGGAGAGGCGACGGTCGAGGGTGACGCCAAGGTACTTAAGGGTGGGGGTGAGGGCGATAGGACGGCCATAGATGGTGTTGCAGAAATTGAGGAGGGGGAAGGAAGGGGTGGTTTTGCCTACAATGATCGCCTGGGTTTTGGAATGATTGACGAAGACGTTCTCCGCTCCAGCTTATATAGTGCGCTGATAGTACTGCCGCGCATGCGTTGCAATTGCGGAGACTGAAGGGCCACACCGGCCAGCGGCAGCGCCCTCGCTGGTGGAGCTGCAGTACTCAGCTGCCGTCGGTATTGTCGCTGGCCGCAGCTATCCAAGTCTTCTGGCGTCTTCGTCTCGAGCAAATTTCGGAGATGACGGGATTCCGTGCGTTATTCAATTGGTAACCACTGCCACGGTTCATTAGATTTCCCGCAATGCGTATTTCAATTGATTCTTTGATAATGGAGTCCCAAAAAATTTGTTGCAGTGGCCAAAATCGAAGTTTTGTCGTACTCCACTTAATGTCCTTTAGAAATACAATGTTCCGCAACTGCAGACTTACTGGGCTGCAGTAGGAGAGTGCAACGTTGATGTTCTGTACAACGCTCTTCCACTGTATGCGTTGTCTGTCCTATATAGGCCAAACAACACCGGCACGGTATTTTGTAAATTCCCGCCTTCCGCAGTAACAAGTCATCCTCACCGAACCCAGCAAATGCGAAATCTTGGAAGGTGGACGAAAAACCACTTTCACATTAAAATGATTAAGAATCATTGCTATGTTGAAGGAGATATTTCCGACAAAGGGAAGAAAAGCTAGGGACTTGGCTGGCGCGTCCTCCTCTTTATCCAGTTCCCGGTTCCTGGCTCTAGTTGAGAAGGCCCTATTAATTTGCCGGTTCGAGTACCCATTGTCTCTGAACACCGCCCTCAAATGTGCCAGTTCCTTAGGCAAATTCTCTGCATCCGACACTGTGTGTGCCCTGTGTACAAGGGTTTTAAGTACACTCGTGGTCTGGGATGGGTGATTGCAACTTGAAGAATGAAAATAGAAATCAGTGTGAGTGGGCTTGCGATAGACAGAATGTCCCACAGTGCTGTCACTCTTCCGTTTAACCAAAACATCCAGGAATGGAATGCAGCCATCTTTCTCTAGTTTCATAGTAAATCGAATATTTTCATGGATGGAGTTAAGATGATGAAAAAACTCCATTAACTTTTCTTCTCTGTGGGGCCACACAATGAAAGTGTCATCGACGTATCTCCAAAAAACAGTTGGTTGACAGACAGCTGATCAAAGTGCTCTCTCCTCAAAATCCTCCATAAAGAGGTTAGCCACCAGAGGAGACAGAGGGCTGTCCATGGCGACGCCGTCAGACTGTTCAAAATGTTCCTGCTTAAACATAAAATAAGTTGAGGAAAGAGGATGTCGAAACAAAGCAGTAATGTCAGATTCAAACTGCTCACCTGAAGATGGCTGGCAGTTGTCCAGCCGAAATATGGTTTGCAATGAACTTTACGACGACCTGCTGCAAGCCCGAAATCTTTTTGAGCAGTTGATTCGCCGGGAAAATTTCAAATTTTACATTATGGGTGGTGTTTTTCAACAGGACAACGCTCGCCCACATGCCGCTGTTGCAACCCGACATGCTCTCCAGAGTACATACACGTTGTCTCGGCCTGGGCGGTCACCAGGTTTGTCGTCTACTGATTAAATACGGGACATAATCCGACGACGGCTAGTCAGCCACAACCAGCATTAACCTTCCCGGTGTTGACCGATCAAGTGCAACAGGCTTGGAACTCCATCACACACCTGTACAATACAATGAATGCACGATTTCATGCTTGTATTCAACACTCTGGCTGTTATACCGATTGTTAATTTCACATTTGCAATGGCTTTTTTTCGCGCTTACGTTAAACTGTGATTTTGCAAAGTTAGTGACTTAAATTTGTCACCTAGACAAATGTATTCCCGAAATGACATTACTGTAATACTTTTTAGTAGTTGGGTTTCTTATCCGTCAGTCTATATGGCCATTGCATCTGGTGCAGGACGTCAATATGATTGAAGAACATGGGTTGGCCAGGGAGAACATGGTGGTTTGTAGATATTATGTATGGTCACTTCTGCAGTTCCGATTCAGAGTTAACGAATATAGTTTGTGGAACTGGATAACAAGTGAACATTCACGGTTTTACTCCTGACCCGTGTGACTGATCCATAGGCATGGTGACAAGTTGCACCGACGATATATCCCAGTATTTAGAATAACCACATTGTCGATGCGGTTAAGCTTTCTCTCTTGAAAACGTGGTCATCTGGTTCTGGTAATGCCCTCAATGTTCAGTTAACATATTCTAATACCTGATCCCACTTTCCCAGATGTTCGGCTCTCCAAAAGAGCTTTTGATGTAGTACTGAGTCATTCCTTCTCCGACTGCAGTGTTCTCATCCTTCCTTAATTGATCTACAGTCGCTGTGCACATTTATTCCTTTGAAATCAAAGCTGGTGACTTGTCACTTAGTCAGGAGAGCTGGAAAGATTCTCTGGCAGTGAGTTACGTTGCTTTCTTAGCAGCAGCCTGGTCACCTGTAGGGCACGTAGAGGTAAACACCAAAGGATGTGAAGGTAAATAGATCCCTGAAATACTTAGAAATACAGCTCAACAGTTTCACAGCTGACTGCTACGTTAGGTACGTTGTCTACTCCAATATTGCTCACCACTGGAATGAGTCATTTAAGAGAAATCGGTGTACATTTGATTGGAATAGAGATTTGCTACATCCTTAGCGTTTCTCTACAGCACGGACAGATAACGTAACTGATTTCATTCCATTTTTGTCACTCGTGCAACCAGTGTCTCGTCCAAAGAGTATGGAGACCGCCATAAGAAAACAAATCTGAGAAGCGCTGGTAAGTATTCTCAGCTTTCTCAATAATTTGCAACAGGACGTTCTTGGACTTGACCTACAAATAACTCTGACCATTCTACTAATCAATGAAAACATTTTGAGCAAGAGATCTCCCCAGAAGGTTATTCCGTGTGACATGGAGTACCCAGACGCAAAAACAGGCAGCCTTTTTCATATCCAATACGAGAGAGCATTCTGGATCCAAAAGCTGCCGAGTTAAATCTGTTTCCAGACTGGGACGTTTCCAGTGTAGTTTTCAATCTAAGTGATTGTCCAGGAATTTAGTGCTCGTTATTGTCATTGAGAATTCCTCCAGCTCTGTGAAGTGACATAAATTGCGTAAAATTTATCTTCCTTAGGCGCGCAAAACGGAGGTAACAGCAAACCTGTTGGACTTCTGATAAAATGTTCTTGCTGACTGTTAACGAGTAACCCCAGTATTTTAATTGAACACATCTGTCAAACATGGCAAATTTGCACTCTGCACCATCCACAAGTCCTGGTAGATCAGCATAAGGCAGAGACGTTGAAGGACCCAGGACAGAATGTGCACGGATATTACTACACGGCTCATGACACCCAGCGCCAGTTGCATGTTGCCGATATAATGGCTTCCGGGACCCAATTTCAAAAAAAAAAAATTAATTTCAGAAAACAAACGACTGTCATAATTTGCTCGCCAAGAGATACAACCTTAGATTCTGTCTACATCATTTGGTTTACTGTAAGACACCTGTGACCTGACTGTGTGTGTCTTCAGAAAGCATAGATCCCGACGCGCAAATTAGCCAGACTTACTCATACAGTGTTACCTAGTGAGGGTATTTAGGGACGCCGAACAAACATTAAACGTGATTTCAAAAGCCCTTTCTAATTATTTTCTTGCTTACACGCTTAACGGCACATAGTTAACTCACAGGAACAGCTTAAACTTCAGATTGCTTTACAAATAAGCTCAAAACATGGTAGTTTCAGTGCATAAGAATCAGAGGTTTACTATTTGGTTTCTAATTGCTATTAATCTTCTGATAACGGAAGTTTTCATGTTCCATAATTGATCTTCTTTAATATGTTCAACTTATGCTTGGTGCAATACTTCTCTGATGAGAACTAAATAAATTTTAAGTGAAACAAAATTCTATACAGTAATTGTTCAGATTGTTACCCCGGATAGCGCCACGACGCTTGCCCATTACGGGTGTACTAGTTGTCATGAACATTTTTATATTTAGTTTTGTTGTGCTAATGTGACAGCACTAAATATGTAATGTAGTTCTTTGTAACTATTTACGCCATTCAGTGTATCTAACTGCTTTAGCGCTCATATACCCTACTTCTCTCTTTCAACTGGGCTGTTCGTTGCGCCAGTAAGTCGGCAGTTGTTATTCATTACTTGTTGCATTAGCTTCACGCACGGCATGGCGTAAATAGTAAACTTACTTACATCACTTTGAAATTTAAACAGGCTGAGTGCTATATAGGTTTCTTTTGTGCTAATAAATCGGTACTAAATGTTTGCTACCTTGTAACCACTTTGGCCATACAATGCATATAGCTATTGTGGCGCTTATATATGCACTTCATAATTAACAACTATTTCATTGCACTTTCATGTCGGCACAGTGTGTAATTCCTTGTCATTATTTACACTGAAGGGTGCATGTAGCTGTTTCAGCACGTACGTATGCTACTTTCAATTTAGAATAGGCAGGAAAATGTATTGTTCAGGTTATATATTCCGCAATTTAAGTTTAGAACCAAGCATATTTTGTGACGACTGTCAGGTTACTGTATTTGTACTTACCACCAATTAAAACTGTCACACTTCGTGTCACACAGTTATAAAATCCCCAATACTAACAACAATGGTGTGTTTTACTAGTTAATTTTTACTTAACACTTTAGTTTGTAAACATTTATTACTGTTATTGACATTGCTTTGTATTTCCCTTGGTTTAAAGCTCTTTGTAAGTCGTTAGTAATTTGATACTATGGTGCTACAGGGCGCAACACCCACCTGGTATTACAGATTTGTGTCCTCATCAAACGATCAGCAATCTTATCAGTTTGCGTATGTCTGTTACCTTTACAACATGTAAGTATTATGTCTAGTGGTGCTAGTAACTGCTATGTCCACTGGTTGCATACCATTTCCATGGTACATGTCCTCTTAAGATATGCAATGCTTTCATTGTATGCCAATATTGGTTTCGTAACTCATTTTTATTTCATGAGTGATTTATTTCGACAGGCATCTGTTAATAAACGACAAAACGCCTAATTGCTTTCAGTCAATGATTTCCTGCAGTCTGAAATACAGCAATTTGCAGACTATATACAATTTTAGATAATAGCACACAACTTATTGCTACCACGTCTTCCAGTTATATCATACGGAAATGAAATTTACAAGGGCCAACACAACAAATGGACAATGCTTTACAGTTTTTATGCCCTTCCGTTATCCATGCATTTTATAATATACTGAATAAATTTTGTTGTTAAGCAATCCTGTGATCTTAAGATTGTCATAGTCGATAATTGTTTTTGGTTCAACACATAAGCTAGTGTAAGCA
Organism: Schistocerca nitens; assembly: GCF_023898315.1. NCBI lineage: Eukaryota > Metazoa > Arthropoda > Insecta > Orthoptera > Acrididae > Schistocerca > Schistocerca nitens. The sequence continues at coordinate 1,308,114,998 of NC_064614.1, read as the reverse complement.
GTTTTTTGTTAATAACTGCAAACATGTTTTTAGTGTAATCTGAACTTTATATGTGTAAAGACAAGCATGTGTTGTTAGTCTTGTGCATTTGAAGACTCCCCGTTTTTCACTCTGTTCGAGAATTTAACTCACCAATTTATAGGCTTTATATACACTGAAGAGCCAAAGAAATTGGTATAGGCAAGCGAATTCAAATAGATATATGTGTAAACAGGCCTATATAACTCAAGTGTGGTGCAGCAGTTAGATCGGTCACTGCTGCTACAATGGCAGGTTATCAAGATTTCAGCTTGAATATGGTCGGCGATGGGACACAGCAGCATGTGCGCGGTAGCGATGAAGTGGGGATTTTCCCGTACGACCATTTCACGAGTGTACCGTGAATAAGCGACGTTGCTGCGACCGGAAAAATATCCTGCAAGAACAGCACCAATGACAACAGTAGAGAATCGTTCAACGTGACAAAATGCAACGCTTCCTCAAAGTGCTGCAGATTTCAATGCTGGTCCATAAAGTGTCAGTGTGCGAACCATTCAACGAAACATGGATAACGAAGATCGACTCGTGTACCCTCGAGGACTGCACGACGCACAACTTAAGCCTCGTCTGGACCTGTCAACACCCACGCTGGACCGCTGACAGGGAACATGTCGCCTGGTCGGACGAATCTCGTTTCAAATTGGATCGAGCGGACGTGCGAGTACGGGTGTGGGGACAACCTCACGAATCGATGAACCCTGTACGTCCGCAGGGCTGGTGGAGGCTCTAATGGTGTTGGACGTGTTCAGTTATAGTGATACGGGACCTCTGATACGTTTAGATACGACTGAAGAGTGACAAGTATGTGAGCATACTGTTTGATCACCTGCATCCATCCATTCATGTCCCTCCTGCGTTCCGACGGACTTCGGCAATTCCAGCAGGGCAATAAAACACCCCGCAGACCCAGAATTGCAGCAGTGGCTCCAGAAAAAGTCTCTAGAGTTTAAACACTTCCGCTGGCTAACAATATTCCCAGACATGAACATTATTGAGCATATCTTGGATGCCTTGCAACGTGCTTATCAGAAGAGATCTCCACCCTCTCGTACTCCTATTGAGTAATGGACAGCCGTGCAGGATTCACGGTGTCCATTCCCTCCAGCACGACTTCGAGAATTAGTCGAGTCGACGCCACGTCGTACTGCGGCACTTCTGTGGGCTCGCAGGGGCCCTATTCGATATAAGCCAGTTGTACCAGTTTCTTTGGCCTTCAGTGTATTTTGTTCTGTTTTGATTCAGTTGCGGATAGTTTCGTTTAGTCTTCGTGCATATGGAATAACGAAATGCAGTCGCAGCATTACCTCGAGTGCTGGTTGCCTACTGACATTAACCCACCGCACTTGGTCTTAAGTAGAATAGTACTCTCACAGCGCTAAGATTACATTTCGAAGCTCTCATGTTAATTTGAGCTGTCTTGCAATTTAATTTCATCGTCCATATACTTCAGGATGCTCACTTATTGCAATCTCTTCGCAATATTAGATAGTTAAGACATACTGAATGCATATTTTATTACTATATTGTTTAACATGATTTCATTGCATTGTCCCGTAGTATGTTGAATGTAATGTTTAAGCCCCCTTAGGACATTTGTTATTGGTGCCTTTTACTTACCGCTATCTTTGGGTTTGTGCATGGTTCCTACGTTCGTAATGAACGTGCAATCTGTACATACAGTTCACTGTGGGGGTGGCGTGTATTTTATTTAATTGCAAAATTCTTTTATTCGACGTAACCATTGTAGTTCTATGCACATTTATGTTCGTTTGTTCTGACAGTCGATGTATAACTTGAGTACTGCAGACTTACGTTCACCGTTTCATACATTGTGTTATTCTTCCCACATGGAGAAATGTAAGATACCTGATGATGTAATCAATATTCTCTGTAAGTATGTGAAGGTAACTGTAATCTCATTGGATCTTCAATTCCTATTGTTACATTGGGTTTTCTATTCTTATGTCATTTACATAGTACTGTGAGTGTGCTCAGTGAGTGAAATTAGTCGTAATAAATAAGGATTACAAGACAGAATTGTCATGGATTTTTCCAAGCCAATAATTATTTAATTTCGTGGAGTCGCCACGGTACCTAAATGTTTGTCTGACTAAAATGTGTAACTACTGATAGCTGGACATAAAAGTAATTTTGTCTACCTTTCGATCTTTATGTAACCCCACCACCACCACCACCACCACATGTCGGTCCTGCTCATCAAAGACTCTTCTTCCTTTCTCAGCTCTCCCGGCCTACCTCTTCTACTTGAGGAAGGAACTACTAGTTACAGAATCCGTGGTTTTCTAAATTGCATTTCCCCTTCGTTACCATTATCTTTATATGAATTTTTGTGTGTTCATATTATGGTCGTGTATGTAACACTCGATAATTTATCATGTTCACTTTCTAATAGCTTGCAAAGAACTACTTTTTAAGAGCTACTTTGCAAAATCTAAATACTTTGAGATGTGCTTGAAGCATTCCTCTTGACCTGGGAAAAAATTGTTCACCAGTGCAGAGAACTCTTTGAAATATTTGCAATAAATAAGTTTAACGCAACTGAAATTTATGTTATTAGTAAAGTCAATAGAAATTCCTGTGTCTGAAAGAGAACAGTAATATAATGTGAAATATTGCTGAGATTTTTAGTGTTCTTACAAGCATTATAACGCCTGTTACAAAGATTGTCTGTACTTAATAGAATTGGTAAGTGGTAGATGCAGAAACTGGTTTACAGTTCAACCGTTACGAATTCATTACTTCTTATGACAAGATCCAACAACTTGCATAGTCATTTAAACTATAACTGAAATTAAGAAAATTGTTAACTCGAGAATTTTTTATTTTTAGGTAAGGTGTAACCCGCATGTAACTTCGGCTGTGTAACGATAAACTTTCAATGTCTAATAGAAGATAATTTAAAAATGTATCTGCACGCTGTATGTTGTAAAATTTATTTAATAATGCTGCTAATCTATTTATCATTGCTTTGTAAGCAGTAATACAAAAGAGCTGTTACACTAGAATTATTATAACTGTTATCGAAGTCTGACTTTGCTTCCACTTGTCGATCTTCTGTTTCCTTTTCTGTCGGCCTCTTGTTTTTTCGACCTCAATGGTATTAGGTTGCGAGGCCAGAGGATGTCTCTCATTCTTCAATCTAACCCACCATGGGGAGGGGCTGTCTCAGGGGTGGTGAAGGAGAAGCCAGCGTTCCTAGGGACTAAACCCGTCACAGAAAGCCTGGTCATCCAAGCTGGGTGTTACGCGATCAAGTTGGTAAACGATCCATGTAAAATCCTTCATAGTGACAGGCGTGAAAAAATCCTCGGATGTGAAGGCCAAGCAAGAGATGGTGAGGTCGAAACAAGCCGTATTGGATGTGTAGACAGTAGTGTCTGTACGATCATACACTCAAAATATCCCTGGTTTTGGAACAAAATGTGAATAACAGATGTTTGTCTACGTCAGTACTGAAGTAAATGGGATGGAAAAAGCAGCTTTACACATCACGAACGATCCTTTACGAAAGGGAATAAACCATGTCAAATGTTAACTGATACTGCTCCTGGAGGTACCACCACCAGTAGAAATATTGGAGAAAATTGGAATCAAGTAATCACAAGTTGCTGCAATTACTACAGGGACAATCCTGGACAGATGCACAGTGCTGAAGCTACCTTGATGGCGAGTGAACAAACGTGAGACAGACAGAGCAGGCTGATTTTCCAAAATTCCAGTGATATAGTACCAGGCTGTAGATTGCTCATACGCAAAGTAGTTTTGTGGTTGCCAGGTGCGAAGAGAAGACAAAGTGAAAACGAGGATATAACGCTGTGGTGGAACATTGCTGAAGGTACAAAATTGTTGAGGCTTTCGTGGCCACTTGTTGACAAACTGCCTATTGGCTTCTGTCTCGGGTTCTTCGGCCGACGTTCATCTAATGATTTTTCTGACGTTTCGCCAGCACGAGTGGCTGGCATTGTCAAAGCTTCACCCTCCATTGCCGGTGGTGAACTGGAGCCGAGCTTTTTTTTTTAATAGAGATGGGGCCTCTCCACGCCCGCACCAACGTGGTGACCAAACCAAAAGTTCTACTGTCACCTCCGTAAAACATGTTAGTTATCTAGTAAGTGGATCACAGGATGCTGGGCTGTGATGTTGTCCGTGCGTCTGGGTAAGACTACGCATTAACACGGTCCATCAGGTGATAGTGGACGAAACGCGAGTGAGGGTAGCGATTTGAAGAGCAGAGGGAAAAAAGTGCCATGGCTCGTGCCGTGGGAAAAAAACCTCTGCGACAGTGGGATGGGTAGTAAGAGCAGTAGTGGCTTACTAGCTGCGATAGCTCATGCAAGGTTGGATTTGTTAGTATGGGTATCATGCATCATTACCGTGACAAGCGATGGCGATGTATCCCAGTGGTTGCAGCTGCTACATTCCTGGAACAATCAAGATCGTTATACAGTAGTGGGAGATCGGCCATAGATCGTCTCACTGTGTGGGGATGTGTGGAGCTTGTTTGCATGCAGTGTACGGTACGGCTTCCCTGTGTGGTGCCAGTTATTCGGCAGTGTATTTCAGCTGGATATCCAGTAATAGCGTCTGATTAACAGGGGCTCGCCTGTGCCGTTATGTTTGCGTATGCTTGGCCATAGATGTTATGCCCTTACAAGTATATCTTTTGGTCTTTTATGTTTCCATCTATGGTTGTGGTCGTAGTTCCCCAGATTCAGAATAAACGGGTTCTGCGAATGTCTGGAATTTCTGTATAGTCTTGTGGTGAGTTTGTGGATTACCTCCGTGAGAGTCTCAAGTCGGTATTCCCGGTGAAGGTCCGCGATGCGTGTGTATCGTGGAGCATTGCTTATGATTTTGAGTACTTTGTTTTGTATGAGCTGCAGACGGCGCAGGCGTGTAGGCGCAGCGTATCCCCAGACAGGAGCTGCGTACGTCATCAGGGGTCGGATAAGTGTCATGTACATGGACCTCGACACCCTTCTGTTCAGTGTGCTACGCCTGTTGAGCATAGGATAGAGCTGTTTGAGCCTCGCGCTAGCTCGGTTGGTCATGTGTTGTATGTGGTCCCCCCCAGAGTAATTTCCGGTCCAGCCAGACACCGAGGTATTTGACTTTCTCGCGGAAACGTATTGGACGTGCATGTAGGGTTATTGGTCTGCAGTAACGGTGTTTGCGCAGTTGCTTCGGTCTTCTAGTGAACAGAACGGCTTCGCACTTGTCGACGTTTACTCTAACACGCCATTTCTCCAACCAAGGCTCGGCCATTCTGAGTGCAGTCTGTAGGCGTGACGTAATGTTTGATGGTTTCCAATCTTGCGCAAGGATGGCTGTGTCATCCGCGTAGATTGCCATCATTGTGTTGTGTGTGGTTGGGAGATCGTTTATGTAGAGGTTAAACAGTAGGGGCCCTAGGATGCTTCCCTGGGGTACTCCCGCGTGTATACCGTGTCGTGTTGATTGTTTTCCCTGCACATCAGTGTTGAAACTCCTGTCTGTGAGGTATGAGTGTATTAGACGCAGCAGCCCGTCGGGGAATCCCGCGTCGCTGAGTTTGCGGATGAGGCCGTTGTGCCATAGACGGTCGAAAGCCTTTTCGATGTCCAGGAACACTGCCCCTGTAGCTTTGTTTATGTTGAAACCATGTGTTATATGTTCAACGACCTGTAGGAGTTGTTGTGTTGTGGAGTGGTGATTCCTGAAGCCGAATTGCTCCGGTCTCAGGATGTCATTTGTTATGCAGTGCCTAGTGATGCGTTTGAGAATCACCTTCTCAACAATCTTACTGAGCGAGCTCAGAAGGCTGATGGGTCGCTGGAGCCGAGCTCGCGGGCGCAGACTATATGTACCTGGCGCGCCAACGTCCGAGGGCTTCTCCGCGGTCATTTCCGGTGCGGTTCTCCTCTTGCTACCTGCGACGGTCGTTCGGTGCAGTACGGGAAGCCAGGATCCGTTTACCTTAAGGCTTTCCTCTTTCTTGTTCAAACTGTTCGCGTGTTTTTGGATTTCTACAGCTTCTCTGAACAAGCGCGTGTGATAGTGCTTCTCTACAGCCAGAACTTCCGTGTCGGCGAATTTTATTACATGGTCGGTCTCATTCAGTGCGTGCTCTGCCACGGCCGATTTCTCCACCTGCCCCAACCTGCAATGTCGCTTATGCTCCTTGATCCTGGTGTTAATGGATCGTCCAGTCATCCCGACATAAACTTTTCCGCATGTGCATGGTATGCGGTATATTCCCGACATTGAAAGTGGGTCTCTTTTCTCCTTCGCCGATCTAAGACACTCTTTGATCTTCCTTGTCGGTTTGAAGATCGTCTTTACGCCATGTTTGCGCAATATACGGCCGATTCTGTCCGTCACTCTGGGAATGTATGGCAGAAAGGCCGTACCCGACATTTCTTTTTCTGGTTCCTTACTTCGCCGAGTGTTTGGCTCAGTTACACTTCTAATATAATTTGTGGAGTACCCATTGCTCCTCAGGACTGTTTCCAGGTGTTGCATTTCTCGTTTGAGGTGTTGCGGCTCACATATTCGTCCTGCTCTCGTTACGAGCGTACTAATCATGCCCCTTTTCTGGCTCGGGTGGTGGTTTGACAGTTTGTGCAGGTATCGGTCCGTGTGAGTCGGTTTTCGATACACGCTGTGTCCCAGGTCTTCGCCGTCCCTTGTGACCAGCACATCTAGAAATGGCAGTTTCTTGTCCTTTTCTACTTCCATGGTAAATGTTATGTTGGCATGGAGGCTGTTCAAGTGTCTTAGGAAGTCACCGAGCTGTTCTTCACCATGGCTCCACACCACGAAAGTATCATCGACGTACCTGTACCACACCTTAGGTTTGCAAGTGGCCGAGTCCAGTGCCTGTGCTTCGAATTGTTCCATGAAGAAGTTGGCCACCACTGGACTGAGAGGACTACCCATGGCGACGCCTTCCAGCTGTTCGTAGAAATCACCATTCCACGTGAAATAGCTCGTGGTGAGACATGCATGGAAGAGCTTTCTGATGTCTAGCGGAAAAATGGAACCGATGTGCTCCAGAGCGTCACTGAGTGGCACTTTCGTAAATAACGAAACAACATCAAAGCTGACCAGGATGTCGTTTGGTGCAAGTTTGTTTCTTCAGCTTCTCAATGAAATGTCCTGAGTCCTTAATGTATGTGTCGGTCTTCCCCACGTGTGGTTGGAGCAGAGAGGCCAAGTGTTTTGCCAGTTTATCTGTCGGTGATCCAGGAGCGCTAACGATCGGTCTCAGTGGAACGTTGTTCTTATGGATCTTGGGTAATCCATACAGCCGAGGTGGTAGGGCTTCTGTGTTGCGCAGGTTTCTCTGTATGTCCGCCGGCAGAGAAGACGCCTTGATCAATCGATTCGTATTCCGTGTGATACGTTGCGTCGGATCTGCGCTTAGTTTTCGGTACGTCGTCGGATCTAATAGGTCTCGGACCTTTTGCTCATAATCTTCGGTCTTCATTACGACGGTCGCATTCCCCTTATCGGCAGGCAGTACCAATATACTCTTGTCGGCGTTGAGATTCTTAATGGCTTGTACCTCTTCTTTCTTCAGGTTGCAAGCTGGCGGTTTTGCTCGGCGCAGTATCCTGGCTGTTTCCGTGCGTATTTCCTCTGCCCTTTCACAAGGAAGGGCACGAATGGCTGCTTCGGTGTTGGCAATGATGTCCTCCATAGGTATGGTTCTCGGGATGATAGCGAAATTCCCTCCTTTTTGAAGAACAGACACTTCCGCTTCGGTCAATTGTCGTTCAGTGAGGTTACTTGGCCTCTCTGCTCCAACCACACGTGGGGAAGACCGACACATACATTAAGGACTCAGGACATTTCATTGAGAAGCTGAAGAAACAAACTTGCACCAAACGACATCCTGGTCAGCTTTGATGTTGTTTCGTTATTTACGAAAGTGCCACTCAGTGACGCTCTGGAGCACATCGGTTCCATTTTCCCTCAAGACATCAGAAAGCTCTTCCATGCATGTCTCACCACGAGCTATTTCACGTGGAATGGCGACTTCTACGAACAGCTGGAAGGCGTCGCCATGGGTAGTCCTCTCAGTCCAGTGGTGGCCAACTTCTTCATGGAACAATTCGAAGCACAGGCACTGGACTCGGCCACTTGCAAACCTAAGGTGTGGTACAGGTACGTCGATGATACTTTCGTGGTGTGGAGCCATGGTGAAGAAGAGCTCGGTGACTTCCTAAGACACTTGAACAGCCTCCATGCCAACATAACATTTACCATGGAAGTAGAAAAGGACAAGAAACTGCCATTTCTAGATGTGCTGGTCACAAGGGACGGCGAAGACCTGGGACACAGCGTGTATCGAAAACCGACTCACACGGACCGATACCTGCACAAACTGTCAAACCACCACCCGAGCCAGAAAAGGGGCATGATTAGTACGCTCGTAACGAGAGCAGGACGAATATGTGAGCCGCAACACCTCAAACGAGAAATGCAACACCTGGAAACAGTCCTGAGGAGCAATGGGTACTCCACAAATTATATTAGAAGTGTAACTGAGCCAAACACTCGGCGAAGTAAGGAACCAGAAAAAGAAATGTCGGGTACGGCCTTTCTGCCATACATTCCCAGAGTGACGGACAGAATCGGCCGTATATTGCGCAAACATGGCGTAAAGACGATCTTCAAACCGACAAGGAAGATCAAAGAGTGTCTTAGATCGGCGAAGGAGAAAAGAGACCCACTTTCAATGTCGGGAATATACCGCATACCATGCACATGCGGAAAAGTTTATGTCGGGATGACTGGACGATCCATTAACACCAGGATCAAGGAGCATAAGCGACATTGCAGGTTGGGGCAGGTGGAGAAATCGGCCGTGGCAGAACACGCACTGAATGAGACCGACCACGTAATAAAATTCGCCGACACGGAAGTTCTGGTTGTAGAGAACCACTATCACACGCGCTTGTTCAGAGAAGCTGTAGAAATACAAAAACACGCGAACAGTTTGAACAAGAAAGAGGAAAGCCTTAAGGTCAACGGATCCTGGCTTCCCGTACTGCAGCGAACGACCGTAGCAGGTAGCAAGAGGAGAACCGCACCGGAAATGACCGCGGAGAAGCCCTCGGACGTTGGCGCGCCAGGTACATATAGTCTGCGCCCGCGAGCTCGGCTCCAGTTCACCACCGGCAATGGAGGGTGAAGCTTTGACAATGCCAGCCACTCGTGCTGGCGAAACGTCAGAAAAATCATTAGATGAACGTCGGCCGAAGAACCCGAGACAGAAGCCAATAGGCAGATTGCTGAAAGTATCAGATACCAGTGTACTTCCTGCCAAAGAAGTATATCTGCAGTATACAGTCTCTCAGATTGTATCGTGTTCAAAGTTCTGTGTCAGACTGCCCTGATTCTCGTCGTTTTTATTTTGGTGACTATAACTGGAAGAGTTGTGATCATGTGTCACTGTAGAAGATCGTTGTGCAGATCAGCCAGCAGGAATATGAGAAGAGGTCCAGCCAGAACTTCACCTACAGTCTTTCACTTGGCGAAGAAGATAAAGATGTTGGCTGAATGCAGTCTTCAGTGCTACTGGACTATCACTTCTGCCTGACCTGAAAGCACCAACCTTACAAGACACACAGTGAAAGATGCAATCGGTAGGCCAGCACCTCAAAAGTGGGTTTCGGTTCCCGACGATTTACCTGGCGAGACGTGGTCGAGTTGGCTCTTGAAGAACAATGACAGTTCCAAGACCAGTGGTTCCGTAGTTGGCGACATTCCCCATCCCCCACCCCCGCTCCCCTCCCTCTTACAAACTTCATACTGTTTACTGCCTCTATACTCAAATCGCTGTTACATAAGTGGCAAAGTAAAATGTCATGTTGAATATGTATATATAGCTGAAATTAACTGTCAAGTCTCATAGTAATACATGATTTCCTTTATTTTGTCAATTATGTAAATGAAAATTATTCCATTACTCCATCAAATGACTGTAACATGCTCAAATATGCAACATTTGAGTCATATAGTACTGTAATTAAGACGTCAAATATTATCAGTTTGTAAGCGCAAATGTTTCTCACCAATGCAGAGGACGAAAGTTGTCAGAAGCAGGTAATCATTTAAAACGCTAGGAGAAGGAGAGAAATGGTCTTCTCTAATTACCTCACTTGAAGGTGCAGTTCGTCGTGAAATGTGTAGTTAGCCTAAAAAACTGAAGCAAATGACAAGCTCACTATACGCACACAGTCTTTGAAAATGGAGCTGTAACTCCGAAACACATTGGGCAGATAGTTGAAAATAAAATCTGTGAATGAATGACCAAGGATTCGATCCTGAAATCATACTTAATGTGTTTATATTGCTGTATGTTGACATCCACTGATGTTACGTAATGTCCATAAAATTGTGTTCGCAATAAAGTTCGTTGTAAATTAATATTATGCACGCACTGTTATCATGTCGGCATTTTGAATAGTCCTGTTACGGCATTGGTCTTTCCATGTATCTCTAATCTGATGAAATGCTGTGTCTAAAAGTGTTTTAAAAGTACCAGTAAACCTCTGATCCTTAAGGACTGTCGTGTATAAAACAGCTTCAGTCGTGTGACCACCTCATAAACCAGTTACTGCGTTCAGTATTGCACTTCAAGCTTAATTTCAAGTCTTTCATAAGCTTTCCAAACGAACTTCATGTACATAAGCGAGAAAGTCACGAGGTGTCTTCATTCTCAAATACTGGATGAATATAGTAAAGATAATTGCGTGCTGTCAGTTAAACTGCTTGAAGACACACACAGTTTTTAGCTGTAATGCTTGCTTGCTTCTGTTGTTAACCTTTCAGCATAATAATATGCCTCATAATGTGCAGATCATGACAATATAAATATATACAGTGCTAAGTCAATAATTAAGTGAAGTAACGGAACTCAAATTTGTTGGTCCTGGAAGCAGCTATTTCACACTAAGGGTGTTGACGTAGCTAAACAGAAACTTGGTGCAGCGAGAGTGCATCCTGTACTGGCCTTCGCGTTATGGCTCACTCCCAACAAAGACGACGCAGGTTGTAAAGCCACTTCGTACAACGGCGTGTATCTGATATTGGGACCCCACTGCCGCCTTGAGTAATCAAAACATGTCAGTTCTTGCACTTCATGCTGTGGATTTTTCATCTGACCACCCCATCTCAGATTAAGTTTTGCGATTTCCGGTATTCCATTATTTTCAATACGTCTCCATATTTAGCTTTCAAATCTTCCTCTACAAACCTTCAAATTCTCCTTTCCCTGACGTTTATCGTCACTAAAATAGGAGTGTCTACCTGATGGTAACGATACATCAGCTTTTGTGCTAAGTTTGTAATGTTGATCAAACTGACAACATTCCCGTAGTGCAAGAAATTCGTTACCATTATTAGTAGATAATAAATTTACATATTTCCTGTTTCATCCGTAGCAATTCACGGGATTGTGGCAATGTAGTGAGTAGTCCATCAATAGGTGTGATATCTCATTCAGGGTATGTCGTGAACTTCAGTTGTTCCGCCTGCACATCTTGCAGATTACGATTAACTGAATTTCGAGCTTCTGTGTTAAAGTGTACCATTCCCGCTGCCACATCAAGCTCTGAGAGATGTGGTTACTTTGCAAAGTTGTTCGGTGTTGTGATGTGTAACTTTTATACCCGTGGTCTGTTATGGGGTCTTTGGAAGAACGGTGATATATCGGGAAAGCGATTACCCTGCACATTTAGGGTTAAAGATTTGTAAACGCAGTCATTCGTGAGATCACTTTGGTCTTACAGCTTACGGACATATTTTGAAAATGTGTAAGCTCAATTCCTCGCCATTTCTATTCAATGCAGGGGCAATTAGGCCTACTTGTTATGTGAAACTGACGCCTACAATCACGCAAGATAATGGTTACTGACTTGGTACAATTTCTTGAAATACGGAATGTCTGTTACTTTCAGGGAGAAAAAAAAATGAAGTTGTACAGTAATTGGTACTTCTGACACTTTCTGGGTGCGAAAAGAAAAATTTTCTCAAGCGCGGCTACTCCCAACTGCACATCCACAGCTTAGCTGCAGCGATACAGCCCTGCAAGGACACAATTGTGGCTCTCGTTGTTACACGATGCCGACTGGTGCTGAAGCCAGCCCAGACGTCGTAGCAGGCAGGCGACATCTGCTGCTAAACGGTGTCAGAGCCACGCCTCCCAGCTGCGCGAAAACGGCCAGCAGACGCCGCTACCACCAGACCTAAGGCGTAGCAGAAGATAGCACAAAGGTGCGAATCGATGAATCACTGGTGCGCCACACGGCCTATCCTCCCCCGCAAAAGAGCGAAAAGACCAGTCTCCATTTTCTCTCACAGAAACAAGGAAACTAGTCCCCTTCTTGACCTGAGATACGGGGACTTAAGATTTTTCCAGTCTGCCCCGAGAGACTGACTGGATAAAGGACCTCAGAAACTGGACAGGGGCTCTCAAAACGCGGGATATCATACTTAGAGATTGCCTTTTTACCCTGCCTCTCCCCTGTCCGCCCAAATTCCAAAATTATGGATCAACACCTTATCCCCTGGCTTAACTTCAGAGGATCGACACCCTTCGTTATAACGTCGCGCTGCTCTGGAGAAATCTATGTACCTACACGCCCATTTAAAGTTTTCCTTAATGGCCTCTGAGGTTCTTACCAGGCAGAAGATCATTGACCACAAATTGCCGAATGGGGAACTCGTGGGATAGCTTAACACACAAGAGGCTGGAGTGGCCTTACTTGAATTGCGGTGAGTAGAGTTAAAAGCCAAGTTTAACCATTTAAGCGAGGCGTCAGATACTAAGGTATTGTGGTGGAAGGATCAATGTCGCTCTCAAGCATAACCTAAATTGGTGCAAAACGAACGCTGGGTACTATCATTAAAAATTAACTCGGAAGGTCGATAATGGAAAATGTTATAGGTAAATGTCAATTCCTTAGACCGGCTGTGACGCCAGTATTTAGTACAAGCCACACACAACTCGAGGATGCATCCACAACAACCGAGATATAGGTCACCATCCAGTGTGCTAGGAAATGGACAAATGTGATCGGTGGACAGGTTGTCCACTGAGTTATTTTCCTTCCCGGAATGCAACATCCCCTTCTGAGAATAAAGATTAGACTTGGCTACCTTGCTGCTGTGTCATTCGCTCACTAACCTCTGAATCACCTGATAAAAGGGGGGCCAGGCGATGTGCTCCTTAATCTTTGTGATCTGGCAATTGCTAAATGACTACCTGCTGCAAAATTATGGAAATAATAGGAAATAGCGAGAATTGGTTCACCAGGAAAACAAATATTAAAAAATTCCTCGCTTCTGCTGAACCTTTCTTACACTATAACCTGTCACACCACACACAAGCGAGGTGGCGCAATGGTTATCACATTGGACTCGCATTTGGGAGGACGACAGTTCAAACCCACATCCACCATCGTGACTTAGGTTTTCCATGATTTCCCAAAATCACTTCAGGCAAATGCCGGGATGGTTCCTTTGAAAGGGCACGACCTACTTCCTTCCCCACTCTGACGTCAGTGTTTAGTCCCATCCGCCAACCAACGAACATTACCTGTCGCCTACAGAAGCTGCTGCTTAATTACCTTCAAGAAAGGATCCTGCCTCGGTTCTCCCACAAACTAGTAAGACTCAGGAACCACTCAGAGGGCAGCCATTGCCCAGCTGGAATTCTCTGCACATGGACTACCCTGATCATTCTAATTACCTTCGGTGAACATGCGACTTACGGCATCGCCTACCGAATTATTGGTGCTCCTTATGTTCCTAACAGTGAACGAAAGGCCGATATTCCGACTGCCCAGTGGGCAATACGTCCGGTCTTCGTGGGCCGGACTAGGACCCAACTTAAGGCTTGGTTATCCGCCTCCAGATCAAAATGCCGATGTTTAAGACAAAAACCAAATCTCTCTAAGGCAAACAATACTGCCAATGCCTCCCACTCAGAGACCGAACATTTTAGCTCAGCCAGAAAGTGCGATACAGATGAACAAGCTATGGGGCACCTTTCACCTCTCTTCTCGCAGAACAGCAACCACACCTGAGTGAAATGCATCGGTCTGCACAACGGAAGGTTACTGGAAATCACTAAAAGAACGGGGGAGGGAGGGGGGGGGAGGGAGGGGGGGGGGTCGCCGAAGCTGTCTTGCGAGCATCACAGGCCCACTGTTGGGATTCTCCCAACCTCAACTCCACATTTGTCTTCTGAAATTCATTCAAGGGCGCCGCCAGTTGAGCAAATTATGGCACGAACTTCCTTAAGAAAAATTGGCCATGCAATTCCCTTGTTCAGAGATGGGGTAAACTCACATATCTAGCCCATCCTTGATAGATCCTCACCCCCCCCCCCCCTTCAGCTGACACTAAATGCCCTAGGAAAGAATTTCCCCACGTGCTAGACTTCCTTCAGACAGATTAACTATGAGGCCGCCAGCAGGAAAACGTCGACAAACCTGCTCCAGATGTTGGTGTTCGAAGAGGGCACTCCAGACAGAATCGTCCAGATTAACTGTAAGCCGACTTAATTTCAGATCCCGCAAGTTATTACCCAATACTCGGTAAACGATGGCTGCGACTGTGTACAGTCCAAATGTAACTTACCTCCAGTTCGTCACTGCAGGCGGCCATTACTGGCTTTGATTCTTCAGTGAGAGGAATCTGATAATACGACTCGTTCAGATTGAAGACTACAAAAATCTTTGTCCCATTAAACAAGGTAAAACAATTCTCTAAATCGGTAACGGAACAGTTTGCAAAATAACGTTTAGATTCAACTGCATGTAATCAACGAGCAGGTGGTACCCAGACTCTTCTTTAAGGACTAAAAACATCAGTGAAGCATAACCATAAGTAGATGTTGATAGCCTAATTACTCCTTCCTTCAAGCATTTCGTCCACTATCCGCCGTAAGGCCTCTTGGGCAGTGAAAGCAGATATGGGGATTGTCTAACTGGAGAATCATTGGTCAGCCGTTCATTGTAAAGAATCCTATTAGTGACACGCAGTTTCTTGGTCAAAACGTCAGGAAACTGAGATAGAACATTAAACAGGCCCTCAGCCTCCCCACTGGGTATGTGGCTTACACCATCTACATACATACTGCGCAATCCACCATATGGTGCGTGCCGGAGGGTACCTCGTACCACAACTAGCATCTTCTCTCCCTGTTCCACTCCCAAACAGAACGAGGGAAAAATGACAGCCTATATGCCTCTGTACGAGCCCTAATCTCTCTTATCTTTGTGGTTTTTCCACGAAATGTAAGTTGGCGGCACTAAAATTGTACTGCAGTAAGCCTCAAATTCTGGTTCTCTAAATTTCCTCAGTAGCGATTCACGAAAAGAACGCCTCCTTTCCTCTAGAGACTCCCACCCGAGTTCCTGAAGCATTTCCGTAACACTAGCGCGATGATCAAACTTACCAAACTGAGAACTCTCCAGAGCTACATTATTAACTCCAGTCACAACTCGACATCAACGTAATCCGAATTTCAGTACAAAACCTAAAGGAAAATACTTTATCAGCGTAATCTAAAACTAACCCCGCTTGCTGGGTCCAATCAATGCCCAATAACAAACTGCCTGAAAGATACCTAATTACTAACACTTGAACAACTGATGAAAAATCTTGTATAGAGATACTCACTTTACAGTAACCCATTAGGAACAACACCTGTAGATTGGCAGCACGACATCGTTGTAAGGTGGGCTGCAAGAGAGAGCGCGCCTACAAAGAGAATGATCACAATATAACTGATAGTCCAACAATGAAACATCAATGCCGGATTAAAGTAAGGTGCAGACTGTACCAACAACCAAAGCACTTCAATAACGTGTGGCAACTCATCCAACAGTAGCACATCCAATCCCTGCACCAGCGTAAATATAGGATTGGGGAACTTAGCTACAAGTCATGAAATAAGATGATTTACTACAGCCCTACCTTCTTGCAGAACAGCAATTTCCCTACTGTTATTGAGGTACCTCTCCTGGCATCCTACAGCGTTAAGTTCTATTTCAAACTCGACGACTTCGTGAAGTAAAAACCTGGCTGCTAACTTTTGCTCAGCTGTAGCCCTTACCTGCTCTAAAGTATACAGCCTACAAACCCAATGATTGAGGAGGGCTTGCACTCTACTTATTTGGGTATGGGTGGGCTGACAGTCCCACATAAATTTGATGTTAGCTCTCACGCCAGAAAGAGAGAGAGCACAAAACTCCAATGCAGCACATACCTCTACAATCTGTTCAGCTGTGGGGCCTCCCAGCAACAGTGTGCTAAGCTCTGCGATGGTGCCACTGGTTGATGTCACTCTGATATTTAACTTGTGTAAAAGTTGTTCCTTTAGGAGTTGGTCCACCATCAGATTCTTATTTGTCAGTTCCTGTCCCATCGGCTGTTCAGTCTAGGTTGGCACTGTTCTCAGCTCGCCACAGAAGCAGGATTATGGCATTCCATGAGGATGGCATTCTGTTGTGTCCTTTTCCTCATTGCTATATAGACTAGCAGCCTGTGATGGACCGTTAGTCACACTGGCTCTGTATGTGGAAGATAAATGTATTCGATCTAGCTTCCACTGGGTGGCCTATGTGGAATGACAATTCCAGGGTGCCATCTGGTACTTCTCCACAAGACACTCTCACATGATTTTCAGTTCTCTCCCTTAAAATCGAGGGTAGTGCATTCCTGTCTCTTATACTATGGTCCATCCTGATCCAGAGCTCTGCCTCGATGCCCAAAACCTAACGGATCATACACTTCCCTTTCCCCTTCCTTGGCCTTATTTTCGAAAAAAAGCTTACTTGGTTATTCCATATGTTATTGGAAGGTTGGCTGTTTTTGTGAACTCAGTGGCCTTCACTTCCCTGCCCACACCTCTTCAGGGTACAGTCCATTCAACCCTACTTTGGTGTTCCATCTGGACTATTGATCTCCAGTTTATGGGTCACTTTCTCACTTTCACAATGGTACTCTGGGACCCAGTTCATCATCATGGTATCTATTCAGCCACAAATGCCATTTACATTCCGCCACACACCGTCAGGTGGCTTGCGGAGTATGGATGTAGATGTACATTGCCCTAGTCGAGTCTTCTGGTTGATGCTGGGACCCCTTACTTTTAAAATCAACAGTCCTATTTATTTTCCTATGTCATCAGTATCTGCTCTTCCTCTGCTCACCCCTCCTATTCTTCGTGTGGCTTTGGGCCATTGCCCACCCTTATCTGCCTCAGGTAGGTCTGTCAGTTGGACTGTGCCTTGCTTGTCTCTAGTGTGACTTCCATCTTCTGTTCTTGTCCTCCTGACCACCCCACCCCCTTTCTTTAGTTATTCGACCCCAAATTCAGATCTGAAAGCCTCTGTCGATTCAATCTCAGGTGTGTCCTTGAATTTTTCTATGGAATTAGTCCCTCAGCGTAGAAGTGAGTTATGGAGGCATTGGCCGTGCCTCAACACTGGGCAGGTTCTCCCTGTCGTGTGCCTCCATTTTGTCTGGACAGTTGTGCAGTTTTGTTTCCAATTTCTTTGTGTCTTCTTCCCCTGGTATCCATTGTACTGCAATAACTATATGGTGTTGTCTGATGTTGGTACAGGTTGGTGGTGGCGTTGCTGATGACTCACTGCATGTATGATTTCTGGGGTACCCCTACTCTGCCCATTTCCACACCGAACCTCCTCCCTCCCCCCCCTCCACTTGTCCTTTCCTCTTCCTGTAACCCCCCCTGCAGGTCCGTGGGTAAGAATAGGCTCAAGGTATTGTCGTCTGTCACAAGAGGCGACTACAAGGAGTTCCACACGTTTCGGCCTTTGTGATGGTCCCCTCTAGGGTTTAATGTTTAACCTCAATTTTTCAAAAATTTTCTAGAAGAACGAGCCAATTGGGGAAGGGCACCTTACATGGTGCAATGTGCAGATCGTGCATAGAGATATTTAGCCCACTTTCTCGTTGTCACATTGCAGTCCCACCCATTCTCCATCTCTTGGGTGAGGACACCTTCCTGGGTGTTTTTTCCACTATGAACTGTCGCTTTCTGTGTAGATGATGAACATGGACTTCTTTGCACCTGATATCCAGGACAGTAGCCAGTTCATTGTGGTGGGGCCACCATGTAACCTGTTAGTTGTAGCCCCCTGACCACACAGGGATCGCTCTGCTGATGCCTGTGCTTAACCACCCACGTATGCCAAGGGCTAGATGCCCATCCCCCTGGGGCATTGGGACAGAGGGCAATGGCCATCCTGCCAGGTGGCCTTTGCTGCAGCTGGGTGGTGCCCATGGGGAGGGCCCCTGATGACTGGGTGGCATCAGGGTGGATGATATGCAGTGAAGTGTAGTACTTCATCTCTTGCTTATGGGCAAACACCAGCAGTCTGTAACTGTTCACGGGCTCAATTCAATGCACAGAAGTACTACCTCAAATCGTTACCCTCCCTGGCCACACCATGGGAGGAATGTCAGGCTAAGGATTGCAGCAGCTCTTATTCGCCGCCCCCCCCCCCCCTCCCCAGTACCTTGCCAATCCGAGAGCTGATGGGGAATCTTTCATGATGAAGCCTCAGTTTTTGGTTGAGCATTTAGAGGACAAGTTTTCAGAGATGGACGGATTGTCCAAAATGAGATATGGGTCAGTTTTGATCAAAACAGCATTTCTGCCCAGTCACAGGTGTTTCTCGCTTGTGACAAGCTGAGGATCTTTCTGTAACCACACCCCATAAGCACTTACATATGGTCCAAGGTATCATATTTCACAGGGAACTACTTTCGCAGTCTGACGAGCTGCATGCCAATTTAGAATGGCGAGGTGTTCATTTCAGTTGGCGTGTCCACCAGGGTCTGAGGGATAACTAGGTTGCCATTGGTGTCTTCATCTTGGCCTTCGAAGGTGATACATTACCCGAGGTAGTCAAGGTGACTGTCTACTGCTGTGATGTCAAGCCCTGTATCCCTCCCCCAATGTGGTGCTGTAAATGCTGGAAGTTTGGCCATATGTCTTCCCACTGTGCTTCCAGCATCACATGTCCAGATTGTGGATGCCCATCACACCCCAGTACTCCACGTGCCCCAACTCCCATCTGTGTCAACTGCAGAGAGCAGTATTTGCCTTGCTCACCAAACTGCAGGATTCGCCAGAAAGAAAGGAAAATCGTGGAGTAAAAGACCCTGAACCCACTGACCTACACTGAGGCTAAGAGAAAATTTGGACACCTGCATCCTGTATGCATGACATCTTACGCTGCTGCTACAAGTTCTAGCACCATCAGCTCCACCAACCCCAATCAGCCCTGAGCTGGAAGATTTATGCCTGCCCCCTTGATGGTGGGGGCACTTCCCTCCCTGTTGCTCCTGCACCACCTACTTCAGGAGCAACATCCCCCAACCATTGGGAACGTCCATTCCCACTTCTAAGCTGGAGAAGCGTAAGTCTTCTTCGGCTCTTCTCGCTAGGAATGGGTCGCTTTGGTCACTCCCTTCCCAGGTTTCTGATAGTGAGGTAGATGACACCCGCCAGTGGCTGAGGAGCCCAAAAGCAGCTGGTTGTAGGGCGTCATGCTCATGCTCATTCTCTGTCCTGGAGACTGAATCAATGAAGTCCTCCCAGCCAGGGAAACCCAAGGAACAGCGAGAGAAATCCAAAAAGATCCCCAAGACCAAGGGACTAGCGGTGGCATCCATCACCACTGCTACAGGCAAGCTCTGTGTCTGCGGATGAAGTGGAGATTCTGGCATCTGCTGAGGATCTAGATCTCGCTAGACACTCACACATTGGATATAGACAGCTCACGGAATAAGTAAGTGGCAGCAGGTGACCCTGAGGTGTAAACTGCCTCATTGAATGCTCCATGCCTTACCAGTGACAAGATGTCATCCTCCAGTGGAATTACGGCGACTTTTTCCAACACCTGGCTGAGTTACAGCAACTGTTAAGCTTTACATCTGATTTCTGCATTGCCCTCCAGGAAACCTGGTTCCCGGCAATTAGGACCCATGGCCTATGCGGCTGTATGGGGTATTACAGGAACCATAACGAATATAATCCACTGTCAAGTGGAGTTTGCGTTTATGTCCTAAATTCAGTCTGTAGTGAAATGTGCCGCTTCAAACACCTATGAAGCTGTGGCTCTCAGAATGATGAGGCAGGAAATACTGTCTGCAATGCACATGATCCTCCAGATGGTGCAGTACCGCTGAATGTATTGGCTGCACTGATTGGTGAACTCCCTAAACCTTTCCTACTTTTGGGAGGTTTTGACACCCAGAAACCCTTGTGGGGTGGCACCATGCTTACTGGTCGAGGCAGAAATGTCGAAACTTTACTGTCTCAGTTTGCTTCCTAAATAATGGGGCTGACACACATTTCAGTGTGGATTATGGTAGTTACTCGGCCATTGATTTATCAATTTACAGCCCTGGACTTCTCCCATCTATCCACTGGAGAGCACATGACGACCTGTGTGGTAGTGACCACTTCCCCATCTTCCTGTCACTGCCCCGGCGTAAGGCCCACAGACGCCTGCCGAGACGGGCTTTAAACAAGGTGGACTGAGAAACTTCCACCTATGGTGTCACTGCTGAATCTCCCCCACACGGTAACACAGATGTGATGATTGAGCGGGTGACAAGAACAATCGTTTCTGAGCAGAACGCGCGATCCCTCGCTGTTCAGGGTGCACTGGTGGAAAGGCAATCCCTTGGTAGTCGCTAGAAGTCGGCGAGCTCTACAGCGACATAAGCGGCACCCTTCCCTGGAGCACCTCATAGCCTTTAAAGGGCTCCGCGCCTACATTCACGAACTTACCAGAAGCAGGAGTGTTGGGAGGGATGTGTCTCGACCATTGGGAGACCCAACAGGTGTTCCTTGCGTTAACACAAATGGCGAGTTATCTACCGACGCAAACGCAATTGCCGAGCACTTTGTTGAGCACTATGCTCGAGCCTCTGCGTCGGAGAACAACCCCCTAGCCTTTCGCACTCTCAAATGGCGTCTGGAAGGGCGTCCTCTCGTTCACTACACGCCACAGTGAATCCTATAACGCCCCATTTACCGAGTGGAAGCCCCTCAGTGCCCAAGGGCATTGCCCCAACACAGCTCCTGGGCCAGATCGGATCCAGTCATAAACATCTCTTACCTGATTTCTAGCGACATCTCTTCATCTTCAACCGGATCTTGTGCGATGGCGCCTTTCCATAGCAATGGCAGGAGAGCACTCTCATTCCAGTGCTCAAACCCGGTAAAAACCCGCTTGGTGTGGATAGCTATCGGCCCATCAGCCTCACCAACGTTCTTTGTAAGCTGCTGGAATGTATGGTGTGTTGGTGGTTTGGTTGGGTCCTGGAGTCAGGTGGTCTACTGGCTCCATGTCAGCGCGGCTTCCGCCAGGTTCCCTCGAGTGTGCCATCTGAACAGTCTTTTCCAGACGCCAACACCTGGTTGCCGTCCATTTTGATTTACGAAAAGGGACCTGCCGTCGTCATATCCTTGCCACATTATACGAGTGGGCTCTTGGAGGCCTTCTCCCGATTTTTATCCAAAATTTCCTCTCTCTTCATACTTTCCATGTCAGTTGGTGTCTTGCATAGTGCCTCCCACATCCAGGAGAATGGGATCATGCAGAGCTCTGTATTGAGTGTATCTCTATTTTTGGGGGCCATCCACGAGGTACAGTCATGGGCTCTAGCCCACTGTTTCCACTTTTCGGCCGCAAAGTCGTGTGTTATGCACTTCTGTCAGCTTCGTACCGTTCATCCACAACCAGAACTTTACCTTCATGACGATCCACTCGCTGTAGTGGAGACAAATCGATTCTTCAGACTGGTTTTCGACGCCCGATTGACTTGGCTTCCTCACCTTCGTCAGCATAAGTGGAAGTGTTGGCAGCACCTCATGCCCTCCGCTTCCTGAGTAACACCAACTGCTGCAGCTCTAAGAGCCCTTGTTCAATCCTGCCTTGACTAGGGGAGTCCGGTTTATGGTTCGGCGGCGCCTTCAGCGTTTACTCGACCCAGTACACCACTGTGGCGTTCGCCTAGCGACAGGAGCTTTTAGTAAGAGTCCTGGTAGAGGCCGGAATCCCTCCATTGCAGAATAGGCGTGCACAACTGCTGGCTAGTTGCACACTTTCATACTTCTCCTGCTCATCTGAATTACTGCCGCCTCTTTCCAGCCACAGCAGTTCATCTCCCGCATCGGCAGCTCAGGTCAGGGATTCCAATTGCAGTTCGTGTCTGATGCTTTCTTTCTGGAGTCCTTTCCTTCACCACCTGTACCTGAGGTCCATCCACGTACGTCTGCATGGTGCACACCTAGGCTGCAGGTTCACCTGGACCTTTCACATGGCCCTAAGGACTCAGTTAACCCTGCGTCTCTCTGCTGCCACTTCCTCTAGATTCTCCATATGTACTGAGGCCACAAAGTGGTTTACATAGACGGTTCGATGGCTGATCACGTCGGCTTCACGTATGTCCGTGGAGGATATATTGAACAGCATTCCTTGCCCGATGGCTGCAGTGTTTTAGCTTCTGAGCTACCTCTTGTGCTCTTGAGCACTTCCGCTCATGCTCTGATGAGTCATTTCTCCTGTATACTGACTCCTTGAGCAGCCTACAAGCTATCGACCAGTGTTACCCTCGTCATCCTTTGGTAGCGACCATCTAGGAGTCCATCGATGCCCTGGAACGGTAGAGGCATTCAAGTGGTGTTTGTCTGGACCCCAGATCACGTAGGCATCCCAGGCAACAAACTTACCGACAGGCTACGCGGAAACCGCTTATGGAGATCGGCTTCTCTGCAACTGACCTGTGTTCAATACTAAACCACAAGGTTCTGCGGCTTTGGGAGACGGAATGGCGTAACCTCCGTATGCACAACAAAGCATTAAGGAGATTAGGAAAGTGTGGAAGATCTCCTCGCGGGCCTGTCGCAAGGGCTCTGTGGTTTCGTCAGCTCTGCTTTGGCCACGCTCGGCTGACCCACGGCTGCCTCCTGCGCCTGGATCACGTGCCTCAGC
The DNA here is from genome assembly GCF_023898315.1 of Schistocerca nitens. NCBI lineage: Eukaryota > Metazoa > Arthropoda > Insecta > Orthoptera > Acrididae > Schistocerca > Schistocerca nitens. The sequence goes on along the minus strand of NC_064614.1, from coordinate 1,308,091,899 downwards.
GTTGGGGCGGCGCACGGCTGACAGCGGCCCATATCTTGGTCAGCTGTCCTCCTTTGGCTGTCCTGAGACGGACTCTTCACTTACTGGACTCTTTACCATTAATTTTAGCTGACAACGCCTCATTGGCTAATTTAGTTATACGTTTTATACGTGGCGGTGGGTTTTATCATTTTATATTAGTTTCAGTGCATGTCCTTTGTCCCTTCTTGTTCTACACTCTAATGGTTTTACGTTGGATTGTTTTAATGTGTCGCAGAGTGACTGGCTTTTCCTTTTATTCTCGTGGTCGGCCAGCCACACGGTTATCTGCTCTCTTGTTTTTGTTCCTTCTACCTATTTCTTGCTTCTCTCTCTGGTTTTCTTCTCCTGTTTTGTCCATTGTAGTGTTGGTTGTACTACTGTCATTCATCCGGTTCTTTCTTTTTCTCTTGTTATTGTACAGTACATCGATCTCCTTTCTTTTCTTCCTTCCCTTGTGTAATGATTTACCAGAAAGAAGGGACCAATGACCTCGCAGTTTGCCCCCCCCCCCCCTCCCCTCTCTTTTAAACCAACCGACAAAATCTTGAGTGCTAGCTCCTTTGTCTTCGACATTATTTAAGTTTGCCTTTTCTTGAGGTCTGCTGTTTGCTGCTGCGTCCAGACTTCGGTGGTTGCGCAGGACGACGTTAAGGCCATACTTGGCTGCCTGGCAAAATGAGAGTTTCGAGAAATTCGGTAGCGATCGATGGTAATAGGCTAGGCGCAAATTGAGACGCGTATAGTGCGTGCGGCGCGACGCAGCGCGCAATTTTGTAACTTGACAGGTTCAAATGGGACCGCGCACATTGGGACGCGACACGCGCCTGTGCCAGGTCGCGCGGCGTTGTGGTTGTGGCAGTTCCTCGCGCCGCGCGTGCCTCGCTACCACCGTGGCGAAATTTTAGGCGGGGAGCGGTAAAGTAGCCCGGTCATATGGCTCACATCGGAACGGCGCATATCAGCAGCGGTAGTATTGCCCGGGTAGTGTTTAGTTTTTCGTCATTTAAGCGCTCCAGATTTCTTTGTTAGTACTTTATACTTTTCTGTTATTTATATCTGTATAGTTTTTTGTTTTGTTTGCATTCTGTCAAGAAAAATGCATACTTCAGTAACTGGTGAGCCATTGGCCGCTGGAATTGTATCATATGCATCCGCGATGTTTTCAGATCGCAAGAAGGGACAGTGGGTAGTGAATAAAGAAGCAAGGATTATTATAAAATCGTGTGATTAAGAAGCAAGGCAGTGAAGTAAAACAAGGTTATTTTCTCGCTACCTCGTATGCTGCCGTATATGTACGACCTGTTACAAAAATTAAGAAAGGGATAATCTCCACAAGTGTGATCCCTTTGTGCCCCTGGTAAAGAGCGTCCAGGATATGAAGTACAGAAGTCTCACTGTGATTACTTGGATATGGATGTAGTAAAGTAATAAGACACATTTTCGCTGCAAGCTAGAAACAGTTGAAAAGCAGTCGCAAATAACAATGTTTTAATTGGTCCGCCGTGATGAGAAAAAGCATTTAAATTGTTGGATGTACATTATCAGCATTAATAAACTAATTATACAACAGGCTACACAAATGAAGAAAATGGTTGGTATTATTACAAAGTAGGAATACCCTAAAAGAGTGTCACGATTAGATACGTGATTCTTGAGTTTCTCCCGGCGTATTTGATAATCAAAATATCCACGGGTGTACTGCCGGTCTACAGTGTCCAACGGGCACAGTATTTCGGCGATCATACACGCGCCATCATCAGGTGAACTCACGGACTGAGCTCCTGTGAACGTGCCGGTACGGAGATCCGTACACTATGGCTGCTCAGGGGGAACTGGGTTCGGTCGCGGCGGCGGCCGATTTAAATACCCTCCGCCCGCGGCGGCGTGTACCAGATTCCGTGTCAATGTGGCAAGTCGTATATTGGTCAGACGATGCGTACCGTCGAGGATCGATGCCGTGAACACCAGAGGCACACTCGACTGATGTATCCGAGCAAGTCGGCGGTCGCTGAACATTGTTTGTCGGAAAATCACGCTATGCAGTACGAACGCACGAGGATTCTGGTACAGACGTCGAGATACTGGGACAGCGTTGTTAGAGAGGCCATCGAAATTTGCACCAATGACGACCTCATAAACCGTGACTGTGGCTATAATCTTAGCAAGGCTTGGGAACCAGCGATTGGGTTAATCAAGAGTAAATAGAGCAAACGTATAGTTGTGACGACCACGGCGGACAGAGCCATCACACCGACGTCATCTCAGACGCCGTCGCAATCTGTTCCACCGCGCGACCGTGGCGCAGGGCGCGGACTGCGGAGTGAGCGCGCCGCGGGCGGAGGGTATTTAAATGGACCGCCGCCGCGACCGAACCCAGTTCCCCCTGAGCAGCCATAGTGTACGGATCTCCGTGCCGGCACGTTCACAGGAGCTCAGTCCGTCAGTTCACCTGATGATGGCGGCATGTATGATCGCCGAAATATTGTGCCCGTTGGACACTGTAGACCGGCAGTACACCCGTAGATATTTTGACGATTGGATATATTTAATTTGTTGAAATGTACTGCTGACAAAGGCAGATCTACTTTCATGACAATGTTTTTGGAACTCCAGCTCACAAGGCACACATGGCTAGCTTGTGCATTCCTGTCGCGTGCATTATCCTTCGCTGCTGACGATACACTGACCATTGTGTTGTGCGACTGATCAATTATTTTTCTCAGTTCCAACTATTTTATTCGCGATCACACATTGTCAGTTTGGCAAGCCGTAGGTGAATAACCAGTATCTGGCATGTGCCCATCATTCCGCCTTAAGGAACGCTTGTCATTATTTTAATACTTTTCAGATCAAGAGAAGGAATAAAATCCTTTGGTAAGTTTCCATTCCAGACGATCAGTGTTAAAAATACGATGGGTTACGCGGATTCCACCAGCGGAATTGGCAATCTATTTTTGTGTGAGTTGTTAACCTTTCCTCAGTCGAAAAAGCATCACCATTTATGAGTAAAGGCCACATTCCTCTTGGTGACTGGTTTAATTGTACTTTGTTTCTCACAGTATAATTTGCCAAACTCATCTCACAGCAGCTATTGCGACAGAAATCCGAAACGGAATGCCTCATTAAGCTGATAATTGTCAATCAGAGCTCAATAGCCTAAGAGAAACCTCATAGTATCAGTTTGCAGTAATATAAAAGAGGAAATTTCATGTTTATTTTCATACTATGAAGCTCTTGTTTCGCTAGCTGTCGACAACTCTTAAAAATTAGTCACTGGAGTGTAATAAATAAAAAAGAAAGTATAAGTACTGATATATCGCCATAGATAGTTTTGTGTGTTTCAGAATCTGCAAAACACTATCCTCCTTGTGTGCTATCATTCGCCAAACTTCCCTTTCGATGTCTTGTTGCGTTTTAGGAGATATGAGAGATGTTCAGAGTATTTCATTCTCGCGGGCGTGAGATCGGAAATGAGCGCGCTACATAGGATCTATTTTTTCGAGATCGGAGGCAGGTAGACCTCCTCCCAAGTGTAAACAGAAATTAAACATGTTAGCTAAATTTCATACGCAGCAACATATGGTGTAATACGCACCAAACGCAAAATCACAGCGACCCCTAATTTTCGTTGCAAAGTTTTTGAGTTTTGCTTAGTATCTTACTAATATGTGTACATCACATTAAGAATGGTCATTAGCGAGATGATAGGCACTTCGCCACGAAGCTGAGACATAACGCCACAAGTAAGGCAAAAATCAAATATTTTCAGTGAATAGAGTCTGTAAAATTGTTTGAGAAAGATAGCAGGGTGCGCGCGTTCGGTTCTGTCTGCACAGAGCGTCGCCAGTCGGCGCGTGCGAAGCATTGTGTACGCGTCCCAATGTGCGCTGGAACCGCGCGACTCGTGCGGCACGTGCGTGTCGCCGCGCTGTCGTGTCGTGTCGCGCCACACGTGCTATACGCGTCTCAATTTGCGCCTAGCCATACGCAGTCAGTGCTTTCTTCTTCCAATGACTACTTAAGTCTCAACATTTCTTGGAGAGAGAGGTCACGCCTCTGACCCATAACCAAAAAATCTGACAAATAAATGAATGAATGGATTGAATGTTTTTTAGTTTCAAGCAGTGTAAAGTTTTTTCTCCATAGTGCTGACAATGAAGTTAAGGGATGCCTCATACATGCAATCCAGCTAAGTTGCCAAGTGTAAGTGAAAGAAACTAGACAATATCAATCACCAATCAATTTATTCAGAGTCTAATTCTCTCACCTCCGTAGTTCGTACGATATCAGTAGGGGTGCCGGACGGTCGCGGTCGGAGGTGAAAAATTTGTGAAATTATCTTACAAATATTTTGGCTTCAGTTTTGTGCAATAAGAAAGGTGATGGTTAGTCCCTGTACATAGTGTTAAGTATTTCTTGGCCTTAAGGACGTCACGGTGATGATAAATACCTGAAAAATTTATACAAATACATTGTTAATGGGCGCAGTCTTTTCATTAATAGCACTTTCTCGAGTCTTAAAAATTTCTCCACATATGCTTTCGGTCAGTCTTCGTCACTTTCCTTCAGAGATAATTTGAATATTTTTGTGATAAACAGATTTAATGTCGTTACTACTTCAGTTTTTCGTTTAGTACTTTCTATTGCATTACTTTTGTCTGTTCCCTAAACTTGTATGGATGGTATTAAAATCTTCCAATTTAGGGTTTTTCGACCCTCAATTACAAAGCGTTGACTTTATTCTTGACGCAACACGAAGTGGGGACAGTTCTTCCAAGAAAGCCTGTTAGGTGCAGATCAGCGTCCGTACCTCGGACAGAAATCACCAATTTAGTAGTATTTGAAATGTCTAAGGACTGGCGTTGTGCGATGGAAAACTCAATGAATTCCTGCATTTTACTAGTTTGGTGTCAGTTACTGGCAATTAGTGACACATTTGCGGCAACATAGTGCGCCGAGAAAGGCTCGAAACAGATTTACATTCAGTGGGCACAATTTGCAGCCTCATTGATTCTGTATTATGAACGCAGCAGAAGGTTGAAAATCGTTTGTCGGGGCGACGTAAAGTGCAGTCTAAGTTGTACGTACTGTAGGACTGTCATTCTGCCGCTCTGGCAAACTGAAAATAGTACTGCATAAAGTACATCGCTTAGATGTTTGTCGTGAGCCGCTGCTGCCACGAGAGGTTCGCACATCTACTTCATCAGGTGTCGTCCAACCTCTCTTCTTAAACTCATTTAACTTTCCCATTGTCTCAGAATCCTAATACAAGCTGCGCTCATCCTTGTTTAACATGTGGTCGTATACTAGCTGGTCAGCGGAGGTTTCATGTAGGACATCGTTATATTGCGATTTTGAGTTTTTCTTTGTAAACAATAATGAAAATTGATTCTCCCGTTCCTTCCCAAATGAAGTCAAACCTATTTTATTGTATTTATTATTAGTCTTGTTGGATAAAAATTCATTGGTAGCAGAAGGCCGCAGAGGTCCAATTATTCGGTAAATCCTGTCTGTCTGAGAATATCTACCATCTACGAGTTGTATGGCGTGGACGTAAGTATTGCGTCGCGTAGCTTTGCGGGTTGTGGGGTATAATTTTTGGGTGGCTATTTGCCAGTTTGATGGAAAACTATCCACGTAGAACAATAATTTAACAAACTGTTGTTGTAGCGTGGATCGCTTGTCCAAAGAGAGGCTGCAGTGTGATTGGTGTAGTAGATTTTGCAGCTTGTTTTGTCTGTTGTGGCTTAGGAATAATTTTTGTTGGTGCATTCTCGTGTGGATAAGAAGTTCATTGTAGTCTAGGAGCAGGATTGTACAGGTTGTTACTGTGTGTGTGTGTGTGTGTGTGTGTGTGTGTGTGTGTGTGTGTGTGTGTGTGTGGGGGGGGGGGGGGGAGAGAGAGAGAGAGAGAGAGAGAGAGAGAGAGAGAGAGAGAGAGAGAGAGAGAGAGAGAGAATCTGAACTCCCAAATCAGTCTGGGATCGAGGGTTGTTCTGTACTGTGTATGGAGTTGCCTCTTTTTCTTTGATTGCCAGATCTTTCTCGGGATAAGTTGCACCTTCTCGTATTTGTTTTATGTAAGCACTGGATGTTCTCGCGCCTTTCGTTTCTGTATTTTCAGAATTTAATTTACCTAGACACTTTAAGTGATGGACTTCCTTGGTTGCATGTTTGTTTCGTATTTGGTGGATGAATTTTTTTTTGTCGAGGTGTTTGTCTTCGAATCTTCTGACAGGCAATATTTGTTCTACACTAACACGGGAACATTTTCAGGTGTCAATAAAAAATATTTGTGAAACTTTGCGTGTGTGGAGAGGGGGCAAAATAGTGCAATACATATATTTTTGCGCCCACTTTCACTTTCAAGTGAACCGACTATGAAAGGTAATTTGGCATTTTAGGTTAAGTAAATATCTTAGAAACTATCACACATATTTTTTCGTATGAACGTTGATATATAATTTACGTTCTTGCAAACTGTACATTCAAAAGTAACCCACCAAAATACTGAAAAATGAAAACTTTTGTTACAACATGAATTAAAGAAACCCTGCTTAATAACGCTGCTTTTTGAAATACTATTTTTTGGAAAATAAGCTGTACACAGTGTGCTGTCAGAGTATTTTCAATAACCTAATCAAAACATCCAGATATTCGTTACTATTCTATTTATTTTACTTGTTTTGTTTAAATTTTTAATTTTACATTCAGTTTATTTTCGGTTTACCATGTCCCATGTATTTTGTTCTTTGAAAATAACTCATTATGATACAAAATCATTACAATAATATTATTTACGGAAATGTTTAAAACACGTTCTTTTGCAGCCTGCACATCAGATGGATGAAATTTCTTTATATGTACTGTACATCACAATGCAAAATTCAAAAGGATTTGAAAATCAGTGGTGTGAAAGGGTACAGTACCGCCAGACATTGAAAATAGGTACGAAATACTTCATTATTTTTGTCAGAACAACACATTTTTTTGGTAAAATAACTCAATTTCAATTAATACAGCGAAGCCAGATACCAGTGTAGGAAAGAATGACAATTTATTTATTTAATTGATCACATGTGCACTCCCACAAAATAAATCCCAACATCCAGTTTGGTGAGATCTGTGAAATGAATGAATGTATGGTCGTCTGCTAACCGCAGATAGTGAATGTGAATATATGATCATCTTTGAGACGATCCTTTGGCCACCTTTGGTGGGACCAAAGAGATGAAATTTACCTGAGCTTTGAGCGCCTGAAATGTGGCTGACCAGTACGGTAGCAAGGTGCTCCCCCACTTAGACAGAGGTGCGATAGGACCTGGAGAACGGCCATGTTTCAGCACTCTGCCGCTGGATCTTGTGCTGTTAAGACCTGTTTTAGTTGTGCTCCGTAATGACGAAAGAGTGGAGACATGGTATGCATGTGGAATGTTTAAGAGTAGTTTGAAATAATTTCTCTCTCTCAGGAACTTTTGTGGGGAGAATTAAATGTCAGGCAGGTAATATTAATGGGATTGTAGTAATCTTCAGAAGTGACCAACGGTCACAATGAAACCACGTGTAGCAATAAGTTGAAATACTTCCGTGTCCCTAAGTTAAGCTGAATTACTAGCGTGTGTACAATAAGTTGAAATATTTAAGAAATAGCGTGTGTACCATAAGCTGAAATATTTAAGAAATGGCGTGTGCAGGACTTGAAATTAGAGACGAGTACTTCCACGTGGTGAGTACTGTGTGAGTCTCAATCTGTGTATGAGACAAAGGATAAAGAGAAGTACTCGTCCATGGTATCAGTTGAGGACTCGCGTGTGTGATGATTATGTTCTTAATGTTAAATTGCGTGATATGATTCCGTGTGACGCTAGATTTAAACTCTGAGAGAGAATCAAGGTGAGTCGGCCGTCTATCCAGCAACGCCACTTGGCTTGCATTGCACAGGAAGACGTGCATATATCTCCGGAGTTCACAGTAGGAAAGTAGAATTACAAAGTGGGGCAGTGTCGTGTGAAACTGGGATAAATACTGATTGAAGTGGGAAAGCTGAAAGTGATAATGTTGTGACTATTACCTGTGTAGTATTCCATGTTGTAGTGTGATGTATGTCATGTAATTTGGGTATGTGTGGTTTGCATGGGAGAGTAGCGAGGTAGTTTCAAAAGATTATGCTTGTTCCTTCTGTACCGCTCGGTCTTGAGGAAAGTTTCGTGATGATGGTTGTGAGAGTCGAAGTGTGAGATATATATAGAAGAAAAAGATCCACCATCCTATCCAGAAAGTGCACTGTAGCGTTAAATAAATTACGAGACCATAATTTAGAGATTCACCTATGTAAAGTCATGCCCACTGGGCGGAATTTCTCATGTGTTATTGTTGTAGGTTATAGAATTTGTGTGTTTAGGTTAGAGAATTTATCGGAATAAATAAGATAGTGAAAAGAAAAAGATTGGTGGACTTTTCCTTCGAATTGTATGTTGTCATAATGTCCCGAATTTATAATGTGTGCGCCATTCATATTCAGTGCGGTGGCCACGTGTTGACAAAAGCTGTTAAATAAAAGACAAAAAGTAAATGTGGTATTGCCAGTGCGTAGTGTACAGTCAGAGTTCTGTAAATTACTGATAGTCAGATGCGTGTTTCCGTTGCGTATTATTCATACAGGAGGATAATTTGTAACTAAATACACTCCTGGAAATTGAAATAAGAACACCGTGAATTCATTGTCCCAGGAAGGGGAAACTTTATTGACACATTCCTGGGGTCAGATACATCACATGATCACACTGACAGAACCACAGGCACATAGACACAGGCAACAGAGCATGCACAATGTCGGCACTAGTACAGTGTATATCCACCTTTCGCAGCAATGCAGGCTGCTATTCTCTCATGGAGACGATCGTAGAGATGCTGGATGTAGTCCTGTGGAACGGCTTGCCATGCCATTTCCACCTGGCGCCTCAGTTGGACCAGCGATCGTGCTGGACGTGCAGACCGCGTGAGACGACGCTTCATCCAGTCCCAAACATGCTCAATGGGGGACAGATCCGGAGATCTTGCTGGCCAGGGTAATCGACTTACACCTTCTAGAGCACGTTGGGTGGCACGGGATACATGCGGACGTGCATTGTCCTGTTGGAACAGCAAGTTCCCTTGCCGGTCTAGGAATGGTAGAACGATGGGTTCGATGACGGTTTGGATGTACCGTGCACTATTCAGTGTCCCCTCGACGATCACCAGTGGTGTACGGCCAGTGTAGGAGATCGCTCCCCACACCATGATGCCGGGTGTTGGCCCTGTGTGCCTCGGTCGTATGCAGTCCTGATTGTGGCGCTCACCTGCACGGCGCGAAACACGCATACGACCATCATTGGCACCAAGGCAGAAGCGACTCTCATCGCTGAAGACGACACGTCTCCATTCGTCCCTCCATTCACGCCTGTCGCGACACCACTGGAGGCGGGCTGCACGATGTTGGGGCGTGAGCGGAAGACGGCCTAACGGTGTGCGGGACCGTAGACCAGCTTCATGGAGACGGTTGCGAATGGTCCTCGCCGATACCCCAGGAGCAACAGTGTCCCTAATTTGCTGGGAAGTGGCGGTGCGGTCCCCTACGGCACTGCGTAGGATCCTACGGTCTTGGCGTGCATCCGTGCGTCGCTGCGGTCCGGTCCCAGGTCGACGGGCACGTGCACCTTCCGCCGACCACTGGCGACAACATCGATGTACTGTGGAGACCTCACGCCCCACGTGTTGAGCAATTCGGCGGTACGTCCACCCGGCCTCCTGCATGCCCACTATACGCCCTCGCTCAAAGTCCGTCAACTGCACATACGGTTCACGTCCACGCTGTCGCGGCATGCTACCAGTGTTAAAGACTGCGATGGAGCTCCGTATGGCACGGCAAACTGGCTGACACTGACGGCGGCGGTGCACAAATGCTGCGCAGCTAGCGCCATTCGACGGCAAACACCGCGGTTCCTGGTGTGTCCGCTGTGCCGTGCGTGTGATCATTGCTTGTACAGCCCTCTCGCAGTGTCCGGAGCAAGTATGGTCGGTCTGACACACCGGTGTCAATGTGTTCTTTTTTCCATTTCCAGGAGTGTAGTAAGATACGAGAGTTCATGCTACTCGATAAATTAAGAATGAATCCACTCGCTTGGCAGACCACTCATCTTGCAGGCCTGACTGCTTGATGCCACAGTATGAGCAAGGCATGTGGGTGCCTCTCAGGTGAGCCTCTAAATATAGTGATTTGCATCAGGCACGCTCCAGTACACTGGTACGCTTGGCGAAGAGAGCTGATCATATGCTTAAGACTGTATCTTGAATGTATTGTTTATCAAGTGGAGATTGACATAATCAATCAACAGAACTAGATCTGAAAATCTTTACACGAACTCCTTCCATCTCCACTTGTGAAACAATAAAATCGAGCTGCAGTCATTTGTACATAATCAGTTCTCTTCGCAAGGTATACCAATGTGCTGACATATGGCTAGTAAAGTCAGTGTATTAAGAGGTTCACCACTGACTTCCAAATCCTGTTAAATCTTGTTCTATACAGCATTCTGTCTTGTGCATGACATGAAATTTGTTCATTTCGTGAGCATGCTGTGAAAAAATTAAGTTTCAAACATTTTCTTACATACCGTATTATCGTTATTGTAACTACTTTCTATGGTAATAATGTTACTACTTTCAATTAACGAAATAGACATATATGAAAGGGTGAACTAAAAAGGATTGGGAATGTAAACTTAAAACCATGTACAACGAAAATGAACAGAAGTGGACCAAATAGTAATGAATGTTTACTTTAATTAGGTATGTCTAAAATACTTGACAGCGCATTGCATTCCAAAAATGGTATTTCAAAAACCAGCTTTATTGAATGCATGTGGCTTGTACAAAATTTCTCATTTTTCAAAATTGTGTTGGTATTTTCTGCATAATTTAGAATTATACAGTTCTCAAGAACATGAATTACATATCAATTGTCGTATGAGAAACATTTTATACATATCATTGTTTCAAAGATATTCCCTCTAAACCTAAAATGGCAAATTACCTTCCGTGGTGCGGCTCAGCACTTAGAGTGAAATTGGGCATAATAAATCGTATTGCACTATTTTGCCCCCCCCCCCCCCCCCTCTACACACATGCAAAGATCCATAAAGATGGTTTCACGGCCGGGAATGTTAGGCTGTTGGTAGTTAAAAGATGGGAGATGGTGTCTGACAGTGCTTGTCGTGCGTATGTGTGTTCATGCTTTAATGTACTTGCGTGAGTTGTGAAAAGTTTACTTCATTGGGTAACCTCTAAATACTGTTCCCTTGAATTAGGTCTTCCAGGATACATCTGTTCCTGATAGTTCTTGAGCCTCCAAAATTTACTGATCTAGCGTTCCTCTGAGGAAGATAATGCGTGGTCTTAAATTAGACATTACTTTATGGCCACAAACTACTAACGTATTTTTATTTATACCAGTTGCGTCCACCTTCAATTGGTGTAATACATATTTAAATTTTCAGTTAGCACATTGATTAAAAAATAGATTTCACAGCTGCCCTGTGCAAAATAACCTATTTATTTATCTTCTGTACTTCATGGGTTATATTTCTTCAGTGTGTTATTCCTCCGAAGTACTTACTTGCATCCTGCATGTTGTCTCGCTTATAAATGCTCCTCGTGTCATCCAAAAACGATTCTTCCCACAGAGCCTACTTAACCCCCCCCCTCCTCCCGTCCAGGATAGTGGTGTTCCTGGAATGTGCGGGTACTTGCAACACACGGGTAGGCTTACTCTAGTGTAAACTGCTGGTGTATCTGGTGCTTTCTGCAGGTTTGTTTGCTGGGACGAGGACGATTCTGCGGTTGAGTGACTTACTTTACGAGATGTGGCACCAATCCTGGAGAAAATACATAAACTAAATTACCTGCTCCACTTATGTCCGTCGTAAATTAACCAATGAACTCTATTTGGCGAAATTGTTGAACGATTGTCCTTCAGGTTCTTAAACGTGAACGTAATTGGTTTATTGTCTGTATATAGACTTCAAATGATCAGGATAATGAGTAAAGGCGAAGATGCCACAAAGCTTCTTACGTAGTCATCAGCTCTGGGTCATACCAACTACAGTTTGTGGCTCCATCAGTGTGTCGGAGAAAAATCTTAAATGTTTCCTCATCCTCATGGAGAGCCAAGCGGGTGGGATGCTGGATGATGTCAACCACACTACTAAAGGCACATTATGGTCGGTGCTGTTACCATCGGTGCCTTGTCCTGGTACAGGATAGAGGGAAGACAGGGGGCTTCAGGTCAGTCTGCAATTTCAGAGTGGTGAAGAGCAAATGCAGAAAGACAAATTCCCAGTGGAGGCAGGTTGACGACTTAAAACAGCTCCAGTCACAGGGCGTCTACGACAGAAAAGGATTTTGGGACTCGGTATGATGCTTTCAGCTGGAGACTCACGGAATTCGGGGAAATAATTGCAATCACATTAACGGCTACAAACTAGAGCAGCACTGAGAAAACCATGTCAGAGCGACATGGACTTGGCGCCCCAATGATGTGACTGCACGTTCTTCTGAATACAATGCCATAGATTTTTGAGGAATTGTGGCGGCGCAGCGTTTCTCCCTCCCTATAGTCGACCGACCAATCCACTGACACTTACCAAGCTTTCGCCAATCTGGCAAGCCGTTTTACACCTCTAGGGCGCCACTGGCCAACCCACCTCTCTCCCACTCGGTAGGCAGTGATACTTCTGGATATTACATTAACTCCAAGTTTGGTGTAAACAGTGTACAGCTGAAAGCTAAGCGGCACTGCCACTCCCATTATGGCCAGCAGCAACAGCGTTTGTCACCTGGCCCCATCCTTCTGTGGGTGGGGACTGCTGTAGCGACACTCTAACCTGTGTAAACCAGCTTACGACGCAGTTTTCAGGAGCAAGTATTAAACTCGCTGCCTCGAAGAAGTCTTTCGTGACTCTCTCTTACAGTGACGCCTTATGGCAGCGTCTAGGCGGTGGCTGGAATTACCAGTTAATTTCCTGAAGTGAAACCTATTCCCAGGGACAGCTGCACAGAGCGTCTGCAGTTCGCATGGCTCTAATGTTTCTCCCCTCAGGGCTCAGCGTTCTTTTGTGAGTATGGGTTTGGCGATCCCAGCATTCCTGAGCTGGTGATTGATAAGCGCCGCCAGCCCTGTCACCGTAAGCCCTGGGCATGCTTCAGTGACGACCGTGCAGCACAGCGGTGGAATCTTGTGTGTTTTCGAGAACAGGGGTCTTGCCTTCACTGCCTGGACTCCGGGGAAGGTACATACCTCTAAAAAGTCCCCTCACCTTCAAGGTGTGCTACATGCTTATGAGGTGAACGGCTGTTGAGGTAAAAAAGTCTCTAGTGGGCAACGTCTCCCACCAGTGGTACAAGGCTTGCTCGGGCTTGCAGGGCTCTACCTGGGTCGACGGTTGTCTCCCTGGCGTCTTGTGGGATCCCCGTGGAACGGTCTCATCATACTGCTACTGCTGTCGGACGGGTGAATCGTCAGGTAGTACCTAAAAGTAGCTAAACCCACTCATCAAAGAGCTGGCCTGGTCAGTCCTCCCGAAAAGAAGTCCCAGAATCGTAGTAACAGGGCATTGGTGTGTCATAATACTTTCATTGTAATAAAGCAAACAGGCGGAAATTTTGTCTCCACTTCGTATATTCATAAGGTATTGCTGGGTCTCTAAAAAATGTCAAACGACTTCGTAACGGAACACTTCTAGCTGAAACTGCTAATTCAACCATATTTCTAAGCTCTTGGGATTTAACACCCTAGGTGTCTACACAGTCGAGTGTGATTTGCATGACACCCTTAACTTTAGTAAGGGAGTGCTTTGCTGCTATGATATGATTGACTCTCCTCCTATTTTTGCACTTCCGTGACTCCCATATTTCCATTCTTCAAGTAACTCGGTGGGTTAAATGGGAAATTGGAAAAATCGGCAACATTTATTCTACTCTCGAATTTTCTGAACATATCCTTGCAGGCTACATCTGTCTTAAGGTTCGCCCATTTGTTCCTGACCCAATGCAATGCTACAACTGTCAAAGATTGGGCCATACCACTATCAGATGTAATGGGAGGGCTACGTGTATTAGTTGTGAAGGCTCAGCTCACGAATCAAACAATTCTTGTACACTTGCTCCGAAAGTGTCACGTTTACGACAAGGAAAGGAAAATGCAGGAGTTGAAAGTCAAGAGACACACAAGGTATGGTGAAGCTAAAAAAGCTTTCAAAGCTGTGCAACCTCCTGTTTTCGCTACTTCTTTTACGTCTGCCCTTAAGACGCCAATCGCAAAGTGTGGTGCGTCCACACAAACTCAGACCACAGATTAAAGTGCGACCACATGTTATTGTCGGTGCACCTGTGGGGGAAACAACTTGAAACTGAAGTCGTTCACAAGCTGTCAGCAATGGGCTTACCGCCTAAGCCACATACCAGTACCCACCATCAAAGCTAACTAAACTGTCTGCACAACCCAGGCAACCACTTCCTCCCATTAGTAAAGAAAAAGTCCTTCGAAAAGTAGTCAAAAGTCCAAGAAAGCGGTAGTTAAATCTTCTTATTGGCGAGCGATCTTCCTCACTGACAGGGACTATGCTTTGGATATGGACTTCCAATCGGAGGAACTAGAGCTGAAAAGCGGCTAACGTCCCCCGGACCTCCCCAGTAATTCACTGCCTCAGAGGCAGAAAGAAAAGAACCACCATTGCTAAACAATGGCTTCCACAGGTACTGCTGTATTGCAATGGAATATAAATGCACATCTGCTCACATTTGGAAGAATAACAGCTCCTGGTCCAGGAGAAACCATTCTGCGTCTGCTTCCATGAAACTCATCTTAGTCACCGATACACTTGCATGACAGGGTAACCACCCATACAGGAAGGATGATACTACTGGAGACAAGGCGAAAGGTGGAGTGGCTGTTCTATTCATGAGATGCCACTTCTCTCCTGTCCCTCTTACCACGGCCATGAAAGCAACTGCCGTAGTTCTCACGCTCTTTAATATCATAGTGTGTTCTTTGCACCTTCTGCCTAATGCTGATATGGCGGAACTGTTCTGGGCACTCCCAGGCCCATTCCGCCTTGTGGGAGACTTCAGTACACACAATGTGCTGTTGGGCTCGGCTACCACTTGCTCCAGGGGTCGGATGATTGAGTGACTCATCCATTCTGAGAAAACCTGTCATCTTACCCAGGTCCCGAATGCACTTTTCCACATTGCCATTGACCTTTATGTTCCCTAGCTATTGCAGACTCAGTTCAGTGGGAAGTGGCTCAAGATTTAAATTACCACAGACTACTTCCCAGTGTGGATCCATCTGACTAAGCTGGTGACTGACAGGAGACAACTCAAATGGATGATAAAAAGGGCAAATTGGTTGCAGTATAGTGGACAGGGTGTTTTTGAACAAAAGGATTGTGCACAGGAGATGGTGGTCCATATCACTTGGGATATCAAATGGGCTGCCGCACAGTCCATCCCCAGTCTAGTAACCACCCTAGACGATGGCCTGTACTTTGGTGGAATGATGACTGTCGATTGGCAATCGGGGACAGACGAACAGCTCTGCAGAACTTCACTGTCCAACTACAGAAAACCTTCATGCCTTCAGATCTGCTAGAGCACATGCAAGCTCAGTGATACAGGAATGGAAGAAGGCTTCCTGGAAGGAATTTAAGACTTTCGTGAATCGGTCCATTTCCACTGTGGAAGTTTGGGACTCACTACGGCGAATTTCCAGCAAGGGCAGTAAGTCTCCTTACAGCCTTGTTGTGTAATGGGTCTTGGTGGACATGCCAGCAGACAAGGCTCAGGTTTTGGCTGAACACTTCTTCACTATCACTAAGTCATCCAGACAAGCTCCTGCTTTTGAAGTGTTCCGTATGACTGCAGAGATGAGGAAGCTCAACTACTTCCTGCATAATGAGGAAGTCTACAACCGTCTGTTCTCCATGTGGGAAGTGAAATTATCTTTGTCTGCAGCCACACACTGCTGTGATGAGATCCATTATGCTATGTTTCGTCATATGTGCACTGAATCGAAAGGGCAGCTCCTCTCTTGTTCCAATGAGATCTGGTCTGATGGACAGTACCCCACGACTTGGAAGGAGACACTATTAATTCCATTCTGGAAACCAAGCAAGGAACGTAGCGCCCCTAACAGTTAAGAGTTTAGCCTTTGAGTCGCATGGGTGAGACTCTTGAACGCATGGTCAACTGCCACTTCGTCTGGCTGCTCGAATCCCGAGGTCACCTGAGCCACTCCCAGTACAGTTTTAGGTGCTACCGTTCCACCCGTGACAACTAAATTTTGCTGGGGATGGCGATACAGGAGTCGTCCTTACGCCAAAACGAGTTGGTCTGTGTGTTTCTGACCTCGAAAACGCATATAACGCTACTTGGAGGCACAGCACCCTTCGACAACTTCATGAATGGGGACTATGCGGACGCCTGCCGCTTCTTATCCAATCCTTTCCCGAAGACCGGTGTTTTCGATATCACTTCGGCAAAGCCTTGTCTGATTACGTTGAGGGACCCCAGTCTCCTGAATACTGCAGTGTCCTCAGTCACATTGTTTGCCATTGCTATCAATGGCATTTCCTCCAACCAAGTAGACCTGGCAAATTCTCTTTGTTTGTGGATGACTTTGCAATCTTCTGATCTTCTATAGACGACGTGGCAGCCACAGCTGACCATTAGGAGGCTGGAAACCAGGGCCATGACAACTGGTTTTCGGTTCTCGCCTGAGAACACTAGACGAGTCAATTTTAACTGTGCTTGTCGAAGTTTAACCAACCAGTGCTCACAATGGTGGACAAACTTCTACGTTTCCAAGAAACTGTTCGCTTTTTGGGTTTCTTCTTTAACTCGAAATTAACTTAGCTCCCACACCTGAAAACCTACGAACAAAAGGCTTCGTCATTGAATATTTTGAAAAGCCATAGCAGAAAAACATAAGGAGCTGAAAGGTTTTTTTTTTTTTTCCTTCAATAAGAGGTGGAGTCCCTCCACGCCCACACCGGCATGATGGCCAACACAATAGGTCTACTGCCATCTCTGCATAAGGGTTAGTATTCACTAAAGTGAGGTGTCGCAGGATGTGGGTACTGCGATGTTTGCCTACGTCTGGTTAAGGTTAACCATTAATACGCGCTCATCTGGAGATAGATTGGGTCGAAATCGAACGAAGGGTAGTGGTTTGAAGGGCAGAGGAAAAATGTGCCAAGGCAAGAGCCAAGGGAAAAAACCTCTGCGATTGTTAGGTCGGGTGGTAAGAGCAGTAGCGGTTGTCTTGCTGCCTGCGATAGGTCGTGCAAGGATGGGCTTTGTTAGTAGTGGGTATCATGCATGTCGATACCTTGACGTTGTGCGGTCGTGCTGCTCGGAGGCTGGCGCTGGGTGCTGGTGCAGAGTCCTCGCTCAGCGTCAGCAACCTGCAACAGTTAGTTTTATTATCGTTCTTGTGTTCAATAGGTCATATACAGGAAGCACAGTGTGAGGGAATGTTGGCGCATTGTTTGTGCGTCTGTAGGCGAGCTCGTCGGTGTCCCTGCTGTGGCCTGTTGGTCGGCTCTAATAGCAGCTGGTAACTACCAGTCAGTGTTGCTGATATGCAGGGGCTTGCCGACGTTTGTCGCTTGTTTGCGTGTGTTAGTTTACCATAGGTGGCTATGCCTTAGCTAGCAGTGTCTTTGGCCGCTTGTGCTTCCACCTGTGGTTGTGATCGTAGTTTCCCAGAGTGAGGATGAAAGGATTGTTAGTGTTTAGAGTTCCTGCAGAGTCATGTAGCGTGTTTTTTGAACACTTCCTTGAGGGTATCAAGGCGGTATTCATGGTGAAGATCCACGGTGCGTGTGTAGCGTGGAGCGTTGCTAATGACTCGTAGCACCTTGTTCCGTATGATCTGCAGGCGGCGCAGTCGTGTAGGAGCTGCATATCCCCAGACGGGAGCTGCGTACGTCATCAGAGGTCTAATCAGTGTCATGTATATGGACCTCGACACCCTCCTATTCAGTGTGCTCTTCCTGTTGAGCATTGGGTAGAGCTGTTTCAGCCTCGCGTGCGCTCTGTTGGCAACGTATTCGATGTGGTCCCCCCCATGTAAGTTTCCGGTCCAGCCTGACTTTCTCTCGGAAACGTATTGGGCGTGTATGTAGTGTTATCGGTCTACAGTGTTGATGTTTGCGCAGTAGTTTCGGTCTACGTGTGAACAGAACTGCTTCACACTTGACGTTTACTTTAATACGCCATCGCTCCAACCAAGGCTCAGCTGTTCTGAGTGCTGTCTGTATTCGTGAATTGATGTTCGACGGTTTCCAGTATTGCGCAAGGATGGCGGTGTCATCCGCGTAGACGGCTAACGTCGTGTTTTGTGTTGCTGGGAAGTCATTAATGTACAGGTTAAACAAAATGGGCCCTAGGATGCTTCCTTGGGGTACTCCAGCTTGGATATCGTGTTGTTTATCCTGCACGTTAGTGTTGAAACACCTGTTCGTGAGATGAGTGTATGAGACGTAAGAGTCCGTCCGGGAAACCAGCTTCGCTTAGTTTGCGTAGGAGTCCGTTGTGCCAGAGACGGTCGAAAGCCTTTGCGATGTCCAGGAACACGGCCCCTGTGGCTTTGTTCATGTTGTAGCCGTGTGTTATATGTTCGACTACGCGGAGGAGTTGTGTTGTCGAGTGGTGATTCCTAAAGCCGAACTGCTCCAGTCTTAAGGTGTCATTGGCGATGCAATGCCTAGTGATACGTTTTAATATTACCTTCTCAACAATCTTGCTAAGCGAACACAGCAGACTGGTGGGTAGGTAATTTTGTGGGAGGCTGTGGTCTTTCCCTGGCTTCCTGAACATCAGGACCTTGGCCGCCTTCCAAAAGCCAGGGAAGTGTTGGTGTTTCAGGATGGCATTCGTTAAGTGTGTAAGGTATTCTACGGCTTTATCCGTGAACTCCTGGAGGACACGGTTTTGAATGCCATCAGGCCCAGGGGCTTTTCTAGCGTTGGTGTGCTTGATAGCCCATGTGATTTCATTTGTGCTAGTACGTCTAATGTCGTTGCGCGAGGGCTGGGCTAAAAGTCGTGTAACCTCCTGGTTCGTTTAAAGTGTGAATACTGGGTCTGAGGGAACCAGATTCGGCATGAAAGACGATGCAAGTGTTGTGGCCATAAGCTCTGCCTTCTCCGTCGCGGAGTAGGCTAGGCCGTCTGGTCCTTGTAACGTGGGAATGTAATGTTTCTCCCTGGTGAAGCGTCTGGCCAGCTGCCACACGCCAGGACGTGCGGTATCTAGCCGAGCGAGTTTCTGTCCCCATTGCTCGTTTCTGAATGTTTGTATTTTATCCCGTATTATGCCCTGGAGTCTGTTGACGTGCAGTTTATAGAACGGGCGCCTGGTACGCTGCCAGTATCTCCTGAGGCGGTTCCTCATTGAGATAAGGCCCAGGATCTCCCGGGGCAGGGCCGTCGAGTGTTGTCTTGGTGTTGTATGTGGAATGGCGTCAGTCATGGCGTCTTGGACGGCAGTTGTGGGAGCCTCCACAGCCTCATCGATTTGCTGTGTGTTATTAATTTCGTGGGTGTCAGGACTCCGACTACCAAGCGTTTCCTCGAACAGTGTCCAATTCGCACGCTTGTAGTTAAGCATCCTGCGTGGTTCGATGTCCTGCAGTGTCTCTTCCGTGTGCAGTATTACAGGCATGTGGTCCGAGTCCAGATCGTTTTCAACCGTAAGGTTGAGTGTGCATGTGATGCCCTTTATGAGGGCTATGTCTGGCCTATGTCGAGCCTGTGTAGGCACGAACGTGGGGACGTCCGGCCAAAGTATAATGTACTTTCGGCCTAGTGCGTGTCCGTACAGTTTCTTGCCGTTGGAGGTTCGTATTCGTGAGTTCCAATCGGGGTGTTTTGCGTTTAGGTCTCCAGCGGCGATTACACGCGGTGCTATGTTGAGTACTGTGCTGATATCGCGTGTTATTATGTTTTTAGGAGGATTGTATATCGATACCAGTGTGGTGTTGGCTCCGTTGAACTTGACCCTGACGGCCGTGGTCTCTAGTCTTTCAAGCGCTGGGAGCTCGATGTTCGTGTGTTCTATGTCTCTGTGTATGACGATCGCCGTGCCGCCTCCCCTCCCGCCATCCGCTCGGTCGGTACGATAGACACAATACCCTGGGATGTTTAGTTGTTTGCGAGGCGTAAGCAGTGTTTCGTTGACGAGAGCGATTCGGATACCCTTTCGCTCCATGAACGCGGCCATTTCGGTTTTTTTGCTTGCGATCCCGTTGGCATTCCAAAACAGGATCTGTGAGTTTGTGTTAGCGTCTGCGTTTCGGGGCTCGTGTGGCGTATTATCCATGTAGTAGTGTAAAAAGTGGTGTGATAGTGGCTTGGAAGCTAATCCAGTTGAGCGTGCTCGACACGAACTGCTTGAATAGTTGTGAGACACACCCCATAATCTTCGTGACTATTTCGGTGGTCGTGCGTCCGGGAATAATGTTTCCATTATTCTCTGGAATGTTGTCGTAATGTTGGTCATGTCGGCCTGCGAGTTATTGGTCGTGTTAGCGGCCGCTTGTTCCTGTGTTGGCGTCTGGTGAGGGCTGGCCTGTGTGTCTGCTGTTCGTGTGGCAGTTGTGGGCGCCTGTGTGTTCTCTGTGGTGAGTGGGTGTGTTGTGTGGGTTTTCGAGTTGGTGTCCGGATTGTGTTCGTGAGTGTCGGTGTCCTGTTGCCTGTGTACTTGTTGTGGTGTGGTCGTGTTCCTCCTGTTGCGGTTGTTTCTCCTCCTCTGACGCTATGGTCGTCCCTGTATAGGTGCGTCTTGTGTAGCCTGTGGGGGGCTGCAGTCCGCGATCTCAGGGGGTAGGGTGTTGTTGTTGCTGGTGTCGTGTGGTGTGCCCGGTGCGGGTGTGGTGTCAGGTGTTGTTTGTCTGTTGTCTGTCTGTCGCTGGGGTGTTTGTTGTGCGTGTCCTGAGCTCTGGGGCTCCTCTGACCGTCCCGCGCTGCTGGGGCTGCCGGCGACCACTCCAGCGAACGATACTCCACTTCTTACTGGGCGCGGGGGCGGTTTCGGAACTGTGATTGCGGTAGGCTTGGCGTGTTTGGCTATTGTGCGCCTCAGAGCTGCTTTGTACGCAATGCACCCCCTGTAGTTTGCCGGATGGGCAGCACCACAGTTGGCGCACTTGCGACGTGCTGTGTGGGGGAGTTGTCAGCGTCGGGTCGTGTGACCGCCAGCGCAAATGCGGCAGCGGGGTGCGGGGCCGCATCTGATGCCCGCGTGCGCAAAGCGCCGGCGGTTGTGACATTGCTGGGGGCTGCGCGGCGTGCTGTAGATCTCTACATTGACGACCGTGTGAAGAAACAGCTTTAACTTGAGCAGGTCGCGGGACTTGGCCGTGTCGGCCAATTCCGCCATGTAGTTGTGCGACGGTCTTGCTGTACCGAACTCTTGACAGTCGGTTTACCCGAATGCACTCCCACCCGAGAGCAGAGAGTTCTTCGTGTGCTGTGTCGGTCGGGGTTCGTGAGTCTATCCCCTTGATCACGTACTGGTGTGTCTTTTCAAGGACTGTTCTGTACGTGAAATGCTCTACCTTCCTTTCCTTAAGAAAGTCCAACAGATTCGAGTAATCTGATTTGTTAGCCACGTACAGTGTGGCGTGTTCCCCGGTGAGTTTCGAGTAGTATGTTGTGGGTTATGTTTCTTATTACATTCTTTGTTTAGGAGGCTAAGGTCTCCGTAGTTGTGTATGATCACTGGTGGGAAGCCAGTCGCGGTTGTTTGGCTTCTGCGTAGCTGCTTGTGTGTTTGTGGATGCTGCAGTCGCACGGTTGTTCGTGTTGGTCCCTGTGTTGCCTTTGTTGCTAATTTGCGTTGTAGTTGGAGTTGGCAATAGCACTCGGCCGTTGCCTCGTGAGTTTGTGGGGTCACTCGTTTGTGTGTTTGGCGGCTGTTCGCGTCTCGGACCGACCTGCTGCCACGGTCCGTCTTCTTCAGTGTTGGCTGTGTCCTCCGTCGGCTCTGGCTCCGGTTCCGTCGGTGCCTGGGCCGCCAGAGGTGAAAGAGAGGGCACGTCCTTCGGTTTTTCAGCAGGCGCTTGTGTGTGTGTGTGGTGTGGGTGTTGCTGTCTGCGTGTGTTCAGTGCCCATCAGCTCTTACTGTTCCGCAATCTGCTTGTCCTTCGAGGCAACCTGCTCTCGGAAGATGGACAGTGGTACGGAAATGCTGGAGGGAGTAGCCGGCATTTCCGCCTCTTGGGCTGCAGCTTTGCTGCGGGTAAGTGGTGGGAAAGCACAGGAAAGATGAGACATCTTTGCTGCTTGGAGGAATTTTATTTGGATAGGGAAGGATGTACGACAATTTTGCTCTTTTTACGAAACGACAATATTTGCTTTTTCGGCGACAGTGCGGTGTATTGTGTCCCTATGGAAGAGGGGGTCCCTACGACCTACCTGCGCAGTGTGCAATGCGCGGCGCAAGAGAGCGCGGGTTGGAGAGAGCGGCCTACAGTGCGCGGGGTTATCCGACGTGAAGGGGCCCCTGACACTGGATTACCCTACCAAAGGACGGGAGAGTCCCGCTGGGGAGATTTGCAACCGAAGTTGCGGGAACTTGAGCCGAAACTCTTGCCACTTAGCGCCTGGAAGCGTTAAGTGGCTTCCGCTGGTTCCTGCCGCTCAGAAGAGCGTCACCGACAGCTACGCCAGTTGTAGCTTATTTGAGACCACTCCGAGGAGCTATCAGACGGGCAGCTACGCTAGGTGCAGAGAGCAGCGTTCCGCTCGTGTCGGCTGCTCGACTGACAGGTGCAGCCTCCTGCAGTTTTACAGGGCATTTGTTCGATCATGTGTAGATTACAGCAGCATGGTCTATGGATCTGCCGACACTTCTTACCTCAAGACGTTAGATGCTGTCCACCACGAGGGCATTCGGATATGGACAGGGGCCTTTTGGACCAGCCCCGTTTAGAGTCTGTGTGCAGAGGCTGGTGAACCACCACTTTGAATTAGGCGACATGCTTTTAGCTCGACAGGCGCTCGAAATCACAGCGCCACCTCAGTCATTGACAATCAGTTTAGTGGTACAACTCACGGCTGTTAATGAATCTGCCCCCATGTGACCAAGCAGTTTGGGATATGTGCTATGGACTGTCTCAACGATTTGAATCTATCAGGCATCAAAATACACAGCCAGGGATGGAACGCATTGCCCATTGGTGTCTTCAGATGCCCAAAGTGATTTTAAGCTTGACACAGTACAACAAAATTTGTACTCCAGATTATCTATTAACAACTTCGTTTTCGTCCATTTTAAGTATGTACCACAGTTTGATCGTTTTTTATACCGATGGATCCCAGCAAGAGAATGTCCTCTACTTCTAGCTACCGCCCCATCCCTCTTACCAGTTGAGATTGCAAGGTGGTGGAACGTATATTCATGCTTGGCTGATGTGGGTGGCTAGAGTCTCACAATTTACTGATGAATACGCAGTATGATTTATTGATCCATTTTCATCTACAGCTGCACACTGTGCAAGAGATATTTGGATTCTTTTGTTAATATTAAGTTTCACATACATTATAGCTTTGTACATAATAACACACATTAATGTATAGTTAATGATGAATACTTAAATAAATGTTGTTACGCAATATAGAGAG
The DNA here is from genome assembly GCF_023898315.1 of Schistocerca nitens. Lineage (NCBI taxonomy): Eukaryota > Metazoa > Arthropoda > Insecta > Orthoptera > Acrididae > Schistocerca > Schistocerca nitens. Next base: position 1,308,068,152 of record NC_064614.1, on the reverse strand, counting down.
AGATAAAATACAAATGTTCTTCTGAATGAGACTACATTGGGTTAACACAGAAAAATTTACTTTTGTAGGTATTCATTTACAGTGTAAAAGCAGTGATCAATCAAGTACGACTTCAGTTTGGATTTGAAGTGACCAATGTTTTGTATGTGTTTAATGGTATCTTGGTAAGGCATTGTATAGTTTGATACTAGGATGGATAAGGCCGTTTTGAAATAACTTTGTGTTGGCGCTTTGAACATGTACATCCAATTTTTGTCTTGTATCATAGCTGTGTATTGTGTGATTTTGAGTGATGAGTGGTCTTTTTGTGTGTAAGTTTTGCTTTAAATACATTGCATTTTCGAGTGTGTGTGTATATATATATATATATATATATATATATATATATATATATATATATATATATATATATATATATGCAAGGAAGTGGCAGTATCATCCTTTTTTGAAACAATGGTCTACATGATTTGCAATTATGTACCCCTTCCACTATTCTTACAATTTTTTTTTAATTTTGAATGTTTTGATGGCATCTCCTGAACTTCCCCAGAACATAATTCCATGCTGGAGGTGAAAGTGTACAACTGCATAATATACACACTGAAGGGTGTTGTAGCTGGTACAATTTTTTAATGTACGCAGCACAAAACAAGAAGTAATTAACTTGAAATGGAAAGCACATATTGAGCAAATGAACAAAAAATTGCCTTCTAGATGAAGTCCAAGAAATTTGGTACAGGCTGTTTCGGCAATTGTCTGTCCGTACAGCTCTTGATTGGGGTATATCAGATTTGTTTGTTTGAAAAAACAGTAGCTATGGGTATACACACAGCACAGTGTTTATTGTTAAGTCATTGTCATCAAAGTAACATGTTAACCTGTCAGTGGTTTCTTTTATGTTTTTACAAGAGTTTCTTCTGAGTTTCCTGTAATTATAACACTCGTATCATCAGCAAATTGAAATATTTTACTGCTGTCATTGCTTATGTTTAGGTCATTTACATAGAGTAAGAACAGAACAGGACCCATTACTGATCCTTGTGGCACTCCATATTTAACAATCAGTAGATTGGAATTATATTTCTTAATTACATTGTCCCTTTCTTGATCTATTTGCACGTATTGTTCCCTGTTTTTAAGATAAGAGCTGAGCCAGTTGTTAGCTGTTTCCCTAATGACAAGATTTTCTAGCTTGTGTAGCAATTTGTCGTGATTTATGGTGTCAAATGCCTTTGACAAATCTAAAAATAAGCTCATGGTAAGTTTTTTGTTGTCTAATGCTATCAGTGCCTCTAATAGGAGTGAACTGCAGATTTGGTTGAGCGGTTTGCTCTAAATCCATATTGAGATTCTGACAGAATGCCATTTACCTCTAAGAAGTCTGTTAGTCTCTTACTGAAAAGTCATTCTAATATTTTGGAGAAAACACAGAAGTGCCAGTGGTCTGTAGTTGGAAACATCTTTGTTTCTTGTATAATGGCTTTACTTTTGCTATTTTCAGACATGAAGGAAAAGTTTCTGTAGCAAAAGATAGGTTATATAGGTGGGTTAAGGGCTCAGTAATAAAGTCCCCACACTTTTTTATAATGAAATCAGTTATATCATGTACACCTGCAGAGTGTTTCATTTTGAGACTTTTTATTGTAACCTGTACTTCTACATTTGTTGGATACAGAAATATTGATCTGCTTGAGACTCTTTTCCCTGTTTCTGTATGCTGTTTCCTATTAGAAGTCTGTTGCAGTAGTTTCTCTGTTACATTTATAAAATAGTTATTAAACGTATTAGCTACTTCCTGTGGGTTATTAATGTTTTCCAAGCCAGCCTTGAATACTATGTTATTAACTCTACTTTTGTAAGATTTGGTTTCTTTTTACAACTCGCCAGATTGCTTTGGTTCTGTTTGAAGCATCTTCTATGTATTTGTCATTGTCTCGTTTCTTTGCCTCCTTTATTATTTTATTTAAGATATATTTATATTTTTTAAAGTAACTATCAAACTCCTGAGTTGTGTTGTAGCTTCTTGCAATATTGTGAAGGTAGCGTTTTCTAGCACAAGATTTCCTTATACCACTAGTAATCCACTTGTTGCTTTTAGTGGTTTGCGTTGTTTTGGCTTTCAATGGAAAAGCAAGATCAAAATAATATTTAAAAATATTCATGTATGTCTGAAACTTATCAGAAATATTTTCTGTACTAAACACTATCTCCCATGATTCTTGTTGGAGATAATTCGGGAATGTTTGTGCTGCAGTGTTACTGAAAGTTCTGCCCATGTGTGTAGTCTTCCTCATATAATTATAGGATGGATTAGTGTTTACACAAAAGCTTATATCCTGTGCATGATGGTCTGCCAGTCCAGCTTTTATTACAAATGATTTATATTTTGTTCTGGAGCTTATTATTTGGTCTAGGGTAGTGCTAGAATGATTCGTTTCACGTGTAGGGGAGTGGATTTTAATCTCCAAATTATTGGCTGTTAATACGTTCATCAGCTCAGATTTTGAATTGCTTCGTTTGCTAAAGTCTTCATTTAGGTCTCAACATATAAGAACTGTTTTTCGATTTGTTACTACTTTATTTAGTAAAGTATCAAGCAGGGTATTGAATTTTTTTAGGTGGGTATCTGGAGATATATATAAACATATTACAATTAACTTGAATGCTGGAATTTCTATGCCTGATATTTCAAAATCTTTCTCAGTGTTTAAGGATTCAACATTGTCTAAGATATTGAATTAGATATCTTTATGTATATGCAATTCCCTCCACGTGTAAACTGATTTCTACAAGTTTGTGCTGCTAACACATAATCCGTTATTTTCACTGTCTTTAACTTATTTTCTTTCAGCCAGTGTTCAGTTAAGCACAGTATATTAACATATCTGAGTTCACTTGATAGCAAGATTTCAAGCTCTCTTACTTTATTCCTAAGTGATTGTATATTCTGATGAAGAGTGACCTGGTGAGATTTTAGGTTTGTTCTGATTGTACTTGGTTGATCATTTATCTTTATTCCCGAATTTAAATTGTGTGTGAAATCTTCGTTCTCATCTAGAAGCGTGAGTTGGTTTTTTCCATTGGTCATAAGAAAATGTTCTGATGGTGAAAAGGGGCAGTTCTCCATCTCTGGTCATTTTACTTGTGTGGTCGATGTTGAGGTGGGTTCTGTTTTTGCGGCAAGGACTGCTACTGGAGATGGTGTTGATAGGTGCACTAGTTATCCTAATTTGGTCTTGAGGCTTTTTGGGAATAAAAAATCTTGTATATGACATGGTCGCCTTACATTTCTTCTCACTGGAATTGCTGAACTTCCTCCTGTTGCTGGGGTGGTAGTAGTTGATTGTTGTTCACTGATACATGTAAAATTACATGTCCTTGGTGATACTTTTGAGACTGGATCTGCTGATGTCCTTAGTGGGTCTCCTGTAGGTACTGCTTCTGGTTTCGAGTGCCCAGTTCTTCTTGTTGTATCTTGAATATCTTCGGGTGTGGAACTTGGTTCTGCTGCTTTTTTTGGATTAGATGCTTTTTGCCGGTATCACAGCCTGGGTTAGTCGATGGTAGTTTTGTTTCGCTGTGTCTTCTTTGCGTGATGAAGGTGCAGTACAGTTCTTTTTTGCACCTCCTCGTTTATCTTTCATAACTATCGAGCTGGATAAGTCCGTTTCTGCTGCTGATTTTTCTTGTGTTTTCACTGTCATATTTGCTGAAAGGTCTTCACATTGTATGTATGTTGGAGCCGGTATTTGCAAATTGGCACTTACTGCTAGTTGTAAATGTCTACATAATTTCTCTTTGCCTTCCATTCGAAAGTTAAGTCCATGCTTTGTAAAATCGCTTCTACTGAGGAATGTATTGACGTCCACTACCATTACATGCTCATAATTCTTTGCTGTCCTCATTGAGAATTCGTTTTCAGTATAGATTCTGTTGTTCAGTTTTGGTACATCGTATCTGTACGGAATTGTGCACAAGATAACTTTTGTGTGGATTGTCTTATGAAGAGAATCTGTTAACGCACATTTGAAATCCTGAAATTTCTTTAGGATGCTTTTCCCACCTAGAATGATTAGCAGGACGGCGTTCTGCAGTGACCATCTCTTTACTTCATCCACCTATGTCATGAATGGGTTTCTGCGGAAATCCCAGACTGTGGCCATGTTTTTAGATTCGAAGAAGGCCTACAACACCTGCTGGAGAACTGGTATCCTCCATACTCTTTACACGTGGGGCTTCCGTGTCCGCCTGCCCCGTTTCCTTCATGCATTTTTACAAGATCGAGTTTTTAGGGTACGTGTGGGTTCTGCCTTGATGGATACCTGTATCCAGGAAAACGGTACGCCTCAGGGCTCTGTCAAGTGTGTCGTCCTCTTTGCTATCACCACTAACCCTATAATGGCTTGTCTCCCACCGGGCATCTCCAGCGCCCTTTTTGTTGATTTTGCCATCTATTGCAGCTCTCCACGGACCTCTCTCACTGAGCTGCGTCTTCACTGCTGTCTTGATCGTCTTTACTCCTGGAGCATCGACAATGGCTTTCGCTTTTCCCCATGACAAGTCTGTAGGAGTTTCTGGCGGCGCAAATGGTTACTCCCACCATCTCTACATCTTGGGCCTCTTGACCTTTCATTCGGTGAAACTACAGAATTCCTAGAGATCCATACTCTATAGGAAACTGTCTCGGTCCTCCCATGTGTCTTACGTGGCAGCTCACTATACACAGTCCCTCAACGACCTACATGTCCTCAATGGTACTTCCTGGGGTGCCGATAGAACCGCCCTTCTCAATTTGTAGCAGTCCCTTGTCCGTTTGAAACTCGTCTATAGGTGCCTTATGCATCTGTGTGCCTATCCCTCTTACACCGTCTCAACACTATCCACCATCGTGGCATCCATTTGGCCAAGGTCGCCTTTTACACCAGCATGGCTGAGGGTCTGTACGCTGAAGCTCCTGAGCTACCATTGTCCTACCGCTGTGATCTCCTCCTCACCAGGTGTGCATGCCGTTTGTCTGCCATGCATGGGCACCCCTCCTATACCTCATTTTCTGAGATTCCTTTGACTGTCAGTATGGGGCTCATCCCTCTTCTGTTACCTCCTGGAGTTCACTTTCGCCACTTGGTACAGCAGCTCAACTTCACATTACTTGCAACTTTACCAGTGGGTGTGAATCCTTCACCACCTTGGCTTCGTCAAGCGGCCCATGTTAACCTTAACCTTAGCCTTCGTTCGCCCCCCCCCCCCCCCCCCTAGGACACTACTCCAACCTCAGTGTATCGCCTCCAGTTTCAGGACCTTTGTATGGAACTTAGCGATAGTACTTTTGTCTAAATTATAGGCTCCGACTGATCGTGGAGTCGGGTTTGCCTACGTTATTTGCTCAGTGGCGCTGCCCCACCACTTTGTACACATTGCGAACAAATTTTAACTGTCCGCCACTTTCTGCTGGAATGCTCTTTAACAATTTACGTTCCAGCTTGGGTTTTCTGTCTGATTTATCAGCAGTTTCAGCGAATCACGCGCGGGTTGTCGTCCGCGTTTCTTTCTATCTGCTGAAGCAATATGGCGAAGGCCATTTAATTTTTAGTTTTGGACCTCCATTTCTGCGTGGTTTTTTGGCCCTTTTCCCACGTGCCTGCTCTTAGCTGTCTACTATTCTGTCGATTGGAAGTAACATAGTCATTTAACTCCTCTGTGTTCGTGTTCTGTAGTTTCAACTTGGGCGCGTATGATCTCAGTTTTTTGCGCCATAAAGCAAAACAAAACAAAAGAAACCAACCCCCGATTTTTACATTCGTAGTCACTTATTTTTCCTATGATACTATTTAGTGCAGAATTTTTTTGCTTGTTCTAAAAACTGTACTTTTTAGTGTATGTGTAATACCGACATATTTCAACGTGGTAGAAATTTCGAATTGCGAAATTATCGAAAAGCTAAAATCAGTTATTCAGATTAAGGGAATTCTAAAATAGTCACAATGACTGGATCGCTTCCTTTCTGCACCCAGGTCTCACATAAATTCAAGAATCGTCTGGAATAAAACTTAATGGGGCATTTGTCATATAAATCGCAACCTTCACTTCAATACAATGTTTGAAATACGAATTCACCACTAGTCGATATAGGTTTTTTTTGAAAAAGTTCCCGTAGATTAGGGATGGCCATGATAATCAATGGAAATCAGCAAGAATGTGTGGTACACCTTTATGCGCAGCATCAAATAACATCTGAAGGGGTTCAGAAAGTAATGTCCTTCCACATTTTGCAACGATCAGCTCTGAAGTGTATTGTTCTGCACACAGGAAACTAAACAAATCACTTGAGCCTGTACATCGCCACAAAAATGCACTGTCATGGAAAAGTTCGTTTGCAAGGCCTCACAAAAGCCTGTGTACCCGTGAGGAGCTCTCGAAAAACCTCGTTGGACTCCTCCTCCTCCTCCTCCTCCTCCTCCTCCTCCTCCTCATTTAACTCTACAGCCTGGATCTCACATCTAGACTTCCATCTTTTGGCCCAATGCAAGATGCACTCCGCAGGAAGTGGATGATGATGGTGGTGGTGGTGGTGATGATGATATTAAAAACGCAGTAACACGTTGGCTCCAATGTCGACCAGTAGTGTGGTACCACGTGGGAATACACACCTTCCCATTAAGGTAGCGTTGGTAGCCACAAGTGGGAGTAGTATTGTGTAACGTTTACTTGAAACATCGGAGTGTTTCTGTTGATTCGTCTAAAAATCACTTGGGTTCCGGAAGGAGAACCAAAACTTAGTTTAAACTTCAGGCTTCGCGAAACCGGTTATGCCTGTGCTTCTATGACGATCATGTTGACAGCACAGCATCCCACGAGCGAATGTCGTGAAACGACTTACCTCCTGCCCCGCCGGAGGACGTACTTCCTCTACCTACGTGCAGAGCGCCAACAGTCAGTACCATCCGTAACAGAATGACACACTGAGACACCACTTACTGTGGAGTGTGTGCCGCTCCGTGACAACCGTTTCCACTATTTACCATGTTTACAGTCGTCGACGGACATTTTCGACAGTATGCTTATATGGATATGGTGTCTGTTCTTTCGGCCATGTCCGAAAGAACAGACACCATATCTATGTAAGTATATAGTTCTTCAAATACCGTCCATGACCTCCTCCTGTGCGGGTGCACACACATTTACCCGAACTCTTACGGGACTGGGTAAGAATGTCTTCCACGAGTAATGAGTTTGTTGGTTAGGGACACTACGAATGTAGGGTGTGAACATATAAGGTGAAAATGTGGGTCTCGCGGTAGCCATGCGCGAGATTGAAGGTAGTGCGACTGCAGGGACTGTGTCCTCGGTGGCTCAGACGGATAGTGTGTGTGCCATGTAAGCAGGAGATCCCGGGTTCGATTCCCGGTCGGGGCACACACTTGAATCCTGTCCCCGTAATATAATTCTAATTTTCGACAGTTGTCTGATCTGAGTGTATGCAGAAATAAAGGACACGATTTTTTGAATCATGTCCTAAACTCTGACACCGCTTCTTTATGTCAATACAACATACACGAACTGGATTATATAAATGTAAACAAAATAATCTCATCCATGGGGGATTCTTTCAGTACGACGAAACAAAAATTTATGCCCACTTGCAGTGCATCCAGAAGACACTCATCGTATATTGTTCGTTAAGAAACAGTTTCCTGGGTAGGAATATATAGCAAGCATGCTATAAGTCCCTTCGAGACAGTCAAAAAATCAGACTGATTTGCGTTCCTACAAATAATTACCGTGTCTGGCCTATGTATGAGCAACTTCGGCATCCGTGGCGCCGTCGGTGGTATACTTTTTACAGCTTACTAACAGTAGTAATGCAGGATTTGTACTAAAGCCTTTCCCACAAACGGCTTCTGGATTTGAGCCCCGTGGGCAGCCCGCTACTGAGTGTAAGAAAGCGATAAGAATCGTTACATACTAAACCATACCTGTTACTCCGTTCTCACTACGAGCTTCGTCTCGCTTATCAGGTCTGCCGTGAGTTCCTCACGTAGATTCCTATTTAGCACCATCCATCATCTGTCCCCAGTCGCCATACAGTTTCCGCGATGTTGTTGAGATGAACCAGATAGATGTTCGCTACTTTTATGCTGCGTGTTAGCAACGCAGTCGCTACTAAGATACTATACTGCGTGCATCTAAATATCGCGAAAAAAGTATTGCCTTCGTGTTTCTCACTGAAAGGAAATACGCTAGTAGTGATCAATATAATTTTTACCAACATCCAGTTATCAGGCACTTCAGTTTATCCGCATCATCAGACTGTCAAAACCCATATACACCCCGATGTCGCCACATACAGTGCAACATTCCAGCAGACCATCAGTGCCAAATTTTCTCACTTTAATCCATGGGTGTTACTTTGCCGGTTCCTGCCATGTTATTGTTTTTAGAGCGTAATGTCTTTTACGTGGGTGAGGACCCACAAGTTCAACGTGAGTAGTGTGCTTTCCGGCCCATACAGGCGCATAGATGATTTTCGCTGACGCGCTTTTCTCCACTGTAATGCCTGCTTCCTTCCACTCTTCCGTCTCATCCAAATGGTTCCAGGTGATCCCATAGAGATCAGATAAGACTGCGGGAATACTACGCTATAGAGAAATAGAGGTCCTGAACTAAAGATTAAATGTCCTTCGCCATATTTCAATCCAGTATTTTATGGGCCTCTTTCCAAGTACCAGTTTTTAGCTGCCGTCAATTGGGCTTTACGTTTAGCAGCTGTTCATTCCTGTGTGTTCCACTATTCTGACGTGCGGGTATGATCCTAGTTGTTTTTGCACCTCAAGACAAAACAATTACTAGAGTGGTCTTCTCTGTATGAAAAGCATAATATTTCCCTTTGATAAAGGGATGAATGTGTCCTTCAATTAAAGTAAAGGTCTGCCATGATAGCAGGGTTTAAAGTTTCTTCAGTGTTAGAGATAGCTGTGGGAGATTGAGTATCTTACAGCGTACACGGTTTTTGAATCACAAAACGGCTGTACATACACTGACGCGATGAAAGTGACGGAGTACCTCCTAATGTCGTGTGGGATCCCCCTTTGCACGGCATAGTGCAGCAACTCCGCTCGGTATTCACTCAATATTTCTGCAGGGGACATCAAACGACTCTACAGCAGTCGAGGATTGCGTATGTGTTGTCAGTGCAGGATTTTCTGGACGAAACGACCCCTCGATTACGACCCATAAAACATTCGCCCAACGTGAATCCCACCGATCTGCGTAGCTATATCATTCACTCTAATTGTTCAAAATGTTCCTCAAACCAATCGCGAACAATTGTGGCCCGTGACATGGTGTCATGTCATCCAGAAAAGTTCCACTGCTGTTGGTAACACGATTTCCAGTCAATCATTGGTTCAGATGGACCATTCGTGGACTTGATCTTTGGCCACTTGGTGACCGTTTGGAGTTATGGGGCCAGTCCATTCCATGTAAACACAGCCCACACCGATATGGAGACACCACCAGCTTGCACAGTGTCTTGTTGACAACGTGGGTCTGTGGCTTCGTGGGCTCTGTGACACACTCGAACCTTACCAGCTATCGGGAACTGGAATTAAGATTCATCTGACTAGGCCGCTGTTTCCCAGTCGCCTAGGGTCAAACTGATGTGGTCATGAGCCTAGTTGTAAAGACTGTGTAATACAGTAAAATGTGAAAGAATAACAATTACACAAACAGGTTCTCATAGTTTCAGTTGACAAAATAGCTTTTGAAAGAATTGCCTCAGAAGTAAGTTCTGTGATATCAAAAATTCAGCTTCAATAATCATACCCTACACGTGAAAAAATGGAGCCAACTAAGAGTAAAAAAACTGAAGAGATTATTTTAAATCTCATTCCTCTCGAAGCTGATTAAGAGTTTATTTTGAAGTCAGTTGCAACCAACAAATTTGAGGAAGGGGTAGATTAGAAAGTGACATCCTGTGACCTGTAGCCATACCCTATCTGCACAACACCCCAGATGCCAGTTTCCAACAAGACAATGCATAACTGCATGCTGCACAAGTGCATGCCTTCATGGTGTCACAGACTGTCAGCCTTCTGCTGTGGCCTGCCGATTGCCGGACTTGTCACCAATCGAAAATGTGTGGGATATGGTCGAATGACAGGTGCAGCACTGTGGCCTGATGCCAACCACCACATGTGAACTTTCGAACCAGGTGAATGCAGCAGGACACCATAACACCACACACACACACATCAATTGCATCATGTATGATGGAACATGTTATCAAGGCCCATGGTGGACCAAGGTGATAAATGCTGATCATTTCTGCAGAACATACTAATGTACATATTCTGTGAATATGAACGTCCTATCCAGTTGTTCAAGGTGTTCTGTTTTTTCTGAACTTGAGTGTACATCACACATAGAAGTAAATGTTTTAAATAAATAATACTCTTCTTGAATGCATATCCAAACCTTGTATTAATAATTACTGAACCATCTCCTTACTCTTCAGTATCGGTCATTGGTATGACTTACATTAAGATAGGTTAGACTGTTTCTCTGTATTTATCCTGCATTACTACTGTTACTAAGCCGTAAAAAGTATACCACCGACGGCGCCACGGATGCCGAAGTTGCTCATATATAGGCCAGACACGGTAATGATTTGTAGGAACGCAAATCAGTCTGATTTTTTGACTGTCTCGAAGGGACTTTTAGCATGCTTGCTATATATTCCTACCTAGGAAACTGTTTCTTAATGAACAGTAGACAATGAGTGTGTCTTCTGGATGCACTGCAGGTGGGCATGAAGTTTTATTTCATCGTACTGAAAGAATCCCCCATGGATGAGATTACTTTGTTTTCATTAATATAATCCCGTTTGTGTATGTTGTAGTGACAAGGAAGCGGTGTCAGAGTTCAGGACATGGTTCAAAAATCGTGTCCTTTATTTCTGCATACACTCAGATCCGACAACTGTCGAAAATTAGAATTATATTACGGGGACAGGTGAAAGTGTGTGCCCCGACCGGGACTCGAACCCTGGATCTCCTGCTTACATGGCACTCACACTATCCGTCTGAGCCACCGAGAACACAGAAGGTAGTGCGACTGCAGGGACTATCTCGCGCATGGCTACCGCGAGACCCACGTTCTCACCTTGTATGTCCACACACTACATTCGTAGTGTCCCTAACCAACAAACTCATTACTCGTGGAAGACATTCTTACCTAGTCCCGTAAGAGTTCGGGTAAATGTGTGTGCACCCGCACAGAATGAGGTCATGGACGGTATTGCCAGAACTACATACTTATATGGGTATGATGTCTGTTCTTTCGGCCATGTCCGACTTTCCATTACATAGGGTGAAGGCCAGTTTATAGCCAAACTTTGGAGACTGCACAGTTCACAGTAGTTTCCTCGAGAAGAGCAGATAATGCAATCAGATCCTGTAGCAAAGGTTAATGGTAGGATCTTTAGCAGCTATCTGACCATCATCCACATGTACTGCCAAGATTAATGGATTGTGTCCTGATTCGTGAGTACACATGAATCTGCATTTATTGGCTGAAGTCCAAACTTGCATAAAACTGTTGTGAAATGTCGGTTTCAGCACCTTTTAAGCTTGTTTCAGGCCATACAAGCTTCGATTTAGTTTACACACACGCTGAGTCCCATCTTTGAAACCTTTTGGTTGATTCGAATAAATGTTCTCTGCTAAATTTCCATAAAGAAAAGCAGTTCGGACATCAAATTGCTCAAGACACATGTTTCTGGATGCTGCAATGTATAATACTACATGAATTGAGTCAAATCTAGTCACTGGACTGCAAGTTTCCAGATAATCTATACCTGCAACTTGCTTGAAACCTCTAGCCACAAGTCTAACCTTGAAATGGGAAGCATCATCACTGTCAGAATACTTGATTTTGTACAGCCAATGGTTATCAATGACTTGGTAATGTGCAGGTTTGGTCAGCTTCCAAGGAATTAATTCAATCATTCATAGCATCTTTCTACTTTTCTGCCTCATCACATGTAACTGCTTCGTCATATGTTTCTGGTTCACCAATATCTAAAATGGATACATGATTCTCGTGTCTTGCTGGCAACCTTAATGATCTGTGTTCTCTTAATCGATATTTCCTATCAAACTGAACAGCTTCATCAGCTACTGCTTCCCGTTCATTGATATCATCAGAATGTGCATCATCGTCTCTTTCTTCACATGCTCCTATAGTATCCAACACCACAGGAATAGTTCAAAGGTTGGCTTCTACAGATGATAAACTATTTTCAGGTATGAAAAAGTTCACTACTCTGTGTTTCACATTTTCTGCAGTTGTTCCTTTTACAGAGAAACTGTTTAATGACATCTCTGAACTTTTACTTGTTGCAGGTCTGGAAACCACAAACGATAACCTTTCATGTTTTGGTCATAGCCAACAAAATACCCTTTTTTAGCCTTTGCATCCAATTTTTCCCTCTTCTCTTTAGGAAAATGGACATAAACTTCTTCACCAAAAGCCCTAAGGATTTTGAAGCTTGGTTTCTTCCCTAGCCAAAGCTCACATGGCACATTCCCGTTTCTTTACTTGTTCCAGTCCAGTTGAGAGTGAATACTGCATAATTCACAGCTTCTGCCCACATTTCAGTTGTCAGTCCACGTGCATGCATAAAAGTCCTGGCTAACTCGACAACAATTCTGTTTTCCCTTTCAGTGACTCCATTCTGTTGTGGACTGTATGGCACTATTTTCTAATGCAAGATGCCATGCTGGTTAATGAAATTGGCAACCACTTCATTACAAAATTCTAATCCATTATCTGATCTTCATGTCTTTACGTCTCTGCACAAATGTTTCTCACTCACTTGAAAGAAATTTTCCAAGCATTCAACTGTGTCCGATTCATTCTTGATATAGTACACCATCCTCCAGTGACTAGAGTCATCTTTCAACATCAAGAAATATTTTGCACCACCCAGAGTGTCTTCTTGCATTTTACCACACAAATCTGCATGTACAAGCTCACCTATTTGATTTGATTTTTTATCACTGGATGGAAATGGCAGTTTACACATTTTACCGGTAATGAAGCCTTCACACTGAAACTTCTGACCTTGGAAATTGTTAGCACTTGACAAAAATTGCACAATATTCTAATGTGCCATCCTCTTGTGCCACAGAAAGAGGTTCACATGCAGCAACGCACAATACTCACAATTTGTTACAGCCTTAAATGTCCTTTTAAACTGCTTGTCATGTCTCTCTTCCACTGAAACAACACTTTCATTCTTTAAAAAATTACAAATTCTCTTGTCAGCTTGATGTCATACCTTTATAAAGGGCAGCACCCAAAGAGAACAGATTGTAGGTAAACTCTGGAACATTCAAAACCTTGCTAATGTGCTTCTCCTTCCATTCCTTTCCATTGTAGGCCAGAATATTCTTTCCAGATCGATGAGGAAGAATGTATTTTCCATCACCAATATGAATAGGTCTTGCCTCTGGAAATTCTTCATAGGTGGTGAACCAAGGATGTTGATTGGGCATGTGGCCAGTTGCTCCTGAGTCCATATACCATGCTTCTCCAGTTGTATCTGAATCACTTGCACTAAATTTTGCTTCTCCAATGACAGCTTCTCCATTGGGTGAAGATTGGATATGTGACTGCAAAAAGCCACAATTGCAAACCAGTGCCCTGGCTTATGACAATAGTGACAACTGCCTGGTTTTCCAAAATGGTTGTTTACCACCTTTTTTTGAGAGCTGCTGTTTGCTGCATATGCTGTGCATTCACCTTGATCACTTAAATTTATTCTATTTTCCTCAATAGCAAGTCTGGAGATCAGATTACCAGTGACAGACAAATATTTTGTGAGTGCATTGGAATCTGTGCAGGCAAGTGAACAAACACTTAGTAAAGGCACCAAATTTTTGTAACAACCATTTGATCTGGTATTTGCTCACCAAGAATCTGCAAGCGATGTGCAAGATCTTCAATTCTAGCAATATGAGTCACTATCATCTTTTGGTTTCTTTTGCAAACAATACCACTGCTGCAGTAGAATGTACACACTGGTCCGAGAGAGAGAGAGAGAGAGAGAGAGAGAGAGAGAGAGAGAGAGAGAGAGAGAGAGAGAGAGAGAGAGAGGGGGGGGGGGGCTGCTGTGTGCATGCATAGCCATAAGTATCAAATCACCAAATACCTAATCATACAACCTAAATACTTTCACTTGTAGTTTATTGCAGCAATATTGTAAATTTATTATACTGCTTGTCACCTCATTTTCAGCTATTAAACACTGAGAGAAAGAGTAACTTTTGTAAGTAGCAACGTTGACATTACATTATGACACTCCAGCCTGCCGCCCCCCCCCCCCCTCCCTGCTCCCACCACTGATGAGTGATGATGGCTGTGGCCAAAAGCTATAAGTTAGTGTCTTTTAATAGTGTGTGTCTAACTTGCCCTGTCTTCTTTATGGTATGTAGCAATCTATCTTTCCCTACATTGTCGATATTCCTACCTGGAGCTTCCACTATTTGATTACATTTATAAGAGTTGTTCTTCCAGAGCGTGACAGGACTGAGGGCCCCACCAAGAACATATCAAACTAAGTATCGAAGCACGTAGACACCTCGCACAGCCTGAAAGCTCTCCAGAGAACACTTCGAATGTTGCTGAATCACACTGTCCATAATTCAACCCCAGAGCAACAAAGAAAGGAGTAGATTGTATACATCTATGCATAGTAGACCCTGTGGCAGGGGACTTTGATTTACATTTGTTTCAGACCAATCTCAGAAACTATTACAGGGATTTTCATTTGACTTCCATTAATAATCATAATCATGAGGAATTCTTCACTTGAATTTTAATACCCCTGACAATGAGCATGTAATAAATGTGCTGTTATCTGATCCACATTTATTGTGTGTTTGGAGTGACATCTCCTGCCAGAGATAGCTTGTAAAAGTTACTCAGCTACTGAGGAAGTGATGTCTCTCAGGAAAAGCAGCACACGGCCAATGCAACTGCAGATAGCAGCTTGGCCTGATCAGCCTCTTTGACAGGCTTGGTAGGCCAACAGCATGTGCTCAGAAAGTGAAAAGCTGTGGGATTGACTCCAACTCTGACCGCAGGCTCTTCAGTTTGCTTTTTAACATCACATTCACACCTCAAAAATGTTAATATTTGACTGAAGCAACACATGGTTCAGATTCTGTGTTGGACTGTAGGTCCCGTTTCCCAGTGGGAGAGGTCAGGGACATGGTCACAATATTCTTGCTACAATCTATGCATTCATGTATATCGTCTTCTTCTATGTATAACATAAATTAAAGTCGTGCCCTTCACTTTTCTGTCTGCAAGAGAATTATCTCGGTAACTAATGATTTGATTCTGATACTGTTTACACTATTAGATGTATTCAGTCATACAGAAGGTTTAAGTATATAATTATTACTGCCATACCAGGTATGTCATTAAGCTGTAAATACTTAGTGCAATTGGGGTGGGTTGCTTCTTCAACTACAGAAATCTTTAACCACATAGTGATCTAAGGAATCTAGTAAATATTTTAATTTCAAACAGCAAACAAAATTTCATATGCTCAACACTTAACCTGTGAAGAATTTCTGAATGATAATCAGATGCACTTCCTCTGGTGTTTTTTCAGAGTGAACCTGGAGTAAGCTTCACAACTACTGACGATCAATGTATTTCATGAGATATGCATGATCTACAGAAAGCATACTCGTGTTTCCTGTTACAAACAAAATGATTTCAGAAACAGTATTTGAATTGCACATGTCGTAGTGCAGTTCCCAGTTACTCTTTTCTCATTTTATCAGTTCATATCAACAGGCAGATTGAGACACAAAGAATAACCAATACTCCTACAGTGACCGAGCAGCACCGGTGCATTGCAGTAGCAGGAACTGAACCAGCGTGGTGCTCTAACTGCTGGAGTAGAGGTTATTCTTAGTGTATCACTGTCCCCACTAATACGTATCGGTTAAATGAAAATCGCACTAGACTAATTTGAGACTGCTCTATAAAATAGGCTTGTAAAATTCCACTGCAAAAATTTTGTTTGTAAAAGGAAACAAACTGACACTTTCCATCAACACTGAATGTTGCCCGAAAGATACGATCAGCATGATGTTTTTCAGCTGACTCCAGCTACACAGTGCAATAACAAATCTGGAAAAAAACTGCTGAAGCATGCATGACAACTCCTTGGAGACACGTTCCATCTACTATGTTTCCAGGTGTAAGTTCAAATTATTGTATGGAATAAAAATAGCTAAAGAAAATTTTCTAAAATTTGAAAATCACACTGAACAATGGCGGTGCAAATTCACAGAAAATGCAAATAACTAAAACTCACTTAACCACATACCAGCTGCACTGGCTCCACGGAATAAGAAGCCAGGCAAACACGACACGGAGCAGAGCAGTCTAGCTCGTCGAGGGGTGGCGATGCACCAGCATCGGAGCCCTGGCCAGTGTGCGTTGGCTCCTGGCCCTCTGGCCAGCGAAGGCCTGCCTCGGTGTGGACACACAATCGTATAGAGGCGGAAAGGCTGTCTCTCTGCCATTTTCGAATCTCGGCACATTTCGGCTAAGGTCTATGCAGCACTGCGGCATGGAAAGGCTCACTTAGTGATGGGACCCCACACTGTATGACCAGTATTCTTACTTAATCTCATATTTCTTTAGAAATACGAGGGAGTTCTACTTGATGGAACTGCCTCCCTTCTCCAGGAGCTTCAAGCTACCTATACTTCTGGAGGGGAAGTACCTCTCATTAGCTCATGCTTTCAGTTCTCCAATTATCTGAGTGATGCGGCTCAATGTCTAATTATGTTACTGGATTGGGAACACTTAACAATCTTGTACTTTCAAAATTTTTCTTACGGGCTAATGTCAACAGAGTTCTAGTGTAGAAGCTGGCAACGAGACCAAAACAGAGGAACTGGTGTGTCCTACAATTAGCAAAAAGGAAGTGAGTGACCACCATTCAGAATTTCACACACTTTCATTGAGAGCCAGACTCCTGGTACTGACAGTTTTGAAGATAAAGACTGTATCTGAAGGCTACAGTCCTCATCACTCTCTCATGCCAGAGGAAAATGTCAGTCACATTTGAGCTGTATTCCAGTGAAGTTCACAGAAATTGATATGTCGAGCAGCCCTTTGATATTCACATCCCGACATCAATGGTTTCCAAAATACTGTGTAAATATTCACACTCGAAATCTTACAGATTGCAGCTGGTCCAGGTACTAATGTTGAGTGATTCCTGTAATGGTGGAGGCAATCTGCACATGATTCACTGTTTGGGTACACCAAATCGCCATTTATCCACCAAACAAACAAGATTTGCAAAATTTCAGTGTGTTCTGCACAGTGTCAAGGGAGAAGGTCTACAGCCTTTTTCTTTTTTTCCTTTTATTTCATGGAGAGAACTGTAATTGCCATATGCTACCACTATGTGCTTTTTGTGGATTCTCCCTCAAATGCTAGAAGAATCCAACTTCCACCTGTAACTAGGTGGTGCAACTCCTCACTTCTCAGCTATACGTTTGCCTGGACAATGACTCTGCCATGCATGTGGCTATGGTTTGTGGTACAGATGGCCAGAATGATTACCAGACTGAACCGCTTCTGTATTTTTTACGGGTTTATAGCATAGTGGAGAGCTCTGAGAAAGGGGACTGGTCGTAAAATGTGGAATATTTTTGATTTTCAGGTATGTTTTATGTATCACCCCTCCTCTGAAAAATCTAAATTTTAGAACTTCTTTCCTTATGTGTTGTCCACTATCTTGAAAACCCCACCAAGAAATGGCACTTAACCAGTTTTTCCATCAGTAACTCTATTCCATTGTGTTTTAGGTAAAAGTATGCCATGGTCAGTTTTGTAGGAAATTTAATGACCTTAAAGTTCCATATACAACATGTTGGAAAATTTCAGAGTGTTTCCAGATCTTCACATCTTGGTAGCTACTTCCAGGAATTCAAAATGTGAGACTGGTCAGTGGTTTCACTTCAGTAACTCTGGTAGTGCCGTTTCTGAGCCCCATGCATAACAACTGATGTTGTAAAGGATTTACATTCCTTAAAAATAATTTCAAAATATTTCTTAATACTCCATAAACATGCAGAGAAATGGTGCATTAACAATTTTTGTGAAACTGAATTCAAAAATAGTGTTTTTGGCTCACAGTTTCACCTTTAATCCACTATTGTGCAATGTATAGATGCAGTTCACTGGATTGATGTCATTTCTGGGGAATAAGTATTTTTGAAAAAGAAAAACAAATTTTCAACATTTTTACATATACTTAAATTCTAACAAAATATAGTAAGTGATTTGCAAGATCACATTTTAATGTAAGCACGAGATGAGCCATTGAAAACGCGAAATGCTAGTACACTAACAACCAGTGTAAGCGCCAGAATTTTGCATGAAAACATGCAAAAGTGCATGCATGGTGTTGTACAGGTGCCGGATGACAGTTTTTTGGGATAGTTCTGTCACTGCCTGTTGTCGGTCAATGCAGGCACGGGAATAACGCTGAAGTTGTTGTCTGATGTCATTAAAGACGCATCTACTGACTGAAGAGGCCAAGGCAACATGTCGACCACCATCTTGGTTTACAAGCGAGCGTTATCCTGTTGGAAAACATCTCTTGCAATGCTGTTCAAGAACGGCAGTACAACAGGTCGAATCATCAGGTTGGTTGCTTGCTTGGTTGGGTTTAAGATTAAAGGGACCAAACTACAAAGGTCATCGGTCCCTTGTTTCATAAAAACACAGAGCACAGTTAAACTATCCACCAGTCAGGCGAAGCACTAAAAGAAAAATTCCGGGGGAAGAAAAGCCCCATCGTCCATTGTAAGACAACACGGAAAACAGAGCACAGCAACAAAAACAACATGGAGAACAAAGGCAGAAGGAATTACAACTGCACAGCAGAGGACTGTGGCTGGCTGATCACGAAAATAATAGGATGAGCCATCCACTCTGCAACACGTAAAAACCTCCAGCCTAAAAGTTTAGGGTGGAGTCGAATTACAACACAAAACTAATTAAAAGATACAGCTCAAAAGAGGGTGATGTTAAAAAAAATTTAAATGGACCTATAAAAGCCGCTTGCGCGAATAAAACTTAAAACCCGATCTGCCATAGAGACATTGTCACCTATAAGAGAAGTTAAATCACCCAGGAGATTAAAATCACGCCTGAAAGCGGTTAAAAGAGGACATTCCAACAATATATGGGCCACCGTCATGTTCGCACCACAGCGACAATGAGGGGAGTCATCTTGACGCAGCAGATGACCGTGCGTCAGCCAAGAGTGACCAATGCGGAGCCTACACAGAACAGAATCCCTGCGACAGGCCCGCATGGAGGAACCCCACACGGTCGTGGTCTCCTTTACACGCCGCAGCTTGTTGGATGCAGACGGAGTGCGCCATTCGTCTCCCCACATCCCAAAGACCCGACGGTGCAAAACCGTTCGGAGATCAGTTGCCGGGAGGCCGATCTCCAACGGCAGTTTGCGGGTAGCTTCTTTGGCTAACTTGTCGGTGAGTTTGCTTCCCGCTATCCCAACGTGTCCCGGGGTCCATATGAACACCACCGAACGACCACGCTGTTCAAGAGCGTGAATGGACCCCTGGATGGCACCAACAATGGGATGGCGTGGGTAGCACTGGTCAAGAGCCTGTAGACTACTGAGAGAGTCACTGCAAATGACAAAGGACTCGCCAGTGCTGGTACGAATATGCTCAAGGGCACGAAAAATGGCTCAGTTCTGCGGTATAAACACTGCAGCCTTCCGGCAAGGAGCGCTGGTCGACATAGTCCGCATGAGCATAAGCGTACCCCACACGGCCATCAACCATCGAGCCATCGGTATAGATAACCTCCGAGGCATGGTATGCGCTTAGGAGAGCAAGGAATTGGCGGCGCAAGACTGCAGGAGGAACTGAATCTTTTGGCCATCGGGAAAGTTCCAGCCGAAGCTGCGGCCGACAAAGGTGGTGTACGAGGTGTGGCTAGAAAAAAAACCGGACTAGTACTGGTGAAACAATAAAACGAATGCAATAAGGCTGAAAGTCGCGTGGCCTGTCACGTGACTCTCGCTCCGCCTACTGCTAGAGTTTCATCTGCCTCCTGCACTCAGTCTGCCCGTGCCGTCCGTTTTAAGTAGTTGACGTTTTGTCTGTGCGTCGGAAAATGTTGAATGTACAGAAAGAACAGCGTGTTAACATTAAATTTTGTTTCAAACTAGGAAAATCTGCAAGTGAAACGTTTGTAATGTTACAACAAGTGTACGGCGATGATTGTTTATCGCGAACACAAGTGTTTGAGTGGTTTAAACGATTTAAAGATAGCCGCGAAGACACCAGTGATGACACTCGCACTGGCAGACCATTGTCAGCAAAAACTGATGCAAACATTGAAAAAAACGGTAAACTTGTTCGACAAGATCGCCGTTTAGCAATCAGAGCAGTGTCTGAGTTAACAGGAGTTGCCAAGGAAAGTGTTAGGCAGATTCTTCATGAAAGTTTCAACATGAACAAAGTGTGTTCAAAAAGGTTTCCAAAGTGTCTCACAATTGAACAGAAGGAACGCCGAAGAATGATTTGTTCTGACATCCTGGAAAACATTGAAAGTGATCCCACCTTCTTACAAAATGTTATTACTTGCGATGAATCGTGGTTTTTTACTTACGATCCCGAAACTAAACGCCAATCGATGCATTGGAAAACTCCTGGTTCTCCACGACAAAAAAAGCACGAATGTCAAAATCGAAATTCAAGGCAATGATTGTTTTTTTTTTTTTTTTGACATCAAAGGGATTGTGCACATTGATTGGATACCAGAGGGACAAACAGTGAATCAGCATTACTACATTAGCGTCCTGGCTACCCTACGTGAGCGAGTACGGAGAAAACGGAACGATTTGTGGAGAAAAAAGTCATGGATCCTTCACCAAGACAATGCCCCAGCTCACAGTGCGTTGTCAGTGAAGACGTTTTTGGCAAAACACAACATTCCCATCTTAGATCATCCACCCTACTCACCTGATTTGGCCCCCTGTGACTTTTTTCTTTTCCCTAAAGTCAAGTCAGCTTTGAAAGGAACTAGATTTGAGACTGTTGAAGCAGTAAAAGAAAAAGCGACGGAAGTAATGTATGGACTTACCGAAAATGATCTGCAGCATTGCTATGAACAGTGGAAAATTCGTATGGAGCGGTGTAGAGACCGAGGAGGAGAGTACATAGGAGATAACATGAAATTGTAAATAATTGTAAATAAATGTTTTTTCCAGCATCAGTCCGGTTTTTTTCTAGCCGCACCTCGTATGTGGGCGGACCTGAAAAGCAGATGGAAGAGGCACACTCGAGTTCATTAAGGAGCGGCGAAACACGGATCCCAATTGTATGGCCTGATCGCGGCCGCCGGCGTGGAACATGGACTGCCGCATTTTCGAAAAGGAGACGTTAGTTAGGGTGACGGGGCGAACAACGGACGTGGGCAGCATAGTTGGCTAACAGTTGTTGACGCCGAATACGAAGTGGAGGAATCCCAGCCTCAGCAAGGAGGCTATCAACAGGACTGGTGCGGAATGCTCCTGTCGCCTGTCGAACCCCACAGTGGTGAACGGGGTCCAGCAGTTGCAACGCTGAGGGCGACGCTGAGCCATATGCCACACTCCCATAATCCAGTCGGGACAGCACAAGGGCTTTGTAGAGCTGCAGCAGCGTGTGACGATCTGCACCCCAAGTTGTGTTGCTCAGGCAGCGGAGGGCATTCAGATGCTGCCAGCACTGACGCTCGAGCTGACGAATATGTGGAAGCCAAGTAAGCCGGGCATCGAACAGCAATCCCAGAAAACGGTAAGTGTCAACAACCCTGAGCATGGCATCCTGAAGATAGAGCTCAGGGTGGGGATGGGCAGTTCGACGCTGACAAAAGTGCACAACACAAGTCTTCGCAGGAGAAAATTGAAAGCCATGGGCTAGGGCCCACGCCTGCGCCTTGCGTATGGCTCCCTGCAACCGACGTTCTGCAACACCAATGGTGGAGGAGCTGAAAAAGATGCAGAAATCGTCAGCATATAACGTGGGTGAGACAGACGACCCTACTGCTGCTGCAAGGCCATTAATGTCCACAAGGAAAAGGGGCACGCTCAATACAGAGCCCTGTGGAACGCCGTTCTCCTGGATATGAAGTGAACTATGGATGTGCCAATTAAAACGGGGATGTCGGAACAGATAAAAAATTCTGAATAAAAATGGGGAGAGAGCCCCCGGAGACCCCACCCGTGAAACGTGGCGAGAATATGGTGCCGCCACGTCGTGTCATATGCTCTGGAGAGGTCGAAAAAGACGGAGACGAGGTGTTGGCGCCTGGAAAAAGCAGTGCGGATTGCAGACTCAAGGAAGACCAAAGTATCGGCAGTGGAACGGCCCTGACGGAAGCCGCTCTGGCACGTAGCCAGAATACCCCGAGACTCGAGCAGCCAACACAGCCGTCGACTCACCATACGTTCCAGTAGCTTGCACAGAGTATTCGTCAAGCTGATGGGCCGATAGCTATCCACAGTAAGCGGGTCCTTACAAGGCTTCAGCACCGGAACGATGGTACTCCCTCGCCACTGCGATGGAAAGACACCATCGCCCCATATGCGGTTGAAGATGGCAAGAACACACCGCTGACAGTCCGGGGACAGGTGTTTGAGCATCTGATTGTGGGTGCCATCTGGCCCAGAGGCTGTATCAGGGCACTGTGCCAGGGCACTTTGGTGTTCCCACAAACTAAATGGGGTGTTATACGCCTCAGGGTGGCGAGAAGCAAAAGAAAGTTTGCATTCCTCCAGGCGTTCTAGCGCGCGAAACGCGGGCGGGTAATTCCCCGACGCAGAGGCCCAAACATAGTGCTGGGCGAAATGCTCGGCGATTGCATCGGCATCGGTGGATACCGCCCCGTTGATGGTAAGCCCTGGGACACCTGTAGAGTGCTGCAATCCAAAGATGCGCCGAATCTTCATCCACACCTGGGAGGGTGAAGTACGGGAACCAATGGTGGAAACGTACCTCTCCCAGCACTCCTGTTTCCGCCTCTTGATGAGCTGCCGTGCCTGAGCACGGAGACGTTTGAAGAATATGAGGTTCTCCAAAGACGGGTGCCGCTTATGTCGCTGAAGAGCCCGCCGACGTTCTTTAATGGCTTCAGCGACCTCCGGAGACCACCAAGGCACTGACTTTCGCCGGGGGCACCCTAACGAGGAATGGTACGTTCCACAGCGGAAACAATCGCTGCAGTCAGTGTCTCAACCGCCACATCGATGGTACCGTGGGGGAGAGATTCAAAAGTGGCAGCAGAGGAGAACGTTTCCCAGTTTGCCTTGCTAAATGCCCATCGAGGCAGGCGTTCATGGGATCGACGCTGGGGTAGTGAAAGAAAGATGGGAAAATGGTCACTACCACACAAGTCGTCATGGACTCTCCAGTGGACCGATGGTACAAGCCCTGGGCTGCACAACGACAGATCTATGGCCGAGAACGTGCCATGCGCCACACTGAAATGCGTGGCAGCGCCGGTGTTTAAGAGGCAGAGGTCTAGTTGGGAGATGAGAGTCTCGACATCTCTGCCTCGGCCAGTAATCTGCGATTCACCCCACAGGGGATTGTGGGCGTTAAAATCCCCAAGGAGAAGAAAAGGCGTGGGAAGTTGGGCGACAAGTGCAGCCAATTCGGTCAGGGAGACTGTACGACCTAGAGGGAGATACACTGCAGACGGTTATGTCCTGGGTAGTCCTTATGCGGACAGCCACAGCTTCCAATGATGTCTGAAGGGGCACAGGAGCACTATATACAGAGGTAAGGACATACATGCAGGCTCCACCTGACACACAATTGTAAGTGCTACGGTTGCAGTAATAACCCCTGTATCCAAGAAGGACAGGGGTCCTCATTGCCGGGAACCAGGTTTCCTGGAGGGCAATGCAGAAAGCAGGTGTCATGCTTAGAAGCTGACGTAACTCAGGTAGATGGCTAAAATAACCGCCACAATTCCACTGGAGGATTGTACAAAGCGGGTCCTGTAGGGGCATGCAGGCACTGAAAAATCAAATTACTTCGCAGGGTCACATGCTGCCATCGACTGAGAGACGGACGTCACTATGTCCATCGTTTCTGAGGAGACGGCGAGATCTAGGTCATCAGGGGACGCAAAGAGCTCGACTTCATCCTCAGAGGCTGAGCTGACAGGAAGTGGTGGCGCAGGAACCACTGGGTCCTTAGGCTTCTTAGAGAGCTTCCTCTTCTCTCTCTTGTCTTTTGGAGGAGGGTTTACATGCTGGGAGGGCTTCCCTGACGCATTATCAGGAACAGACGAAGAGCGTGAAGCCCTTCGACCAGCAGCTGGTGGCTTCTTCAGCCACTGGCTAGTGTCTTGTAAGACACTGGGGAAGTCCTTGGAAGGGACTCCCCCAAGGGATCCCTTCCGAACAAGTGAGGCCGGAGGAGGCACGTGCGTCCCCGGCTGATCAGCCGGAGAGGACTGTCGCCCCTCCGGCTGAGAAGCCGGAGAGGGCTGTCGCCCCTCCGGCTGAGAAGCAGGAGAGGGCTGTCGTCCCCAGGTGTTCGGGGCGCACTGCTCCCAAACCGGGTGTTTTAGGAGCAGTGGAAGAGAGAGTGGCCCCAACCTGTGGTGGGGCAGGCGTAACGTGACTGTTCGGTGGGCCAACTGTGAGAGGAATCTTTGCAGGAACTGGTGGCGGCAGTGTTACAGCAGCATAACTCAACATGGGTGTGGGGTTGAGTCGTTCTAGCTTCCTCTTTGCCTCTTGGTAAGTTAAACGGTCCAGGGTCTTAATTTCTTGTATCTTCCGCTCTCGTTGGTAGACTGCACAGTCTGGCGAGCAGGGAGAATGATGCTCCCCACAGTTAACGCAGGTGGGAGGCGGAGCACACGGAGCAGTGGGATGAGAAGGTCGTCCACAATCTCGAGACGTGGGGCTGGCAGTGCATCTGGAGGACATGTGTCCGAACTTCCAGCACTGGAAGCATCGCATAGGGGGCGGGACATAGGGCTTGACATCGCACCGGTAGATCATGACCTTGACCTTCTCAGGCAAGCAGTCGCCCTCAAAGGCCAGGATGAAAGCACCGGTAGCGATCCTATTATCCTTGGGCCCCCTAAAGACACGACGAATGAAGTGTACACTTCGTCGTGCCAAGTTCTCCCGTAGCTCGTCATCAGACTGTAGCAGCAGATCTTTATGAAAGATAATCCCCTGGACCAAATTTAGTGACTTATGGGGAGTGACGGTAATGGGTATGTCACCGAGCTTCTCACAGGCGAGTAACGCCCTTGGCTGTGCAGAGGAAGCTGCTTGTATCAAAATGGCCCCGCTCCGCATTTTGGAAAGAGATGCCACTTTCCCGAACTTACCTTCAAGATGGGTCACAAAGAACAGAGGCTTCGTCCCCAAAAATGAATCCCCATCAGTTCTGCTGCATCTGCTGCACACAAGGTATCGCGGTGAATATGGCCCTCCCAGGGCGTGGCTAGGGAAGGGAACGATTTGGGGTCATATGCCACAGCGTTAAAGTCGACTTTACCACGCTTAGAGACGTTGGTGGTCGTGCGACCACCGGATTGAGACTTTACCCGCTTCATTGCGGGGTATCCGCCCCGATGCCACCCACTCCGGCCAGGGGCTCTACCCACGAACGCCACCCAGCCACAGCAAAGGCCACCTGGCAGGATGGCCGTTGCCGGGAGTCCCGATGCCCCAGACAGACGGGCATCTACTCCTTGGCTTACGTGGGAGGTGTCAGCGCAGGCATCGGCAGTGTTGTCAGGGGGCTACAACCTAGAGGGTACATGACGACCCCACCACAACGGGCTGGCTACCGTGCTGGATTTTGGGTGCCATGGGTAGTCCATAGTGATCGTGGGTGCAGATGGTGACGCACTAAGGGCGTCACTTACACAATCCATCAGGTGTGTGTGCCCAAAATGAGGGATGGAGGGTGCAGTTACGACGCCAAGACGATGTGTGCCAAGGTCTTAGGGCACAGAGGACTCACGGTGCACCACGTAAGGTGTCCTTCCCCAAAAGGGTCGTACTTCTGTTGAATTTGGAAGAATGGAGGTCAAACCCTAATGGGGACCATCACATTAAAGGCCGAAACAGTTGACTCCTTTTAGACAGGCAGGAATACCGCGGGCCTATTCTTACCCCCGAACCCGCAGAGGGGAGCATCAGATTGGCATTCAGATTTGTAGTCGGAGTGCGTGGGATTACCACGAAAGTGTTCCTGCTGTCGTACGAAATGAAATCGTACCCAAGATGATAACTGCAGGTGAAGGTCCAGCACGTAGGCGGCTTGGTCGAAAATGGCGGTGTTTTGGGGTCAGAGGAACACACACTACGGCGCGTCTGGCTTGGAGCTGTCCTCGAGGTCACCGATTTGTAACGGTTGGCTGCGTCACTGTGGTGCCCACTGCTGCGGGTGCGGTATGATGCGCCAAAACCATACGCTGAACACGACTGTCTTCGTTCTCGGTAGTGCCACGTGGCCGTCTGGATCACGGTCTTCTTACATTCTCGTGACCAGCGCTGCTAGAGTCGCGTACACTGCCTACATTCCTGCCAAGTATTTCTGCAGTATCGTGAAAGGAACGACCAGCTTCTCGGAGCCCAATTACACGACCTCGTTCAAATTAAGTAAGGTGTTGATAATGGCATCTTTGTTGCCTTAAAGGCAGTCTTGACTAACATCAAATCACGACCGTTACAGCTCGTAATTAAAGAGTAGCTAATTTGCTCTCTGTGTGGCGTTATCGCCACTCATAGGCGACTCGCAAGAAATTGAAAAAGACGTCATTTTTCAGATATACACTCCTGGAAACTGAAATAAGAACACCGTGAATTCATTGTCCCAGGAAGGGGAAACTTTATTGACACATTCCTGGGGTCAGATACATCACATGATCACACTGACAGAACCACAGGCGCATAGACACAGGCAACAGAGCATGCACAATGTCGGCACTAGTACAGTGTATATCCACCTTTCGCAGCAATGCAGGCTGCTATTCTCCCATGGAGACGATCGTAGAGATGCTGGATGTAGTCCTGTGGAACGGCTTGCCATGCCATTTCCACCTGGCGCCTCAGTTGGACCAGCGTTCGTGCTGGACGTACAGACCGCGTGAGACGACGCTTCATCCAGTCCCAAACATGCTCAATGGGGGACAGATCCGGAGATCTTGCTGGCCAGGGTAGTTGACTTACACCTTCTAGAGCACGTTGGGTGGCACGGGATACATGCGGACGTGCATTGTCCTGTTGGAACAGCAAGTTCCCTTGCCGATCTAGGAATGGTAGAACGATGGGTTCGATGACGGTTTGGATGTACCGTGCACTATTCAGTGTCCCCTCGACGATCACCAGTGATGTACGGCCAGTGTAGGAGATCGCTCCCCACACCATGATGCCGGGTGTTGGCCCTGTGTGCCTCGGTCGTATGCAGTCCTGATTGTGGCGCTCACCTGCACGGCGCCAAACACGCATACGACCATCATTGGCACCAAGGCAGAAGCGACTCCATTCGCTGAAGACGACACGTCTCCATTCGTCCCTCCATTCACGCCTGTCGCGACACCACTGGAGGCGGGCTGCACGATGTTGGGGCGTGAGCGGAAGACGGCCTAACGGTGTGCGGGACCGTAGCCCAGCTTCATGGAGACGGTTGCGAATGGTCCTCGCCGATACCCCAGGAGCAACAGTGTCCCTAATTTGCTGGGAAGTGGCGGTGCGGTCCCCTACGGCACTGCGTAGGATCCTACGGTCTTGGCGTGCATCCGTGCGTCGCTGCGGTCCGGTCCCAGGTCGACGGGCACGTGCACCGTCCGCCGACCACTGGCGACAACATCGATGTACTGTGGAGACCTCACGCCCCACGTGTTGAGCAACTCGGCGGTACGTCCACCCGGCCTCCCGCATGCCCACTATACGCCCTCGCTCAAAGTCCGTCAACTGCACATACGGTTCACGTCCACGCTGTCGCGGCATGCTACCAGTGTTAAAGACTGCGATGGAGCTCCGTATGCCACGGCAAACTGACTGACACTGACGGCGGCGGTGCACAAATGCTGCGCAGCTAGCGCCATTCGACTGCCAACACCGCGGTTCCTGGTGTGTCCGCTGTGCCGTGCGTGTGATCATTGCTTGTACAGCCCTCTCGCAGTGTCCGGAGGAAGTATGGTGGGTCTGACACACCGGTGTCAATGTGTTCTTTTTTCCATTTCCAGGAGTGTAGAAACACGCCTACCAACAATCGTTTGTCACACAACTCCCTCTTTGTTGCGATTTTTTTCCGTCAGTGTGTTTAGCGATTTGACGTTTGTGATACAGTAATTCTGTAATTTCGGTCATGTATTCGTTGATTACGCGGACATTGAGTAAAGAGGAGTAGCTTACACAGAACAAAAAATGATAGTTTGACTTCGGCTGATGTAGGTCTGATCACCACAGAAATTCTGTTGCAAAATTATTACTGAATTATATTAGTGGATTAAATTGATAAACGGCAGCATTTCAGAACGAAAGTGAGACGTATTTAAGGTTAATTAGTCCCTGTCACAAATTTTCCCTTTTTCAGTAGGACGACGATCGTGTTTAGTGATCCTGACGTTACTCTTATTAAATGATCCTGGCGGACTGCTCAAAATCTGCGTAGGTTCTTGTACTCAGTCTTCTGGGTTGTCTTAGTTGAGCAGAAAAGAGTATATGATGTTTACGTATGAAGACACGGATTTTGTGGTTTAGAATGCATACACACATACGGTGTAGAGACGTTTCGCCCCGTGGTGACTGTTGTAGCACAAAGACGCAGTAGTGTGGGTATTTCACATTGATCTACACGACACAAATGTTCGTTTATCAAACGAAGTTCACTCACCGAGGGCGGCGAAGTTCACGCACCGAGGTATCGCACACCCGTCTCCTCAAAAGTGGTTGCAGCCCATTGAGCATCTGAGACATTTGCCGCAACCCAGGGTGCGATTTGTGCTTTTACCAGTGGGGGGGATGTCTTAGGGGGTTAGTAGAATTATATATGTTACTAGCTTGGACCGTGGCGTTACGCTTGGTTAAACAGCTATTTATAAATAGATGTTACTGCCGAAACTCACTATTCACGCGTATGCACTATCAGAAAAGCCATCCCTTGTTATATCTTCAAAAGTACATTATAGGTAAAGCTTATTTACAAAATCATCTACATACAGGTATACGAGGGGAATTCAAAAAGTAGGCACATTTGTGAAAAACTGTACTTATTCTGATGATAGAAAACTGAAACATATTAATAGTATTAATAGTAAGACTTATTATTAAAAACTTTCAGTGTTCGGCTCCACAAATTTACATATAATTTAAAGTTTTACATCCCAGGTTGGGATGCATAAACTAAAACCAGAGGAGGGGATGGTCTGATGCAGAGGGGGGGAAATCCCCCCCCCCCATCCCCCCCTGCAAATCGCACACTGCCGCAACCTTGTTTCAAACAATTATTCCTTGCAAAGTAAACTAGATTTTACAATTGCAGAAAGTTACAGAACGGCGAATGTTCTTTGACTCTACTTCCGAGATGACGTATTCGTACCTGAAAGACCGCTGCTTCTTACGCAGTCTCATTCTTTTCTGCGATCTCGATTCTCTTGCCGGTTTTTCACATGCCCTGCCGCTTTTGCTGTAAATACGGGAGCACCCAAGGTTTCTGATAACCTACAGTTTAGAATTATTAAGAAGTTCTTCTAGGTTCACCAGGTCTCACGATTGTGATCAACAAATATTGCAGAGGGACGGTTTGCATTGTGTTGTAACTGTGAGCTAGAGGCGCGATCTGCATTTATTGCCAATGTGTATTGAAAGATTCCATCGGGCTTTCAGCAGAGATCTGGAGTATCTGAATACCTGTTCAGGGTGGTTGTATGGATCAGTGAACTGCTGAGAAAAAGCGGTCACTAAATCAAAATGACCAAACAGAGCAGGCAGTTTGGATGGAAGTAAAGCAGAATTTGTAGGCCAATAATTTTGACGATGTAATCTGCAACCACACATTAACATATACAGTCTCTTAAATGATCACTAAACATAAGACAACTACTATTTATTATATTATGGCGCGAAACTACGTAACTGATGTAAACCTGCGTTATATTTGTGAGTTCAAACTTGCAACAGTGGAATCCTAATTTTTTATTTAATTGGAGTCGAAACTAATCTTAGACCCCGAAAAGGGATGAGCGTGTGTACGTGTTCAAGCTCGCGCTCGTATACGCTGTCAAAAAAGGAACACATGAAACTTTTACGCAACCTGCTAACGAATAATTTGCATTTATAGCACATAATGCCAGGACTGACTAAACGCATTCTAGAGAAAACGCTTCACGGAACTATTGCACCAGTTGAGTTGTATAAACGTACAAGGCAATCCGAACGAATTCAAAAGTAATAGCAGTGTACATGGCTACAAAAAAAAAAAAAAAAAAAAAATTGGCTCTGAGCACTATGGGACTTAACTTGTGAGGTCATCAGTCCCCTAGAACTTAGAACTACTCAAACCTAACTAACCTATGGACATCACACACATCCATGCCCGAGGCAGGATTCGAACCTGCGACCGTAGCCGTCGCGCGGTTCCGGACTGAAGCGCCTAGAACCGCTGGGCCACCGCGGCCGGCCACATAGCTACAACGCTAGGAGAAAGGATGATCTTCACTACTTAAGGTTAAATCTAACTTCGGCTTAGAAGGGGGTAAATATGCTGCCACGAAAGTCTTTGATCACTTACCTAATAGCATCAAAAGTCTGACAGATAGCCGTATAGCATTTAAAAGGAAATTAAAAGAACTTCTTAATGGCAACTCCTTCTACTCATTAGATGAATTTTTGGATATAGTAAGTGGGTAATTCCCCAACCCCACAAAAAAAATTAAAAATATTGTCATGTAATATTTTGTGTAACGTAATGTCTTGTGTAACGTAATGTCTTGTGTAACGTAATGTCTTGTGTAACGTAATGTCTTGTGTAACGTAATGTCTTGTGTAACGTAATGTCTTGTGTAACGTAATGTCTTGTGTAACGTAATGTCTTGTGTAACGTAATGTCTTGTGTAACGTAATGTCTTGTGTAACGTAATGTCTTGTGTAACGTAATGTCTTGTGTAACGTAATGTCTTGTGTAACGTAATGTCTTGTGTAACGTAATGTCTTGTGTAACGTAATGTCTTGTGTAACGTAATGTCTTGTGTAACGTAATGTCTTGTGTAACGTAATGTCTTGTGTAGACACCTTTTATTAACCTGACACGTTCCACATCATTACGAAGTCTTGTATTCATGATCTATAGAATACGTACTAATCTAATCTAGTTAGTACCATTAACAGAATGTTTGCAAGTTACAACCATTAGCTTGTCAGACAGATTATGTACGTAAAACTATGGAGCAGCGACATTAAAAACACCCGCAGCTAGTTTGTCATCTATTCCAAGCCACTGACAACCGAAAGAAACAGTATTTCAGTACCGTAGGTATTTTGCCTTATGGGATGATGGTGAAGCTGCAGAACACGAGAAACTGCATGCAGTTCGACCACGTATGTTTTTCATATATGTTGACATGTCCAATAACAGCACAACCATCTTAACATCCTCGAAGAACACAAATACAGTATCACACATTATCGTAACTACTTATGAGAACAATCGCTACTTATTACACGTCAGTCTCATTCTGCGCTACAAAAGTAGATTATCTCTTACCTTATCGCGAAGAGAACTTTCTTCTGGACGCTGGAAACCGAAAATAAAAGCTTCTGTTATAGAGCGCTTTTATAGAATACTAGAAGCTCCGAATCCGCCTCGTATGTAACTGTCGCCGGCCGCGGTGGTCTCGCGGTTCTAGGCGCGCAGTCCGGAACCGTGCGACTGCTACGGTCGCAGGTTGGAATCCTGCCTCGGGCATGGGTGTGTGTGATGTCCTTAGGTTAGTTAGGTTTATGTAGTTCTAAGTTCTAGGGGACTAATGACCACAGCAGTTGAGTCCCATAGTGCTCAGAGCCATTTGAACCATTTTTTTGTAACTGTCGAAGACAGAGCAAACAAGACAAGTGTCGCGAAGGCACGGCTGCTCGTATACGTACGCCGTTCAAGGAGCAATTATTCGTCACGGGAAAAACAGAGTAAATAGTACGTGGCGCGAAAACAATCTCGTAGCGAACGTGACAAAAAGTTGCGCACGAGTCGTACAGAATTTCGACACGAGCTAAAAATAAAATATTTTAACTGAAGTAGTGTATTGTTTATTAAATAATAACGTAGATTGCACTAGTCCTCTGTCAACCTGTATGTTCACAGAAATAATCCCCCAAATGCTTTCAGCCATTGACATGATTGTATTTATAAAGATCAGAGATACGACATTCGAACGTACGGGACTAGCCTGAAGTTTTTAGCAGACAGTTTGTCATACAGATAGCTAAACTTGCACCCAAAAGAACCGTGAATATTACTTTTCCTTTCTTTGTTACAGATCTGCGTATTAAAGTTAATATCTTCTGCTGAACCCTTTGTTTATTCACATAAAAATCAATATTTACACATGATTCGCGTGGCTCTTGACCATTCTTGATATATTCCTATTGGGTATGTGGTTTTTAAAAGTAGTCTCACGACGAGGGGTGTTCTCAGGAATTAGGAAATGTGTCAAAGACAAAAGAGAACACTCAGCAGTCCACATCATTCACAAACGACATTTGTTTACCCAGTGGCACCTCAAATTTAAATGTAACGCAGTGAACGGCCTGTTCAGGGCTCACACTGATTTCTTGTCTCCAATGCTCAGAGCGTGTGCTAGCCAAGTGATTTCTTGTGTATTATGCTCAGAGTATGTGCTAGCCACCATAAAGAAGAAAGAGAAATATCCCACCTCAACGGAAAATTATCATTATACAATGTTCGATCAAGAAGTTCACGTTTGAAGACGTTACTGCAGCGTGTACGCGGGTATAAGCATCAGCATCTAGGCGAGGGATTGATGTGACATTTGTGTTTTTCCGACATTGGTGTAGTGAATGCCGAAACATGAAGTATGGGCGCATTTGGTGATAGTCGTCAAACAGGAGCAACGTGCTGTTGTTCCTTTCTTCGCTGAAAACAAAAATGGAAGCATTTCTGTCGAAAACTGCCGTTGTGGAATTGTGTGTATATCGTGTATTATACAGGGGACTAGAAACGACAGACAGGCTACGTCCTGCCGTAGCCCTCAGTGGTTCACAACACCACAGCAGCCCACCCACTGGAGCTCTGCGTTTCGATGAAAACAACCGCTCGAGCATTTCCCATTTCGTGCCGCTGCTCGGCGGCTGCGGCCGTCTTAATGCACCACGTGGCCGGTTGTCCCCCACCTCTGGGTTATCGGTTGGACTGTCGAGCACTGCCGGGCGCTCGAGCGTACTCACAGTCACGGCCGGTGACAGAACAACCGCCGCGCACTCTACAGTGCCGAATCGCCTTAGAAACCGTGTGTAAACGCAGTTGACGACCTGGCTTTGAGCAGCGCAGACAGCGTTACGGATAAACCAAGTATAGGTCGTAAACGTTCCATTCGTGAAACGAAGAGAAGTATTATGGAGAGAATTAGGAGCTGCTCATAGTCCTGAAGAAGAAAGACATGTCGGAAGAGGAGGCGAAAAGCGAAGCTTGGAAATCGTTTGCACTTCTAGTGTATCCTGTCACGCAGGCTTCTGCTGGTTTCGTGCAATGTACCACATGCGATACCATACTTTCGTACCAGTCAAGCACAACAGGTATGATTCGGCACTGCAAAAGTAAATGCGGAGCAGAAGTCCACCGGCCACTTGCAGTACCAAGAAGCATAAAGTAAGTTGTTGTTGATAGGTTGGTCGATATGAGTGGAATAGATCTGCTACCGTTAAATACTTGAAGCCAATCTTATTACAAGATTTATTCGCAGGAGGTCATCAATGTTGGCGCCACTTACGGCAAAGTCAGTACAGAAGATGTTCTTCCGCACCCCACCACTGTATCGCGGCATCTTAAAGAAAAGGCAGACAGAATACGGGAGACAATGGTGCCCAAGCTAATATGTGCCTTTAAGAACAAAATGTGCGCTTTAGACGCTGATCTGTGGTCTGATAACTACAAGAAGAGAATATTTTTTTTACTGTGACGTCGCATTATGTGAATGAGTGGCAGCTAGAAACGCTTGTTTTGGTAACAACAGAGTTTCCGGGCGTACGTAAGGCAGGAGAGAACATACGGCACGAAATCGAAGAGCGGATGCTTGAGTTCGGAATTAAAAAGAATGATCTTACGAAATGTTACTTCGTCACCGACCAAGGAGCTAATATGAAGAAGGCACTTGAATCTTACGACCGTTTGCCTTGCTTTGATGACTGCACTCCGTCACACATTTCAAGAGACGTTTTTAGAAGACTAAGACCCTGAAATCCTGTCGTGTCTACTATCAGCAAGAGCTATAGTAGGCTATTTGAAGAGATCGGGTCACTCGGGGCGTCTGCGGCACTATGTGAAGCAAGAAGCTGTAACTCGGTGGAGCAGTATACTGTTAATGCTCAATTCCGTCATAAGTCAAATCGACAATATTCGAGATCTACTAGAATCCCGGGGGCAATGGACACTCTTGGAAACCTTCCAAGAAGGGTGCGCACGAGACGTTGTCGCTTTTCTAACCCCCTTTAAAGAAGCGAGTTTGGATTTGGAAACTGCAGAGGTAACAACGCTGGAACGTGTGCTGCCGTGGTACAGGAGTCTGTTACATCATTGTCAACCAATAGACAGTGACAACGAGGTAAGAAAACTTTCTATAGGTTACGAGCCTTTATACAACTGTTGAATTATCAGAGTGCAGTTATGTAATTGCGTTTCCTTTTCAGCTCGTGGCGAAAATAAAAAGGAGAGCAGCATGCTTCATCTCAGAGAAGCGCAAAATTGAGGCTATCCATTACGTTTCCAGGGTTTTATGACCATCACGGCGTCATTTGAAGAAACTCACAGCAGACGAAAAGCAAGCCGCGTATGCTGAAGTTCGACGATTGTACTCGGAACTACCCGTAAATGGTAAGATTCATTCACTGAAACCAATTAGTAACCGAATGTTTGTTTGTCTAATCTCCCATCTTTCGTTAGATCAACATTTATTACGTCTGCAATGTGATATTTGGGAAAGGTTTCGCAGCTTAAACATTCGACAATGTGTTTTGATGTAATTTGTGCGATATATATAAAATGTCACCGTAAATATAGTCGTTTAGTAACAAGTAATTCTAACTACGGTGTATAAACATGAATGAAAACATCCGTAAGATATTCCTGTCACCTTCAAATATGTAGAGTCCATTCAAGCAAGCAGTGACCAAGTTCTTCCCACGAAAAAGTCCAGGATGGACTGGAGTTCGGATGAGGACGACGAAGATGGACACACAGTTACTACCAATGAACTCGACAGGTACCTTTCGCTCTCCAAATCCGACTGTAGCTGTGCCGAAGGACAAATTTTGCAGTGGTGGAAAACGCACGCGGGGTTATTTCCAAGGCTGTCTGTAGCAGCCAGAAGAGTTCTCTGTATTCCTGCCACTAGTGCTGCCAGCGAGAGAAATTTTAGCCAGGCCGGTCACCTGCTGTCCAGCAAAAGATCGTGCCTGGAATCAGACAAGGTGGATGATCCCTTAATGATCCATCACAATTACGTAAGTATTCAGAACATACCACGTAATCACAAGGAAGGAAACATTCTTCAAACTCTATAAATGTATGATTCCACTTTCATTGACTTCACAGGAAGAAGTTCAAACCGCCAGCTGTAGTAATAGCTCCAGGAACAAAAATGACGCCTGTGTATCAGGACGCACCAATGACGAAAAACGAATTGTATAGTCATGATTCACTTGCAACGTTATTTACAGGTCATAATTTGTTCAGAAATTAACGTTTGTGCAACAAAATTTCGTATTACTTTTAACTCCGTCATTCCTTCCCGATCCTGCATTCAATGTTAGTATAACATATACGTGGCCGAATTTGGAGATAGGCTACACATAGTCTACTGTCTTCCCGTTTGTCTACCGAACGGAACAAAATACTAAATAAAGATATTACGGTTTTTAACGTTACAATTACTGGAATACATGATAACCTCAAAGGCGAAACTCCAGTAGTCAGCAACATATTAACAAACATCAAATGTAACATATACAAGTGTATTGTTTAGGTAATAGAACTGGAAGTAAACAACGAAATACATTTGTAAAAGAAATAAGTGAGTGGTTAATGTGAAGCGGTGGCCTCTGATCTCGAGGAGTGTGACGGAGCGCCGCTCGCTGGCACTGAGTCCACCGGTTACTGGCGACCGGCCGAGCGCTGGCGATCGGCTGCCCACAGCCGGCGGAAGAGGACGCCCGAGACAGGGGCGAGCGGGACTCGCCGGTAAAAATCGGATATAATGCAGACCTCTACCACCCACCCCACGGCCGCCCCACATCATACCCAGGCTTATTGTGCTGTTCGGCCCACAATGCCCCCCCCCCGCCCCGCCCCCGCCCCGCCACCGCCTCATAACAGACGAGTGTAACCGCAAATGTTTCCCTGTAGACAGTGTTTGCACAGCAATCGCCAACATGGTGTAACAGAGGTGGAGTAAGGGGAACCAGCCCGCATTCGCCGAGGTAGATGGAAAACCGCCTTAAAAACCATCTACAGGCTGGTAGGCACAGCGGACCTCGACACTGACCTGCCAGGCGAATTCTTGCCGGGGACTGGTACGCCATCCCACATCCCACTTGCAAAGCAGCGCAGCAAGTTCCGTGTTGGTCGCGGTTCGAAACAAGATACACGTCGACCTGCGAGGCCAAGCTCATTTCAAGTCTACTTCACCGGGGATTGTGCAGGATTCGTCTTCGATGGCTGTTCTACAATGGCAGACAGAGAGAGCAGTGTACAGGCCATTTTTAGAACGAAATTATCGACCCTCACAATTTCTTTGCTCAAACCACAAACTCAACCTTGTGGGTAACAATGCAAATGCAGCGCCAGAAATTACGAATACTGTTGTCATTGTAGACGACGCTATAAACTCTTTTTTTAGAGGATATACTACACTCTGAAAATATGCTTCCAATTTATCACGAATGTGTGAGACGAGATGGCCTGAAAAATATAAAACCATCAGACTATTTTTCTCAACATTTCCCAGATGCTGTTAGAGCTCTAGAGAAATTGTCTCCAGTCGGAAATTATGCAACGAGAATACCTACGTGTCAGTTGCATTCAGCCAAACTGGTGGTCATCTTACCTTCAATGCAACAGCCAATTCCTCAGCAGTTTTGGAACTAGTAGTCCACACGACATGGACAACCTCTGTGTTATTCCGAATTATGATTCAACGTCCCTTCGGACATGCGCTGCAGTGACTAAGCTGTTATGAAATGTCTGCGCAGTTGTGAATATGGAGAATCATCAGAACGATGTGCCGGACCGGGACTGTAACCTGTACTTGCAGCTTACTGCGAGCAGTCGCCTTACTATTTGGCTGTGCGCGCATGGCCCGCGCACCGACCCAAACTCCCGTATGTCGTGCATACATTGTGTATATACTCGTAAAGGAAAGACGTTTTACTGGAATGTTACTTGCCCAATATCAGCTGGTAAATGCGATAGTGCAATGCTTGTGTTATTCAGAATGGATGGAGACTCACCGTCAGATGTAGGAACAACTTTAGGTTTATCCCGAGGAAGAGTATTGGGACCCTTGCCGTTCAAGTTGTATATTAATGACCCTGCAGACAATATTAATACAGGGTGTATACGAGGAGGAGGAAAAAAAATTTCCGGATTTCCCCGTTAAAAATACATTCTCCCGGATGAAAATAAACTTTTCCGTGTTAAGTAACACACTACTCTTCCTCGGAACTGTAAAACTTATCAGTTCTTTCAATGGTTGTGGTTTTATATACCGGTGTAGAATTTTCCTGCACTTTAGAAAACTCAGGGGAAAAAAACACGTTTTGAAAAGTTGTCTGATGTGGAGCAACATGTACACTGCATATTTTCGTATTACGATAGTATAAATTCGAAT
The DNA here is from genome assembly GCF_023898315.1 of Schistocerca nitens. Lineage (NCBI taxonomy): Eukaryota > Metazoa > Arthropoda > Insecta > Orthoptera > Acrididae > Schistocerca > Schistocerca nitens. The sequence goes on along the minus strand of NC_064614.1, from coordinate 1,308,029,926 downwards.
TCGAAATCGATATTGCGATGCACTTTAAGTCAGTCGCAGCTCATGTCAAGTGATCCAGCCAGCCGATGACAGATGATATTCAGAGCATAGGACATGAATGTAGTCGGCCAATAGCAACATCACTGCCCCTTAACCGGAATCGTGGGTCATTTTGGATCCGCGCGGAGTTTGTTTCGCGCGCCAGTGTAATCTTAGTGCATTGTGGGGTGCACCAGGGGCCGGGAGCTCGCTGCTTGAAATTTACTAGAAGTGAAGGTTAAGTGCCATCGCTGGGTCCACTTTGACCCGCGATTCCAGATACGGGATTTTTGAAGTCGGTGTATACCGATTTATTTTGTGGTGTTTCAGCCACAATGCAGCGGGGACTCACTGAAAAAGAAATCTGTGAACTATTATTAGACGAAAATTATTCAGACACAGAATCTTTTAGAGATTTTCAACCTTATGATGAAGAGAACATAAATGACGATGAAAATACACAAGAAATTTCTTCTGATTAAAGTAATTCATCATCTGATGATTCAATAGAGAGAGAGAGAGAGAGAGAGAGAGAGAGAGAGAGAGAGAGAGAGAGAGAGATAGCTGGCTGTCAAGTAGTGCATATTTTCGTGGCAAAAATCGATTAAAGTGGTCTACTCATCCTCCAGCTAGGTCCTGAGTCAGAAGCCACATCATCATCACTCACCTGCCTGGTCTCATCGGTACAGCTCGTGAAAACCGGAAGGGATCATAGCAGTTGCTGATATCAGATGAAATGATCGCAATTATTTGCACTCACACTAATCAGAAAATAACAGAATATTCAGAAAAGTATAAAACTAATGCTACTTACACTAACCATGTGAGTATTATGGAAATGAAAGCATTCTTAGGGTTCTTGCTATTATCAGGTGTATTCAAATCTGGCCATGAAGATATAGAATGTTTATGGGCAACTGATAGAACTGGCCGAGATATATTCAGAATAACGATGTCGGTAATACGATTTATGTTCCTGTTATCTGCTTTGAGATTTGATGATGTGAATTCTAGGGAAGAAAGAACAACTAATGATCGCGCTGGTCTCATCTCAGAAATATGTGGAAATTTCATTCAGAACTGTCAGAAAAACTATAGCTCCTCAGAATACTTGACAGTTGATGAAATGTTTTGCCCTTTTAGAGGGAAATGTTTCTTCAGGGTTTATATGAAATCGAAGCATGCTAAATATGGCATAAAGATTATGTGCCTTTGCGACGCTAAAACACACTATTTATACAATGCTTTTATCTATACTTTTATCACTAATAAAACAAGCCAACTTTCAGTTCCAACACAGAATGTACTGCACCTTGCAGAACCTTTATTTGGAACAAACAGAAATATAACTGCTGATAACTGGTTCTCTTCTGTGGAGTTGGTTGACAAACTGATTGAAAATGGTTTGACCTATGTTGGAACGATGCCCAAAAATAAAAGGAAATACCACCAGAAGTTTTAGCCAATAAACGACGGGTAGTAGGATCTACGTTATTTGGTTTTGTGAAGGATAAAACATTGGCTTCTTATGTCCCAAAAAACAATCGATGTGTAGTGGTAATCTCATCAATTCACCATGACAAATCAATGAAAACAGTGGAAAACCTGAGATAATTGAATAATTGGCGCATTTCTGATCTAATGTATCAACACCACCTTCCGTTCTGTTGTAAAATTCAGTCTCTAGAAGAACTCAACGATGGCCATGTCATTTTTTCAGCAATATTGAATATTGCGAGTGCAAATGGATTCGTATTATGGAAGGCATCAAATAGTGGAAAGCGTATGAAACGTAATCATTGCATAAAATAAATTGGACTGAATTTGATAAGGCCATTTATCACAGAAAGAAAGATGGAATATTCTTCATTTTCAGTAGATTTGAAGAGTAGAATTGATAATTTTCTAGGGGCAGCTGATGAACCACAAAATGACCTACGATTAGAAAATTCACCTTTCAATCAAAGTGGCTCACGTAAACGAGGAATATATTATTTATGTGGTCCTAAAACTGACAGCAAACAATCACAAAAATGTGACAGATGTCTTAAATTCATCTGTAAACCACATGCAGAAAAAAATGTTGTGTACCAAGTGCCATTCTTAGTTCAGGTACTGATATAGATAACATTTGAACACTTCCAAGTTTCGTTGTCATTATTTTTGTTTCTGAGTGATGGCATACAGAATCCCTATTTATGTCAAGGGGAAGTTATGAGAAACCCCGTGCTATATCTACGTTTTTTAATCTAAGCCTTTTTTGTAATTTAGCATTCCAAAGTAAGGTACCAAAAATTCTTGTAAAATATGAGATGTAGGAATAAAGATTAAAAAACAATACTATGAAAAAGTTTTGCTCAATAAAAGTTATGTTTGAAACAAAACTTACTTGAATAAAAATTCAACATAATCCCCATAAAAGATATAATTCATATGTAAATATGTAAATATGTAATGATTGTATTAAAGGGTCCATTTGGACCCGCGATTCCAGTTATGTTTGTCAAAAATATCGATTCCGGTTAACGATTAAGTAGCGCGAAAACACAAGCAGGAAAAGGTAATGGTTTAACTTAATACACATAGTGTTGCCTCTGCCTGGTAGTGTGAATTGCGGAGTAACCATGTAGATATAGATGTATAATATTGGTTTGTAAGATTAATAACCTGCAAGAGAAGCTAAGCTTTCACACATAATGTTGACATTTATTGCGCGTGTTACGCTTTAAGATACATCACACAAATGTGTTAGTAAAATTTTTAACAACGACATAAATGCCTGATCTTCTGGGCTCGAAAATATTGTAAATGGTCATCCTCACAGATTTGATTTTTGAATGAAAGTCAAACGCACTGTGATTTAAGTAATTCATCGGACATTCGTGCACAGCGTTCATCTTGCGTAAAAGGAAATTTACTTTGAAAGTAATGCTTTTCAAACAACCATTCGGAATATTTTCCCGCGACCTGTTAGAAATAGATTCGCTTCAGCAGTTGCCAGAGGGTCGCCGCGCTTGCGCACCTACGATGGCGTAGGAAGCCCGTATGTTGTACGTCTAAAACATTAAAACATCTTACATTATGACATAAAAGAAACAAGACATTAGAGGATACTCCAAGAGCATGGGAATTTTGTGGACCATACTAAAATGTATATCTCGGCTTAAAGTGCACATTCGTATGTCCAGATTCAGATGTAAATTTTCTTGGAGTACCAGTATTGTATTACCTCGTGTTTGGTTCTTTATTATGGCATAATGCCATACGTGCTAGAAGATGAAAACGTGAACTTGAAATACAGCGAACAGTTGAAACTAGCCAATAGTGTGGAATTAAACACTTCGTTTCAAATAAATCGACTGCCTCGGCGGATATGATTAATAAAAGGCAAATTTTTTTCAAAAAACCGACAAAAATGTCATTGTTCTGCAAGGCCATTAACGCTTGGCTGTCAGAAAGGTGGAAACAAAATATGAAACTAACTACATATTTTGATGATGATGTCCCATACTCCGAGGAGCGTAGGGGACGATGCGGGAGACCCTTCAATAATCATCATCATTTAAGACTGATTATGCCTTTCAGCGTTCAGTCTGGAGCATAGTCCCCCATAGTTTCAATAATTATGTGAATGTATTTTAATTCATTTGGTAGCTGCCGGCCACAGAAATCCGTTTCGCTTTCATTTGACGTGAGAGCAACAAACGAAGAGGAAACAGCAAAACCACTTAACGTAAACACGGGCCACGTGGAGACTGCCACCTCCCCACCACAACTCGGACTGCACTGTGCATCAGCTCCGGATCTACGTTATTTCCGAACCGCGGCAATACTGTATAGTGGCGCTCCCCCTCCCTCGAGCGTTCGAGGTAGGACGCCAAAAATTTAAATAATCGACTTTTCAAAAATATCTTCATTTTGTAGCTCACATCTATCTCTAGAGCCTGATACATAAAACATATATGTTCGAGGGAACGTAAGACATGTTATTTGGTTGTAAGTGTGACGAAGTGCAGTGCCACGCCTCTTCACACAGCATTCTTCCATCGCACGTATCTGTATTTCGCTCTGTGGAATTTAAAGGTGTAATATTTTGTAATGGGTGCCATCAAACTACACTCCTGGAAATTGAAATAAGAACACCGTGAATTCATTGTCCCAGGAAGGGGAAACTTTATTGACACATTCCTGGGGTCAGATAAATCACATGATCACACTGACAGAACCACAGGCACATAGACACAGGCAACAGAGCATGCACAATGTCGGCACTAGTACAGTGTATATCCACCTTTCGCAGCAATGCAGGCTGCTATTCTCCCATGGAGACGATCGTAGAGATGCTGGATGTAGTCCTGTGGAACGGCTTGCCATGCCATTTCCACCTGGCGCCTCAGTTGGACCAGCGTTCGTGCTGGACGTGCAGACCGCGTGAGACGATGCTTCATCCAGTCCCAAACATGCTCAATGGGGGACAGATCCGGAGATCTTGCTGGCCAGGGTAGTTGACTTACACCTTCTAGAGCACGTTGCGTGGCACGGGATACATGCGGACGTGCATTGTCCTGTTGGAACAGCAAGTTCCCTTGCCGGTCTAGGAATGGTAGAACGATGGGTTCGATGACGGTTTGGATGTACCGTGCACTATTCAGTGTCCCCTCGACGATCACCAGTGGTGTACGGTCAGTGTAGGAGATCGCTCCCCACACCATGATGCCGGGTGTTGGCCCTGTGTGCCTCGGTCGTATGCAGGCCTGATTGTGGCGCTCACCTGCACGGCGCCAAACACGCAAACGACCATCATTGGCACCGAGGCAGAAGCGACTCTCATCGCTGAAGACGACATGTCTCCATTGGTCCCTCCATTCACGCCTGTCGCGACACCACTGGAGGCGGGCTGCACGATGTTGGGGCGTGAGCGGAAGACGGCCTAACGGTGTGCGGGACCGTAGCCCAGCTTCATGGAGACGGTTGCGAATGGTCCTCGCCGATACCCCAGGAGCAACAGTGTCCCTAATTTGCTGGGAATTGGCGGTGCGGTCCCCTACGGCACTGCGTAGGATCCTACGGTCTTGGCGTGCATCCGTGCGTCGCTGCGGTCCGGTCCCAGGTCGACGGGCACGTGCACCTTCCGCCGACCACTGGCGACAACATCGATGTACTGTGGAGACCTCACGCCCCACGTGTTGAGCAATTCGGCGGTACGTCCACCCGGCCTCCCGCATGCCCACTATACGCCCTCGCTCAAAGTCCGTCAACTGCACATACGGTTCACGTCCACGCTGTCGCGGCATGCTACCAGTGTTAAAGACTGCGATGGAGCTCCGTATGCCACGGCAAACTGGCTGACACTGACGGCGGCGGTGCACAAATGCTGCGCAGCTAGCGCCATTCGACGGCCAACACCGCGGTTCCTGGTGTGTCCGCTGTGCCGTGCGTGTGATCATTGCTTGTACAGCCCTCTCGCAGTGTCCGGAGCAAGTATGGTGGGTCTGACCAGCACCCCCTATAGAGGAAAGCCTGCGCGCCCGCTCAGTGACGTCACGCACGTAGTCTGGTGCCGGTGCTCGCAGTCCGTTTGGCCACAGCAATAAGACTGTTACGGAAACCGCACGAGGAAAATTCGTAAAGAAATCTGACATACCTCTCTCATGAATTACAAGATTTCCTTTCTCAAATGACCCAGTTCTTTTGTCTGTAACTTATTTCTGCATACCATTTAGCCCCGACGTAAAAAGTGGCTGTAATAACTTTCATTATCTGAGGCATCAAAACTCCCAAATGAATGGACCCATTTCATTGTAGTTTATTTTAAAGTTGCTTTAATGGGGATTGTCACGACTTGTTTGATGGCAGTTTGGTTAGCCGTTCAAAGATCGTCAGCTACACAAAGTGCAAGTGTTTGCCACCAGTGTGCTCTTTTCCAATACCATTCCTAAACTGTAAGTGCTGTAGTATAAATTGTAAATCTCGAAAAGGCCAATATAAACGTCTGCAACGGTATACATTTATCTTTTATGGCTGGCCACCATTCACCATTCTTCCGTTTTGCAGCTCCTGTGTAAGACGATTTTTAATGACAAAAATTTTGATTGAAAGCCACCCGCGAAAGATTCTCGTATGCTCTCGCGGACTTTCTATTAGGGTTTTTGTTATGTTTTTTAAGTTAAATATTGCATCACTTTGACGCAGGTCTAATAGTGTGGACAGCAATTTGCAAAGTAGCACACTGGCAGCTAACATTTTAAGGACACTGTTATTGCCGCTGCTTATTCCTTATGTAGCAAAATCTATTTTAAAACCTGGTTGGATGATATACGTGTGAATTAAAAAAAGAAACACGAAAATTGGGCAAATAGTGTTCGAATTATAACACCCCCTAGAGAGAGGCACTGGTAATAAGCAATAGTATGAGTCGTTTCAAAAACTAACACTGCCCTGAAAGACATGTTCTACATATGTTTTAGTCCACCATTTCAGCAACCTCGTATTCATGCTTTTTTTTTAATTTAAAGAAATTTCTCCTGTTAATATTTTTTAAGTAAAATGCAGTTCTAATGAATGATATGATATCTCTTCTCAGTTTGTGCACCTTTCCCTAAAAAACTTTCTTTCAATTAAGAAAATCTCACTGACCTGAGATGAGTATGTAATGGTATTGCCATAAAGTTTTGGTATGCCAATACAAATTTCAATGAATTCTCTTTTCTCAGTAAGTTAACTAAATTTCCATTATGTATTGAAATTACATGAGGTCTCAAAATACAGATTACCAGGTTAGAATTTCGCTGCTCTAAACTGAATACCTTTGAAGAAAGAATGTTTCTGTACTAAGAAGTATATACTTTGAAACAAACTGTTTGCATGAATTGCACATAAATAAATTTCAACTATGAAGTAAACTTTCATTTCATCTGTTGAGAAGTTTTATGACGTGATGTGACCTGTGATGAAATAATTGTGAAAAATGAACACTTACCTTCATTTGGCATCACATTTGGGCTGCACTCACCAGTGGCTTAGATACTTCATCCTTCCGTAAGTTTGGGGAAAGGGGTGGGGGTGGTGGTTCAGCTCTATTTAGTTGCAATACTTTAACAGATCATCATTCCAAAATATATATACTGGTAATTGTTTAGAAGTGGAAAAAAAGTTTCATCTACTGACCATGCTGATATGAATGAATGCAAATTAAGTAAAAAAATTCTGTGTATGAATGAATTTATTTATTTCTTTTGTTCATCTTCCATACACTCTTGTCAATCACTAACACATGGAATGAGAAAAATTTTAGATTATAGTGGTTCACAATAGAAAATTATAGATGTACAGCATGAATACTATGTAGGGACAAAATAATTAAGACTTATGGACACCAAGGCCAAACATTAACAATAACCACATTCTTGAGACTTAAGTTTCATAATTTTAGGAATAATAATAAATTTTGAACAACATTAATTATTAAATTGCTATTTTATAATCTCCAGGGTAGTAATGGAAGGTCTTTAAGTGGGACACTAAAAGAATGCAAATAAAACACTGCACCATAAAGTTTTGTGTAGGAAGAATGCATATGAAAGCACTGTAGTAGAAAAATGGCAATGCATATAGACATTATATTAGGTCACCCTGTAAATTGCAAGTAATTACCAACTGTAAGTGTATGTTATGTGGCAAAAATGTGTCAAGTGGTGTTGGAATATGATCTGCTAACATTAATTAGATTAGGTGAGTGAAAAGCAATTGTGACAGGCTTAAGCTTTTTTAATATTCTTTTATAAACAAATATATTCAAAAAGCCAACAGAAGGGCATACCTGAGAGTCCACCTCAGATTTTTTCTCCTCAGCAAAGATGAGCTAACAAGAAGGCACTTTATGGCACAGAGCAAGCATCTATTTAAAGAGCTCAGTAATTAGTCAACCTGAGGATTAGTGGCACTCAATAGTGCTTGTAACAGAAGTGAGAGCTGTTCCAGAATTACATTACTATTAGATGAGGAGACCTGCCAATCATTATACACAAAGGCCATGAAAGTACTGCAAAGCCCTCCCCCACCAGCTTCTCCATTTGTATTGGTAGTAAAATATATGCAAACATGATCTACATAAGAAAATGTTGAGAGAACAACAGTTATAACAGCTGCAGAGAAAGTAGTAAACTCAGAAAAAGAGGGGCAATTGTCACAGCATGCACATCTGCACTCATAACAGTGACAGTAGTAGAAGACAGAGGAACACCACGAACACTACGTGAAATCGAAGTTTGTCTACCTAAAGAATGCATAAATACTATAGTAGCTTTTTCAACAGTAACAATTAATGAATCATTACAAATTGGCAGATTTCTCACATGTATCACAAGCTAAAGTAATAACTTCAGTATACAAAGAAAAGTATTGCAGAGAATGTAGAGAACTATAGAGCAATTTTGCTCTTGTCTTCCATTTATCACCAAAACAAACTAACCTTGCTTGCAAAAAAAGTGGAGTCTGCTATAGCACAGTTTGTGTAAGTTTTTCTCAAAATAATAAAGGAAGGTGATCAAAATGGCATTGTCTTGTCTTTGTCAAAGGCATGTGCCATGTTGGGCCACATAACTTTATTACACAAATTAGAAATACTATGAATAAGGCATGCAGCAAAGAAGTGGTTTAAGTCATACTCGGAAAAGCAAGCGAAATGATTTTTAGGTTTCACATACTATAACAAGATTACTATTGGTCCTCTCTGCCTGCCACACCCCCTCCCCTCCCTCCTGTATGTATCATTCACCACCCAACTTCAACTGAGAAAGAATTAGTGTAAGATTCTTTATATTAAAGATTAATTTCTTTGATAAAAATTTCACGTTAGGATATTAGTGTTGATAGCTGTTAGCAGCTGTATATTAAAATATTTATACAAACTCTCAGCCATAAGTTGCAATTTGGTAAGTTTGACTAGTTTCAGATTAACCTGACTAGTTCAGCTTAAGAGGCATTTGTTGATGTGGCAATATTACTGATGACAGGTTTTGTATTAATGATTTAAAAAGAATCTAAGATAAAGATTTCAAAATTATGTTGTAAGAGTTTGCAGTTTTCGCTGAGTGTTTTTTGAATTTTTTTTTCCATTAACCTTTTTACAGTAGTTGTTTAAAAATATATTGACACCAACCCAAACAACACTTTTCATTATTGCCTGGGATGAATGTCCATTGCAGCATACCCCATCAAATAATAAAAAGTCATTTTCGTGAAGAGTAGCAAGTGCTACTGCACAGGCAATAGCACGTTGATTCGTACAGGCAAGAAAATCTCTTTCATGTTCTTTGAGAAGTTTGCTGATGACAATATAAGTGTAGACAATCATATTTAAAATAGTGTCTGATGGGTATTTTAGTCCTCCATGATCAAGTCTCTGTATCAAACTAAAATGTTCGTTTATTGGCAACTCCTTTTCAATCACAATTTCATTAAGGCAACTCTCACATTTCAGCTTCTTAATCACTGCATGAGCACAGTAGCCTGCAATGAAAGTTAAAGACGTTGCAATATCTTTCACTGAAAGAACATCGTCTTGAGTTACACTGACTTCTATGTCTAATGTGTCTGTTTCTTCAACTTCAGAAAACATAAAATTTTTTATGGCCCCTACTGTGATATTGCCATAGGAAGGAGAACATAAAACTAAAGGCATTACACTTTGAATTCGAAGCTTCTTTTCTGCTTCATAGACTTGTGTCACTGAAACATTGTATTGGGAACCTGCAAGCTGTCTATACTTTCCAAAACGCCGCTCAAGCACATCTGTTTGTAGCTTGGCTGTCAGTAAATAGCTCATACCTAGCTCTTCAGTACAGTATCGAGCAATCTCTACCACGGCATATGTTGTATGCTGAATAGCAAAAAATGTTTCTTTTGTGAGAAACCCACTTGACAAACCCTTTGCTTTCCACACATCAAGCCAGTCTAGAAAATCTAGCAAAAATTGCATAGAAACGCTATCAGTTGTCAACGGATCCATATAAGGATTCTGTTTGTGTTTCCCTTTAAACACTGATTTCACATTCATGACATCAAACCATTTTGTTATTATTCGAATGTATTCTGCTGTTGATGGTGCATGTCTCAAATCAAATTTATCACTAGCTACCTCAAGGCCCTCTGACACATGTCGATTGAATATCTGCAGCACTAGTTTCATGCTCTGTTTTTCTAATGATGTAGGGCAAAGTGATTTGAGAGACAATGTGTGACAATATTTTACTAAAGAACTGGAATCTATGTCATAAATCTGTTTCAGTGTTTTAAAAGAAGCTACAGAAAACTTATTTTCTTCCACTTCTTTTCTAACGGGAAACTGAGGATAAAACATATCTTTACTATCATTTTTTTGGTTCAGCCACACATTTCTTATGCATTTAACAATGTGTACGGCATCAATTAAAAAGAAAAGTGGGCGATTAGGATCAGATGGATGTTTAAAAACTATATTAACAGCTTTATCCAGAGAAAACATTGACATGGTTTTGCTATTGATTTTGTTGTTGTCAGTTACCACACAAAAAACCCTATAGCCTATTAGTTCAAGGCCATTTATTATGGCCAGTAGCACATCGTATAATGCATTAGATGAAATGGTTTTCACTGGTAAAATGTGAACAACATCCCTGTACAAAGACTTGACACTCTGCAACAGAAATACAAATGCTGAATTTGCAGCACATTCCGAGTTATATGACATGCCCAAAACACTACCTCCTTTATATTCCAAATAAGAATTTAGATGAATTTCATCTACACTCAAAACAACATTGACATCATTGCTGTTCAAGTATTGAAATTTCTGTCTTGCATAGGACAGGAAATTACTTCCCCCAAGCCTTTCGTGAGATGGATTCACATTAAATTTGCTGCAGACCCTACGCAGAGTGCTTGGATGTGGCATTTTCATTAATGAGCTGCTACGTAAAAAATTGTAAGCATGAGATGAAATGGAAAATAGCAAACAACACAGTATCATAAATGTAGAACTAAACCTATGATTAAATTTCTTTACATTTATGAGACTAACTTGTTCATATATAAAGTCTACCATCTCCTTTTCACTCTCCTGTAAACTGTCTTTCAGCACTCCTAGACTGTCTTTCACTATCTCTACAATACTATCTATAGAAGTTTCTGAGTGCCCACAATCTGTGTCTGAAAACTCCTGCAGTACACTGACAATTTCATGGATATTGGTTACAATTACAGGAAAAGATCTTTTTCCTAATGTCTTAATTTGTACATCTTTCTTAAACAATGAAACATTTAAATTACTATCTATAACGACAGAATGTGTGATTAATGGTGCTGGATTTCTTATTATCTTTAAAAAACAAACAAAATCACTGTGTTTTTCGATCACACTCCACTCGTTGGGCAAATCCACTTCCTTCGTACGCAACATCAACTCTTCTAAAGAACTGAAGCTGAAAGTGTTTTCATAGTCCTTCTGTGATGCTAAACTATATTGTAACGCTGCAGCTAACTGCTCATTTTCAAGCCTTTGCTTTTTCTCCTCTGGCCCTTCACGTCTACTTTCTTCCTTTGAAAGGTAGGAAGGACAGTTTGGGAGTAGTGATGGAACTGCATGTGGTCTCAAACGTGGTTTGAGAAGGGGGGCTCTTAATAACTGACCAGTCCTTTCATCCACAATTTGTGTTTCCCAAATAACATCATCCTTGTGGAAGTGAACATGACATACCTGTAATTAAAAATGAATAAAAAATGAAAACTGTGCTTACAACTGAATGTGATGACAATATTAATAGTGTGAAAACAATTTATGAATATAAAGTTAGTTTCTAGTTCTAAAATACAAATAGACTCCCAACTAAAATGCAGAATACTCAAGTGATAAATGTGGCCATGGCATAGTAACTCTATAAAACAATAACACTTCAATATCAAAACACATGCAGTTACATGTCATGGCAACAAGCTCTTAAAGAGATGGTGAAATGAAGAAAGTACTTTCCCCATCAAAAATTACAAACATTGACCAATGTTTGTAGCATGATTCAATAACAGTGACAATTTTTTTTATAATTTAGCCTTGAAGCTCATATATTCACAAGAGGGGTGGGACTTTTGCTTAATGTCTTGCTCTATTCCCCCCCACCCCCCACCCCACACACACACCTCGGACACAAGAAAGCATGATGACACCAAACTCACACAGGTGTAATCCATAGAAGCAACTGTGACACAGTAACAGAATAATACAAAGTAATTGTCACACTGTGTAACCTTTAGAACTACGAAATACTTAAAGGTAGTGCTTTTTATCAGATAGACACTGTTTTGCTTTTGATATCAGTTCATAACTTACATAAAAACTGACAGTATGATGAACTAATACATTGCCACTTATGTGCTACCTATTAGGCTAAACATGAGCACACAATTGCTTTCAAGTACTGTAGCTGTGTATCTATAAGACAGCTGTGTAGGTCACTGGCATGTATCTGAAATTCCAGACCCAGAAAGTAAGAATTTGTAAAATCCACAAGTATTTTTTATGTTTTCACAGTTTCTCCCTTTGCATTTTGTGATGGCCTGTTAATCCATTCATGTACTCATTCATTTTTCCTGTCTATGGTTCACTGTTAAGTCTAAAGCCTACTATATTCCCTAATAGTAACATTCCTTGCAATGACTTCAAATTCCCACCAATAATTTATTAAAAACAAGCGACTGAGACACTGTTTTTACTTCATTTTCAATTTCTGGGTAAACCACATTACTTGTTTTTGAACAGGCAACTTCCTAAAGACTTTTACAGCAAAAAGAAACACTAAATACAGAAGCAGAATACATCGAAAGTCGTCTGTATCTTAAGTGCACGTACTTAATTATAAACCGACTTTTATTCCTAACAACAGGCAGCATAAACAGTAAGTATAAAGATATACTGAGATATTTAACTACGTAAGTATGACTGTGCTTAGGCTATACTGGTTGAACTTACAGAATTCATATAACCTATACCAGCTAAACTGTAGAATTGCCAGGGCAAGAAAACGAAACGCTATTTAGTTCGGCACTTATTCAGTTAAGATCTATTAGTCAAAATGTCGCTGACCTTCCTTACTGCATAAGTGCCTATTCTGTGTTAGCACACTTAACCTCTTTTAAGAAATAAACAAAACAAATACTTACTCTTGAACTTGAAGAAGGAGTGAAGTTATGTCTGCGAATACGTGACAACCATTTCTTCCTCGTTGCTTCATCCTCCGGAAATTTAAACACGGTTACTTTTGGTCCACCGTCGTAATTTCCTCTACAATTCGGCACACAACAACGATACGGCATTTTGCAGGCAACGAAATTTTCACAGCAAAGAAAAACAGATCACCAGTTTAGTGCACAGAAACTAAACAACCAAATCACGTACACTAACGCAGGAACACCATTCACTATAATACTAAACTGACGCGTAACTCGCCGAACGACTATTCACAAGCACTGTTCCGTGAAACTGTTGAAGAAGGGACTATGTGTGTAGCCATCTTGTGACGTCACGCACTACGTAGACAGGCTTTCTTTTACAGGGGGTGCTGGTCTGACACACCGGTGTCAATGTGTTCTTTTTTCCATTTCCAGGAGTGTATATTCAGGCCAGTGGAAATTAAAATGTCCTGTGGTGCCTCTCCTGCTCCCAGTCGGCCGGTTTGACAGCCTGCCCCTCTTTAAAAAAATCTTGCAATTAATAGCGAATGGGATTATTTGTAATCGGGAGAACACTTCAGAAAATTTACACTTTTTACTGCCTATTATCTAAAAATTTGCTGTTTTGTGTGACAAAAAAATAAATATCGGATACATAAAACGAGTAAAGACTAGAGACAAGCAAGACAGTATACATTTCTTCAATCAAGTCCTAGGTTTGTTTTCTCTCTAATCTTGCCACAGCTTTATGTGGCGTACTTTCCTTTCTGGGAAAGAAACTATTACCTTATCAAAGTTCGTGAACGTTTTACTACATGAAAAAACGAAATGTCGTTGTCTAATACAAGAAAAGCTGTTAATACAAGTAATAACTAAGACTGGTGTGGTTTTCCGATCTGATTACGTGTATTTTGTCAATGTGTGCTAGATAAAACAAAATAGGCCCTTCTAATATTGCAGCAATTTTGTAACACACCAAATAAACGAGACTCTTGCGACACAAATAGTCATTATTATAACACGATAGAACATGATTCACGAAGTACCAATATCATATGCCTATTTGTTGTTGTTGTTGTTGTGGTCTTCAGTCCTTAGACTGGTTTGATGCAGCTCTCCATGCTACCCTACCCTGTGCAAGCTTCTTCATCTCACAGTACCTACTGCAGCCTACATCCTTCTGAATATGCTTAGTGTATTCATCTCTTGGTCTCCCTCTACGATTTTTACCCTCCACGCTGCCCTCCAATACTAAATTGGTATCCCTTGATGCCTCAGAACATGTCCTACCAACCGGTCCCCTCTTCTCGTCAAATTGTGCCACACACTCCTCTTCTCCCCAATTCTATTCAATACCTCCTCATTAATTATGTGATCTACCCATCTAATCTTCAGCATTCTTCTGTAGCACCACATTTCGAAAGCTTCTATTCTCTTCCTGCCTAAACTATTTATCGTCCATGTTTCACTTCCATACATGGCTACACTCCATACAAATACTTTCAGAAACGACTTCCTGACACTTAAATCTATACTCGATGTTAGCAAATTTCTCTTCTTCAGAAACGCTTTCCTTGCCATTGTCAGCCTACATTTTATATCTTCTCTACTTCGACCATCATCAGTTATTTTGCTCCCCAAATAGCAAAACTCCTTTACTACTTTAAGTGTCTCATTTCCTAATCTAATTCCCTAAGCATCACCTGTCTTAATTCGACTACATTCCATTATCTTCGTTTTGTTTTTGTTGATGTTCATCTTATATCCTCCTTTCAAGACAATGTCCATTTCGTTCAACTGCTCTTCAAAGTCCTTTGCAGTCTCTGACAGAATTACAATGTCATGGGCGAACCTCAAAGTTTTTATTTCGTCTCCATAGATTTTAATACCTACTCCGAATTTTTCTTTTGTTTCCTTTACTGCTTGCTCAATATACATTGATTAACATCGGGGAGAGACTACAAACCTGTCTCACTCCCTTCCCAACCACTGCTTCCCTTTCATGCCCCTCGACTCTTATAACTGCCATCTGGTTTCTGTACCAATTGTAAATAGCCTTTCGCTCCCTATATTTTACCCCTGCTACCTTCAGAA
The DNA here is from genome assembly GCF_023898315.1 of Schistocerca nitens. NCBI lineage: Eukaryota > Metazoa > Arthropoda > Insecta > Orthoptera > Acrididae > Schistocerca > Schistocerca nitens. Next base: position 1,308,014,614 of record NC_064614.1, on the reverse strand, counting down.
TTTGAAAGGGAGTATTCCAGTCAACATTGTCAAAAGCTTTCTGTAAGTCTACAAATGCTAGAAACGAGGGTTTGCCTTCCCTTAATATTTCTTCTAAGATAAGTCGTAAGGTCAGTACTGCCTCACGTGTTCCAATATTTCTACGGAATCCAAACTGATCTTCCCCGAGGTCGGCTTCTAACAGTTTTTTCCATTCGTCTGTAAAGAATTCGTGTTAGTATTTTGCAGCTGTGACTTGTGAAAATTACCGAGCTATCAGTTTAATATCTGTCAACACCTGCTTTCTTTGGGATTGGAATTATTATATTCTTCTTGAAGTCCGAGGATATTTCACCTGTCTCATACATCTTGCTCCCCAGATGGTAGAGTTTTGTTGGGACTGGCTCTCCCAAGGCCGTCAGTAGTTCTAATGGAATGTTGTCTACTCCCGGGGCCTTGCTTCGACTTACATCGTTCAGTGCTGTCAAACTCTTCACACAGTATCATATCTCCCATTTCATCTTCATTTACACCCTCTTCCATTTCCATAATATTGTCCTCAAGTACATCGCCCTTGTGTAGACCCTCTATATACTCCTTCCACCTTTCTGCGTTCCCTTCGTTGGTTAGAACTGGGTTTCCATCAAAGCTCTTGATATTCATGCAAGTGGTTCTCCTTTCTCCAAAGGTCTCTTTAATTTTCCTGTAGGCAGTATCTATCTTACCCCCTAGTGAGATAAACCTCTACATCCTTACATTTGTCCTCTAGCCATCCCTGCTTAGCAATATTGCACTTCCTGTCGATATCATTTTTGAGACGTTTGTATTCCTTTTTGCCTGCTTCATTTACTGCATTTTTATATTTTCTCCTTTCATCAGTTAAATTCAATATTTCTTCTGTTACCCAAGGATTTCTACTAGCCCTCGTCGTTTTACCTACTTGACGCTCTGCTGCCTTCACTACTTCATCCCTCAAAGCTACCCATTCTTCTTCTACTGTACTTCTTTCCCCCATTGCTGTCAATTGTTTCCCTTATGCACTCCCTGAAACTCTGTACAACCTCTGGTTTAGTCAGTTCATCCAGGTCCCATCTCCTTAAATTCCCACCTTTTTGCAGTTTCTTCAGTAGGCCTATTAGGCCTACTAAAAGCAAAAAGTATTATGTTAGGAAATAGTTTCACGTTTCATTCATACACTCTAGCTTCTGAAGCATGAGATCGAAGAGTAGTAGTACGAAAATTTTTATATAAATTTGGAATCGTGATATTCTTCCGTAATTTGAGAGTCCCCGTTTCTTCTCCTTCCTCTAACAATCAATCTTGTCGTCACTAATTCTGCAACTATTCCTGCCAGTGTCAAAACTTATTCTCTGGTTAACTTCACTAACCCTACCACAATCACCGGTTTAGTATCCTGCATTTATTCTCAGGTTAGGCGTTATTACCTGTTAGTAGAACGCGTTTTCCGCCCTACTCCCAGAATAGAACTTCAGCGGCTGCTAGCCGGGGACTGTATAACTGGCTCTTACTAGTGTAGCAGTCTGGCCAAAAATTTCCTGTCAAAATTTGATTTTCTTGGATTCACGGAGAAGACAATACGTATTCCTGTTAGTCGTTTATTTCCACTCTGGTAGTCTGAATCTATGGATTTCGCTAGTAATTATAACAATGCTGATAATTTGCAAACCCAGTCAACCACAAACAGCGATTGGCATTCACCCGTTCGGCTTTATTCTGCTCTGCTCGTATAGACCCGTCCGCTTTTGTCTGCAGGTAAGTTTACTTCCAGATGCGACGGGGTTCCCCTGCCAGAAGCATCACTTACACTATGCACGCATTCAAAAATCAACTTACGATTCATTCAGAAATCAACTTACAATTTGTTCAGAAACCAACAGGGATGCGTTGAAAATCATATGAGTAATCGATAGACGAATGTACACTGGATGTTAGGCGCTTTGTGAAACAAGGTCTTTTTCCTCAATAATATGAATTTGGCGCCCCCCGAAACTGCCGCCCGGGGCAGACACCCCGGTTTGCCCCCGCCCCCTAGTTCCGGGCCTGTTGCGCATACGTCAATCTGACGGCTTGGGCGCACCAGTGAAATCTTTCCGGATAGCATCTGGCTCCTTGCTGCTTTTGCCACACTTCTGTAGCCAGAAGCGGGAGAAGGTACTACCACAGTCCATATTAGACTGTGGTACTAGTCATACGCGACTAAACTGCACATGCGCATAAGCTCGCTCGCAACCACTCAAACGAATCTAACGTAAACAGTTGTGACATCACGCTCATCGGAGGCAATTTATGCAATGCTTCATAACAACAATCTTCGTAAAGCCTTTGCTCATATAAGCGTCTGCCAACAGCAAAATGTGTCACTGTGTTTTGTTGTTGTATATGGTGAATTTCCTTTGCAACTTAAGTTTTATTTTCGTTTTTTTCCCTCGTTCTTGTTTTAGTGCTGCAGTATTATTCTGCAGTAGCGAGATATAGTAATATTCTTTGTTATAGTACTGGTTCTTACGTCAGTTACAAAAATTTAACTGAAAGCTAAATGGTTCAAATGGCTCTGAGGACTATGGGACTTAACATCCATGGTCATCAGTCCCCTACAACTTAGAACTACTTAAACCTAACTAACCTAAGGACATCACACAACACCCAGCCATCACATCCCTGACCCCGCCGGGAATCGAACCCGGGAACCCGGGCGTGGGAAGCGAGAACGCTACCGCACGACCACGAGATGCGGGCTAACTGAAAGCTAAAACAATGAAAAATTCCCGGGAAATGGAGTCAGTCTACAAAGGAGTTTGCTTACATATCACTTGTGCGACCAGCTGCGAAAATTGATCAAGTGCGTAGGACTGGTACCAAACAAGGCTAAGAGGAGATATTGAACGTGCACAGGGAAGGGCAACACGAAAGGTCACGGGTTTGTTTAATGCATGGGAGAGTGCCACAGAGATACTAGAGGAACTGAACTGGAAGACTCTCGAAGATAAACTACCCCGAGAGTGTCTATTAACAAAGTTTCAAGGGACGGCTTTAAATGATGACTCTAGGAATATACTACAGTCCCCTACGTTTCGCTGAAATAGGTATCGCGAGGGCAAGATTTAAAGTAATTGCTGTACACACAGAGGCTTCAAGCATTCTTCCTGCACTCCATACGTGAAAGGAATGGGAAGACGCGCTAATAACTGGTACAGTGGGACGTACAGTCTCCCATGCGCCTCACGGTGGTTTGCGGTGTATAGATGTAATGTACAGGGTAATAAATATTGAACAATATGAAAAAAGGTAAATTAATTACAAACTACGTCGTGCACACACTTTATTCAACATGTTAACGTCATTACAAATATCCGGATTTAGGTTATCACATGTTCGATATGGCTGCCATCATTGGCGATGATGTGGCGCAGACGGATAGCGAAATTCGGCATGACCCACTTAAGTATCAGAACAGCGATGCTATCGATAGCCTCCTGAATGGCTGTTCTCAGCTCGGCAGTGGTTTTGGGGTTATTGCTCTACACCTTGTCGTTAATATAGCCCCACAAAAAGGAGTCGCACGTGTTCAGCTCTGGAGAATATGGCGGCCATTCCAGGACCATACTAGTGGCCTCTGGATACCCCAGAGCCAGAATGCGGCCCCCAAAGTGCCCCTCCAGGACAGAAGACACACTCCTGCTTCGATGGGGTCGAGCTCCGTCTTGCACGAACCACAACGTGTCGAAATCTGGGTCACTTTGGTTAATGGGAATGGAAACCATCTTCAAAAACCTTCATGTATCATTTGGCAGTCACCGTGCCGTCGAGGAATCCTCTCACAGATTATTCAGTGGCTGGGCGCTTCACATCACACAGACATACGTTGAGGGTGAAGAGACTTCAGGATTGCGCGCCAGTTTTGCTTACTGACGAACCCATCCAAATGAAAGTGGGCTTCATCGCTAAACCAAACCACACAGCACATACTAATTCCCATCACGCCGCAGGGCCAACCGTGCAGTCTGAACGTCCTAACGCAAACCGTTCACAACTTAGTAGTTGAGCTATATGAAATAAAATCTTCATGTCACCCTGTAGGTGCTGACGTGTGTGGTGTAGATGGGGAGAAACCGTGAGGATCAGATCGCGATTCTGTAAGACCCACTAATCCTGACAAAGCACACTGAATGAGATAATTTGCCTCAGAAGGTTTTCAGTGGTCGGTAGCAAATACTGGACATGCAGCAGTTCGTTTCAATAACTATTGCATTGTTCTCTGTTAAGTTTCAAACCAAAGTGTATAATTTTACCTCAAATACAGTAGGACTATTTGTGAAGAACATTTTCGCGACGAGAAGGTAAGCACTTGTTTTCTCTGAGGGTCATGCCAGCTTTATGCCTATCAATTTCTGTTGGCTATCGGCAGGATTAAGTCGAGCAACGACCATTTAATGCCTTTTAAATGCCCAACACTCGGCTGCGAATCACCAGAAACGTTTATGCCTAGGAGAGACTGAGCAGTAGGGCACACTGTGGAATTGGTTATATAAAATCTGTGACGGTCAGGGTATCATAGTTCTGCACATATGGCCTACAGTCTCTCTACATCTAGAATGTGAAAACTAGATGTCTGAATCGTGCTAGAGTACTCAAATTGTGAGTCTTGTCTTCGATCTTCCTCTGCAAATTTTGCCACGTCTGTAGTAATGATCGTACTTATTTTGTACAAACCAAATATCAAGAAGATAAGCAGTTATCGTGGGTATTGTCTCTTCATACCATATTACATACAGAATTATAACATATTTATGTGACTGAATAAATATGTTCAGTTGATGAGCAATTTTTTCTGGGTCACAGTGAGCATAAACTGATGAGGTAAAACATGACCACCTGCCTAATACCTTGTTCGTCCGTGTTTGGAACGAAATACATCACTGACTCTGCGTAGCAGGGATCCGACCGTTTGTTGGTAGGTTTGTGGTGGTATGTGGCATTAGATGTCTACGCAAAGGTCATGCAATTCGCGTAAACAACAGCCGCTGATTTGCGTACGCTGTGATGGCACCAGATAGCGACCCAGCTGGGTTCCACAGGGCTTACATTAGGCGAATGTGGTCGTCGAGACAACAGGAGTTCATTATAATGCTCCTGAAATCACTGTAGCACGGCTCTGGCTCCCAGACGCAGACAGCTCTACTGCAGAAAGACGACATCGCCGACTGGCAGCACATAAAGTATGTAAAGAATCGTGCAGTTCGCAGCTGTCGGCTATCTTCGATTACTACCACAAGTCCCGTGGAAGGAGAATGCCTCCCATAACATAATACCGCTCCCACCAGCTCGCGTCCCCGTGCCGCCGTTCACCTCGATGATGGCGTTTGTGGAGGCGACCATCGATCTAGTGTCGCAAAAACGTGATTCACCCGAAGGGCCGACACGCTTCCATTGATCGACTGTCCAATCCCCTGTCCCCTGCCCACTGCAATCGTAACTGTCAATGTCGTTGGGTCAACATGCGAACACGCAGGTGTGGTCTGCTACGGAGCAGCATGTTCAACAATGTACAATGTACGATGAACGGTGTGCTCCGAAACAATTGTGCGTGCACCAGAATTGTGCTCTTTCGACAGAGATGCACAGATCAGTCTATACCGCTCTACAGAGCAGACAAGCCTCCGAACCTTACGTTCTGTGAAGGGTCGTGGACGTCCGACCATTTAGCTCCTAGTGTTAGATTCACTGTCTTTCTACTTCTTTCCGTAGATGCTCACGACAGTAGCAAGTGAACATTCGACTCGCTTCGCGTTTTTTCAGGTTCTGTGTAACAAGAATCTGTCCCTTGTCAAAGCTGTTTGTCTGGAAGGACTTCGGTTCAAATGGCTGTGCACACTATGGGACTTAACATTTGAGGTCATCAGTCCCCTATAACTCAGAACTACTTAAGCCTAACTAACCTAAGGACATCACACACATCCATTCCCGAGGCAGGATTCGAACCTGCGACCGTAGCGGTCGCGCGGTACCAGACTGAAGCGCCTACAACCGCTTGGCCACACCGGCCGGCATGAACTTCGGCATTTGCAGTCCAATCTTCGCTAGGTTGATCCCCGTTCGTGTCTCCTCCGCTTACAATCTTTAGTTAACGCGTCACGTGCCGGCAATGCAACCAGAAGGGATCCAATGTCGCGATAGGCAGTGGTCATAATATTTTGGATGATCAGTGTACTTGATGAAACTAAAAATGGTTCTCTACAGAGACAGAAAAACTACAGGGCTATTACAAATGATTGAAGCGATTTCATAAATTCACTGTACCTCCATTCATTGACACATGGTCACGACACACTACAGATACGTAGAAAAACTCATAAAGTTTTGTTCGGCTGAAGCCGCACTTCAGGTTTGTGCCTCCAGAGCGCTCGAGAACGCAGTGAGACAAAATGGCGACAGGAGCCGAGAAAGCGTATGTCGTGCTTGAAATGCACTCACATCAGTCAGTCATAACAGTGCAACGACACTTCAGGACGAAGTTCAACAAAGATCCACCAACTGCTAACTCCATTCGGCGATGGTATGCGCAGTTTAAAGCTTCTGGATGCCTCTGTAAGGGGAAATCGACGGGTCGGCCTGCAGTGAGCGAAGAAACGGTTGAACGCGTGCGGGCAAGTTTCACGCGTAGCCCGCGGAAGTCGACGTATAAAGCAAGCAGGGAGCTAAACGTACCACAGCCGACGGTTTGGAAAATCTTACGGAAAAGGCTAAAGCAGAAGCCTTACCGTTTACAATTGCTACAAGCCCTGACACCCGATGACAAAGTCAAACGCTTTGAATTTTCGGCGCGGTTGCAACAGCTCATGGAAGAGGATGGGTTCAGTGCGAAACTTGTTTTCGGTGATGAAGCAACATTTTTTCTTAATGGTGAAGTGAACAGACACAATGTGCGAATCTGGGTGGTAGAGAATCCTCACGCATTCGTGCAGCAAATTCACAATTCACCAAAAGTTAACGTTTTGTGCAATCTCACGGTTTAAAGTTTACGGCCCCTTTTTCTTCTGCGAAAAAAACGTTACAGGACACTGTATCTGGACATGCTGGAAAATTGGCTCATGCCACAACTGGAGACCGACAGCGCCGACTTCAACTTTGAACAGGACGGTGCTCCACCGCACTTCCATCATGATGTTCGGCATTTCTTAAACAGGAGATTGGAAAACCGATGGATCGGTCGTGGTGGAGATCATGATCAGCAATTCATGTCATGGCCTCCACGCTCTCCCGACTTAACCCCATGCGATTTGTATCTGTGGAGTTATGTGAAAGATTCAGTGTTTAAACCTCCTCTACCAAGAAACGTGCCAGAACTGCGAGCTCGCATCAACGATGCTTTTCAACTCATTGATGGGGACATACTGCGCCGAGTATGGGAGGAACTTGATTATCGGCTAGATGTCTGCCGAATCACTAAAGGGGCACATATCGAACATTTGTGAATGCGTAAAAAAACTTTGAGTTTTTGTATGTGTGTGCAAAGCATTGTGAAAATATCTCAAATAATAAAGTTACTGTAGAGCTGTGAAATCGCTTCAATCATTTTTAATAACCCTGTACTTTTGGCTTACCACCTGTAGAAGAAATGATGAAGGCTGTGAATAGGCTGTGCAATACAAGAACGCACAAAAGTTCTGTCAGCAGCATTGCAACATAAGATCTTTAGACAGTCTTTTGAAAGGTTACTTATCCTCATAGAGCGACAGTAAAGAAGGTGCAGTAGTTTGATTGCCACTTTCACAATAACTTAGTTCTTCCTTTTGGAGATCACCTTCGATGTTTTTTGTTCTTCTTAGTCGCGAAAACTCAAAGGAAAAATTTTCGTAGCATATGTCAGATCATTTAATACAAATGAAACCACTGTAATTGTGACTTATCTGCAGAAGTCATGACACTTTGACAGATTTTTCGCTTGCTGCAGATCCAGAAGGATGCAGAAGCACATGAAATTAGCTTCACAGAAGTCATTTGTAGACTACCAAAGACTTCCAAAGTCAGTGTCACTAAAGAAACTATAGTAACGCTTGTATTTCCTATTGACATGGATACTTACAACCCCCACTGATTTAATTATGTGCAAATTCAATGTATCACATAATGTTTATCAAGAAAAATAAATTTTTCTAGTGTGTCTGTGGCTTTTCTTTCTGTTGCTCGCTGAGGCCCACGCCAACACTGAGGGCGTGCCGTGATGATGGGGGTACAGTGGGTATTTTCGCATCACTTTGCTATCAGTAATTAAGTTCAAGTTTGTCAGAACAAAATGTATGAATTGATATGGATACTAGACGGTATAGGCTTCCTATGTGACCCGAAATAATCCACAAATATCATCAAACTTCCTCACAAAATATTCTAAAACAAAAAATGTGCCCACTGTCTCGCAGTCTCCCCTATTGAATTACGACAGTGTTTCAATATTTATTTCTGTTTCCCCTTTTTTTAACCTTATCTCCTTTGGATAGTCCAGATCAACTACTCTTCCACCAAAATTTCCCTTACGCACCGGACCCGTGCAACAAAGCGTTTCGAAACTGAAGAACTAAAGTCGGTGTCTGGTTCAGACCTGCGTCGCGGCTACTGTTTAGTATTGGATGGGACTGAGTATGGCCTGCTAAGCTTAGCACCAACATTCAACAACCTACCTCTTTCCCATCAACAGTTCCTATTGATTTTCAAGGTTGCTACGAACTCGTGTCCTGTTTAAAGTACTTTAAAGAGGAAGCGTCCTACGTGTATGTAACAGTCTAATCCACTAGCAGTTATGGATTGACGAGTATCGAAGTCGACCTACAAGCAATCACCGTCAAAATACACTGAAGAGCCAAAGAAACTGGAACACCTGCCTAACATCGTGTAGGGCCCCCGCGGGCGCGCACAAGTGCCGCAGCACGACGTGGTACGGACTCGACTAATGTCTGAAGTAGTTAGGAAGGAACTGACACCATGAATCCAAAAGGTCTGTCCATAAATCCGTAAGAGTTCGAGGAGGCGCCACGTTGCAAGGCGGCATAGATATGCTCAGTAATGTTCATGTCTCGGGAGTCTGGGGCCAGTTGAAATGTTTAAACTCAGAAGATTGTTCCTGGAGCCACTCTGTACCAATTATGGACGAGTGGGGTGGCGCATTGTCCCTCTGGAATTGCCCAAGTCCGTCAGAATGAACAATGGACACGAATGGATGCGAGCGATCAGACAGGATGCTTATGTACGTCTCACCTGTCAGTCGTAGCTAGATGTATCAGCGGTCCCATATCACTCCAACTACACACGCACCAGCCTCCAGCAGCTTGGACAGTCCCCTGCTGACATGCAGAGTCCACGGATTCATGAGCTTGTCTCCATACCCGTACACGACCGTGCGCTGGATACAATTGGAAACGAGACTCGTCCGGCCAGGCAACATGCTTCCAGCCATCAACAGTCCAATGTCGGTGACGACGGACCCAGGGGAGGCGGCTTTGTGTCGTGCAGTCATCGTGGCTACACGAGTGGGCCTTGTCCATATCGAACGGTTCACACGCTGACACTTGTTGATGGCCCAGCATTGAAATCTGCAGAAATTTGCGGAAGGGCTGCACTTCTGTCACGATGAACGATTCTCTCCAGTCGTCGTTCCTGCAGGATCTTTCTCCGGCCGCAACGATGTCGGAGATTTTCATATTTTCCCGGATTCTTGATATTCACGGAACAGTGGTGAAATGGTCATACGGGAAAATCTCCACTACTTCACTAATTCGGAGGTGCAGTGTCCCATCTCTCGTGCGCCGACTAGGACACCGTGTCCAAATTCACTTAAATCTTGATAACCTGCCGTTGTAGCAACAGTAACCGATCTAACAGCTGCGACAGACACTTGTCTTATATAGGCGTTGCCGACCGCAGCGCCGTACTCTGCCTGTTTACATATCTCTGGTATAGGCATGCATATTCAAAAAGTTTCTCTGGCGCTTCAGAGTAGTTGGCTGTTACACCATTGATCATTTGGTATAGAGTCCCATCCGTAGTGCAACTGCGCTAGCATCTCTGTTTATGCTTACAGAGTACATCAGGTACTTTGTCTCAGCCGTGTCTACTCGGAATATGTAGAGACGCACACAGCAGAGAAAAAAAGTACAATGCAGTAACAAGTACGTCTCCGAGAAAATGTTTTGCGTTGAGCGTATGGTGGCGGACCGATCAGTGTGAGAAACATTATTTTAAGTGTAATTAACGTCATCTATAATAAACTAATAAAACATGGTAACATAAGTGTACCTAATTTTGTCTCAGTGAGATTGACAGTATGTCTAAATACAGGTTCGATTATATAATGTTTTTCTTCATAATGGGCGAAACTACAGTAACTGGATAAAGGTGGAGGACCGTTTGTGTAAATATACTGAATGAAGAGAGCTAATACTATCAACGTAGTTGTTTTCAAATCGATAGTTCACTTAATTTTGTCCATCTTACTTCTGATTACGATAAAATCATACGAATTTTTAAGATGATGTAATCGATGCTGACGTTTGACACTAAACATTTAATGACGTCTCTCTTTTTACGTATGACGCCCTCTGTGTCGATTGCTGCATTCTCCTCTAACCGGACGCTGTTTATTACTCGAGGACGAAAGAGTACGCTGTCGTGTGGATCAGGGGTCACGCGATTCATTATTTATTTGGAAGTGGTGTCACAGAACTCGTGGGTTTTTGGAACTGTTCAAACGATCCTCATTATGCTATTGTGAAGAACCCTAAGTACAGTCAACACTTTTCGAACTTTTTGCGGAGCATCTTCCACGATCCGCCCCGTAGCAGGATTATTCGTCGCAAGAGATAAATTTGATGCATTCAGAGGAGGAGATGACCAGATAACGGTAGGTACCCTTACAATTCAAGAAGACATGCCATGAAAATGGGGCGGCGGCGCGTGTTACAGACGCGTTACAGACGCGGGTGTTGAACTACCAAGCAGGCGAGCCGTGTTCGAACCCCCCCCCCCCCCCCCACGTGCCAAAAACTTTCTTCTTTTTGTCACTGTTCGCCGTATTCAAATTTGTGTCCGTATCGTCGTGTAACGTCCCTTTGCGACAATGAGGTGTAAGGAAGAGACCTATAACGACAGTTGTTCCTGCACAAGTACTCTATTAGCAGCCTCAAGGAAGTGGCTTTCGAATGAGAACCGCAAGCGTTTGATGACAAGGAGAGAAGTCAACCGAATCCTCCACCAGAAAACACGTCTGGTGTGTCATACACTACATTAGTGACAGCGCGTGTGTCATGTGTAATTTGTAGGCCTGGTAAGTGAGAGAGATACGCCTCCTTGCCCGATTTAGGTCTTCATATGAATGTGTTCACTCTTACGGAAAAGAAAACATAATAGTTTGTCACGTAAGCTGCAACAAATGAACGCAAGTTTCACAATCTCACAGTTTCTCTGTACTGTGTCGAAACATATGTTTCTAACTTTTTTTGAAGTTGCGTTCCGTTTTGGAAATTTTGAATCTTGAATTCCTTTGTTGTAACATAGTCCACACGCGTTTATTTGTTGTTTTCATTTCTGTTAGACGTCTGTATGGTATCCCGCCTGCTCTCACTACTCGTCACGTTTACTTGTGGCGGTAACGTATTCTTACCACATGACTCTATTCTATAACCAATATTACGGAGATTTCTTTCCTCCAGGTTTCGCAGGAGAGGTTCTGTGAAAACTGGAAGATAGAAGACGAGTAAGGCTGTGAGGACAGGTCGTGAGTCCTACTTGGGAAGCTTAGCTGGTACAGCAAACATCCCGAGTTCGATTGTCGTTCCGGCGTGCACACCTTTAATCTGCCAGGAATTACATATAAACGCACGCTCAGCTGCAAAGTGAAAATTTCTCTTGGGAAAGTAATTTATTTTTTATTTTATTTTACACGTCTACTTCATTAGGACCAAATTGACTAGCAAACATCTGTGATCATGGAACGAGGAAGTGCATGAAATTAACGTCAGAAACCTTAACTGCAGATAACGAATCGTACGAAAATTACAAGCTTACGAGCAAAACCTAGTATAATCCACAATGTAACACGTGAATTTTCTTTCTTTTATCCAGGAACTCCCCGGCACACGAGGAGTGAGCTGTTTTCTTCACGGCTTATTGAAAATGGGAGGATCTGGGTACTGCGTGCCTTTCTGCCCAGGAGTGAAGGAGATGCGATCCAAATGCAAATTGGATTTCTCCCTAGTACTAACTGAGCGGACAGCTGCTACTTCCTGGGAATAAGCTCACACTGTTAACAGCGAATGGAATTGGAGAAAATATCTATTGAGAGGCCAGTGTCAGAATTCCAAGATTCCTGAACAGGGGTCGACAAGACGTTTCCGCCCATGTACCACATTGGGCTCGAACTGCCTGTTTGAGCCAAAATTACCTTTTTAGAATGGGAAGAGTTACCCCAGAAGGTAATAATGTATGCTGTAAATGAATGAAAATAAACAAAGTAGACTAATTTCCATGTTCGACTATCACTTAATGCTGCTATATTTACTATTACGTCAGTATCTGCAATATGTTTTTGAATAGGATCCTGAATGAGGGCTTTCCATGACAGCTTTTTTTAGCTGCTGTCCAAACTCTTAGGAATTTGGAGTGTTCAGATTCACTTATCATATGCCCATTCTGTGTAATCAGAACAACAGTTCTGATTGAATTGTCTGATAGAAACTGTAAAATCTGAGTCTTATTGTGATTTAGCATCAATTTTGTTTCTAAAAGCTATGAACTTATCTTGAACTGTACCATTTCATGCTTTTACCTATGTTGCACTAAATATCCTTCACTATGAAACTAGTGTCATCAGTAAACAGTAATATCTCACAACCGCCTGTTATTTTAAAAAAAATATCATTTAGATATCTAAGAAACATCCCCCAGTCAGAATCCATGTCATACCTGTCCTTATTGTTGTGGATGTATGATCTTTCGCTGTATGTTCTTAACCCTAGTACCACTAAGGGGGAGGGGGGCAAAAATTGCCCACAGTATTCGTTTTATTTGTGTAATACATCTATCTGTTGGAGTGAAGAAGCAAGAATTTTGGTAGTTGTAGAAAAATACCTAGAGTTGGCTAAGTGCTGTAATGTATAATTTTTGTGAATTATTTAAATTTGCCTATTACATTTAAGTGCGGGCAATTTTTGCCCCCCCCCCTCCCCCCCCCCCCCCCCCAGACATCGGTGAGATAATTTTTCTCATTAAAATATTTCTCAATATGGCAGAAATAAATGCAGTTTCTGACTGTTGGTACCGCTGTATTGTGATGTCATTGTTGTTTTGAAATAAATTTCCTTTGTTCGAGCATTTGCACATTACTCGCAGTTCCAATAAAATGTCTCGTCAGTATAGGGACTGTGTCTGTTGTGTGCGGATGCAGGAGGAGTTGGCCAAAGTCCAAACGCAGCTGGAAGCTTTGTTGGCCACAGTCAACAGGCTCCAGAGTGTCACCTTGAGGTGAGGTGAGGTGAGGTGAGGTGGGGATGGGGTGCCTGGGGCAGCGTCTCCTGTACTAGATGTGCAGGGGGGATGCCGCAGCTCTGACACTGAGCCGACCGCAGGTGCGACTGAGCCGGCTGGCCCACTCTCACCTCAGTGAGGGTGACAGATTGTATCGAGGTCTCGAGCCCCAAGGCGAAGGCTGCATGGGGGATGCAGGCTCATACCAAGTCCCATGCACTTTTCTAGTAAATTTGTGCTACCTGATGCTGGGGGGGGGGGGGGGTGGTAGGCTGAGCTGGATCAGATTGCACCCTTTGCCAGGACAATGGCTGCTCCTTCAGCAAGGTACAGACAGGCACATGGGGGTAGGGGTCTGTTAGTGATTGGGAGCTCCAATATTAGGCAGGTCATGGAACATAGCGGCTAGGGCGGGGAAGGAGTCCAACGTTCACTCGGTGTGCTTGCCAGGGGTCTTGTCCAGGATGTGGAAGAGGCTCGTCCGGCGGCTATCGAACAGGCGGGGTGCAGCCAGCTGCAGATTGCTGCACATGTCTGCACCAACGATGTCTGTCGTCGGGGTTCTGAGGAAATTCTTGGGTCCTTTCGACAGTTGGTTAAATTGGTGAAGGCGACCTCCATCTGTCGAGGAGTGGTAGCCAAGCTGACGATCTGCAGCATCGTACCCAACGTGGACCGGGATCCTCTGGTTTGGAGTCGAGTGGAGAATCTAAACCAGAGACTACGTCGACTCTGTGAAGAAAATGGTTGTAGATTCCTCGACCTACGCTATGGGGTGGAAGGTTGTAGGACACCTCTCGATAGATCAGAGGTGCACTAGACACAGGAAGCAGCTACATGGGTAGCACAGTACTTGTGGCGTGCACATGGGGTTTTTTCAGATTAGGTTCCGCCCCACGGGAATAAACCGCTGGCCCAAAAAATTACCAGTTCATGACACTGATGAGTGTGCCAACTGTAAAAATTGGAATGACCTGTTTAGGCGAACTGACAAAGGATTTAAATATGCTTAATCTCATGTTCGTAAATTGTCGAAGAGTCTGTAGCAAGATCCCAGAGTTAATCTCAGAAATAAACAGTAACAATGCCAATGTTGTATTAGGTACCGAAAGCTGGTTGAAACCAAACATAAAAAGCAGTGAAATTCTGAACTCTGATTGGACAATGTTATAGGAATGATGCTATGGGAGGTGGTGTGTTCATTGCAGTTCAAAGCTCTTTAAATTCAGTTCAGATCAATACTGGGTAGGACTGTGAAATAGTCTGGATAAAGCTGTCAGTCAGACAAGGATTGACCATTGTATTAGGATGTTTTTATTGACCACCTGCATCCGCAACAAAAGTCGCAGAACATTTCAGGGAAATTCTTGAGTACATAGGGAGTAAATACTCAAATTATCCATTAGTTATAGGTGGAGACTTTAATATAGCATCCATTGACTGGGAAAATTACACGTTTATCACAGGGAGCAGAAGCAAAGATTCGTGTGAAGTTATCCTAGGAACGCTCTCAACATGCAACCTTGAGGAATTGGTTAGAAAACCAACCCGAGATGGGAACATATTAGATATCTTGGCGACAAACAGACCTGACATTTCTGAGGAAGTTAATCTAGAGGAAGGTATTAGCGACCATAATATCGTTGTGGCTTCTATGTCAGTGGAAGTTGCAAAAAAAAAAAGCGTAGTTTTCTTGTTTGGGAAAGCAAACAAAAGTGTCATTAATGAATATCTTTATAGTCAGCTCCAAACATTCACCGCGGGACACAGATATTGAGCGTCTTTGGTCGGAATTTAAAGGTATTGTCCACCATGTGCTAGAGAACTATGTGCCTAGCAGAAGTATAGGGGAGGGAAAGGATTCACCTTGGTGCAACAAACACATTAGGAAGTTGCTGAGAAAGCAGAGAATTTTGCATAGTCGTTTTAAACGTAGTCACTGCCCCGTGGACAAACAGAAATTATGCGAAATGAAAGCAGTTGTCAGAAGGACAACGAGAGACTCTTTTAACGAATGTGAAAGCAATATTTTATCTGCAGATTCTAAAAATAACCCCAAAAAATTTTGGGCGTACGTAAAATCTATGAACGCTACAAGTAATTCAATACCTTCTCTTGCTGACAGTATGGGTAATGTAACTTATGATGATAAACAGAAGGCCGAAATTCTAAACCTAGCTTCCAAAAACTCGTTTACGATAGAGGACTGCAGTACCATTCCCCCTTTCAATTATCGAACACACTAAGATCCCTAGACGCCAGAAAGGCATCTGGCCCAGACGGTATCTCCATAAGATTTTATGTTCAAAATGCTACAAATATAGCACCATTATTATCCGTCATCTATCAGAGATCACTGGAGCGGCGGTAAGTTCCACGGGACTGGAAGAAGACCCAGGTCATAGCAATCTATAAAAAGGGTAGAACATCTGATGCACACAATTCCTGGCCAATTTCACTGACATCGATTTGTTGTATAATCATGGAACATATTTCGTGTTCAGACATAATGACTTTCCTAGACTCTGAGAAGCTTATCTGCAGAACCCGCACGGTTTTACGAAACAGCTGTAATGCGAGACACAGCTGGCCCTCTTTGTGCATGATATACAACAGGCTCTAGATACCGGCTCTCAGGTTGATGCCCTATTTCTAGACTTTCGAAAGGCTTTCCACTCAGTTCCGCACTGTCGCTTGCTACAGAAAGTGCGCGCATACGGTATGTCCAATGACAGTGCTCTCTGTCTGTCAGAAAACTTTCTATCCAACCGCATATATGTCGTTCTGAACGGGGTAACTTCAACTGTTGTTGTTGTTGTTGTTGTTGTTGTTGTTGTTGTTGTGTATAGTCCTGAGACGGGTTTGATGCAGATATCCATGATACTCTATCCTGGGCAAGCTTCATCTCCCAGTACCTACTGCAACCTACATCTTTCTGAATCTGCTTAGTGTATTCATCTCTTGGTCACCCCCTATACGATTTTTACCCTCCACGCTGCCCTCTAATGCTAAATTTGTGATCCCTTGATGCCTCAGAACACGTCCTACCAACCGATCCCTTCTTCTAGTCAAGTTGTGCCACAAACTCCCCTTCTCCCCAATTCTATTCAATACTTCCTCATTAGTTATGTAATCTACCCGTCTAATCTTCAGCAATCTTCTGTAGCACCACATTTCGAAAGCTTCTATTCTCTTCTTGTCCAAACTATTTATCGTCCCCGTTTCACTTCCATACATGGCTACACTCCATACAAATACTTTCAGAAACGACTTCCTGACACGGTCAAACCGAGAGGATATAAAATGTAGACTATCATCAGTTATTTTGCTCCCCAAATAGCAAAACTAATTTACTATTGTAAGCGTCTCAATTCCTAATCTAATTCCTGCAGCATCACCCGATTTAATTCGACTACATTCCATTATCGTAGTTTTGCTTTTGTTGATGTTCATCTCATATCAGCCTTTCAAGATACTGCTCTTCCAGGTCCTTTGCTGTCTCCGACAGAATTACAATGTCATTGGCGAACCTCAAAGTTTTTATTTCTTGTCCATGGATTTTAATACCTACTCCGAATTTTTCTTTTGTTTTCTTTACTGCTTGCTCAATATAATACAAATTGAATAGCATCGGGGAGAGACTACAACCCTGTCTCACTCCCTTCCCAACCACTGCTTCCCTTTCATGTCCCTCGACTCTTATAACTGCCATCTGGTTTCTGTACAAATTGTAAATAGCCTTTCGCTCCCTGTATTTTAGTCCTGCCACCTTCAGAATTTGAAAGAGTATTCCAGTCAACGTTGTCAAAAGCTTTCTCTATTTCTGCAAATACTAGAAACGTGGGATTGCCTTTCCTTAATCTTTCTTCTAAGGTAAATCGTAAGGTCAGTATTACCTCACATGTTCCAATATTTCTACGGGATCCAAACTGATCTTCCCCGAGGTCGGCTTATGCTAGTTTTTCCATTCGTCTGTAAAGAATTCGCGTTAGTATTCTGCAGCTGTGACTTATTAAACTGATAGTTCGGTAATTTTCGCATCCGTCAACACCTGCTTTCTTTGGGATTGGAATTATTATATTCTTCTTGAAGTCTGAGGGAATTTCGCCTGTCTTACCAGATGGTAGAGTTCTGCCAGGACTGGCTCTCCCAAGGCCGTCAGTAGTTCTAATGGAATGTTGTCTACTACCGGGGCCTTGTTTCGACTCAGGTCTTTCAGTGCTCTGTCGAACTCTTTACGCAGTATCTTATCTCCCATTTCATCTACATCCTCTTCCATTTCCATAATATTGTCCTCAAGTACATCGCCCTTGTATAGACCCTCTATATACTCCTTCCACCTTACTGCTTTCCTTTCTTTGCATAGAACTGGGTTTCCATCTGAGCTCTTGATATTCATACAAGTGGTTCTCTTTTCTCCAAAGGTCTCTTTAATTGTCCTGTAGGCGGTATCTACCTATCTTACCCCCTAGTGACATAAGTCTTTACATCCTTACATTTGTCCTCTAGCCACCCCTGCTTAGCCATTTTGCACTTCCTGTCGATCTCATTTTTGAGACGTTTGTATTCCTTTTTGCCTGCTTCATTTACTGCATTTTGTATTTTCTCCTCTCATCAATTAAATTCAATATTTCTTCTGTTTCTTTACCTACTTGATCCTCTGCTGCCTTAACTACTTCATCCCTCAAAGCTAACCATTCTTCTTCTGCTGTATTTCTTTCCCCCATTCCTGTCAATTGTTCCCTTATGCTCTCCATGAAACTCTGTACAACCTCTTGTTCTTTCAGTTTATCCAGGTCCCATCTCCTTACATTCCCACTTTTTTGCAGTTTCTTCAGTTTTATCATAACCAATAGATTGTGGTCAAAGTCCACATCCGCCCCTGGAAATGTCTTAAAATTGAAAACCTGGTTCCTAAATCTCTGTCTTACCATTATATAATCTCTCTGATACCTTCTAGTATCTCCAGGATTCATCCATGTACACAACCTTCTTTTATGGTTCTTGAACCAAGTGTTAGCTATGATTAAGTTATGCTCTGCGCAAAATTCTACCATTCATTTCTTACCCCCAATCCATATTCACCTACTACGTTTCTTTCTCTTCCTTTTCCTACTGTCGAATTCCAGTCGCCCATGACTATTAAATTTTCATCTCCCTTCACTACCTGAATAATTTCTTTTATCTTATCATACATTTCATCAACTTCTTCATCTGCAGAGCTAGTGGGCATATAAACTTGTACCTCTGTAGTAGGGGTGGGCTTCGTGTCTATCTTGGCCACAAGAATGCGTTGACTATGCTGTTTGTAGTAGCTTACCCACACTCCTATTTTTTTATTCATTCTTAAACCTACTCCTGCATTATCCCTATTTGATTTTGTATTTATAACCCTGTATTCGCCTGACCAAAAGTCTTGTTCCTCCTGCCACCGAACTTCACTAATTCCTACTATATCTAACTTTAACATATCCATTTTCCTTTTTAAATTTTCTAACCTACCTGCCCGATTAAGCGATCTGACATTTCACGCTCCGATCCGTAGAATGCCAGTTTTCTTTCTCCTGATAACGACGTCCTCTTTGTTAGTCCCCTCCCGGAGATCCGAATGGGGGACTATTTTACCTCCGGAATATTTGACCCAAGAGTACGCCATCATTTAACCATACGGTAAAGCTGCAAGCCTTCAACAGAAACAAGCGTAACTTCAGGTGTGCCCCAGGGCAGCATAATAGGTCCGCTGCTTTTTACGATTTACATAAACGATCTGGTTGATGGCACTGACAGCGGCATTAGACTATTTGCCGATGATACTGTAGTCCACAGGAAAGTAGTATCACAGGAAAGTTGTGAACGAATCAATGATTATTTGCAGAAAATAAATGCGTGGTGTAATGACTGGCAGTTATCTCTCAATATTAGTAAGTGCGAAAATCCCCATTAATGTAGGAGTACAAAATAAATGATCAGTCAAGCGGTAACATCAGTCAAGTGTCTGGGTGTGACCATTCGAAATGATCTCAAATGGAATGATCAGATTACACAAGTAACGGGTAAGGCGAACTCTAGATTGCGGTTTATTGGTAGAATCCTGAAGCGATGCAGTCCTTCAACCAAGGAAATAGCTTACAATACGTTAGTTCGTCCAGTCTTAGAGTATTGTTCATCTGCATGGGACCCTTACCAGTTGGATCTGATTCAAGAGATTGAGAAGGTGCAAAGAACAGCGGCAAGATTCGTGACTGGTACATTTAGCCATCGCGAGGGCGTTTCAAATTTCATAGAAAGTTTGAAGTGGGACACACTTGCAGATAGACGACGAGCTAAACGGAAGGGGCTGCTCACTAAATTCCTAAATCCAATCCTCACCGAGGATGTAGGTAATATATTATTACCACCAACTTTCAAATCGCGTAATGATCATCATTCAAAGATAAGGAAAATAAGAGCTCGTACTGAGGCGTTCAGACAGTCGTTTTTCCCTCGCGCGATCCGCGAGTGGAACAGACGGGGGGAAATATGGCTTCGGCGCGAATTGTGCTCTCCGCCACACACTGCTTGATATCTACATATATACTTCGCTAGCCACCAGAGGTTTCGTACAGATGAAGAGATGTCCGCTGTAATAAATGAAGCAAGTGAAGTTGATGCAATTTATGCAGAACACAGCAACTGAAAATGAGTCACGTTCATAGAGTTCATCCCCTGATGAACAGCATGCAGGTGCTTCCAGCGTCACTGTTACAGCAAAAAGCGGTAGGGAATATATTACTGTGCGTCCAAGGCAAGTACGCACGTCAGTACAAAATGCAGTGAATTTTCGTGAAGGTTTGACTTATGAAGGCTTGATCTCAAGTGTGTCAGAATCTTTCAAAAAGTTTATAACTCCCGAAATAAAGAAGATTATCGTGGATTATACAAACGAAGAAGCTAGTCATTGATATTTTGATACTCGTGGGCACAAATAATGACACTAAACTGCCTCTTGAGGACTTATGGGGGGAAAGTACTCGGAAAGAATATCTACGTAGCTACAATGAGTAGTATTCGATGTGTGGAGAACTTCTGTCGCTGATTAGATTTGATGATAAAGAAACAAGAACCGAAAGACGGAAGCAGGATAACTTTTGTCCCCTTCGTGAAGTTTTCGACAAAATTGACGAAATGTTTGTGAAATACTACTTACCAAGTGCAGATCTGACGATCGATGAAATGCTCTCCCTATTTCGAGGAAGATGTCCCTTTAAGGTCTTTATGAAAGACAAGCCTGGGAAGTATGGCATATTGATTAGGATTTGATCAGATGCACACACCCTATATGTTCTAAAAATGGACGTCTATGCAGGGAAGGATGAAAGACCTGCCGAGGAACGGCGTGCAAAGGCAGTTAAACGCCTAATGAAACCGCTAGCAGGAAGTGGAAGAATTATAACAACAGATCGTTATTATACATCCACAGATGTAGTCGAGGAGCTTTACAATGATGAAAAGTTAAATTTGATGCTAACACTGAAGAGTAATAGAAAATACATACCAGAGGAATATAGCTCTCGACCCTGCGTCGTCTTTAGCTGTTGTAAGTTCTTATCCACAGATCCAAAAATAGGCAACACACCAGTTACCTTGGTTTCATACATCCCCAAACTGAAGCCTACTAATAATCCCCTACTTTATATGCGATCTGAAGTTTTCCTGGCGTATTTACAATTTTAACAGTTTTTGGGTATCCGACCGGGTAGCGTTGTAATTTCTCCACAATATTTCGGCAGACGTACACGCTACCATCTTCAGGAGGTTTCTGACGAATGCTGTTCTGTTCCTGTTGGCGCCCTATATACACTAGCCGTTACCCCCTCCCCCGTTCCTCTCCTGGTGTCTGGCTACTGGAGGTGGTGGGGGAACCGGAGCCTGGCTCTGAACTGGGGACTGCAGTCTCCCTGCTGCCGCCGTCGGGGGCGGTGCTCGATCTCTGGGACGGCATCTTTCTCTCCAGGCTGAGTGCAGGGTTCCAAGCCTGACTAAGACTAGTAAAGAAATTCCTCGTTCATTGAATAAACAAAACATACAAAAAATGTCAATGTGAAAAGAGTGTAAAGACAATTTCTCCCCCCCGACACCCATGTGACAGATTTGAGCTTAGTGGTGCAGTGGTTAACAGATGAGGATTGTGTAGAGAAGTAAGGTGCTCTTCATATAGTTTTAATAAATGTGCTTTAACAATTCCACTATTTTATTTACACTGTAATGAACGCAACTTTTTTGGTAGCTCTCTTATTTGATACAGCACAACGTATTTCTCAGTACATAATATGTAGTTTCCGTGCCTCGTGTTGTCCACAGGCACATATAAAATTTTTGTAGAAGCAGTAATCTGACTTGTATCCTTTAACCAATGGAATTGATATTATATAGAATAATAATTGACTGTGACAGCCCTTGATAATTACCGTGTCCTTGTCTTGTGCGAACAGAGAGCTGGAGATTGACTACTGTGACGGAGACAAAGACGTACTGGACAGAATTACTGCCCAGATGCCAAACCTGAAGCTGGAGGGCACCCTCGGGGCGCTTATCACAGATGACCGCTATGAAGGCGGTGACTACGAGTCACACTGGAGCTGGCTGGCTGTGAGACTGCCACGCTGCTCGAGGCTTCCCTAGGTCCTCACTACGAAACTCAGCCACTGCTCTCGTCGGCATAAACAGGTCCGTGGATGCCCTAAATAAGGAAACGGGAAGGGGCAAACAACTGCCAGTCCGACAACAGTGAAGATTTTTGTTTTACATTATTGCATTTAATTATCGACGACTTGAGTGACTGTACAGTACTTGAAGGTCAGCGGATACAAATTGAAATTATTGGGTGCCATCTGCAATATTGCACAAACTGTTTTTAGAACTCTGTGGCTGAAAATATTTCTGTACATAATTGTCGATTAAAGTTTTTCATATGTAGTAGTGTTTGACTACATTCAGTAAATGGCATGTTGGTCACACTGAAAGGATACTTGTGATTTTTTTTTTCATTTAAAAGACATTATTTGTCTTCTTCCTTATGCATCTGGTTGTGAGTTGATACTACTTAAAGAAAACATATTTGAATCAAATCCCAAAAACTGATGTACAGGCGTGTGTTTTGGGTACAGTCAGATTCCTGCAAGTGTGTCTCAGTTTCTATTTTCAAACAATGGAAACTCCAGGTAGGAATATCAACAATGTAAGAAAAGATAGTGCTAGTTACAGTAGAGAAGACCGTCGAGTTGCAGACAGGCATGATTAAAAGACACATGTAGCTTTCGGCCACAGCCTTCGTCAGTAAAGAGGGACGTCTTCTTTACAGTAAGTAGCAATCTATCTTTTCCTACATTGTTCAGTTTTTATTTTATTTTTTTAATTGGCTGTGAATCACGTCTTTCTCCATCTCCAGCAATCTTGTCCTTCTTATTTTGTCGAACTGAAGTCAGTGTTTCTTCAGGCTTCAGATAACAAATATGAACTCTTTCCAGCCTCCGTTATCAGTTCAGAATTCCCATGACAACCGTAATTATGCCTCCTTACTGTAGTTACTGTTGTAATGAGTGGCTGGTTTTACACAGCCCTCCAACCTAGTCTATCCTAGTCATTCTTCTTCATGACTGGCTAACTTTTGTCCACGGCAGCACTGTAATCAAACCTTGGTCGTATTCTACATTTTAATATATTTCTCTTTCCTCGGAAAAGTTTTTCTTGCTCTTACTACTTTGTGTTTTATATTCTCTTTACTTCTGGTGGTCTGTTATTTTGCTCGCCAAAAATGGATCATTTTCAAATGAGCAGTAGTATGCAGAATTTTAAGCAAAAGTTAATAATTCTATTATGTATATGATCACTTACAAACAATGTTATACGAGTGACGACCATTCTCTTCAATATAGTTTTAAACTCTTTGCTGGAAGTTACTCATAACTCACGCCAACAGGCACTAGTCAATAAAACTCGTGTCGGTACAACTAAGAGTTGGCTATCTGAACAACTATTACTGCACATATCGAGAGACTCGGCCAGTTGAGCGAGACATGGACAGTGTACCAGGAATAGATGAACATTTATTAACCAAATGAACGCAGAATAGATAATGTGAGGCTAATTAGTGCTGGAGAAGAGTTTGATATGAACTGTTCATAGCTGTCAAGAAATTATTGGATAAAACATTGCAGTACACAGAGAACAAAACAAAATCCAGTGCCTCTCGCAGCTGGCGTAAACGCAGCAGCTGACCGTAAGTGACAATTTCGGTCACTACGTGAGCCGCTCGGAAGAAGTGGAGCGCTGTGGAGTGCATTCGACATCTGGAACGTATTCTGCTGTGTGGCAGCAGCTCTGTTCTGGGTGGGTGCTGTTACGCTCGAAAAGTTGAACAGAATGGGTAGTGTCTTGAAAGGAGATTATGAGGTGCTTATCAACGAAATAAAAACATTAATAGAATGTAGCCAAACTGAATCAGAAAGTGATGAGGGAAATAGGTGAGAAAATGCAACATTGAAAGCAGGAGATGCGTTTTGCTATTTGGCGAGTAAATTAACGTGATGGCTGAAGTAGAGAGAAAATAATAAAATGCAGAGCTGACAACAGGAACAAAAGCATTGCTGAGAAAGAGAAGTTTGTTCACACTCAATATAAATTTAAGTTAGAAACAAATCTGCTACAGGCATCCGGATCTGTGGTAGAACATCCTGCAAAAAGAACTCTGGCTGTGACTGTACGATTATCTGTAATGTGACACAACCAGTTTTGTGGTCTATATCCACATCCTCAGGTATATATCAAAATAGAAAAAATCTGAATAACTCTCCATATGGTCCACTGGACCCACGTCATGGCAGTACAGGCACAAAATCCTAATAATGACAGTCAGTAACCACACTCGTAATACCTTCAAGTCATTAAAGGAATTGATGTAGGACAGAAGGGTGACAAAGTCGTCACTAGTAAAATGGCATTGCCTACCAAACGCAGATAATTGGTTATAGAAGACGCCAAATGTGTAGATCGTCCTCCCTTACAGTGAGGAAGAAGCTATAGCCAATGATAAAGAATACGGAATAGGGTCCATGGAGAATAGCCCATACCAAACCGTCTGTTTGCATACCAACAAATCACATCGGAGTAACAACACACTGGCTTCACTGAGCACACCGGAGAGCACCAGTGCACAGAAAATAGTGCTTTTGTTGCGGCCAGCCCAACTTCCTCAGCTGCGTGTAAGTACACAGGATGAGGTTTATCTACAGCTCGTCCCATCTCGCAGTTCCACTCTCGGCACCAACTACGACGCAAGTTCTGTGCTCAGGGTGCTGGTGCTCTGATGCACATTCATTGTGGCCGGTGTGGGGCAGTCACTTGGATGTGCTGCAGTCTGTAAGTATTCAAACTGTTGGTTTGCTACGGGCTATTGTCCAGGGTCTCTCTACTCGATATTTTTTGGTATTGGTTCTACGTTCTCCATTGCTTTTATGGGGGATGAAGTGTGCACCACTTGACCCCTTCTATAACTATCGGCATTTGGCGGGCAGAGTCATTTTACCAGTGAAGATTGGTTCACCTTTCTTTCCTACAGCGATATCTGTAATGACTTAAAATATTGCGAGTATATTTAGCGATTGTCATTATCACGGTTTTGTGATTGTAATGTTATGGCGTGGGACCCCTGGACCGTATGGATAGTCATCCAGATATTTCTGTTTAGATATACACCCGGGGATGCGGCTGTAGGCCACATAACTGGTCGTGTCGCATCAAAAATTGTCATACAATTGTCGAAGAATCCAGAAGATTGGAAGAGGAGACTAATTGTCCTGATATTGAGAAAGTGAATAGGAAGGATTGTAGGAACTACAGAGGTGCCACACGGTGCCAGGGTGTGTGTTTCTCAACCCTAGTTCGGAATCGGCTCTCCAGGATCCTTTCAAATTGAGAGGAACAGCACAGGTTCAGACTGAGCTAGCACCAGGAACACAACTGTGATTTTGGGGAACACCTCATGATTTCCTTTGTTGATACAGAAAAGGCATTTCATAGTGTCTAGAGAAGAAAGGTCTCGGAAGCACTAGAAAAGAAGGGAGTGGAAAAAGAGTACATTTCCTCCGCTCTGCTTATTGTCTAAGTTGTGTGAAAATGGGAAATAAAAGAACAGAGTGGTTTCAGCAAACTAGTGGTGTGAAACAAGGCAGTATATTGTCACGTCTCCTCTTCAGTGTGGTCTTTGCTGCGATAATGACTAATTTGGGAGAAAACACTGGAGAAGACGATATGAAACCAATGGTATTTGTAGATGACATGATCACCCAAGGATATATGGAGGAGGAGATTTAGGAACACCTGGATGCTTGGGAAGAAACTGTAAGAAATTTAATGTAAACAAATGTGAAATCGTGGTTACAGCTAGAAAAATAGAAAGATAGACCAAGTAATGGAACTGTAGGTGAACAGTTGAAGATGGTGGAAAGTGTCAAGTAATTGGAAAGTGTGACAGAGAGAAATGGAAGAAATCAGAAAGTGATCAGTTAACATGACACAGGCAGAAGCCTTCCTGTTACATGTCAGGAACCTCTTTTGGAATGAAGATGTAAAAGTAGAGAAGTGATGCATAGAATTCATTACATCCCCTATACTGATCTGTGCATGTGAAACATGGGTAAAGAAAAGAGAGTTACAGTGATGTGAAATGAAGTTCCTTAGAAGTAGGATAGAACTAACAAGGAGAGATAGGATGAGGAATGAAAGAGTAAACGAAACAGTGAAAGAAGAACCCTTGAACAGCAGGATAGAAACATAAAGACTAAGATGGTATGGAAATTTAGAGAGATTGGAGAACAAGAGGATTTCCGAGAGATACACGAAATGGAGATGTGAAAGAAACGAGCACAAGGAAGAGTAAGGGGTAGATGGCTGAAAGCTGTGGAGGAGTGTGTTGAGAAAAGAGGCGAGAATTGGACCATAGTGAACACAAGAAGATTGTGGGAAAACTGGATTAAATGGAGAGGCTTATTTTCCACCCAGCTCCAGCCATACAGTTGAAAGCAGTGTTCTTTTTGCGAGATAAATTTAAGTTTTAGGAAGTCTTTTCAGAAGATATTTGTCTGAAGTGCAGCCTTCTACGTATGTGAAACATTAACAATAAACATTTCGGCCAAGAAGAGAGTAGTTTTTGAGATATGGTGTTACAAAACAACGATGAAGATTAGATGAGTACATTGAATAGCTAATGAAGAGTTGCTGAATTAAATTGGAGAAAAATATAAATATATGGCACAACCTGAGTAGGAAGGATTGCTTGACAGAACACACCCTGAGGCATCAAGGAATTGGCAACTTGGTAACAGAGGGAGGCTCGGAGGATTAAAACTTGTAGCAGCGGACCAACGTTGGAATATAAGCAGCAGGACTGAAAGCATGGGCCAAATGCAGTGATGAGATGAGCACAGGATAGACAAGTATGCAGAGCTGCCTCAAAACAGCCTTCACAAGGAAAACCACAACAACATATATTCCTGCTGGGAATCTTTCAAATACTCTTTAATGTATTTATAGGTGGATTTCTATCAAATCTGGAACTGACATATGTCACAATACACTGAGATTATAAGTGTTAAGCAACCTTTGCAAATTCCTTTTGTCTGGATTTTTCAGAAGAATAATGTTAAAATTTCCACTCACCATTGTTTGTTTCTTTTATCTGATAGGTGACATAATAATTATAAACATCTGTATCCCCAACCCCAAAAAAGAAGTAAAGAGATTAAAAAAGCATTGCACAACAAAAGGAATCAAAGTACAATGTGCAAACAAATGTTGTAAAATGTTTTAATAAATGTAATAAGGGGATCACAACCTAACAATGAAAAACACACCCATACGATAATACTATCTGCTCTGTGCTTTGGCGTTGCCCCTAGACCCTATCACAGGTAATGTCTTCAGGCATTCACTAAACTCTAAATCTTCCATTGGATTCCAAGAGGATAAAGCATAATTCGTCACTCCAAATCCCTCATTTCCAGTCATTCTGTGTCCAGTGACATCACTCTTTACACTTCTCAATCGTTCCTTTGCACTGCATACAGAAATATGTGGACTGTCGGGAGCTGCTTGACCACTGTACACGTTCTCTTTAACTCCTACACAGTGAGCATGCTATCTGCACTGCCAGCGGCACTTTGGAAAGTCGCAGCAGCACAAGTTGATGGGGATCTGCCTTGTGTTTTAGCAAACGATGAGACGTGTGTGTCTAGGGTTTTTAAGTTTTGTGATGTGTCTGGACTCTGGCCTAAACTTTTAGGCTGGAGGTTTTAGTGTATTGCAGAGTGGCTGACTCCTCCCTTTTTTTTTCTTGCGGCCAGCCAGCCGATTCCATCTGCTACGTTGTTTTAGCTCCCTCTCTCATTTTCTTCCTGTGTTGTCCATGTTTTACTGCTGACGCCCTGCTTCATCCCACGCTTCGGTGTGGGTGAGCACATCTTTTCCAGTGATTGTTTCCCGTGTTTTATGTTCCGTTTTATGTAAATGTTCTGAGTTTTTTTTTTTTTTTTTTTTTTTTTTTTTTTTTTTTTTTTTTACACCCGTCTCACTATGATACTGAACGGGCGCTGAAGACCTTGCTGTCGTGCGCCCACACAACCCCTCTACTACTACTACTTTGGAAAGTCCCAAGTGAGTCCTTCAGCACATTTCAAGCTATTTTGTGTAACCACCCTCTGCAATGCTCGATGGTCCGCGTCCGTCAGTATCTGAGTTCTCCCTGGTCTCGGTTTATCTGTGTTGGTCCATTGCATTGCATTTCACGTCAGTCACATCACCAACAGTCTACTATTGCACGGTTAGAATGGTCAAAATGTCCCTGCTCGTTACTCAGGTGACATCCAACGGTTATTCCTTGTCCAAAGGCACTGAGCTCTCTGGAATGACCCATTGCCCTGTTTCTGTTTCTGCTTCTCTACTGGCAACTAAATATTCCCCCCGCCACCTTACCTACTTGTAGATCTCCCTCTTGAGAAATACAGTGGTCAATTCTGCGTTATGTAGGGCTTTCTGGATTGGGTAATTATATGCTCCATATAATGAGTTAGTACTGAAGAATAGAAGACAATGCTTTAAGGGGATACGGAATCGGATTTTGGGTTAAAAAATCGAATTTTTTTTATTGGCGTATTATATTCTGCCATGTTTCCTCTTTAAAATGACGTATCATACATAGCTCTACTACAATTATAACTATTTTATTTTTATATATTTGTGAGATCGGGTATTGCGCTTTAGTTATACACGTCTCTCGTGGCTGACCATGAACTTTTTGGCAGTACCTTTAAAGTGACATGAATTCAAATATCCCGGTTTCCAGCGACTATTTATACACTAGTTGCCCGAAAATGTTTCTCTCTGGTTTCCTCAAGTTACTCTTTGACTTTGTGGCGGGACTGTTTTGTAAACAGTGTGATATAAGACAGTAGTTGTTGTTGAGTTATTTCGTATTTAGTGCTTCATTTTTCGCAGTGAAAATGCCTAGAGCTAAAGCAAAAGTATTTAAAAAGCGTGTGAACTGGCAAAAGAAAAGAAATAATGATTCATTAGCAAAGCAAAGCAGTTCATCATCATCACTGTTGGAAAATGTGAATCCACTTATTACTGATTTGCCGAACGAACTTACACCAAATGAAAACAGTGCTTCTCATAAAAACCTAAGAGATTTGGAAGAGAAATATAATTTACTTGATAGAGGGAATGAAGTTTTTGAACTCATTGATACGAATATATTGTGTGAAGCTCTTGAAAACAGTTTGTGCTGCAAAAAATGTCATGGAAACGTTTCTCTGAAAGTAGAATCCCATGTTGGCCTGGCTGCCCAGTTTAATTTAATATGCAGTGTTTGTAAATACAGCTGTAAGTTTCCAAGTTCGGTTTCAGTAACTGTAAATAATGGATACAAGAAAACTGAACTTTATAGTGTAAATATTAGGTTAGTTTATGGATTGCGAGCAATTGGTAAGGGCAAAGCAGCTGGTGATATGCTATGTGGTGTTCTAAATCTTCCAAGTGCACCTTCAAAGTTTGAAGCTTACAATTATGTACTAGGATCTGCAGTTGAAGATGTAGCACAGAAGTCAATGCAGGTTGCTGTGGAAGAAGCTGTGGAAGAAAATGACGGCAGTCGTGACCTCACAGTGGCGTTTGATGGCACGTGGCAGAAAAGGGGCCACACCTCCAACAATGGTGTTGTAACAGCAACTAGTGTTGATACTGGCAAGGTTATTGATGTTGCAATAATGTCTAAATACTGTAGGTGCACAGGCAGGCTGAAAAATGAACACAGTGATGACTGTATTGCTAATTATTATGGTAGTAGTGGTGGCATGGAGGTTGCTGGGGTGAAGAAAATTTTTCATCGCTCTTCACAGTGGTATAATGTTCGCTATGTCAAATATCTGGGAGATGGTGACTCTAAAGCATTCAAAGAAGTTTTGGAAAGCAAACCATATGGGAACAGTGTAAATATAAGCAAACTTGAATGTATAGGACATGTGCAGAAGAGAATGGGTGCCAGGCTGAGAAGGGAAAAAACTAGATGATGGGAAAACCTTGGATGGCAGAGGAAGATTGACTGATTCCATAATAGACCACATTCAGAACTGCTATGGCCTTGCAATCAGGCAAAATACAGGCAATCTTGAAGAAATGAGGAGAGCTATATGGGCTTTATATTTCCACACCGCATCCACGGATGAGCATCCACAACATGGTTTGTGCCCCAAAGGTGAAAACAGCTGGTGTAAATACAATAGGGGACTAACAACAGGAGAGAAATACATTCACCACCACAGTCTACCATCAGCCATCATGGCAGAAATAAAGCCCATTTTCAGAGATCTGGCTGACAGAAGTCTTCTGATGAAATGTCTTCACGGAAAAACGCAGAACCCCAACGAGTGCTTGAATAGTGTGATATGGCATCGTCTCCCAAAAACAGTGTTTGTCGGAATTAATACACTACATTTTGGTGTGTGTGATGCTGTGGCAACCTTCAATCTTGGAAATATAACTAAATGCCAGGTCCTTCAAAAGTTGGGTATGTGTGTTGGTTCCCGTACGGTACGTGCTATGTTCTTTTTAGATCAGCACAGACTAAGGCATGCTGATAATATAATCAAGACATTAGTGAAAAAAGCAAGACAGGTGCAGAGGGGTGCCAAAAGAAGACTTGAAGATGATTATGAAGACTGTGAAGGGGGTATTAGCTACGGATCAGGAATGTTTTAATCTTCTTTCTCCGTTTCCCGTAAGTTTACTTTTTACTTCATCTAGGAACATTATCTCAGGTACTGGTCAACCTAGAAGTCTGAAATTTTTATGACGTAGTGACATAGGTCCCTATTACATACTGAAACAACGATTTTTTAATTACTTGATTTACAAAAGACTTAGGGGTGATAGTCTAGTAAAAAGCGATGGAAAAAATTTACTTAAAAATAAATGTACAATATCTCTGTAAGAAAATACTTTGACAATAAACTGTTGTTTCAGTATTGTTGTAACATATGAATGCACATACAGTAAAATTTTTACCTCTCTGTCTCCAGTAGTTTGTGAGAAAATGTTCCCTATAGTAGGCATATATTAACATTGCGGGGATAGGTGATTCCGTATCCCCTTAAGTGACCACGTCTATGCATCACTACCTGACACCAGGCTTTGGTTAATAAACTTATATGAAGACTTGGGCTTACTATTGCATTTCCAAGTGAACTATAATCGTAAGGGATCCAATAAATCTTAATTGCTATGAAACAAACTTTACTATGAGAGCTGCATGTGATGAACAATTGAAAGTTAGAAGTTGGCTGGCCTTAGCTAGGCTCGCAAGTCAAAGATGGTCTAAGAAAGATGTGTGTAAACATTATCTCATTTACTGAAGTTCCCACTGATGCCTGCACATTCCTTCATACATTATGAATGCAAGAACCGTGATGCACAGTTATCAAAATTAGATAATGCAGGGATATGCATGCTTCTATTGTAGTTCATAGTTAAAACATTCTATTCCACTCTAGAGGGTCACCTCGGATGGTATTGACATGTAAAAATTACTGGAACAATGAGTGACTCGGACTGTATCCATATACAGGCTCCAAGTGTTTTCTGTGAAAAACAGCTCCTCCACTGCAGATGTGTATTGGATTTAACATGGTGGCAGCTGACTATGTTTCAGAATGTGTTTAGCGTTCCCAAGAGTGTGTTACTCTTCTACAGTCTTCTACAACCTATAACAAGTGTGTATATGCCCCAGAAGAAATGGGGAATCAGGGAAAATGCGTGAATTTCTTCACCCAGTGAAATGCAGGAATTTTTTGGCATTCTGGAGATTTTTCATTGTTATACATTTCAGATAAATTTTTGTAATTTTGACTGCTAAGAACTTATACTCTAACAAAGGGCGTTACTTTAGCCCGCTACTGCAGCACAATACTGCAACAATAAAACATAAAAGAGAGAAAAACACCAAAATAAAACTTCACTTGCAAAGACCACCTGTATCCGGCTGTAACAGAAATTTATTTTCTTATTCCATTTTTAAATAATGGCATTCACTTTCAACGTGTTGCAGTATTTTTTAAAATTACAAAAATAACCCTGCAAAATTTAGGCGTTTACAAATGTTAAAATATAATCCGAGGTAAAAGATGGTCATGTATCTAGGAACAATTAATCTACTGTATTTTAAACATGTTGTGATCTATAAAATCTTGTCAATACTGTATTTAATCCTTTGACACTCTGGCTACAACTGTATACATAAAATTTTACTGCCTTTTAGTTCCCAAGCTTTCTTAGACGATTACCCCTGAGTGCAATCAAACATTAGCGTGTAACTAAAGTTGGTGATAATGTGGAGGAGGGGGGAAGGGAGGGCGGGTTTATTAGCTAAACTAAACTATAATGAAAGACTTTTTTTTTCTCTCTATCTCTCTCTCTTTCATTTTTAAAATGATGAAAGATGTGAAAGACGATTGATACTTAGTGTGTGTGTGTGTGTGTGTGTGTGTGTGTGTGTGTGTGTGTGTGTGTGTGAGAATGAATGATGAAGCAATTCGCAGTATATCGCAAGAACTACCCGGAACTCCTTCTCACAAGGGAACCTCCTCATCGCACCCCCCTCAGATTTAGTTATAAGTTGGCACAGTGGATAGGCCTTGAACAACTGAACACAGATCAATCGAGAAAACAGGAAGAAGTTGTGTCGAACTATGAAAAAATTAGTAAAATATACAAACTGAGTAGTCCATGTGTAAGATATGTAACATTGAGATTGTGCGCTCAGGAGCGCCGTGGTCCCGTGGTTAGCGTGAGTAGCTGCGAAACGAGAGGTCCTTGGTTCAAGTCTTCCCTCCAGTGAAAATTTTACTTTCTTTATTTTCGCAAAGTTATGATCTGTCCGTTCGTTCATTAACGTCTCTGTTCACTGCAATAAGTTTAGTGTCTGTGTTTTGCGACCTCACCGCAAAACCGTGCAATTAGTAGACCAAAGGACGTGCCTCTCCAATGAGAACCGAAAACATTTGATCGCAAGGTCATAGGTCAACCGATTCCTCCACAGGAAAACACGTCTGATATATTCTATAAGACACTGGTGACGGCATGTGCGTCACATAACAGGAATATGTTGTCGACCCACCTAACTTGTACACTTAGCGAATGGGTAAAAAGGTTCTTCTACCTTGCCTGATTTAGGCTTTCTCTTGATTTGATAATCACTCCCAACAAAGTGATGAAAACATAAGAGTTTGTCACATAAACTGAAAATAAAAAATTAAACTTTTCACTCGAGGGAATACTTGAACGTAGGACCTCTCGTTCCGTAGCTGCTCACGCTAACCACGGGACCACGACCCTCGTTGACGCCTGTTGTCCTTGATGTTGCCTATCTTCGCATGGACTACTCAGTTTGTATATTTAACTAATTTTTTTCATAGTTCCACACAACTTCTTCCTGTTTTCTCGACTGATCTGTGTTCAGTTTTTCAAGGCCTATCCACTGTGCCAACTTATAACTAAATCTGTGGGGGGTGCGATGAGGAGGTTCCCATGTCAGATAAGAAAGCTAATTATCCACAATGAGCGTACACACTTGTTACAAAACATACTACTTCTGCGTTACTGATCTCCATTGCGGCATTTACTTGACCTGCACAATGAAACCTCATTTAAATAAAAACAAGTTCAGATGCGTGCACTGTACTTACCATTTGGGAATCACTCGATTGCTGGGCCCCCTTACTTCTGAACTGGCACAAATTGCGTGAGCCGGCCGGTGTGGCCGAGCGGTTCTAGGCGCTTCAGTCTGGAACCACGTGACCGCTACGGTCGCAGGTTCGAATCCTGCCTCGGGCATGGATGTGTGTGATGTTCTTAGAACTAATTAAGCCTAACTAACCTAAGTTCTAGGGGACTGATGATGACCTCAGATGATACGTCCCATAGTGCTCAGAGCTATTTGAACCATCTTTTTTTTTTAAATTGCGTGACCTGAGGCTGATAATGCTTCATGTCTAACCACTCTAATAATAATAATAACAGTAGTAACAACCTAGACGGCCGGAGTGGCCGTGCGGTTCTAGGCGCTACACTCTGGAACCGAGCAACCGCTACGGTCGCAGGTTCGAATCCTGCCTTGGGCCTTGATGTGTGTGATATCCTTAGAACTAATTAAACCTAACTAACCTAAGTTCTAGGCGACTGATGACCTCAGAAGTCACATAGTGCTCAGAGCCATTTGAACCAGTAATAATCTTGTGCACGAGTTTATGTAGTTACTTCTGTGTCATGCTGTTAATTCATTTATTTGTTCCGAAACGATATATTAAGGAATTTCTGGACTACTGCAAGTACTATTTACAACTTGGAGAAGACTTTTCCTGAGATATTTAGCATTTGTATGTGTCTGTCTCACTTTTATCTTGAGCAATGCACAGGACATAGCACAACATATATATGTGTAGTGGGTGGACTCTGTGAGGAACCTGTAACCTCCATCACATTAATGCCTCTAACAGAGGAAAAGTAATTATTGATAATTTATATAATCATATTAGGGTTTTACAAAATTTGATAATGGTAATGATATTTGAAAAAAAAAATTAGTTTTGTGACTGAAACAGAATCGAATTGCTTAGTTTTTACCCCTCAGAAAATTTCATTTACCCCTCAGGGGGTATTTACCCCCACTAGATTGTTAGGATAACACCATTTTTCTTCTCTGTTGTGCGCCCTAAAACACTAATCATCATCATCATCATTTTTCTTCTCGGTACTTCACTGTCCCCTACTGATGTAAATGTTGATGTCGATTGCGGTTTGGGTAAATTCCTTTTTGATCATTGACCCTAGTAGTCAACGCCACGTAATCTGTGTAGCGCACTCGTAGTCGTGTGAACTTTTTTTTTCACAGCTTGCCTTACTGAATTGGTGTAAAATATCTCTGAATTGCTGGCCATTGCCACGACACCTAACTGTGAAGCAAGGTTAGGCTGTTGAAAGGTGGCTACACTGAGCCACAGTGCCAGAGATTGCGCCAAAGAGTATTATTCAGCCGCCTCCACTGGCCGTGCTTGTCGAGAACTCGTAGTAGGCAGTAGAGATGGGCAAACTGAAACACGTAACTGTTTCGAAACAAATGAAACAGTACAATGTAATGTTTCGATACGCTGTTTCGAAACAGTGAAACAATTTGTGTTTTGTAATCTAATAAACCTACACATTTTATCACCTTGAATGTCTACTGTATAAGTATGTCCATATAAATACAAATGAGGTGCGAGAGCACTAATCATGTCGCAGAAAGTATGAAACTATCACTTAGGCGTCTTGGAAGTTTCGTATTTCCTGCAGCAAATGCACTGCTTTCGTGTCGTGTGACTTTCATACTTTTCAATTGGCTGAGGACAGCCATAGCTGAAGACAGAAGAACCACCACGAACGGAACTGGAGGTGGGAGCAAACTGCAGAAACAACGGATATGCTACTGGGGTTCCCATATTCCATTAGTATGGGTAATATACCCATCCTGCTTCTTTCCATGCACACAAAGGGAATCATTGAGGATAATAGGCACAGTCACTATAGACTCACAAATAACGCCAAATAATTCGAATAAATAACAAAATATAACAAAAAAATTTTGTCTTTCAAGGTGTTTCGAACCGTTACTATACATTCACCATGCTTCCTAGTCCTTCCCGTTCACCATTACACTATCAGTGATATGTCAAACAGATGCTTGCAATTATACCTACATCAAATTTATGTATATGTCTAATAACTGTCACTCTACGCCTTTTTTATTCAAAATGTTGCAGGCTTACTTGCGTTTCTTAATATGATTACAGTACATGAACAGAGAAGAATATGTTATAAAAAAATGTAATTTAACTGAATGATTTCCACATATTTATTATTTTGAATGTGAATAGTATGCGTTGTTTTATTGTTTAGTTAGTGTTTATAAAGCAGATGTTACGCCATTTCGGAATAGGATAGTCAGCTAGAAACGAAGCTTTATTTTCGGACATCTGAAGCTTCATGCTATTGCTTGTCAAAAAGATTCCGACACTCTTGAAAGTGTTTCATGAAGTGTTCTGCTGTGTTTCAGTACCTGTGCCGAGCCCGAATCTCGTCCGACACAGAGCGGAATGAAACATCACTGTTTCGATACAATCAGTCCGTTCCAAGCACAGGTGGACTGAAACAGCCTTATTTTGAAACAACGATACAGTTTCTGTGTCTGGCTCGAGATCGAATCTGGTCCGGTTATCCGAGACAGGGGCGGAATGAAACACCACTGTTTCGAAACAGTGAACCACAGCCGTTCCGAAACACTGAAACAGTTCCACGTATCGATACACTGTATCGAAACATAGAAACAGTGGCCAAGTCTAGTAGGCAGTGCTTGCTGAGATGTCGTAGTGAAAAGTTCTTGTCGAGAAGTCGTGGTGGAGAGTGCTTGTTGAGATGTGGTGGTAGAGTGTCGTTGTTGAGATGTTGTAGTAGGGAGTGCTTGTTCCATGTTTTATGCAGTTGTTTGATGGGCTAGACAGCAGATGTTGTTCGAATGGAGATATTGTAGTGATCAGAGTGCTTTTCGTCAATATATATGAAGGTAAAAAAAATTCCCTTTTCTTTTTATTATTTCAATGTCTTAAATAATGCGTCATTACAGGTTCAGTCAACAAAGAATCTGGCTTGTGTTCTTGTATTAGAGTGTAATTCTGGTTTCCTTACGCAATTATAGTATTTCTATTTTTTCTAATTACTTCAGTATAAATGATATTTAAAATTTCTTGTCTTATTGAAGAAGAACCGTGCCAGATGTGTACGTTGAATGACACTTCCACACACAGAACAGCGACACTTGTGGCTTATTGTTTCGTAGCTTTCATAGTTGCTGGGGACTTAATTAATTAATTGTGTTAACGGAAGTTTTCTTTCATTCTTTGTTGCTATTCTATGCAGTCAGATCGCGGAGTAATACTAGTCAGGGCCAACCGTTTACGAGACTTCGTAATCGGACAGACAGCGACTAAAATTAAAATTATCTGCATTCTTCTTCAGTTTAAATAAGCCCCCATGCACGTGGCGACCGCTGCTTCGGATCGTCCCTTGGAATTCTTCTGATTGTATAAATAGCAGACAGTAGTATTGTTGTAGTAATTCGTAGTTTAGTAATTGTAGTCGATATTGCATGTGTAGATTTGGTAATTGTCATTCTTCTAATGGTATTTTGCAGAATTTAATTTTTTAATGTCTTGTATAAGCGTTTGACAATTGTGTGCAATTATGAAGATTTCAGTTGTTCGTTAATCGTGTTTGAGGGAAACATTTCGTGTGAATGGTATTGTTGATGATAAAGTGTCATTGTGTGTAATTTTCATATAGTGACGAGTTTTGTATGTTTTGTAAATGATTACGCGATCAATGAAAAAGGCGAAAATGATGGATAGTGAGAATGACGAAATTGTTAATGGCGAACTCGCCAACACAGGAGAACAGTATGATAGATAATGAAGTTGAAAAAAATTTAATAAGTCGGGAAAATAGTCCGGAACCATTTCAAAATTTTTCACGATCAAAAAATTTTCAGAATACGAGATTAATGACAGAAGATTCTGGAGTAGTATCGAACACAGATAGCTTTACAGTTATGACGAAGGAAACTGGTTTTGCGGGAAATGTTATGGGCGAAAAGAATTTTGAACCAGTTACTATGGAGCAGTTGATGGGTGCAATATTAAATTTGGGATCACAAATAGGAACAATTAGAACTGAGATGGGAACAATGGAAACACGATTAGACTCACTGGGATCACAGTTAGGATCTGAATTAAAAACAGAGATGGCAACTTTGGCAACACGGTGAGACTCACATATAGGAATAATTAAAACAGATGGAAACAATGGAAACACGGTTAGATTCACGAATAGGGACATGTTTCAAAAACATGAAAGATGAATTAAAGAAAGAAATTAGAGAAGTAGTACAACCGATTTTGAATGCTCACAATAATAGATTAATTTCAATAGAAATCAGACAAAAGGAACAGGATAGAGAACAGGAAGAAAGAGATCGCGTGATAGTACAAAAATTTTCAGAGTTAAATTTACAACTTGCACACAATAAGGAAGAAATATTTGAGAAAATCGAGGAATCCGTACCAAATGACAGATTAAATAACCTAACACAACAGTATGAACAGTTAACTACTAAATGTGTTAATACTGAAACCCGAGTCGCGACACTTACGGAAGACGTAAATAAACAGAAAGAACAATTAGGTGACTTATCGGAAAGAGTTGAGGAGATTTAAGATAAATTGACAAGTCTTAGCTTACATGGGGACAGAGATTCGGATGATACAGCTCCACTACCATTTGAAGAAACTGAAGAGTATCAGAACATAAATAAACATATTGAAAATCAGGGAAAATTTAATGAACGCGTTAAAAGGGAAGTTGAGGCATTGCGAAAGCAAGTCAAACAAATTGAATGTGAAATCGTAGGAAAAGACAGCAGAAGAAATTTAGAATCACAGATAGCAGAGGGCTTTGAAGAAAATAATTTATTTCATTTACGGGATGCAACAAGAGAGCGCCAGGCGCGCGCTTGGCAATAATCGACATTCGGACTGGGACAGACGCGGTAGGTCTTTGTCGCCACGAGGCGAAAACTTTGACTATAAACACTTTTTTAACTGTTCGGAAATTTAAGATCTTTCGCAATTCTAAGAATGACATACATCCATGTTCATGGTTAGATCAATTTATGTACGCACTTCCACCGAATTGGCCACTAAGACACAAACTGGAATTTAAGTGTGGATATTTAGAAAACGAACCGGCGACGCGGATGCGCGCACTTATTAGAGATCGTAATAATCTAAATGATT
This sequence comes from Schistocerca nitens, assembly GCF_023898315.1. Lineage (NCBI taxonomy): Eukaryota > Metazoa > Arthropoda > Insecta > Orthoptera > Acrididae > Schistocerca > Schistocerca nitens. The sequence continues at coordinate 1,307,975,636 of NC_064614.1, read as the reverse complement.
TTTATCGTGCATTTCTATCGGCATATTGGTCCGGAAACACGCAAGACAGAGTCAAACAGTCTTATTATGCAGCGTAATTTTAAACAGTCTGAGTTCCGCACGCCAGCAGAATACTTTGAAGACATGATTCGAAAGAATCAGTTCCTTTCCAACCCTTATAGCCCGACTGAATTAATTCGCATTTGTTTAACTAAGCTGCCACAATCGATAAGACAAATTGCTTTAGCCGGAAGATGTAAAGACGACATTCAGACTTTTAAGACTTTGCTACAAGAACTTGAGTATGACAACGACGACGGGACTTCTTGTAATGTTTTCAGTAACAGTAATTACAATAGATTTTCAGAGAAAAGGGATAGTGATCGGAACGGGCGTTATATGGTAACTTTGAGAATGACAGACGTAACAGACAGGACAATAGATACCAGCCTTACGACAATAACAGACGTTCTAACAGAAATTACACAGACAATTATAATAACGGTAATTCCTACCGGAATGATCAATCATACGGAAACAGTAATCGGTATCATCAAGACAGAAATTATTCATACAATAATAGAAATTCTTACTACAGAAATAACCAGGGTAGTAGATCTAACAGTAATTTCAGAAGTGACAGTCGAAATTACACAAGAAGTAGTCATGCAGACAGACAGGAAAATAGAAATTTTAATAACAGACACAACCAAGAATTTGCATCTAACAGACAGGAAGGACCTAATTGGCATCCTCCACGTGACAGAACTTCAGAGAGACAAGTGCAAATCGTAGAAATTGATCCGCGAAATGACGCGAATAATCAAAGACGTGACGCAGGCATTCGACAATGACTTGTAGCTTCGGCTTCTGGCAGCAATATAGACGGTTCAGAAAGTAATGACACTACGACTTTACACTACGTACGCCTGGAAGACATGAGACATTTTGCTAGACGAAAAGGAAAATAATGTGGACGCATTTTTACATCCTGTTATTGAAGTATGTATGGGTAAGAATAAGTTCACTGCAGTTTTAGATTCTGGGAGCCATTGAATGTCATTAGTGAATCAGTTTTTCGTATATGTGTAAGAACTATTGCTTGCCCTGTGTTACCTGTTTCTAAAACAACAATTCGAGGCGCTATTTCTGGAAAAAGTGTGGAAGTCAAACAGCAGACCAACCTAAATTTCATATATCAAGGATACGAATTTTCTGCTAATTTTATTATTGTTCCATTACTCAGTACACAAATTATATTAGGTATGGAGTTTCTTAACACACATAAGGCAATTTTAAACTTTAAAGAAGGAAGTGTGAATTTGACTGTTGCCGGAATGCCGAAATTTTTCGAGTGTTTAGCAAGATCTGAATCGGATACAAGATGTTTAAGGTTTCTTACTTCTGATGTTTTCGTTGAGCATTATGACGACAATGTGTTCATTCATGACAATGACAATAGATACAGAGACGGGATGGATGATATAATTAATAGCGAAGAATTAATTAATGAAAAGGTTAAGAAAGCTGAAGTGCCAGATAACGTTGCGAGAGAACAACTGCACCAAATTTTGACTTCACATGCTACAGTATTTATTCATCACACAGGAACTATACAAGGCTTACAATATTTGTTTAAAGTAAAAGAACACACACCATTTCAGGGGAAAACGTACGCTATTCCTTTGGCATACAGAGACAAGGTTAAGAGTGAACTTCAATACATGTTAGATCAAGGCATTATTGAGCCAGCAGTCAGTCCTTATACCAGCCCATTACACGTCGTTCTTAAAAAGGATGGGTCAATTCGTTTGGTTCTGGATTCCAGACAGATAAATAATATCATCATTCCTGAAACTGACCGTCCACAAAATTTAGATGAACTTCTTCAACATTTCCATGGAATTAGTCTTATCCACGATTGATATGCGCGCAAGTTTTTGGCAAATAGAACTCCACCCTGATTGTAGAAAATACACTGCCTTTTTAGTCTTTGGTAACTGTTACCAGTTTCGGAAATTACCGTTTGGACTTAATGTATCTTCAGCAGCATTCATTCGTAGTTTAAATGAAATCTTACCTGTTCATCTTCGTGACAATATTACTTCATATGTTGACGATATTCTTATTGCTAAACGTTCTTGGAGTGAGCATAACAAAATTTTGGATTCATTATTACGTATTTTTGCAAGAGTTGGCATTACAGTAAACTTGGAAAAATCTGAATTTGGTCGTTCTCAGGTGAAATTTCTTGGTCATATTATTTCTACAGAAGGTATTCTTCCTGATCCAGAGACACTAGATGCTATTCGTAATTATGCTGCTCCTACTACAAAACGTGATGTTCGTAGTTTCCTTGGTGTCTGTAATTTTCTTAGACGCTTTGTTAGATTGGACAATTTGGCCACACCTCGTTTATGTGAACTATCTGGAAAGAATTCTAATTGGTGTTGGGATGAGGAAGCTCAATCAGAATTTGAACAACTTCGTGATGCTTTAGTTGCTGCTCCACTTCTTTCACATCCGGATTTATCTAAAGATTTTTGTTTGGCGACGGACTCATCATACAAAGGCGTAGGTGCACATTTATTTCAAGAGATAGAAGAAAACGGCGTTCTAGTACAGAAAATTATTGCATTTGGAAGTCGTGTTCTCTTTAAATCCGAAAAGAAGTATTCGATTACGGAACTTGAAGCTTTCGCTGTTGTTTGGGGTTTCACAAAATTTCGCATATTTTTGTTTGGCAGACATACTAAGGTTTACACCGATCATCGAGCTCTGGAATTTCTTAATGTCAACAAAATTAACTCATGGAAGATTGTCACGATGGGCGCTGTACCTACAGGAATTTGATTTTAGTATTGTTTACATACAGGGATCTTCAAATATTGTTGCTGATGCTTTATCACGTGCACCTATGGGTTTGAAACAAAGTGCTGAAGAGGACTGCAAGGAAAACCATTATTGTTTGATGTATATTCAAGGTGTTGCGTTTGAGAATTTTATTTCGTCTTCGCTCCAGGACATAGCTAAGGAGCAAAATAAGGATCCAATCTGGAAGGACATTAAGGAGAAGTGGAGGAGAAAGGAAAGCGTAGCGATTAGACAATATTATTTACTTCGCAATGATATTCTGTTCAAACGAAAATCGGTCGACAACTCTGTTTGGTTAGTTTGCATTCCTGATGAGTGGGTCAATAAATTGATTTGGTACACACATTTCAGTTATGCACACTTTGGTCCCAGAAAATGCTTTCACAAATTACGAGAATATTGTTACTTCAGTAATATGGAAAAACGTATTCGATCTGTTCTTGCCAAATGCAAATTATGTCAAAAGGCTAAGCCGCCAACGATTTCTCACAGAGCACCGTTGTTTCCTATCATTCCAGCGAAATTAAAGGAGATGGCTGCAGTCGATTTGTTCGGTCCAGTGGTTCGTTCTACTAATGGTTTTGCGTACATTTTGGTAGCAGTGGAATTGACATCAAAATATGTGTGTTTTACACCTTTACGCAAAGCAACAGCTCGTTCAGTATCTAATGCTTTCATCAAACATTTTCTTAAAGAAGTTGGTCATGTTGATAAGGTTATATCAGATAATGGATCACAGTTTCGCTCTAAAATTTGGCTTCGTACTCTACGGCGTCGTAAGATTAAACCAATTTTCATTTCACTTTTTCACCCTCAGTCTAACGCTTCAGAGAGATGGATGAAGGAAATCAATAAATTGTGTCGTCTTTATTGTCATCAGAATCACAGAACATGGGATCAGTATGTTCATATTTTTCAAAATATTCTGAATGAATTATTCAACTTCTTTACCGCCTATACTGATATTAAAAAATAAAGCACCGACAAATCGCATTTCTGAAATCGTTCCTTTTCCGCCTTCACGGAAACTGCGGCATTCTGAAGTTGTCAACCTGGCACTACGAAATATTGCATCTGCGGCTGCTAGAAGAGAGAAATCAGCTAAACGTCCTGGTCGTTTAAAAACCTTGTCAGTTGGTCAAAAGGTATTAAGTCTCATCGTTTGTCTCACAAAGGAAAGGGCTTGTGTCGCAAATTTTTTCTGCTTTATAACGGTCCATATAGAATTCGCAAAATTATTCATGATAACACTGTTGAAGTAGAAACTCTTAAATCTCGGCGCTCTAAGGGAATACATCATATATCAAACGTTAAAATTTTTGTGGAATGACATACTTTTGAGACATCAACAGTTATACGTAAACACATGGAGAATGCAAGGATACCGCGCCGTGTTCCGGCGACGGCACATACTCAAAGCAACAGTCAAGTCTGCGCGCCGCACAAGGCAGTCGTTGACCGCAAACAATTACTTCCTACGTCATGCGTACCCACAGCTGATCGAGCGCTCAGTGCGAATGCACTGACAGCCGTAAACAAATACACAGTCTAATTTCTCTGATTAAATTCGGTATAAAGCTATAGTGACTTGATAAATTATGTTATTAACGTTCAGTATTTTTCAGGATACGGTTCTATAAAATATTTAAGAACTTCATGTAAATTCTGTGCGTGTCCGACGTTAAGAGGACTTGCCATCGAGAAAATTTCAGGAAGAATGTAATTTCGAAGAAAAAAGTAATAAACTAAAAAGGGTAACTATTAATTGAGTTTATTTTTCAGGTAACATGATTCCACTTAGGTACGTACTTTAGACGTAATTTGCTGCTCGCGATTACGTGATTCATACTTTGTGCTAAATTTCATGTTCTATGAATTTACTTGTGAAGCGACGTGCTTGCGTACGTTAACTGATTTTGACAATGATTGATTAATGAACAGGGTTGTTATTTGTATATATTATGCATCGCTTGGCTGCACTACTTTTTCACCGATGTCACTTTTTTTTTATTATGTGCCTGCTGTGCTTATTTATTTAAATTATAATTGTCACCTGATTAATTATGCTGACTGTGGTTATGTATGTAAGTTATACTTTGTGATTTATCTGCTTGCGCCTTCATGTTTACGTATTAAGATTACATATGAACATTTATTTGCTTATGCTGATATGATGCTAATGACCTGTTTATTATGTAAGATACATAATTGCTGCCTGCGTATGGATTGCATATTTACACATTTCTGTTTTGTTGTCATAACTACTCTTTAATTTGGTATATAGAAATGCTGATATGAGGTGTACGAACATAGAGTTTAGGTTACACTATGGTATTAATTATTGTTCGCTTGGCAGAGCCTCGTTGTAGGATTGTGTTGCATCCACTTGTTGACATTCTGTTCTCTACTGGTATATTTACTCGCTATTGCATGTTTTGCTTACGCTCAGTGCCTTATATTTTAAGATAAGAAAATGAACTGCTATAATTCTACGAACGACATTGGTACAAGAAACTTCATTGAGGTCACATGAGCTGAAGGTTTTATGAAAGCTGTATAAATTTATGCTAATATGGAGGAAGCTAACCACATGACATACCAACACCAGGTTTAGACCATTGACAGTTATTACACTGCATTCTTCGTGAGCAATTGAAATAGCAAGTGACACTTGACACAAAAAAATACTCCATGTTTGCTTCTGCCATGATTGTTGAAGTGGTGTACACACTGTGAAATATTAAGATCATTAACATTCCGTACTCGTACTTACTTACTGAAAGTTATTCAAACTAAAGGCTGTTAGAAGTCATGTATGCATTTCTTTTATTTAATGATGAACAAGGAAACCAAATTGTATTTTATGATTCATAATGAGTAGAAGATATGGGTCAGATGGATTACACAGAGTTTGTGTGTGGACACTGTGTCTTCGGATTGTATGGGATAATGAATTGAAGTTTGCACTAGATTTTATCTGTACTTGTTCGAGGAGACTGACTAGAGGAAAGAGTTGTTATGGAAGTGAAATGATATTGGTAATAATGTTTATATGTATCGACGTATTGAAGAGGTATTATTGAGGTATTGAGATTGTGTGAAGTTGATGATTATTGGAGATTTAGTGGACAAGAGGTAAGGTAAATGATATTGATGATGAGGTTTATATGTATCGACATAAGAGGTATTATGGAAGTATTGAGATTATGTGATGCTGATGATTATTGGAGTTTTGATGGATAAGAGGCAAATTAAGTGAGGAGCATATTTTTTTTTGTTGGTTTATATGGAACAAGGAGGATGAAGATGGCAGACTAGAACACTAAAGTGGAAGGAAGATTGTCTACACACACTTTGTTAAATCAATAAGCAGTACATACTTTTTTTTGAGAGAGGAAGTAATTGCATATCTTAGCACACTGACAGTTGTTCAGCAACCGTACATTTAGATCTGGCTTGGCAGACATTGGCCTTGACATGATGACTATGACGTTGACTAACTATTATTGACTATTATACATTGCTGCCACTCCTACTTGATACACATGTCGAACATCAAATTTTGACAGAATTGCATTTACACAGTTAACACTATTCAATTACACAGTAGCACTTAATGTGGATGAAAGATGAGTGAGTGTGTTTTGTGTGTTTTCCTTTCCTAATCCCAGATAATTGGTACCGACCTATTTCCTAAATATTATTTTACTTGTTTGTTGTGGCTTGCACTGACACCCATAAATATTATAGGTTTACTGATATTTGTGTATTTGTAATAGTTAATATGACCATTATCTGATATCATTTGTGTGTTTATTATAATTTGTATGTTTAGTGTAAGAGCATTGATAATAATTTTGTAAAAGCAATTGTGTGTGCATTCAAACTATTGTTCATGCCTGAACTGTCTGATTAGTGATGGTGAATATTATGGACTGTTACCTGCACTTGTTCAACATAATGGGTGCCACTTAGAAATGTTTAATTTCTGCTGATGAACTGTCTGATTAGTGATGGTGAATATTATGGACTGTTACATGCACTTGTTCAACATAATGGGTGCCACTTAGAAATGTTTAATTTCTGCTGATGAACAGTGTGATTAGTGATAGTGAATATTATGGACTGCTGTCTGCACCTGCTCAACATTGCTGGGTGCCACTGATGAAACTGTTTCTACTGACATAATGTCACTTGTTGCTGTCTGCACCTGTTCAACATTACTGGGTGCCACTGATGGAACTGCTTCTACTGAAATGAAGTCACTTGTGGTGTCTGCACCTACTCAACATTGCTGGGTGCCACTAATTGAACTGTTTCTACTGAAATGTTGTCACTTGTTGCTGTCTGCACCTGTTCAACATTGCTGGGTGCCACTGATGGAACTGCTTCTACTGAAATGATGTCACTTGTTGGTGTCTGCACCTGTTCAACATTACCAGGTGCCAATGATGGACTGCTTCTACTGACATAATGTCACTTGTTGGTGTCTGCACCTGTTCTACTAAAATGATGTCACTTGTTGGTATTTGCACCTGTTGACCATTGCTGGGTGCTACTGCTGGAACTATCAACTACTTTTTTTTTTAAATCATTGAAAGCATTTTATGTGAACATTTGTATAAACTGATTTTTTGTGTATTGTGTAAACTATTATGTAAAGTCACATGTATGAAAGAATTTGTATTGCTTACTGTATTTTTTATATTAGGTTATTGAAAGATCAGTGCAAAGCCAAAATTTTATCTAATTATGTGATATTTACGTATTAATATTATCTTTTATTTTTGTCTGTATTTTTGTGGACGAATTTGGTGGTATTTTCACCACCAATGCTGGCAAAAATACCATCAAATTCTGGCCCGTGGAGGAAGGGCATATGAAAGGTGGCTACACTGAGCCACAGCGCCAGAGATTGCGCCAAAGAGTATTATTTAGCCGCCTCCACTGGCTGTGCTTGTCGAGAACTCGTAGTAGGCAGTGCTTGCTGAGATGTCATAGTGAAAAGTTCTTGTCGAGAAGTCGTGGTGGAGAGTGCTTGTTGAGATGTGGTGGTAGTGTCGTTGTTGAGATGTTGTAGTAGGGAGTGCTTGTTCCATGTTTTATGCAGTTGTTTGATGGGCTAGACAGCAGATGTTGTTCGAATGGAGATATTGTAGTGATCAGAGTGCTTCTCGTCAATATATATGAAGGTAAAAAAAATTCCCTTTTCTTTTTATTATTTCAATGTCTTAAATAATGCGTCATTACAGGTTCAGTCAACAAAGAATCTGGCTTGTGTTCTTGTATTAGAGTGTAATTCTGGTTTCCTTACGCAATTATAGTATTTCTGTTTTTTCTAATTACTTCAGTATAAATGATATTTAAAATTTCTTGTCTTATTGAAGAAGAACCGTGCCAGATGTGTACGTTGAATGACACTTCCACACACAGAACAGCGACACTTGTGGCTTATTGTTTCGTAGCTTTCATAGTTGCTGGGGACTTAATTAATTAATTGTGTTAACGGAAGTTTTCTTTCATTCTTTGTTGCTATTCTATGCAGTCAGATCGCGGAGTAATACTAGTCAGGGCCAACCGTTTACGAGACTTCGTAATCGGACAGACAGCGACTAAAATTAAAAATTGCATTCTTCTTCAGTTTAAATAAGCCCCCATGCACTGTCAAGGAAATCCCCAGTCCGGCGCAAACTGTGTGAACTTCTAGGACGATAACGAACGGCCTACACACATCCCTGCTCAAACTGGGACAATGGTGGGAGCTCCGGAGCGTGTGTGATCGGTTTTTAATCCAGGAACTTACTCTTTGTCTCCTTCCCCCTTTTCTTTCTTTGAGCTCTTGCATCAAAGCTCATCTACATCTATACTTGGCAAGCCACCTGACATCCTGTGGTGGAGGTACTGTATGATCGGCCCTTCCCTATCCCACCCGCGAATGGTGCATGGGAGGTAAGTGTTTGTATTACCTCCGAGCTCTCTGCTTTTCTCGCCGTGGACATTTCACGAGATGTATGTGGGAGGAAGTTGTTGTCCCTTTGCGGGACATACTCTCTCGGGATTTCAGTAGTAAACCCCTCCGTGGTGCAAAGTGCCTCCTTGCAACGTGTTCCACTGGAGCTGTTGAGTATCTCCGTAATGCTCTCGCGCCTACCGAACGATCCCGTGACGAAAGGAATCGCTCTTCCTTGGATTTTCTCTCTCTCTCTCTCTCTCTGTCTGTCTGTCTGTCTGTCTGTCTGTCTGTCTTGTATCAGTCCTACCTGGTAAGGGTCCCAGACACACGAACAGTACTCAAGAATCGGTCGAACAAGTGCCTTATAAGCCACTTCCTTCGTGGTCTAGTTACATTTCTGTAAGATTCCTCCTATGAAAGTTCCTCAAGCATCTGTTTTTCTTAATATTTGTTTTATGTAGTCATTCCACTTAAGGTCGCCATGAATGGTTACTCCTAGATATATTCAGCAGTTACTGTTTCAAAGTTGTTTGTCATCACCCAGTGCTACTCCAAGCATACTTGTACATAGGGTATGTGTAGGTGTGATGGTTGTCAGTGTTGTGTTCACAGTGGAATGCTCACTCCTAAAAGTGAATTAAATTAGCCCTGTCATTGACAACCTGTAGCCGGGAATAACAAGTGAATAAATCCCCAAGTTGTGAGAATAACTTAATCGGGATCGGTACTTGGACTCTGATCTTAAGAAATGAAGAAAAACTGAGTACTTTGAAGATATTTATTATAAAAACAAACACTAGAAAACGGTTCAAATGGCTCTGAGCACTATGAGATTTGACATCTGAGATCATCAGTCCCCTAGAACTTAGAACTACTTAAACCTAACTAACGTAAGGACATCACACACATCCATGCCCGAGGCAGGATTCGAACCTGCGACCGTAGTGTCGCGCGGTTCCAGACTGATGCGCCTAGAACCGCTCGGCCACTCCGGCCGGCAAAACCGACACTAGAAAAAAATTCAAACTGAACACAGTTATTGACACGCAACGTTAACTCGTACTGATTAATGTAAATCTGAGATCGGCAAACATCTATGACTTGATTCGAAATCGCGTCTTCATTTGACTGAAGCAGTAAGTGGTTGATACAGGTTAGGCAGGTGGTCATAATGTCCTCAGGGTTGCCACAAGTTCTGGAAATAAGGGAATATCAGGGAATTTCAAACGTGTCAGGGCAATCAGTGAAATATGAAAAAAACATTGGAAAAATGTTTTTTGTCTCAGCAGATGAATTGGTTTTTTTACCGAGATGTGATGCGTGGTCACTGGCGGGGGGCAGCTGAGTACGTGAGCCGCTTCCCCACTCTCTCATTCTTACTGCTTCTTCTGTTTCTACCGCTCCCCTCGGCTTGCAGTCAGCGCTCCTACCTTTGCAGCTGCCGACGAGTGAGGAGTGAGGAGTGCTTCGTGTGGACCTGTTGTCGACGCAGCGGCCGAGTTGAGTCTGAGTGCTTGTGTCAATGTGTGTGTGCTCTCATTTTCTGACAAGAGCTGTGGCTTAAAACTTAGTTGTGAGAGGATGATTCTCTTTCCTACACGCCTGTCTGTGGCTCAGCAATCGTCTTTATGGTGAGTTGCTACCTATCGTCATTATTATTGATTCCCAGTGTATATGAACAAGTTGTCTGTTGCTCGGACAGATAAAGGCAGTCTCATTTCGTCGACATGCTGTCTGTGCCTCGTGAATAGCTGGCCACACCAGCGGACATCCGTGACGAGACAAAAACGCAGGCCGTATTTGATTTGTGGGTATCTCTTAACGGATCAGGCTGGCCAACCTGAAGCCCATGTTTCCCACTGACGTGCAGGCCCTGTCCCTCACCGATCTGCGTGCAAGCCAGGTGTGTTTGCCTGTGGCATAATGTGTCAGATTTTCGTGGTTCATCCACAGACTCAGGGCTGCAGTGCTCCTTGGCAGGCCAGAGGACACAGGCAATGGATTTCAGGAATTGTGACAGTCTCACCGCAAGTATAGTGTACAGTGCCGCGTTTTATACACTTTTATTTATTCTAGTACATTTTGGCACTTCGAAAATAGTTTATATATTGGAAAATATGGTTGCTCAGAGGAAGAAAATTGTGGCAATCACTGGCAGTTTGTACGCTATTTACTCACGTATTTCTTCAAAGAAAAACCACACAATACCTGTAATATGGTAGACATAAAACATTGGGTAATGACCGACAATAACATAGTAGACCAAAATTTTATTGGCAGTTACCTATAGTGTTGGTTTACACAACCCTTCCCTGCCTTATAAACTTCTTTCAAGAGGCCTACTTTTTCCAAGGTTATTTCTGAAATCGGTGAAGATATTTTAAATCTTTCTTGCGACTCCAGTGATACGCGTTTTTTTGTCAACAGATGTGTTTCGTTTTGTCGAAAAAAAAATCTGTGGTCTTCATGAAACATATGTACCATATGGCTTGCTTTCTCCATCTAAGAACAGTTCGTTGCAAAAGATGTTGATGTTAGTGCTTAAGAGTTTTTCTCACACGTTTAGAAATACAGAAGTCTTCACATTTTTTGTCAATTTATGTCTGTTGAGATCTCAAAATTTGTCCCCCTAGGGGGCCCACAGCTCTTTTGTGGGTACGTGTGTGGCGTGCATGCGTCTCTGAGCTATTGCAGGCTTTATTATTTTCCAGGGTGCTTTGCCCTCCCCTATCTTCTCCTTCCTTCTCCCTCTGCTCCTTTCTTCTCTCGGTGTTCTTCTTAATGTTGGCCCGGCTATCCTCATGACTTTACTTTGCCTTGCAGTTTTTGTTGGTTGCTTTTCCTCCTCCTGTTTGGCTTTTCTTTTTTCATCCCCCTCAAGGGTTTGATCTACATCTCCAAATTTGAAATCTGTAGTGGGAGCCAGATGGGGAAGAACTCCCTCCCTAGCGTCTTTGGCGTGGGTTGCTCTCCCCCTCCTCTCCCTTTTTCCCCTTCCTCTCCGTCCCCACCAAAGCCCTTTGGTCTCCTTGCTCGGTCACCAGCTCGATAGCCAGTCAAAGTGGTTGAGCTTTTATCTACCCATCTGGTTGAACCCCTTGACAACACAGGGATCACATTGCTGATGCCTGCCCTGAAAACACCTTGTGCAAGCCTAGGAGTGGTTGCTCATCTTTTCGGGGCATCAAACCTCCCAGCCATGACCATCCTTCCAGGCAGCCATTATTGTGTCGAGCCCCTGTTCTGAGCGTGGCACAAGAAATGTGTTACTCTCTGTCTGTTCTACATCACACACATCCATGCCTGAGGCGGGATTCGAACTTGCGAGCGTAGCAGCAGCGCGGTTCCGGACTGAAGCGCCTAGAACCGCTCGGCCACAGCGGCCGGCACCTATGTCCTTGTTGACTGGACACGATACTTTCCTTCTTGCCTCCACATGTTCACGGTTATTGAAATTTTTGTTTATAAACTGAAGCGACAAAAGGTTATGAGATATCGATACGTACATTTGAGGCTGACGGCAGTATCACGTGCACAAGGTATAAGAGGGCAGCGCGTTGGCGGAGCTGCCCTCTGTACTCACGTGATTCGTCTGAAAAGATTCCCGGCGTGACAGCGGCCGCACGGCCGGAACAAACAGACGCTGAATGCGGAATGTCCCATGCTTCTAGCTCGAACTACCATTCCATTTCGCTAATCTATAGGGTATTCAGTATGCAACAACCCGTGGTATCAACACTGTGCCGAGAATGCCGCATACCGAGCATTACGCCTCAGAGTGGACAGCGAAGTGGCCGACGGCCTTCACTTAACGACCGAGAGTAGCGGCGTTCACTTAGAGTTGTCAGTGTTGACAGACAAGCAGCACTGCGTCATACAACCGCACCAATCAATGTAGAACTAACGTATCAGTTAGGAAAACGCGGCAAAATGTGACGTTAGGGCTATGACAACAGAAGACCGGCGCGGGTGCCTCATCACCTGCAGCGCCTCTGCTGGGCTCGCGACCAAATGTTCAAATGTGTGTGAAATGTTATGGGACTTAACTGCTAAGGTCATCAGTCCCTAAGCTTACACACTTCTTAACCTAAACTATCCTAAGGAAAAACACACACACACACATATATATATATATATATATATATATATATATATATATATATATATATATATATATATATATATATATATGCCCGAGGGAGGACTCGAACCTTCGCCGGGACCAGCCGCACAGTCCATGACTGCAGCGCCCTGGGCCGCTCGGCTAATCCCGCGCGGCTGGCTCGCGACCATTTCGGTATGATATTAAGATGGCATGTCCGAAAGAACAGATGCCATCTTCATATCGTTAAGGCTAACCTTCTTCAGTGCGGATGCACACGAATTGCCTGAACTCTTACGGGACTCAGTGGATTGTCTGCCGCGAGTAATGGGTATAATGGCAGGGGCACTGCGAATGTAGTGTGTGGACTGTAAGTTACGTGGGTCTCACGGGGAGCGTGCCGGCGATAAGTCCCTGCAGTCGCTCTATCCTCTGTGCCCTCGGTGGCTCAGATGGATACAGCGTCTGCCATGTAAGCAGGAGATCCCGGATTCGAGTCCCAATCGGGGCGCACATTTTCAACTGTCCCCGTCGATCTATATCAACGCCTATCAGCAGCTAATGGTTTAATATCAGTGTGACGCTAGACGAGTGAAAGACAGTCCTCGTAGGTGAATTCCGATTTCAGTTGGTAGGAGCTGACAGTATGGTTCGAGACTAGTGCAGACCTCACGAAGCCGTGAACCCAACAAGTCAACGAGGCACTGTGCAAGCTGGTGGTGGTTCCATAATGGTGTGCGTTGTCTCTACAAGGATCATTGACTGGAAACAGTGTAACCTCCCCACAAAAATTTTAAAATTCAATAATAGTGAAATTGTAACTTCCCCACAGAAATGTAAAATAATGATAATGAAAGTGTAACCTCCCCACAAAAATTTTAAAGGTCAATGTTAATGAAAATGAGCCATATGTTGACTCCCCACAAAAATGAATAATAAAATGAGTCAAGCGTAACCTGCTTGCAAAATTAAAGAATAATAATGGCCCAAATCTAAACTCCCCACAAAATTAACGTTAAGATGATTGATCATTAAACCCACAATAATACTACTTAAATAATGATCTATGAACTGGATGTAACATCTCAACAGCAATAATTATACCTGATAAATTTTATAAGGGCAGCGGCGCTGACCTTCGGCCCTGTGAAATAATTAAACCTGAACACAAAAACCAAAATTCTTACCTCAGTAAACTGCATCTATATCTGCTCTTATTTTTCGGCACAGCTCCGTGCAATGCTGGCCCATATTTAATTTTGATGCTTGGAGGGAATGCATAGGAAGTATTATTTAACTTGGAATTAATCTTTTTCTTTAAAACAGTTACTTTGTAAGAAAATTATTATTGGGGCAATTCTTGATCAAATTAATTACAATTAACATATGTTATTAGCTGAGCGCAATGCTGCTTCATTACCTTCTATAACAATATACCTCGTCCCGAACCGTGACCAGAAATGCAAGGAGAGCACGCCGCCGACCCATGCCGACGCCCGCTCAGTACAACCGTCCACTCGCTGCAACTACTGCCGACTGAGTGCAACTCGCAACTGACTACTCCCTCTGCCGACTCCACACACAACTGCGGTCAAGCGCAGACTAGCAACGATAAATAACTCTCTGGTCAGAGATTCTGTCATGCCTCGCCATCGCTGGTACTGAATACATACGTGTTTCAACAGCTATGTTCAGCTACTTGGAGACCATTTGCACCCATTCGTAGGCTTCATGTTTCCAAACGACGACAGAATTTTTATGGATGACAATGCGCCATGTCACCAGCCCACAGTTGTTCGCGATCAGTTTGAAGAACATTCTTGACATTTGAGAGAATGCTTTGGCCACCCCTATCGCCTGCCATGAATCCCATCTAACGCTTATGGGACATAATCGAGAGTTCCCGCACCGGCAACACTTTCGCATTTACACAGGGTAACCCATTTATCTTGACCACCCTAAGTAACTGTTTGTCCAGAAGCAGATTACAAAATGTTTCAAGCAGATGTTCTTTAGTCGTCAGCGGGACATCAATCAGCATGATTGCCATCGTTGTGGCTTTGTTTTTTACAAAGATATGAACAGCAGTGTGACGTTTTTTAAATGGCGCCCTGTATTTTTTATTCGGTAATTCATTTCCTGTCCTAAAGACCTATTCAACAATGTATCATAGTGTACCATTCACTGAAACACAACGTTATGAATTACATAACACAACATTCACGTTGACGCTCCCAGCGCTTAGTGCAGGTACTTGGGATAATGGGACACATCCACGTGCTGACGTTGACAGAGGACAAATGTAAACATAAGTAGAATGCACAACCGTCATTACGTCAGCCATCGTCAGTCGACGAGTTAGTTATTTTAAATACTGTTGTGTAGCGCAGGCTTACAGTAAAGGCTGTTCTTCTTACAAATTGCATAGGCATAACTTTGCTTTTATTGTTGTTGAAGGTAGGCGAAATGTTACTCAGTCAGCGGAACTGTACAGAGAGTGATATCCTGACGAGAAGCCACCTCCCCGACGGATGTTTTCTCGTCTCGTTGCGACGTTCAGGAAACGGGAAGTTTCAACCCACGACAACGCATTCGTCGTAGCACTCGCACAGACGAAGCTGCCGAAGTTACTGTTGTCGCTTCCGTTGTTGTGTTCTGGCTGTCGTGTGCTCACATGTGGATTCATGAGATTGGAATTCCTAAAACCAGTGTATAGCATATTCTTACAGGTCACCGGTTCTATCCTTACCATGTACACCTACATCAAGAATTGCATGAGAATCATTTCCAGAATAGTTTACAGCTCAGGTTGGCGAGAATTTGCTGCTGTGACCACTGGCAGAACTCCTCCAGTGTTCTATTTGGCGATGAATGTTTCTTTTCAAACAAAGGACAGGTAAATACAAGGAACATGCATCATTGGTCCAGCGACAACCCACTACGGCTTAGACAGATGGAACACCAGCGTCAGTGGAGAGTTAATGTCTGGTGTGGGAAGCTTGGTACTACAATTATTCGCCCTTATTTCATCAATGGTATTCTAAACTGCACAGCTTATGCCAGCTTCCTCAGACGAATTCTTCCTCCTCTTCCGGATGAAGTGCCGCTAAGAACCAGAATGCTTATGTGGTATCAACACGATGGATGTCCAGCACATAATGCCTTGCGTGCACGTCGTGTTCTGAACCGAAGGTATCCTGCCAGATGGATTGGTCGAGGAGGAACAGTTACTTGGCCTGCTAGGTCTCTTGATTTAAATCCTCTGGACTTTTTTCTTTGGGGATGTATTAAAGACATTGTCTATCGCGATATTCCAACAACTCCAGAGGACATGCGGGAATGTATCGTGCTTGCTTGTAATTCTCTTCAGCAGGCAACACTGGAAGCAGTAAATAATTTTCATTCAACGAGTGCACCAGTGTATCGGTGTCCAGGGTCACCACTGCGAGTACCTTTGAATATTTTACTCCTGGGCGATTGTACATGAGTCAGTCAATTTTGTGTTATGTTTTTACTTGGTTTTTAATTTGTTCTCTGACAACTTCAACAAGTGGACGAGATTGTGATCCCGGGCTCAAATTCAATGTTGTGTTATGTAATTAATAACATTGTGCTTTAGTGAATGGTACATTGTGATACATTTCGAATAGGTCTTTAGGAGAGGAAATGAATTACCGAATAAAAATACAGGGCGCCACTTAGTCATACCGCTGTTCATGTCTTTGTAAAAAAAAACAAAGCTACAACGAAGACAATCGTGCTGATTGATGTTACCCTGACGGCTAAAGAACATTTGCTTGAAAGATTTTGTAATTTGCATTTGGACGAATAGTTATTTAGAGTGGTCAAGAGAAATGGCACACCCTGTAGAGGACTTCGACCGACTTGTTGACTCCATACTGCATCGAGCTGCTGTAATGTGCCAGGCAGGAGCAGGTCGGACGCGATATTAGCAGGAATCCAGTGACTTTCGTCACCTCAGTGTTTATACTATAGACAGAACAAGTAAACTAGCATATGGACAGGGGAAGAACTGTACTTTTTAACACTGCTAACGAAGGAATTTTCCGTCCGTTTATTTTGTAAACAGTGTGATCTGCGAGCCAGATGCAGCTGACAGATGCCGCTGTTGGTCGCTACGACCGCTTATACCACGCTGAGAACACGTACATTACGCACGAGTGACATGATCTCTGAATTTTCAGCAGTACGTTGAACTTGGCATGTACAACTTAGACGTTCGAAGGCATGGTCCTTGTGTCAATAGCTTTACCACTTGTAAACACGCGGCGCCATCAGGTGAATGTTCACCTTCGAAAGTGTGTCTCTTGTGTACAGCGCTTGAACATAGCGAGCTGAATTTGGCAAATCCATATTGGTTCACGATGGTTGGAACTTAAATAGTGGCAACTGTTTATTCACGACCGATACAAAAGAGTTACATGTTTGCACCTGTTACTGTCCTTGAAAGTAGTCACCAGCGATGTGTAGAACCCGTTGCCAGCGATGTGGAACGCGTAGTATACCATTAGCAGAGCCTGTTCTGAGGATGGTGCGAATGGAGCGGTCTACTGCCTGTCGAATCTCTGCAACAGTTCTGAGGCGAGTTCCACGAAGTGGTTCCTTCATCTTCGGAATCAAATCAGTCACAAGGACCTAAGTCCGGGGAGTAGTCCCATCGACCGAACAGAGAAGCCACAGCTTGCGCTGTATGCGCCCGCGCATTGTCGTGCAAAAATGATGAGTGGGTTGCGCAGAAAGTGTCGCAGCTTCTTTCGCAAAGCTGGTCGCAGGCGATGCTCCAAAAACGAACAGTAATACCGTGCATTGACGGTGGCATTCGCTTCAGAACTGTCCCGGAGAATCGACAGGCAGTAGAGCGCACCATCAACAGAACAGGCTCTACTAATGGTATACTACGCCTTCCACATCGCTGGCAGCGGGTTCTATACAACGCTGGCGACTGCTTTGAAGGACAGTGACATGTGGAAACGTGTAACTCTTTTGTATCGGTTGTGAATAATTATTTGCCACTATTTAACTTCCAACTCTCGTATATACGTGATATTATAGTTCTCAAATGGTCATAATGTGTGAACATTTTTCTACAACAAATTCATTTAAGCAAAATAGGCCTATAATTACCTGCATCTCCCGAGCGAACCTTCTTGAATGTGGAAGTGATCTGTCCTTTTTCTTTCAATCTCTTGATACTGTTAGTGCAGCGACCTACGATAAACTGATGCTAGTGCAAGAGCAAGTTCTTTCGCATAATGGCCGTACAATGCCATATATATCACACCGAGTCCAGATAACTTTCCACTGCTTACTGATTTTAGTTGATAAACAGAAGATTAATTATGGCTCATTCAGAAGTAAGTTGTTCACCATTTTTCCGTCCCTTACACATATGGAGTGCAGCAGGCAATCTCTGACACTGGGATTAACTGCCTTCTGACACACACAGTACAGTGCTTTGCGAGATTTTGTACGCTGGTGTCCAAAATTTAAGAAGGGAAGTAACTTTCATATGATGTGTCTGTGCCAAGTAACAGCTCGATGAAACTTGGTCCAAATATTGAAAAATCTGCCTAAGTATATTACAGAAGATAAATGACACTTTCATTCCACGACAAAAACACACTGAAGACACCGCGATTCATGGTGGTCCCCTGGAGATAACAAACGACGGGTCGTGCTTCTTAACATGGTTTGTAATCGCCACGGGCAGCAAAGCATGCTGTACAACATGCTGACCTCAGTGTTGGGTTGTTTGGGGGAGGAGACCAGACAGCGAGGTCATCGGTCTCATCGGATTAGGGAAGGACGGGGAAGGAAGTTGGCCGCCCCCCTTTCAAAGGAATCATCCCGGAATTTACCTTTAGCGACTTAGGGAAATCACGGAGAACCCAAATCGGGATGGCCGGACGCGGGATTGAACCGTCGTCCTCCCGAATGCGAGTCCAGTGTGCAAGCCACTGCGCCACATCGCTCGGTTCTCAGTGTTGGTAATGACTTCTGTTGTAGGGTGTTCCATTCCTCAAACAGCGCGGCTGATAACTGCTGGATGGTCGCTGGTGCATGTGGACGTTCTGCAGTGTCTCTTCATCGGATCCGATATGTGGTCGATGGGATTTAAGTCGGGGAAACGGGCAGAGCAGCGAATTCTCTGAATATCACCACGCTCCGAGAGCTGCTACCACGTGCGCTGTTACATGCGGTTGCAAACTGTTGTCCATAAAAATGTAGTCATTGCCGAATGTACCCAGGAAAAGATGAACTACTGTCATACTTTTCCACAATAGCGTTGACTGGTAAGTGTTCAAAGATTTGGAGGTCATTACGCCCATGCAAAACTGTACATCCCCGTACCATAACACCTGAACCACCAAAACTACCAAAACTACCATGTCCGTCAATGCCGGACGTAGCCAGGGACGTTGCCGAACATCAACGTCCAGGCGCTATCGTATGGGGAGGCATAATTTCGCATGCCTTACCCACCTCCAGATGTCTCAACACTGTACACTCACAGGTCAACGTTATTGTAACGCTGTACTCCTCCCCCATGTCAGTCGTTGCAGGAGAGCACTCGGCCTCGATTTCATTTTTATGGATGAAATTGCGCGACCGATTCGAACTGCGCAGGGTCAAATGGTTCAAATGGCTCTGAGCACTATGGGACATAACATCTGAGGTCATCAGTCCCCTACACTTAGAACTAGTTAAACCTAACTAACCTAAGGACACAGCCATGCCCGAGGCAGGATTCGAACCTGCGACCGGAGCAGCAGCAACTGTGTCAGGTGGAGGAGTTCTTTGAACGAGATGATATTCAGAGAAATGACTGGTCTGCCCGACTTAAATCCCATTGGGAAAGTGTAGGATGCGTTGGGAAGATATTTTGTAGGACGCCCACATGCGTCGACGACCATCCGTATATATCTCAGTTTACTGATGGGGTAGATAATTGTTTTTGTAGTATAAATAGTACATTTGACTTCCAACCGTAGGAGCACGTTACTGACAATGAAATGCCATCCCTGGTGATCACACGTGTCCCGTTCGTAATATTTAATGGGCCATCGCAAATTGCGGGACGTAAGTGTAATTATTGTCTTTGAATAAAAGTGACATTTATCTTCGTCTGATTGCGTATTTCTGTCAGTTATCTTTTTGTAGTATACTGTAGCAGTTGTTTCTGTGTGTAATCAAAGTGTCGCCGAGCTGTGTTCTTTGCGGCTACAAATGATGCTGAAGTTACTTTCGTCCGTAAGTTTTGTACACCAGTGTAGATGTAGATCCTTCAGTAGTCGATCTAGATGATGTAAGATGAAATCTAATAACTCCAACCGCTTACCACACCAATCTGCCCTGAAAATAATGTTCGTATTTGACTTGGGTAATTAATAACCACATGTTTTAAAAAAATGATAGTGCACGTAGTCTTTCCTCTGGATACTGGTCACAGTTCTCTTTAGGTTGAACAACGTGTTTCCAAAAAACACTCAACAACAAATGTATTGAAATGGTCATTGTTGTTGTGGTCTTCAGTTCGACGGTTGGTTCAGTGCTGTTTTTCGCGCCACGAAACCCTGCCCAAGCCTCTTCATACTCTACTGTAACCTACATCTGTTTCAGCCTGCTTACTGCCGACAGGTCTTCCTCTACAATTTTTACTCGTCACCTCCCGCCTCCCCCCTCCCATACACAAGCAACATACACACTTATCCTCATTACACAAACTGACGATTACTTGAGTGTGTCATATCAGCCGCCACAGATTTCTTTCTTCCCAATTTCAGTTGCTGAAGTCTTCCAGTTTTCATCGTTCATGTGTATCACCACATTTCAAAATTTACTATTCGCCAGTTGTCTAAAATGTTTATCGTCCACATTCCGTTTCCGTATAAGGCTACAGAAGGACAAATACTCGTACCTTCAGAAAAAAACTTCTTAAGATTTAAATTTATGTCGGTACGGCATAGTGCCTCAGTTACAACGCTACGAGGACGTGCTCGAAACCAGCTAAGAAAATTAAAGTAATGTCTCCAAAACTATCTAGACAATATTCGATGAAGACACAAAAATAAAGTACAACCCCACTGCCGATGGGCTCATAGCCCATTACCAGTTGGGTAAAAATAAAAATAATCTATAATCAGTCATATACCGGGTGATCAAGAAGTCAGTATAAATTTGAAAACTTAATAAACCACGGAATAATGTAGATAGAGAGGTAAAAATTGACACACATGCTTGGAATGACATGGGATTTTATTAGAACAAAAAAAAACAAAGTTCACAAAATGTCCGACAGATCTCTTGCACGCGTCGTTTGGTGGTGATCGTGTGCTCAGCCGCCACTTTCGTCATGCTTGGCCTCCCAAGTCCCCAGACCTCAGTCCGTGCGATTATTGGCTTTGGGGTTACCTGAAGTCGCAAGTGTATCGTGATCGACCGACATCTCTAGGGATGCTGAAAGACAACATCCGACGCCAATGCTTCACCATAACTCCGGACATGCTTTACAGTGCTGTTCACAAAATTATTCCTCGACTACAGCTATTGCTGAGGAATGATGGTGGACATATTGAGCATTTCCTGTAAAGAACATCGTCTTTGCTTTGTCTTACTTTGTTATGCTAATTATTGCTATTCTGATCAGATGAAGCGCCATCTGTCGGACATTTTTTGAACGTTTGTATTTTTTTGGTTCTAATAAAACCCGATGTCATTCCAAGCATGTGTTTCAATTTTTTACCTCTCTATCTACATTATTCCGTGATTTATTCAGTTTTTAAATTTGTACTGATTTTTTGATCACCTGGTACATACCAAGAACCAGCGGGCCTGTTGTCGGTTATATATAGATATAGCTCTGCATTCTCCTGAATTGTAGTCGGAGCAAGCGTTGATAGTAGTTTAGACGTCTACTACTCTTTAGCGCAGGGCAGAAGTCTCTCGCTTCATTTGTTACATGTCATTTCTCCATTACATGTTCTGAAAGTTCACAAAATTTTTGCAGTGTGCTACGTCTTTTGTTCAAAAATGGTTCAAATGGCTCTGAGCACTATGGGACTCAACTGCTGAGGTCATAAGTCCCCTAGAACTTAGAACTACTTAAACCTAACTAACCTAAGGACATCACACACATCTATGCCCGAGGCAGGATTCGAACCTGCGACCGTACTTTTTTTTATGTAGACTATATGTATTTTTCAGTAGTGAGGCTCAAGGTTAATGTTTATTACTAAATTGTTTCACTTAGATGTTTGGTTAAAAATGTGTGTAGTTAACAAAATGTAGGATGTAGTTGCGTATACTGGACTCCCTTCATTCGCCTAAATCAGCGACTGTACTAATATTTAAAACGATTCACATTTATTCTTCAGTCTCAATCACATTTTTGATTACCTGACCTGTCGATCTCTCTGGATCATCTTCAGATCTATGTGCGTCATCAACCCGTCTTGTCCGTACCAGAACCTCATGTTGTAACCAGTCGAAACTACAATCATCTGGCCGCAACTGTGGGTTGTTTGAGTGCCCAGGGAGACGATTCATTTTTAACTACAACAGATGAAATAGTTTACTTCATCACATAAATGAATAAAACAATTAGTTTTACTTTGGCACAGTTATTTGCTACAGGAGAGCGTAAAATGTTTACAACTGTCGTTGGCTATGAAAGCATCACTTGATGCATACAATGACAAGCTGTTCTCTCAAGTACATGTTCCAATGAGACTTCTACTAACACTGTCCTGCTGGATGAAGATGAGGTCACAAACTGTGCGAGCTCTTGCATGCTGGGTACTATATGTGTGAGTGCAGAGGGTGCTGAGAGGGGGGCGTGGTCTTCTGCAGTGCCTACCATTAGTCGTGGAAGGTTGTAGCGATCCCTTGCTAATGTCTGTGGTATCGATTCGCGTTGCTGACTTTGGTGTGGCATCGAGATCACACCTCGTATGAGAGTAACCTGGGTACTCAAGTACTCCCACATGAGGATCCGATGCAGACAAGATGGGTTGCTGATGCAGCTACTTACAGAGTAGAGATCAAAACGTATCATGTAATTAAAAACTTGTAGCTGAGATTGAAAAATAAATGAGAATCGTTTTAAATTGCGTTTGTTGTGATTTAACGCCGTTTTCCAATTATTTTTAGTGCTATTTTGATTATTTTTAGAAGGGGTCTAATCTTGGCAACTATTTTTCAAACTCTCCTTGCGTAATGCTTCTCAAAATAATTTTGTTTCATAACGACTTTTAGTTATATTTTTCTCTGGCAAAATATAAGTTGCCCATAATATTATAAATTAAATATTACATGCTCTTAAAACATAACTTTCCATTATTTTTTATTTTTTAAAGTCAAAAACAAAATGAGGCTTCGGTTTTAGCACTTGCCACCCCCCCCCCCCCCCCCACACACACACACACATTTTCTCTCTCTCTCTCTCTCTCTCTCTCTCTCTCTCTCTCTCTCTCTCTCTCATTCTGTATCTGTGTCCACCTCCCCCTCCCTCCCACTGTAAGCTGCAGGACACGATGAATAAAGAACAAATTTCTCTTTTCCAGAAATGTGTGTCTTTTTATTGCCAGTCTGCAACTAATAGTCTCTCATGTGAATAGAATCTTCCGTCGGTTCTTGGTAGAATAACATTAAAAACAGTAAATTTCTGAAGATGGCCTTGTAAGCCGAAAACCGGGTAACACAATAACAGTAATATTGTAGAACAAAAGCAGACTGGTGCTTTTAATTTATTAATAGTGTCTCAATTTCGGCCAAGGTCACTTATTTTAATACCAAAATAATAATGCTCATCCACTACTTTTAGTGACGCATTAACTGATCTAATTCCCTCAGCACTATCTGATTTAATTTCACTGCATTTCGTTACCCCTTTTTTGCTTTTTCTGAAGTCTGACTCCATTCTAAGAGTCTACATCCACTCGGTCCAATTGCTCGTCCAGGCCGTTTTCGTCTCTGACAGAATTACTGTATCACCGAGTTTTTATTTCTTCTCCCTGAATTTGTTACCAACAACATCTCATATTTTGTGTGGTATTATCGGTAAAGGATGTTTTAGGCAATAAGTGCACCTGTTATTCCTCAAGTAGTACTGCGGTTATATTTATCGTGCAGATAACAAAAATTCCATCTTTAGCAGCTTATATTTATTTTACTTCTAGCGAACTAAATAGAAAAAAAAAAGAAAATTAACAAACACACACACACACACACACACACACACACACACACACACACACACACACACGCCGGAATGCACTCACCCATACTCACCCTTCCTTCAACCCCACCCCAACGCACCACTCCACTCTCCTCGTCTACTAGATCTTCATCTACATACAAGCCACCGCATGGTGTGTGGCGGAGGGTATCCTGTACCGCTACTAGTCATTTCCTTTTCTGTTCCAATTGCAAATACAGCGAGGGAAAAACGACCGTCTATATGCCTCACAATGTGCTCTAATTTCTCGTATCTTATCTTCGTGGTCCTTACGCGGAATGTAGGTTGGTGGTCAGCCTACGTCATCGGTTCTCTAAATTTTCACAGCAGTGCCACTCCCATTATCCTTCAGCCGATCTTCAGCATGTTAGTAAAGCCAAGTTTTGTACTGGGAACAGGGAGGGTTATGTATGAAACAAAGGTAAGCCTGAACACTGCTTGCGGATTAGGCCTTAGCGCTATTCTGACTGGTAACGTGCTGATTACATGTCCGACGATCATACATCGCTCCACGTAAGAGGTAGCCAACACCTGACAATGCGACTGCCTTTTTATTCAAGCAGCTCCTCATAAGGCCTCTTAAGGCCGAATATATCACGTTCAGAAAAATCCGAGGAGGCCTCGGGAATCGAACCTAGGCCCTTGCACACCGAAGACAGCAACGCTAGTCATTGATTTACAGAGGCTGTCATTATGTACTGTGTAATGCACACGATGATGTGACGATATTACGAACTTCCGTGGATGATGGAGAACCGTAAATGTATCACTTTAAGATAAGCAGTCCTGGTCCAGAAACGACCGACTCGAAAGTTATAAGCGAGAGTCGTTTTGATGCAGTAATGTAAACACTGTTTATCAGAGACATACTATCCAGATTCCTGGAAGATATCCCGCTTGCTATTCGTCGACGCATATGGTTTCAATATGACGGAGTTCGCTCTCACTTTGGACTGAGGCTTCGTGAACATCTGGGTCAGACATTTCCCGAAACGCGGATAGGCGAAGGAGGTCCTGTTTCGTGGCCAGTACGTTCACCTCATCTCACCTCAATTTATTCTTGTGCAGCCATGTGAAAAGTCCTGTGTACAATACGCCTGTCCAGATTGAAGAGGATCTCCTGGCAACAATTCTCGCTGCCTGCGACAGTCTTCAAATGACACAAAGTATCTTACGACGGGTACAACAGAACTTTCTGTGACGGTACCATGCCTGCATTGACTTTGGGAGACGCCATCTTCAACAACTGTTGAAAATGTAGCAGCTAGTGAAACTTGTGCACGTAAATGGAGTTGATAATTACTGTCTCATAGTATTTCCAGCGGCCTTGCCATTATGCTAACACAGGTTCCCGTCAGATCGCCGAAGTTACTTCGCTGGTTGACAGTCCGGGTCTGCCAAGTGCTGTTAGCGAGTGGGGTGCAGTCAGCCCAGCCCTTGTGTGGCCAGCTGAGGAGCTGACTGACTGAGAAGTAGCGGCTCCGGGCAGGCAAACTGACAACGGCCGAGAGAGCGGTGTGCTGGCCACGTGCCTCTCCACGTCCGCATTCAGTCACGCCTATCGGCTGACGATGACCCAGTCGGTCGATACAGTTGGGTCTTCCGAGGCCTGGTTGGATGGCGTAGTAGTAGAAGTACACGAATTAGGATTTTCAGTCTCGCTGACATCAGATGCGCCGCCATCACAGGGGGATTATCAAAGGGTGTTCTGGAGGATTCAGAGCGAATTCTGTACTTCACAGTGAGGGTTTGGAAGTTTGGCCCCTTAGCTTCAGCGCTGCGCCAGGCTTAAGCGGAACTTAGACCTTTCGATACGGTCGTTTATGCACTACGGTACTTATCTCAGATTGATGCATTTAGCATTCTCCATCATCCATGAAATTTGTGACGGCATCATGGAATCACCCTATAGAGACATGATAGTGATGTGTGAGAAAATCTTAACGTCGATGCAATATACTCAGTTCCACGCTTGTGCAGGCGAAGCGTAGGAATGAAACAATACACTGAGGTGAGGAACGTTATGGGATAATGATAGACACATATCTAGATGGCGGTAGCATCGCACAAAGGACGTGTAAAAGGGCAGAACATTGGCGCAGCCGGCATTTGTGCTCAGGTAATCCACGTGGAAAGGTTTCTGACCTGACCTGACGTGATTGTGGCCGCACGAAGCGAATTAATAGACTTTGAACGCGGAATGGTAGTTGGAGCTGGACGCATGGGACATTCCATTTCAATTTAATATTTCGTGGCTCACAGTGTCAACAGTGTGCCGAGGATACCAAAGTCCAGGCAGTACCTCTCACGACGGACAACGCGGTGGCCGGTGGCCTTCACTTAACGACCGAGAGCAACGGTGTTTGTGCAGCGTTGTCAGTGCTAAGAGACAAGCAACGCTGAATGAAATAACCGCATAGAGCCCATCGTCAGTGGAGTATATAGGGTGACTGTGTGATGATGGATAAAGGAAAATGTAGGACTTTGAGGTAAAGGACACTGGTCTGCAGATGACCAAATAAAAAGTTACAAGAGAAAATCGTTCTGCTGCCTCTGACAGTGATACACGTATTGGTGCTGTTGTTGCTGGGCAATTTTCAGAGCTGATACTGTGGACCACAACAAGAAGAATATGCCCATTAAAGATGGGCTTTAAAATGCACACCTTAGTGGCTATGAGCACTTGTACAGTAAGCGGATGTTGTTTTGCAGTAGCAAAGATGAACAAGCGTTCGTAGCTCGCAAGGTATGGACTTTAGAGCCCATTTCTACTGCAAGTTTTTTTCTTGTTTTGGTCCACACTACCATTTCTCAAAATATGGATAGGAAAGAGTTTTCAGTAGAAGTAGTCCACTGTCAGACATATCAGGACGGTTCTCGCTTCGAACTTCCGGCTCAGTCGTGTCCCCACTAGGGTCGCTTATCTCAAACTGATACATTTACCATTCTCCGTCATCCCCCAGAGGTAATAACATCATCACGGAACCACCCTGTATAAATGTGACCTACTGTCAATTGGACATATTTACTGTATCCGTATACTGCCTACAGAACAACCAGTAGATATGCGAAAAAGAGTAGAAAACTACAAATATGTGGTCGTGATTTGCCACCTATTTTCAAACAGGTGATGTAAATGGGCTTCCGGGAAACGCTAAACACCTCCTAACAGAATACACACATCAAACAAAATTTTGCATCACCCCAGTTGGCAGAACTGCTGATGATAGTCGTTGACTGTGGATACTGTATGACAGACACAGTCCCTCTGACTGTTCAGAGATGTCACTAAACCCGGCCAAAGATCTAAACAACCCTGCATGAGCACCGCCTATTAGACGGAGGGGGCCCGACAGCCGATCAGTTGCAGTCATTCCACTACGAAGGAGGTGCACGGCTCGTGTTGTCTGTAGTTCAACCATGCCCAGACGGTCAATGCCGCGGTTCGATCGCGTCCGCACTGTTACTTTGTGCCAGGAAGGGCTCTCACCAAGGGAAGTGTCCAGGCATCTCGGAGTGAACCAAAGCGATGTTGTTCGGACATGGAGCGGATACAGAGATACAGGAACTGTCGATGACATGCCTCGCTCGGCCCGCACAAGGGCTGCTACTGCAGTGGATGACCGCTATCTAAGGATTATGGCTCGGAGGAGCCCTGACAGCAATGCCACCACGTTGAATAATGCTTTTCGTGCAGGCACAGGACGTCGTGCTATATGATTCTGTGCGCAATAGGCTGAATGGTGTGCAACTTCACTCCCGACCTCCATGGCGAGGTCCATCTTTGCAACGACGATAGCATGCAGTGTGGTACAGGTGGGCCCAACATGCCGAATGGACCATTCGGGAATGGCATCATGTTCTATTCACTGACGAGTGTCGCATATGCCTTCAACCAGACAACTGACGGAGACGTGTTTGGAGGCAACCCGGTTAGCCTGAACGTGTTAGACACACTATCCAGCAATTGCAGCATGTGGGGCTGGTGTACGCCGCTGGTCACGGAAGGCGCGGTAACGGCTGTACGATACGTGAATGCCATCCTCCGACCGATAGTGCAACCATATCGGCAGCATATTGGCTATGCATTCGTCTTCACGGACGACAATCCGCTCCCCCACCGTGCACATCTTGTGAATGGCTTCCTTCAGGATAACATCATCGCTCGACTAGAGTGGCCAGCATGTTCTCCAGACATGAACCCTATCGAACATTCCTGGAATAGATGGAAAAGGGCTGTTTATGGACGACGTGACCCACCGATCACTCTGAGGGATCTACGCCGAATCGCCTTTGAGGAGTGGGACGATCTGGACCAACAGTGCTTTGATGAACTTGTGGATACTATGCGACGGCGAATGCACTCGTGCATCAATGCAAGAGGATGTGCCACTGAGTATTAGACGTACCGGTGTGCACAGCAGTCTGGACTACCACCTAGTCTCCCAGAGTGGCTGCGCGATTTGGGGCGCCATGTCACGGATTGCGCGGTCCTTTCCGCCAGAGGTTCGAGCCCTCCGTCGGGCATGGGTGTGTGTGTTGTCGTTAGCGTAAGCTAGTTTAATTTATATTAAGTAGTGTCTAACTCTAGGAACCGATGACCTCAGCAATTTGGTCCCTTAGGAATTCACACACACACACACACATTTGAACATTTTTGAAGCACCACCTCTGAAGGTCTCGCTGTATGGTAGTACAACAACATGCAATGTGTGGTTTTCATCAGCAATAAAAAGGGCGGACATGACGTTTACGTTGATCTCTCTTCCAATCTTCTGTATAGGTTCCGGAACTCTCCTTACCGAGGTGATGCAAAAGTTTTTTTGTGTGTGTACGTACAGTTAAATAATTTCGTTCATTTTATATACGTGCCACTGATGATAGCTAGCATGGATAAGCGGATTATGTCAGGTTAGAAACAAAACAGGCATTCAGTTGTGCAGGATGGATTTTTCTTGCCCACGTGGAAGACGTAATACGGGTATTCTGCAGGAGAATGGGATTCGCATGTAGCTGCCCTTCCGCCTTAGCGACTCGGGTAACAAATGCTGCCGCCGGCTAGGAGCGCGAAACACTTTACAAGGGGCGCCTTCTTCTGCAGACCGCAGAATTACGTTCCGCAGTTCGCGCAGCTGCTGCTCTTTCATCCAATTTCCAGCGACGCGATCCGACTGGATTCTCGTCCCACTGGCCAAGAAGCTTCGCTCCCCCCAGCTGCAGTAAATATCACCAATCCCAAGTAGTAGATGCGGGAATGCTGTAGACAAAACTTCCTCTTTTGTGACGCAGTCTTTGCAGTGTCAGTGGATTGTAATTCCATCAGGCCATCCTTACCGGTATTTTCAAAACACGTCGCCAAGGCCTTCCATCCTTTCTGCATTGTACGAAAATACGGAATTCATCAAGATAATCAAAAGTTAATCTAGTTCCTTTAAAGAGATTAGAATCTACGTGATCGATTCGTAACATCGGAAAATGTTTTGATAAGTGTTCTACAAAGGGTGTTTAAAAGTATTTCTACAAATTTTGGGGACAGTTTCCTTGCACCAAGCAAAGAAAAAATGTTCACACAAACACAGGTGGAAAAGCATTCATTTCCGAGTTATTAATGAAATTTGACGTTCATGAGCTAACCAGGCAAAACCGAAGCACTTCTCTTGTGTATTCACATGTTTCACACATTGTATCCCAGAGAACTGAAAGACCTAACTCGACGAGAGGCCCCGGGCGTTGACGACATCACGTCAGAACTACTGGTAGTCTTGGGAGAGCCAGCCACTACAAAGCTCTTCCATCTGGTGTGCAAGATGTGTGACAAAGGCGAAATACCATCACACTTCAAGAAGAATATATTAATTCCAATTCCAAAGAGAGCAGGTGCTGACAGGTGCGGATCTTACCGAACTATGAGTCTAATAAGACATGGTTGAAAATACTAACGCGAATTCTTAACGGGAGAATGAAAATACTGGTGGAAGCAGATCTCTGGGAAGATCAACTTGTTCGCAGCTCGTGGTCGTGCGGGAGCGTTCTCGCTTCCAGCGCCCGGGTTCACGGGTTCGATTCCCGGCGGGGTCAGGGATTTTCTGTGCCTCGTGATGACTGGGTGTTGTGTGATGTCCTTAGGTCAGTCCCATAGTGCTCAGAGCAATTTGAACCATTTTTGAAGATCAACTTGGATTTCGGAGATATGTAGTTACACGCAAGGCAATAATAACCCTACGACGTCTCATAGAAGATAGGTTAACCAAAAGGTAAAGAAAGCTACGTATACAGCATTTGCAGACTTAGTGAAAGCTGTTGACAGTGTTGACTGGAGTACTCTGAAATTCTGCAGATGTTGTTGTTCTTGTTGTGGTCTTCAGTCCAAGGACTGGTTTGATGCAGCTCTCCATGTTACTCTATCCTGTGCAAGCTTCTTCATCTCCCAGTACCTACCGCAGCCTACATCCTTCTGAATCTGCTTAGTGTATTCATCTCTTGGTCTCCCTCTACGATTTTTACCCTCCACGCTGCCCTCCAATGCTAAATTGGTGATCCCTCGTAGTCTCAGAACATGTACTAGCAACCGATCCCTTCTTCTAGTCAAGTTGTGCCACAAAATCCTCTTCTCCAAATTCTATTCAATACCTCCTCATTAGTTATGTGATCTATCCAACTAAACTTCAACATTCTTCTGTAGCACCACATTTTGAAAGCTTCTATTCTCTTCTTGTCAGAACTGTTTATCGTCCACGTTTCACTTCCATACATGGCTACACTCCATACAAATACTTTCAGAAACAACTTCCTGACACTTAATCTATAATCGATGTTAACAAATTTCTCTTCTTCAGAAACGCTTTACTTGCCATTGCCAGTCTACATTTTATATACTTTCTACTTCGACCTTTATCAGTTATTTGGCTCCCCAAATAGCAAAACTCATTTACTACTTTAAGTGTCTCATTTCCTAATCTAATTCCCGCAGAATCACTCGATTTAATTCTACTACATTCCATTATCCTCGTTTTGCTTTTGTGGATGTTCGTCTTATATCCTCCTTTCAAGACACTGTCCATTCCGTTCAACTGCTCTTCCAGGTCCTTTGTTGTCTCTGACAGAATTATGTCATCGGCGAACCTCAAAAATTCGGAGTAGTAATTAAAATCCATGCAGAAATAAAAACTTTCTTTTGTTTCCTTTATTGCTCAATATACAGATCGAATAACATCGGGGAGTGGCTACTATCCTGTCTCACTCCATTCCCAATCACTGCTTCCCTTTCATGCCCCTCGACTCTAATAACTGACATCTACTTTCTGTACAAATTGTAAATAGCCTTCCGCTCCCTGTATTTTACCCCTGCCACCTTCAGAATTTGAAAGAGTATTCCAGTCAACATTGTCAAAACCTTTCTCTAAGTCTACAAATGCTAGAATCGTAGGTTTACCTTTCCTTAATCTATTCTCTAAGATAAGTCGAAGGGTCAGTATTGCCTCACGGAATCCAAACTGATCTTCCCCGAGGTCGGCTTCTACCAGTTTTTCCATTCGTCTGTAAAGAATTCGTGTTAGTATTTTGCAGCAGTGGCTTATTAAACTGATAGTTCGGTAATTTTCACATCTGTCAACACCTGCTTTCTTTGGGATTGGAATTATTATATTCTTCTTGAAGTCTGAGGGTATTTCGCCTGTCTCATACATCTTGCTCACCAGATGGGAGAGCCAGTCCTGACAAAATAGCCTACCAAGGCCGTCAGTAGTTCTAACGGATTGTTTTCTACTCCCGGGGCCTTGTTTCGGCTTAGGAGATATGATACTGCGTGAAGAGTTTGACAGAACACTGAAAGATCTAATTCATCTTCATCTACATTCTCCTCCATTTCTATAATATTGTCCTCAAGAACATTGCCCTTGTAAAGACCCTCTATATACTCCTACCACTTTTCTGCTTTCCCTTCTTTGCGTAGAACTGGGTTTCCATCTGAGCTCTTGAAATTCATGCAAGTGGTTCTCTTTTCTCCAAAGGTCTCTTTAATTTTCCTGTAGGCTGTATCTATCTTACCCCTAGTGATATGCACCTCTACATCCTTACATTTGTCCTCTAGCCATCCCTGCTTAGCCGTTTTGCACTTCCTGTCGATCTCATTTTTGAGACGTTTGTATTTCCTTTTTGCCTGCTTTATTTACTGCACATTAGTATTTTCTCCTTTCATCTATTAAATTCAATATCTCTTCTGTTACCCAAGGATTTCTATTAGCCCTCGTCTTTCTACCTACTTGATCCTCTGCTACCTTCACTATTTCATCTCTCAAAGCTACCCATTCTTCTTCTACTGTATTTCTTTCCCCCATTCTCGTCAATCGTTCCCTAATGCTCTCCCTGAAGCTCTCTACAACCTCCGGTTCTTTCAGTTTATCCAGGTCCCATCTCCTCAAATTCCCACCTTTTTGCAGTTTCTTCAGTTTCAATCTACAGTTCATAACCAATAGATTCTGCAGATAGGAGGCTAAAATACGGAGAGCGAAAAGCTATTTACAACTGGTGTAGAAACCAGACGGAAGTTATGAGAGTCGAGGGGCATGAAAGGGAGGAAATGGTTGAGAAGGGAGTGAGACAGGGTTGTAGCTTGTCCTCGATGTTATTCAACCTATGCATTGAGCCAGTAGTAAAAGAAACCAAAGCAATATTTGGAGTAATAATTAAAGTTCAGAGGGAAGAAATAAAAGCCTTGAGATTTGCATATGACATTGTCGTTCTGCCAGAGACAGCTAAGGCCTTAGAAGAACAGCTAAACGGAATTGACAGTGTCCTGATTGGAAGATATGCACCTTATATCAACAAAAACAAAACATGGGTAATGGAAAGACAAATTAAGTGAGGTGATACTGAGGGAATTAGATTAGGAAACGAGATACGACACGAGTTTTGTTATTTGAGTGGCAAAATAACAGATGATCGCTGAAGTAGAAAGTATATAAAACGTAGACTGGCAATGGGAACAAATACTTTTCTGAAGAAGAGAAATTTGTTAATATCGAATGTATCTTTACTAAGTGTTAGGAAGTCTTGTCTGAAAGTATTTGCATTTAGTGTAGCCATGCATGGAAGTGAAAGATGGACGATAGTATACACAAGAAGAGAATAGAGGCTTTTTAAAAGCGGTGCTACTGAAGAATGCTGAAGAATGGATAGATAGATCATGTAATTAATGAGAAGGTGCTGAAGAGAACTGGGGACGAAAGAAATTTGTGGCACAGCCTAGCTAGAAGAAGGAATCGGGTGAGAGGACACACTCTGAAACATGAGGGGAGCATCAATTTAGTGTTGGAGGGAAGCGTGCAGGGTAAAAGTCTTAGAGGGAGACCACGAGATGAACACAGTAGTCAGATTCAGAGGTATGTAGGTTGCACCAGTTCTTCAGAGATGAAGAAGCTTACAAGGGATAGAGCAGCATCAAACCAATTTTCTGCCTGAAGACCGCAACATCATCCCAGATAGCGTTTGCAGACCGATGACAGCCGAGTCATCCAACCTTTGTGTTGTGGATCGTCGCGATGCCGAGAAAGGATCCGTAGCAACGCACACCAGTACTCGATGAAAACCAGATGATGCTCGTATGCCAGTCCAACAAGAGCACATTCCATGGGCTGTCGAACAAGAGCGAACTACCAGCGCAAGACAAGTCTTCCAGGCATGTTGTTACATCTCCAAGTTCACCGTGGTGGATACTTGAAGACTTACTCATGTATCTGTATCTTCTTCAATGTGTCCAACACACCATCGGCAGAAGTTATGTGGTGGATGATCAGAAGGTGTAAGGCTCTGTACAAAGTGCCAATGCGTCGTATTTCTCTTCAGTTTTGGTTAGACGAGGCAACATTTGGAAGAGAAGCAATAAAAACTTCCCACAACCAACACATATGGCCCATCACAATACCGAGGCTACAGTACAGATTAGGCATCCCTACCTGTTTAATTTATTATGTGGGCTGGAATTGTACGTAACCATCCGATAGGTCATACATTCTACGAGCAAGTCTTATAGGTGTTATGGGGACTTTGTTCAGAACAGTCTCTAAGACTTAGTGGAAGATGTAAAAATATATGACCCTCCCAGAACTGAATTGGAACCTGCGTTGTTCTTAGCCCGAGTTACATGCGCTACCCGTTGGCCACAGAGCCCATGCTTGTTGTCATATCTCTGCTGAGTATCTTGTAAAGCGGAAATGAGCACTAAGATTTGCCAATAATAATTTTATTGTGCTTTGAGTCGTATTTCATCACTGATAGTCGCAGTCTAGTTATAATATACGGATCCATTTGCAAAAGTTCCGCAGTTAGCTAGCTTTGAATATTTTTAATGACGTTGCAGGGAGCAGGCAAAAGAATGTCCGTCCTTGCACATATCGCTGTTCTAAATCAGTAGAGCATAAGCGCATCAATTTTCATAAGCTTTGCACTATCAGCGTTCACAAAATTTCTTTCTATTCTTACTTAAAATTTGTAAATGCATTTTACTTCACTTAATAGCTAAATTATTTGCAGAAAAAGTACGTAAAAAGTAACTGCGGCTAACATTACTGTGACACACTCACAGCTTGTGTTAGTTCTGGTCTGTAACGTCACCAGAGCGTCAGCCAATAAGTGTGTTTTCGATCACGTGACGAAATCTTGAAATTTAATTATTTTTAAGCTTTGATTACATAAAAATGATGTTTTGTAAGAATATTGACTGTAAATGCGACTTGAATGTTATAACAACTCCAAATAACAACCTGAACCATATTTTTAACATATTAATAAATGTTTACAACAGGCTGTATTCCTAACTCGATAACGAAGGCTTTTCAGACACACGTTTATATAATCTTTTTTGCTTGCTTTGCTGTGAGGAACCTGTCCCCCAATTTTGTGAAATTATTTTTGAAACACGCTGTATTGTGATACTGCCTAGTAGATTAAAAAGTTTCATAGGTAGGATATGAGGCACTGCTGGAAGTAAAGCTGTGAGGACCAGTCGAGAGTCGTGCTTGGGCAGCTCATTCGGTTTTCCTGCACTGGAGCTCAGCGTGTTCTCCCAGATGGCTAGCTACACGCGGTAAAAATAAAAAAGAAGTGTTCAACAATCAAGTTGGACAGATGTAATGTGACATCCGCCCTGACCGACTGCTGTCGGGAAAAAAAGGAGAGAGAAACAAAACAAAACAGAACGTGGGTGACGCACTTGCCCGGAAACGGTAAAGGTCCTGAGTTCGAGTCTCGATCCGACACACAGTTTTAATCTGCCAGGAAGTTTCATATCGGCTCACATTCCTCTGCAGAGTGAAAATTTCATTCGGGCCTCTGTATTGTGTTTCATCATACATTTGCATCTACACATACGACGTGGTACAATTGCAGTTTTACTGTAAAGATAGATATTGTTTCAAAAGACTACCTTACGGAGAAAAGTGACAGCATCTACAGCTACAGGGAGCTGCATATTTCTCTCCTGTATTCTGCCAGTTGGTCGACGATGTGACCTGAGCGAAAGTACAATGGAGCCAGAAGGTTTCTATGAATCGACAGAGTTCACAGGAGATAGCATCCACAAGTACAGAGTCAGCTCGACGGAGAGAAGCTCGTACAACGCAGCGCCTTCTGTACCAACTGAAGGCTCTAACTTTCCACCGACATCGGATACGCCATTTTCAATACTTTTTATTTGAAGTATTGGAGAAGTCGAGAGACGCCTTGCTTTGGATGCGGTGGAAAAGACTAGACAGGAAATTTGTCGTGGGCTTATTAAAACTTATCTGATACGAGTCAACATAACCTCAGCACAAAAAGGCTGCACTGCGAGTAATTTGGAGGTTATGTTGACTCCTAGCATTTATGTCGATAAGATGAACGGTTCGTTTTAGTAACTCTATCGGACAGTCAATTAGGTTGATGCAGGACGCATGGAATGGAAAACTCTCCTGCTCTCCACCGAGCGAGGTGGCGCAGTGGTTAGCACACTGGACTCGCATTCGGGAGGACGACGGTTCAATCCCGTCTCCGGCCATCCTGATTTAGGTTTTCCGTGATTTCCCTAAATCGCTTCAGGCAAATGCCGGGATGGATCCTTTGAAAGGGCACGGCCATTTCCTTCCCCATCCTTCCCTAACCCGAGCTTGCGCTCCGTCTCTAATG
Organism: Schistocerca nitens; assembly: GCF_023898315.1. Lineage (NCBI taxonomy): Eukaryota > Metazoa > Arthropoda > Insecta > Orthoptera > Acrididae > Schistocerca > Schistocerca nitens. The sequence continues at coordinate 1,307,939,312 of NC_064614.1, read as the reverse complement.
ACCTCGTTGTCGACGGGACGATAAACACTAAATCTCCTCCTCCTCTCCTGCTATCTTGCGTTCTCCTTGTTCCATCACGCATCAAACCAGCCAGAAGACAGATAACTGAGGAAAAAAGTAACTAACAGTGGTAGGGGAAGGGCGGGCATAACGGCCATTTGAATCTGGAAGTCCGTACGGAGCTTCTGTCGTACGGAAACTGCATAAATGTGTGACGCGAAACTCCTCTTTTAGTTCCATACAGTTATTTGAAGGCGAAGTCGTTAAACGATCAACATGTATTCGCTCCAGACGTGAATGACTCAATGTGGCACACGCCCTATTTCTTTGGCACACTTATCTGTTTTATATTGCAACTTATAGTAACGGCACATTGAAGATTTGTCACAAACACGTCACCCCTGTCATCAGAAATATAAGCCTTCAAGACTTCTTTCTTTCTTTCGCTTGTGTCTCATCCCGCAGTTTTCTCACGGTCAGCAAGACGTGGTTGCTGACCCCCTCCCCCTGTACCCCAGCCGACGGAATCAGTGTACCCCAGCTGTCTGCATCTAGTGTGAATCACGAAATGGTGCGAACGTGTTTCAAATGTCTGCGAGTCGTGTAACTGAGGCGGGACGTGGGTACCAGCCCAGTATTCAAGTAGTGGGATGCGGAAAACCGCCTAAAAACCACATCCAGGCTGACCAGCACACCGGCCTTCGTCGTTAATCCGCCGGGCGGATTCGATCCTGGGACTATGCGCCTACCCGAGTCCAGGAAGCAGCGCATTAGTGCTCTCGGCTAACCTGCCGGGTCCCTGTGATAACCAAGACAAAAGGCCGAAATTAGATAACTAGGGTGTAGCGTAAGGGCTGAAGGTTGTAGGCCCTCCTCTGTGCTAAATGTTTTTCTTTTGTTTGTTTTTTCTTTCATGTTAGCACTGATAATACATTCTGGGATTTTCCTATGAATGTAACACATCTACATCAACATGGCTACTCTTGAAATTACCTTCAGTGCCTGGCAGAGGGTTCATCGAACCACCTTTACAATAATTCTCTATTATTCCACTCTCAAGCAGTGCGCGGAAAAAAAGAACACATATATCTTTCAGTGCGAGCTCTAGTTTCCGTTGTTTTTTATGTATTTATTTATTTATTGTTCCGTGGGACCAAATTAAGGAGAAATCTCCATGGTCATGGAACGAGTCAATACATGAAATTATAACACGATATTAGAAACAGATAAAATGAAATATAGAAAAAAAAACATATTCAGGTGACAAGTCATAAATTTAAATGAAGACAATCAACAATGTAACACTGGAATTTGCTTAATTTTTTAGCTCTTCCAGGAGCTCCTCGACAGAATAGAAGGAGTGAGCCATGAGGAAACTCTTCAGTTTAGACTTAAAAGAGTTTGGGCTACTGCTAAGATTTTTGAGTTCTTGTGGTAGCTTATTGAAAATGGATGCAGCAGAATACTGCACTCCTTTCTGCACAAGAGTCAAGGAACTGCATTCTACATGCAGATTTGATTTCTGCCTAGTATTAACTGAGTGAAAGCTGCTAACTCTTGGGAATAGGCTAATATTGCTAACAATAAACGACATTAAAGAAAATATATACTGTGAGGGCAATGTCAGAATTCCCAGATTTTTGAATAGGGGTCGACAAGAGGTTCTCGAACTTACACCACATATAGCTCGAACAGCCCGTTTTTGAGCCAAAAATACCCTTTTTGAACCAGAAGAATTACCCCAAAAAATAATACCATACGACATAAGCGTATGAAAATATGCGAAGTAGACTACTTTCGTGTTGAAGTGTCACTTATTTCAGATACTGTTCTAATGGTAAATAAAGCAGCATTTAGTTTCTGAACAAGATCCTGAACATGGGCTTTCCACAACAGCTTACTATCTATCCGTACGCCTAGGAACTTGAACTGTTCCGTCTCGCTTATAACATGCCCATTCTGTCTGATTAAAATGTCAGTTCTTGTTGAATTGTGAGTTAGAAACTGTAAAAACTGAGTCTTACTGTGATTTAGCATCAAATTATTTTCCACAAGCCACGAACTTATTTCATGAACTAAATTATTTGTTACTGTTTCAATATTGCACACAAGATCCTTCACTATCAAGCTGGTGTCATCAGCAAACAGAAATATTTTTGAATCACCTGTAATACTAGAAGGCATATCATTTATATAAATAAGAAACAGCAGTGGCCCCAGCACCGACCCTTGGGGAACGCCCCACTTAACAGTGCCCCATTGGGACTGAACATCACTACCACTCTCAATATTGCGGAGAATTACCCTCTGCTTTCTGTTCTTAAAGTAAGAGGCGAACCAATTGTAAGCTACTCCCCTTACTCCATAATGGTCCAAATTCTGCAGTAATATTTTGTGGTCAACACAGTCAAAAGCCTTCGTTAAATCAAAGAAAACACCTAGCGTTCGCAACCTTTTATTTAATCCGTCGAAAACCTCACAGAGAAAAGAGAATATAGCATTTTCAGTTGTTAAACCATTTCTAAAACCAAACTGAACATTTGACAGCAAATTATGTGAATTTAAATGCTCCAGTAACCTTGTATATACAACCTTCTCGATAACTTTAGCAAACACCGATGGCATAGAAATAGGTCTAAAATTGTCAACATTATCAATGTCTCCCTTTTTATAAAGTGGCTTCACTACCGAGTATTTTAATCGATCAGGAAACCGACCACTCCTAAAGGAAAAGTTACAGATATGGCTAAGTACTGGGCTAACATACATAGAACAATACTTCAGTATTCTGCTAGATACCCCGTCATACCCATGAGAGTTCTTGGTCTTTAGTGATTTAATTATTAACTCAATCTCCCTCTTGTCAGTATCATGGAGGAGCATTTCAGGTAACAGTCTCGGAACACTTTTTTCTAAGAGCGCTATATGATTCCCTGTTGGAATTAGGTTTCTATTTAGTTCACCTGCTATATTCAGAAAGTGATTATTAAATACTGTACATATATGCGACTTATCAGTAACACGGACATTCCCACTACGCACTGATTCTATATCCTCGACCTGTCTCTGCAGACCAGCAACTTCCTTTACGACTGACCATATGGTTTTAATTTTATCCTGAGACTTAGCTATTCTATCTGCATACCACATACTTTTTGCCTTCCTAATAACATTTTTAAGCACCTTACAATACTGTTTGTAATGGGCTGCTGCATTTAGATTTTGACTGTTTCTAACGTTTCGATATAATTGCCACTTTGTTCTACAAGATATTCTTATCCCTCTAATCAGCCACCCAGGCTGCCTGTTTGTGCTAGTACCCTGTTTTAAACGTTGTAACGGAAAGCAACTTTCAAAGAGCATGAGAAAGGTCTTTAGAAAAGCATTATATTTATCGTTTACTGTCTCAGCGCTATAAACATCTTGCCACTCTTGTTCCTTTATAAGGTTTACAAAGGTCTCTACAGCAACCGGATC